>NW_019028979.1:1200000-1854208 GCF_002105155.1 Lobosporangium transversale
GAGGTTTGGCTAGCCATAATAGAACTTTTTTCTGGATGATGTGCAAGTGGTTTTCACTAAAAGATCTCGAACTCAAGCTATCAACGATCATCGTTATAAAAAAAAAATGCATGTGTGAGCCAACGTAAAAAAAAAAAAAAAAAAAAAAAAAGAGCTGTTCTATTTTTCCGTAATAGACACAAACATTCAAAAAAAAAAAAATAAAAAAAATAAAAAAAGACTTACGTAGATCATCCCCACTTTTTGTGGGTCTCGAAGATGCATTCTCGCAGGATGGTAGATTTGTCTATTTTCCTGTTCAATAAATTCCTCCATTCTCCGGATGGCACGTTGGTAATGTGTTCCAAAGCAATGTTTGGCAGTATATGCTGTCAGGCAGTCCAGTAATGTATCTAGACAGTTAAGCATCGATTGTTCTGCATCCCGCATGCATTCATTGATTCCTTCTACAGTCTTCTTAAACTGTTGAATTGAGATCTTTTTTGTTCCCAAATTTTTTTTACAAAATTAGATGTATGATTAGGTTACTTTTTCGTGATAACAGACAAGTATAAAAAATAAGCGGGGAGACCCTTTTTTTTTTTTACCCGTCCAACAAATTCTTCAGGGAACTGCTCATTGTCAAATCGCGTGGCCTGGTCTGCCAGATTATGGTCTCGGTCTACCCGGACAATACATCGGGGGATCCCTGTAGGTGGTTCTGACAGACGCTGGTAATCAGCACTCTGGTGTTGCTGTTGCTGTTGTTGTTGTTGATGACTATTATTTGCCTCCGTCTCTGTTGAGTGATTCTGGGCTCCTCCTGGTGAAAGAGGAGATGGTAACCGAGGTTGATACTTTGGTTGCTGTGTAGTAATATTTTTTGGTAAAGACGGCAATTCTTTAGTTTTTATGGACTGATTCATTATCCCCGTTGTTGTTGATCCTGTCCCTGACCCTGTCCCTGTCCCTGTCCCTGACCTTGACCTTGACCTTGACCCTGCTTCTACTTCTCCTTCTGCTTCTGCTGTAGCTGCAGATATAATTATTGTACGGCCTTGATAGGAACTCGCGGTTATTGGAGATTCTGTACTACTTCTGTTACTATTAGTATTTCTATTGTTTTCATTATTATTAATGTGAAGCATCGATAGAGGGATGGATGTTGAGAAAGAAGAGTCTTTTGATGGCTGCGGCTCTGAAGGTGGTTGCCATTGTGAAGGTAATGCTGTGTTCATAATGATTTCTTTTATTTTGTATTTTATTCAACTTGATGTGTGAGACAATGTGTTGAGTGGTAATGTTGTTAGATGTTTTATGCGTATATGCTGCGATGATGGAGCTTTATTTTTTTTTTTTATTATTATTATTTTTTGTAATGAATGAACAAAGTCATCAAGGCGTGGAGTTTGCCATTGCCTAAAGTTGGGAGGTTGATTGTATGAATGAAGTTGTCAACAAGTTTTACAGCAAGTCTTATACGTAAAAAAAAAAAAAAAGAAAAAGAAAAAGTATGAAGGAGACAAAATAAAAAAAAAATAAAAAAAAAAAAAAAAAAAAGCTTTTGGTCCACTTTGTCCATAAAACTTTATAGTGTGTGATAAACAGGCCTGTTAAAAACCATTTGTGCTCGAGCTAATTGGGCAAGGTCCAAATGAAATATTGTTCATGTACCGCGGTAACAAGATCGCAGATTTAATAGCAATGATGAAAAGATAGACGGCATTTGTGACCAATTGCCAGCCTTAGTTCAGAAGCCAAGGAAACGTGAAAGCAAGGTGAGATACAAGTAGAACTGGGACCCAGAAACAAAAAAAAAATTTTTTTGAAGGAAGAGAACATTGCGAATGATGTCGTCGGGACTTTTGCAGCCATTCTGTGATAATCAACCATTTCACTTTTACTGCAGAGCCAGTTTAGTAAATTTTTACAGTAGCTCAGTTGTAAACTTCCTATTTGGCACATGACTATGTCGATCACGACGCGAACAGGATCTAAATGGCCACTGGTTTGCTAGACAGGTAATAATAACAGCTCAAAGTCGAAGTAGCCGCTTTGGTTTTTTCTTTCTTTATTCCTAATTGGTTTGTCCAATGTGACCGAGCTTTTCTTATTCTGGGAATCACTTTGCGTCCATTACGTACAAGCGTAACCGTTTCAGTATACATCTTCTTCCTGTCGAACTGCATCTCCTGATCGATACTTCTTTTTCTTTTTTATTATCCCAATCTTCCAGAAGTAACGATGTCTCTTCATTTTACTCTTCTCCATGTCTGCTCTAACATCAACTATTTATCGACCCAAACTCAATAGTTCGGTCCAAACTAATGGATGCAACAAAAATCAACAGCGAATTCGCTTGAGCTCACAACCACTACAGCCGGAACTACAGTCACAGGTCTCCGAGACCAAGACTATCCTCGCATACCATACTCTGACCTCGTTATCTTTTACTCATATTCAATTCTCTCCGTCCAAAAGGTTTTCTAAATTTTTCGCCTTTATATCCCTCTCTCCTTGGGGAATTCTATGTGGGAATCTGGCCATTATCCTTGCGATGCGAGATCTAGTGCCCCTCATCGTGTTTCTAGGACAAGTCTTGAATGAAAGTGTCAATCGATTTCTAAAGAAGATTAAGCAAGGTCGACCCACAGGTAAAAAAAAAAAAAAAAAAAAAAAAAAACTTACTTTTTATTTTTGCCTTCAAAGAATACCTTGGAGCTGGATACGGAATGCCTTCAAGCCATGCACAATTTATGGGTTACTTTGCATCTAGCATTACCATCCTAATGTACCAAAGGTAAAAAAACCTAACAAAAAATCATGCCATGTCAAAGCAAATGCAAATAAAATAAACTTTTGTTGATCTTTCTTGTCTTAATCCATTTTCATAAAGAGGGACGGCACCGGACGCTATTTTTCCACACATTACTGCTGGCTTCATAATCATCTGGGCTCTTTTGGTTATCTACTCTCGGTAAGGTTCTGCTTTTTCGTAACAGTTGCATTCCAACATCTTATTGCCTTTTTTTTGAGTTATTGTTAGGCCCATAATACTCATTTTTTTATTATGTTAATGTCTATAACATTGAATACCAAGTGCCCATCTTTATTATCATACCTGGCAGCAGGTCGTCGTAGGAGCAATCTGTGGAATTATATTTGCGCTGATGTACTTTTCCTTCATCAATAATGTATTACGCCCTTGTGGTTTCTTTGACTGGATTGTGGATCATCCATGGTCTCAGCAACTGTACATTCGTGATACAGATGCCATCTCAGACCGAGCTTTGTCTGACTGGGAGACATGGCGGCAGCTTCGCATGCACAAACACCGCTAATAAAAAACTATTAGCTAAACATTGATCCTAAATTAAAATAAAAGACAGGTTCTCTTTTACTCTCCTGAATGAATGAAATTTCTTTACATGACACACAGGCTTCCAACTTTTCAGCGGACAGCCCGCCAAATGTTACTTGGTGCCGCAAAACTTTTGATTTTACATTCCTCTCAGTTACAATCGCATGTTTTTTTTTTTTTTTTTTTTTTATTATTATTGTTATTAGGGATATTTAAAAGAGAAAATTATGGAAATATATTACAAATCTGTTGGAGGGAATAGGAAATTGTTGCAAAAGCTTTTTGTGAGTCCTACTTTAGGCGCTAGACTTCAAACCAACAGCAACAGCAATGTTGTTGATGAGAGTAGCGGGTGCAAGGGTAGAGAGGAACCCTTGGGTTGTGGCCGCCTCCTGGACCTTAAGAGCCTCCTTCTCTTTTTTGGTCAATTCGAGACCAACGAGCTCATGGTCAAACTCTTGGAAGATGTCAATGTTTCTAATAAAGGCCTGGCAGGACTCCTGTACAATTTGCTTATGGGTCTCTTCATCGACTTCGACCTGGTTGAGACGGATACGGTACTGTTCCTTGAACTCGTTCTTGTCCTCAATCTCATCAAAGTTATAGAAGGCAACACCCTTACCCTCGGGCAGGTCGTTGTACTTTTGGAGCTTCTTGGCCAAGATCTGTCCACCAGACAAATCACCAAGATAACGAACATAAGCATGAGCGATCAAGAGCTCAGGCTTGGTGGTGCTACAGCGGTTGATGGCATCAATGTAAGCCTGCTGAGCAGGGGAGATGGGAGTAAGCATGTCACGCCACTCAGGACCATTGAAGAATTCGAGATCCTCCTCTAGAGCTGCCTTGCGAGAAAGCTCCTTGGGGAAGTAGATGAGTTGGATATTGGCATTATCCTTATTATCATTAAGGGCCTTCTCAAGAGCACTGGAACATAATTATGAAATAACTTTAATCAATAAAAGGTGTTTTTCGCGTTTTTACCATGATGATAAAATAGAATTGTTTCTTTTTTACTCACGTGTAGACATGGTACAGAGAGATGAGGAAGCGACCATAGATAGCAGGAGAAAGCTCACCCTTGAAAAAGTACTTGATGAACTTGGAGCGCTCAGCTTCAGCATGGACAGTCTTGGTACCCTCTTTGAGATCAACAGCGAGAAGAGCCATCTTGTATGTAGTTGCTACTAGAATGATATAAAAAAAAAAAGTGTAAGTTTTTGAGTTTGCATGAGCTGTGAAATGCAACCTCATTCGTCAGGAATGACAAGAGCTAGCACCTACGGTGGTGGTGTATATGTTGAGGTGGAGGTGGGAGAAGATATTAAGGCAAAGGATGGGGGGGGGATGTGTGTTATGAGTAAAGTAAGAAAAAAAATAAAAAATAAAAAAAAAATAAAAAAAAGCTGGAGTGAGGAGGTCTTTATATATTATTTCAGAAGCAGCCAAAAGGTATGTACTTCTGAAAAGAAGCCATGGTAATTGTTGTGGTGGCGGACGTGAGCAAGAGTAAGAGAGCCTGGGCTAACTGACAAATGGCGTCTTTTTTTTTTTTTTTTTTTTTTTTTTGATTTTGAGTTTGTGTTTGTATTCAATCCAATTCAGTCCATCTTGTCAAACTATCGAATCTGATAACAAAATCTTTTATGGCCCTCCGTCTATCCCCGCAAACTCACATTCTGAATTCCTTTCTCCTACTCAGTCTTCGCCCTCTTGTCCTCTGAAACTTACTCACGGCACACCCAAAAAGAATAAAAAAAAAATACGACGCGGTCTTGTCTCATTCCAGTCAGGTTGACAGTAATGAGTTATACATCATGCCTCTCTTCAAGACTCTCTCGTTTCTTCATGACCAAACAAAGGTTCTGAATATATTTAATGTTGAGCTCAACATATTGACAATTAGTCATGCGTTGCTTGTTTATGGCTGACTGAGTTAGTCTTGATAGAAAATTGGAAAGAAACAAAGACGATGGCGACAGTCATGCATGGAGCTCCAAAAAAAAAAAAAAAATAAATAAAAATGGACACTAAATTATATATATTTGGTCAAGAGAATGCAAAAAAATCTCCGATTGGCTGATTTTCCACGTACACAGAGACTTCTTGTCACGTATTACTCTAGTTAAACGCGCGCCTTCCCTATTATTCATACTTGTCCTCTTGATTCAATTACTATTAATACCAAAGAAAAAGAATAAATGTAAAAGAAAAAACTGTTCATTCTCATTCTTCATCGATAAACATATATGCAAAAAAAAAAAGTATGGCGCCAATGTTATGCCTGACTCTGGACCCAGGAAGGAGAAGGACCCGAATCGTTGTTTTGCCACGTAAACGCATGTTCATCTGTTCGACAAAAGGAATACCGAAGAAACATTGATGTGTACAAGCCGTGCTAGTGCACTTCTGTACTGCCATAGTTGGTATGCTTTTTCGTCTAGCAATCCTAGGCACTGAGGGCTTTTTTTTTTTGCTTTTTTACACAACATTAATGTACATTTCCTTCTCACATTGCATGTCCCTCAGGTGAAACAGACAAAGAGTGAATGGAACGACTAGTGTATTCCAATTAGAAGACCAAGGCTATTTTTACGGTCTTTCAGTGCTTGATGGCCAGGACACAACCTCCAATACGAATAAATTTGGGCGCTGCCTTCCTTTATGCACGTGACCCAATCTGTAGGAAATGCGAAAACAAAAAAAAATATTCATTTTTCGTCCAGCTGTGTGGTCTTTGCAAAAAAAATTGACGATGCACGTGCAGGTCACCCCGTGGGAAGAAAAAGGCAACTGTGCCTATTCTAAGACAATAGAAATGAAGCTGCCTGTTCATTACGCGACCCATACATAATAGCTTGAGACTATTTGCTTCTTGATGTAATTACTTAGTTAGCTTCACACACATTGTCATCAAAAATTATCTCGGCTAACCGCTTACTGCCATAACAGGATACTCCTTCACCCAATATTTTACAATGTCTTTAACCGAATCTTGAAAAAGATCTGGATTCGTTCTTCTAATTTCCCTTGCATAGTATTTAACGGTTTTTATTTACACTCAAGCTGATACCACGAACAAGGTGCAATGCATTACAAATTGATTACATTCATATCCAGTCTGCTTAAAAAAGTTTTTATTGCCAAGAGATGAAATGAACAAAAGCAATGTAGGTATTGGGGGTATGAAGCCAAGCTGACACTTTAAAGAGAGAGAAGTGTTATCAGCTCTGATGACAAGTTGAAACGATTTATGACAGAAAATAAATATGAGCACAAATGAGAATTAAATATTTCTTTGGGGAAGGGGCAGGAAGGGTCTATGTCTTGGCATACACATGGAGACATTCTCCACATGTGTATGTAAAGTAAGGGCCAGCAGGAGTCCATTAGCCAAGGGTTGCGCATGATCGTCAGAAAGGTTCCTCTGGAAACAAGCCACGGTGCGAGTCTAACATTTATAAAGAACATCGGTTTCATATTATATCATCAAAACCTTTTCTCTTTAACCTAGGGTAGCCGATTAACTCTACCCCAAAGCCTTTTGCTCTTTCAACCTTTTTTTTCCCCCTCTTCTATTGCTCTTCTCTTTCCCGCAAAGTATACAAATATATTCATGCATCACTTCTACTAGAGATCAACTTTACTTGCGAACCAAGGAAAAGGAATACCCCCCTTTTTTTCTTTTTTCTTTTCTCTTCTATTCAGTTCCTGAATTCTATCCTATTACCATCCAAAACTCACCAGAAATATACTATAAGTAGCAACTATGGATGATGCCTGGGAGAACTTTCTCGAGGCCATTGCCGGACTCTTGTCTAAGGCATTGACAGATAAGGAAACAGAGAAGGTCATCGCCGGATTTAACAATTTTCAGCAGCGGTTGCAAAGACTAAGCAGGTATATGTCAACGCTTTTAAAATTTGAGAACAAAACAAAAAAGAGGCGGACTCGAGCAGAATCAATATTAAAAAAAAAGGCAGCATTTACATCTGTCATCTAATGGACAATAAACTCATTTCATCTTGCAACATTCATTCATCTCAATTAGTCATAATCTCCGAAGGCTCCATCTGGAGATTACAGAGAACGAAAAGCAAATCAATAAATGCAAACATGAGGGCAAGACATGTACCCAGAATGTTACAAGAGGCTTCTTCAAGACCTGGGCCATTGGCTATGTGGCCAAGTACCTGATTGCAGTCTTGCCTGCACTCTTGACAGGCAAAGCTTTTAAGAAGTAAGTGTTTCTCTTATCTATCTTTCAATAGTTACATTGGGCGAAAATTGGGGGGAAACACGGAATGGTTTCACAGTTCACCATTCCTTCCGATTCTGATGCAGCTGGATGCTGTGGGTACCAGAGCGGGTAAATGGTCATTGTTTTTGACTATTGTGAGACCAATGTGTCACTTGCACCAATCGGCAAGGTCTAATTTGATATAACCAATAAGACGGACTATGGGGAATAGTTGGTGGCAAACTGTTACCAATGATATCAGAGACAGCGGGACAACTCTTCCATCTGGACTAAGGGGAGCTATCAACAATTCAGACGAATATCTGGACACTGTACGTGTGGGTCAATCTCAAAGGACACGTGTTGAAGATGGAATCGGATCGGATGGCATTTCTATTGCCGGTACGCACTGGGAGTGATGTGAATAGAGATCAAGTCTATCCATTTCTAGATGAATTACCGAAAACAATTTTTACCTTTTTTTACTCCGTATTCTGTTTGTCTCATTCACATGCAAAGCAGATTTTCATTCTTAGTTCCTGACATATGCTCATCACATCTTTTGTAGTCATCGCTGTGATGCTGTCGACGCGTTCGCACCCGCCACTCTTTTATTTTTATTTTTTTTCTCACGTTTTCTGATGACTATCGTACGCCTTTGCATCTAACCTATATCGAAACATTCATTAAATCGATGTTAGTCCGAATATCCTCAAGAAAAGTGGCGGAAGTGACACTATACGCTTTGCATTCTTCCTCTCATCATTCATATCAACCTATAAGGGTGTGCTCTGCACTATGCGCCAATTCAGGCCTGATCACGAAGGAGATCGACTCAATGCATTTGTGGCAGGGTCCGTCGCAGGACTGACATTGACATTGGACAAGAACAAGAGCCGCAGGACTGCGCTTACTTTATATATTTTCACAAGATCGATCCAATTTGGATCAAGCTATGCCATGAAAAAGTGGGCAGAATACCGTGACGCCAAACGATC
Source organism: Lobosporangium transversale (assembly GCF_002105155.1). NCBI lineage: Eukaryota > Fungi > Mortierellomycota > Mortierellomycetes > Mortierellales > Mortierellaceae > Lobosporangium > Lobosporangium transversale. Next base: position 1,208,579 of record NW_019028979.1, read on the forward strand.
TCGAAATCGTCTTGCTCTTAGAGATGCGGTAGAGCGATCGGGAGAGAAGCAGGAGTTGATCACTAGAAACGGGTGGGATGATATCCTTGCAAAAGTTATGACTGTTTCTGCTGCAACGATTCTGATGTCGTTGACAGCTTCTGTGAACTTGTATTCGTGTGTGATCGAGCCCGAGGCGCTCCCACGGTCGTACTGGAACTTTTTAATGCAACATTCTGGATTGCCACAGAAGTTTGGACCTATGTTCCCACCACTTATGGAGACTTTCAAGGCGCAATACAATATTCTCAAAGAGTTGCCTGGCGGAATGGAGAACGTAGGAATTCCAAAAGGCATATCATCTAGGGATTTCGTGGCAGAGAACATGTCTCCAAACATTGCAACCTTGATCCCGGCTCATCTGCATCACGATTTCCAGCTCTGCGCTCTATTGCATCCGCTAACGCCGTGTTCCGCACATGCCTTAGACGTGATCACGGGCGAATTCGGACGAGCCCTCAAGATGTATGGAACACTCAATTTTGTAAGTTCATAATTATAGGCAAAAATTAGCTGTCTATTCAAATGCAGTTCCATCTTGGTCTAGATTATTGTTTATGTTGCAACATCAAAGATGTTCACGCTTTGCTCTTTTATTTTTTTATCGTAATAGATCGTAACCCTTGTCTTCCAGCATAAGAAGCTGGCCACTCAACCTAAGGAAGTTGCTCACCGCTATGTCAAGTCAACCCTGCGATCTTGCTTATTCTTAACTACCTATGTCTTGGCCGCCTTTTACGTCCCATGCCTTATGCGCAAGATTTTCAAGAAGGAGTTTCTTGGCACGTAAGTTGCCTTGGTGTTTTATTACACGTGTGTATTTTGCTACTAGTTGTACTCGTGTCATCTCATGTACAGTGCATACTTGCTATTGTTCATCCCCTGTTAGTTACCTCGTCAATGGTCTTATTGCAGGATTGGCTGTCTTGATAGAGGCCCCTGGTCGTCAGATGGAATTAGCACTTTACTGTTTGCCTCGTGCTCTTGAAACCGCCTGGAATTTATTGTTGAAACGTGGTCTTGTACGCAACATCTCTCATGGTGATATTGCATTGTTCAGTGCCTCCATGGGTGTTATGATGAGCCTGTATCAGAACGACCCAAGTGTGATCAACAAGCACTATCTTACAGTCCTGACTCGCGTGTTTGGACGTAATTAGAGAAGAGTAGTGGAGATAGAGAGTAATAGAGGCTTCTATAGACCTTTAACCCATAGTTGGATTGTCTTTACATGAAAAGGAGACTCCCAATGAAACAATCGCAGGACAAACCACTCGTTTCGAACATTACAAAGGACGAGAGTCTTTTTTTTTTTTAGATCAGCATGACAAAGCCACAAAGCGATCCCGTGCTTGGGACATCATTGCTTTTTAGTGTAATAAAAAAAAGTTCCATGTACATTATCATCAAGTAGTACCATCAAACCTGCGGAAGCATTCAACAGAATCGCCTTGAAAGCTAGAAGCCATGTCGACCACCACTACACAGCCCTGGAAGTTTGATTTTACATCCGTCGATGCTTCATAGTATGAAACCCTGGAAATTCCCAGTTTGTTATTCTCCGTCTTATTTTTATTCAAGATGAGATGAGAATGTCAGGAATGGGCATATTCTCAGTCATCATCAATCTTGTTTAACCTCGGTCGGTCATGCTCTAACATCAGGAGTTTTGCCGCGGTTTTACTTATTAAAAAAAAAAAAAAAAAATTAGTACCAAGACCAGCATTGCAGACCCACCAGGATATATTGGCTCAAAAGATGTTGCGTCGCGTGGACACGTATGTGATCTTTATTCTTGCTTTTATTCCAAATTATGATCCAAATCGACAAACAAAAATCACTCATTTGTTTGAATTTACCTTTGTCGAAAAAAAAAAATAGAAAGCAGCAAAGAGGAGCGAAATGGATCAAGAACTGTTGAAAGTCAAGGTAAACGAATAATTGATTGTCACAGAGCTGTTAATCTCACAGGATTAGATTAATTCAATGCACTGCCTCTATCTTAAAATTTTGGCAACGGATTTTATTTTTTTCTTCTTTCTTCTAAATTATCACTTCATTGTTTCCTATAGAAAGCATGGGATGTCGCATTGGCTCCAGGCAAGAGGTACACATGTAGTTGTAATGTGGCAGTGGAAGAGCATTAGGTTTTTCTATCCTTCGACTTTTTATGACTAATGCTGATAATAAACTTTTTCTTCTTTTTCCCTACAATGCCTCAGCCTTCCTATGCAGGCATTCATGCTTTGGATGTCTGGTAATAGTGTTCAGATCTTTTCTGTTGCTATCACGGCTATGTTGATGTTCTCACCTATTAGAGCACTTATGAGCATGTCGCAAGGTTAGTTGAACTATAAGCCAGGAAGGAAAAAAAAAAAAAAAAAAAAAAAAAAAAAAGAGCGCCATGTTAAAATTGTTCAAGTTAAAGGGTGGATTAACTAATCGAAATATATTGTTTTTCTTGTTACTACTTTAGTTTTTGAGAGATATGAAACTGTTTCACCAGTCAAGGTTAGCTTCATGGACAGTAAATTGGCGTTTCCGAAAATGACATTTGTGGCAATGCAGATCCTCACTATCTTATTGGGAATGTGGAAGTTGAACTCTATGGGACTTTTGCCTACATCTCATTCGGATTGGTTAGCCTTTTTGGATCCTAAGACGCCACTTGAGTATACAGCATAGTCCTAAAATAAAAATAAAAATAAAAACAAAGACCTTTCGTTTCTCCGTTCTAGACTATCGAATGCTCGTGTACGATTATAAATAATGAAGGAGCGCGTAAACAAATTCCTCTTCGCGATGTATGTATCTCTACGCGAGTTTACATTTTAACGATTATCTATGAATGAGATCCAGGTACTGCTTATAAATAGCTAATGACGTTATCCCAGATTGAAATCATGGAAAGAAGCAAAGACTGCGGGTAAAAAGAAATCCCTAAGTTAGACAACTCCATTGATCTTCTCTGCCAAGAAGGAAGCATGGTTTTTACATAAAATAAAGTTTTTTTTCTGAGGAGAGGCTGAGAAAAAATTTTTGACAACATGAGGCGCGGCGCCAAGCCATGATGCGATTACGACTTTTACGAAGCACAGACCTGAGTATGCATGAGCTTATTCCAAAGAAGAAAGGGATTCATAGCGAAGTGCGTTTGAGTATAAAAGGAGCTCCCTTCCCATCCTTCTTTCATTATCAACTCATCATCTCAACAATACAAATTTTAACAACAACAACAACAACAACAAGAACTTGGCTACTAACTTAACAACAACAGTAATAGCAATAACAACAACAAGTACTAAAATGTCTTCTTCTCAGTTCATTGCTTTCTTTGGTGCCACAGGCGGTTGCACAAACGCTTGTCTCGTTCATACCTTGAATGCAGGCTTCCACGCCACAGCACTGGCTCGCACACCCTCTAAATTGATCGATATGCTTCACGGTCAAGGTATCAGCCAGGCAACCATTGATGCGCAGCTGACTATCATCAAGGGCGATATCTCCGATATTGCCGCTATCAAGAGCGTCCTACTTTCTAATAAGGACAACAGCAACCCCGTCCTTGCTTCACAAATCATCTCCGGCATCGGCGGAACCCCTCAATTGCAAAGATCCCTCAAGAAGCCTGTAACCATTGATAATCCTGAAATCTGTGCCACCGCCACCAAGAACGTCATACAGGTTCTTCAGCAAATCTATACTGAATTCCCAACCACGATATCGCAACAGCAAAAGCCTGTGATTACTGTCATTTCAACTACAGGGGTCTCAGATGTAAAGGAAGATGTACCCTTTGGTTTCCAGTTCCTTTATCATGTTCTTTTGGCGGATCCACATAAGGACAAGAAGGTGATGGAAAAGCTCATTACTGAAAACACCCAAGAATCCGATGCCTCAAAGCGAGTCTTCCGAGGAGCGATCATTGTGCGGCCAAGTCTCCTGACGGGTGACCACAGTGTCAAGGGAGGCAAAGGGTGGAAAAAGCTGAAGACGGGCCAGGAAGAGAAGCCTGCAGTCGGCTATACGGTCCACAGAGCCGATGTTGGGCAGTGGATATTTGAACAAGTCGTCAAGACTGGAGGCGAGAGCTACCTGGGACAGAGGATCACTCTTACAAATTGATAAAAGAACTCGCTGGGTGCATAATCACGCTTTAATCATTTCTCTATCTCTGTAACAATATTATGTCAATAACTGCCTTAAAAATAAATTTCATAAACTATAAATTTGACTTTTAAGCTTTTTATCGCTCGCACTCATCTGTCAAGTCCATCTCTACTAACTCAAATGACCATTCCCCTCTTCCCGCTGAGGGAGTTTGAGTAGCCTTCCGTTCTCCCTTAAAAACAGAGAATTACCGGATATTATGATCAATCACTATGAATGTATACATTCAACGGCTTCGCCTATCTTATCCATCAAGGGACACCAGCTATTAGGAAGACAAAGATAGGAAGGACCTATAACAGAGTAGACTATGGAAGGATAAATTGGCTGTTGAAGGAATGGTGATTGTTCTGTATAGGCGGAGCTCACAACTAGCCCATATAGGACGCATCTGATTGGCAGGAGCATTGAACAGAAGGTTGTACATGAATTCATTGTTTAATAAAACATTACAGGACATGATCGCAATTACACCGGGGAACAGCCTTGATGTAGAAAACATTGCCAAATTGAAGACATTAGCTATATAATGATGAGGCATGGCATTTCATTACTAATCATGCTATGACGGCCATGTAGGATTGTGCGCGAGTCCATTTCTTCATCCATCATGTGTCAAAGAAAACTCTAGGAGGCTCTTGTCCAATCCATCCGAACAAGAGCATGATTTAAAGCGAGGTAGTAAATCACAGATGGAGTCATTGAAACAACATTGGTAGCAAGGTTGACAAGGCGATGGAAAATGATGTAAAGAAAGATGGTGAGTGAACAACAGGAGGTACGGTAGGCACATTGGAAGATCCTCAACAGACGGCACCTTTCTATCGAAATCAAGTAGGACAGAAAAGAGATAGAGTCGAATGTAAAATTAAAGGCAAAGGTAAGGCTGGAGCTAATGAAAATTTTTAGACAAACAAGTAGTAACTATGGAGCAGAAGTAAGTGAGAATAAGATCTGGGAACACACATCACATCCATGGGGTATTTATTCAAATTCATATCAAAGTATAACTATAAGTTTGTCTACGGGTACCATAAAGAGAGTAACCATGGGGTGTGTTTTTATGATATACAACCGTTAGTATATATTATCTTGTGTATAAAATATATTATATTTTTACATGGGATTTTATGTAACACGTGTACTGTGAAATATGCAACAGCTAATACAGGAACAAATGGTGGACTCTTTTCTAACACCCTAACGCCCTTTAGAGCTTGCTCGAAAAACAAAGTCCTGTGCTCATAGATCATAAATAAAGGACTAGGAACTCTTGGGTAAGCTACAAGGACGCATTCAGATGCAACATCTTTTTTCCGCCCATGCCATGTCTCTATGCTCTTCCAACCATAACAGCATTAATCGTACTCAAGTTGTATCATACAGCAGTACGTTATCCCCCTTCCCCTCGTTCTCGCTCCTGCCCTCGCCCTCGCCCTCTTGTGCTTCCTGGGAACATTCTATACATGTATTGAAGCCATCTTCAAGCCGATTAATTACAGTTTTGGTGTGCACATGGTACTCAATATCGTTTTGACCAATAAGAAGCGAATGACATGAGATGAAATCATGTATAAACATGTATATGTATACATAGATACTAAAGAAGGTTTCTCCCCCAACGGATTGGATCAGTGTTTGTGTCTTGGCATAACATCCGTGAGTAAGTTTCATGGATAACGTGTTTTTATGATGCGTATACGCCCTATGATCAAAATGAACAGCACTGCTGAAAGGAGGAGTTTGAAGTTTGAACGTGCATTTGCCTAGATAGGTTATAAGCCCCATTTTCGTTGATTTGTATCCTTGAACAGAAACTACTGGAATTGAATGAATTCCTGGTTGTAGCTTCTGTCATTATGGGGTCACAAGCGGGTTGTAATGAAAAGAACAGTATTTTTTTTTTTTTTTTTTTTTAACAGCCCAACGAGCCAAAAAAAAAATGTGTTGGTACATGGGAAAATTGCAAGAGGGGGCGAGGGAAAGGGCGAGGGCGAGGGCATGGGGGTAGCCAAGTCTCGTGGGTAGATTAAGTCGCAGCGTCACACAAGAGAATGTTTGCGCTGATTACGAACTGTCTAGAAAACAATTTTTTTTAACAACGATAGACTTCAAAGTATAATTATTATACATGTACAGGTATACATGTTGGGCTTTTGTTATGCATTCGCCCAGGTCCATCGCTATGCTCTTGGGTGAAACGTTAAGTGGTAAATGAGAGTGGGAAAATAATAGAACACTTCACCAGCCTATTATCGATACCTGAGGGAGTCCCCTATAAATATTCGCATCTTTACAGCTCCCTTTCCCCCCCTTTTTTTTTCAACCCCAAAAAACTTCTCTTCTCTTTCAGAACCCTCATTTTTTACCTCAAGTACTTGTACATTTTCCAAGGCAAAAAGTAACTAACCAGTGAATCAACCATGCGTTTCTCGTTCGCCATCTTCGCCTTCGCTGCCGGCCTCGCCCTTGTCCAGGCTGCTCCCGCCCCCGCCTCCGCCTCCGAGCCCAAGGCCGCCAATTTGCAGCAGCGCGGTGACTGCAGCGGAGGAACGTTTAGTGGCGGTGAGCGAATCGTTTGCCAGTACTGCAATGTGATTAACACATCAAGCGGATCCACGTATATTAGCTATGAGGACCACAGGTGGATGGTAGATGACTGCAATCAGCGAAACACTGGCACCTGCGCTGATCATGGTGCCATGAGATACTGCACTAAGTACAAGCCCGGCCCTTGCAACAACTGTTAAAAAAAAAGTCAGAAGGATGAAGAGAAATCAAAGGCCGTTAAAAAATGGAAGCACCAAGCCCCTAGTCGCCTTCTAATATCGACTTGTTTAAATCCTCCCCTTTACTCTTCTTAAATAAATGGGAGATAATAAACCTCTTGAACTGCCTTATACGTGTGAGACATAATGGAAAGTGTTGAGATTTTTTTTTACGATTACTATAGTTAATGCATTCTGCTTAAACACATTGGTCGTTTTGAGTAGCCAATGCACTATGCTTTGTTTATTTTTTATATTTCTCAAGGCTCCAGGTGTATTGTTCATCGAGTAAGACGGTTAAAGTTCGATCAAGTTTCGATCGTGGTGGTTGTGCGAACAATATGTTCTCTAGAGCTCTGAAACGGGTGCAAGGTGAAACAGAGGAGAAAGTAGTTTCGAAAGCATCCATCCAGTCTTTAGGATCCTTGCAAGATAGTATCAGCGTCGTTAATTTCTCTACGGTTTTTTTCATAAATTCTATCCAGCACATCGATCGATGAATATCCTCCTTGAAAGGTTGATCCACTAACAGCTTGAAAACCCTGAGTTGCTCTGATTGGTTGATCACAGCACTTAGATCCTCTAGTATGCTCTCATCCACATTCAAGACTGTCAAAAAAAGCTCCTCCAGGCGTGGGCGAAGAGGCGAATTTAGCGGAAATAGAGATAATGCCGGCGTTGGTGTGGATAGTGACAGCAACAGGGACGATGATGGCGATGGCGAAGACGAAGACGCTGATGATGACGATGATAGTGTTGGTGATGATGATAGGGACGAGGGTAAGATTTGAGAGACAGATTCCAGCAGTGCTGTGGAATGGGCAGCCATCCATTGAGGACCGTCGATCTTTAACTTTGTGAGCTTAGAGCCATATCTCTGGATCAAATGGAGCATGGGCCCTTTATATACATTTATTTGCAGAAGCTCTAAACACACCGCCTCTGGATCCATAATGTCTGCTGTGTAAAGCTGATTGCTGCCGCGGTAAAGGCAGACTCTTTTCAAACTTGTCGATAGTCCTTTTGTATCCATGATATTTTCTGTGACGCCACGTCGGACCGTAGTATAAAAACTGTGAAACTCTGATACATAGCAACAAACCCTAAGGTCCGTCAAAGTATTACTCCTACAGATAAGCTTCAACAAGAGTTCGCCATCACCCTGGAAGCTGGTGCGCGAAGTAATATGGAGGTATCTTATAGGGCTACCGCTTTCGAAGAGAGAGCTATAAGGGCCAAGACTAGGGATGACAACGTCCATATCAGTAATGACCTGCCCATGTTCTAAGCTGGTCGTTAGCTTTTCAACCTTGCTCGCCCTAATGGTAAGCCTTTCCAGCACAGGGCAACACTTCAAGGCCGTAAGTCTGATGGCTTGATACGTCTCATAGACTTTGGTGCTTGTGGCTAGCATCAGCTCAATGAGGTGAGGGCTAGCTGAAAGTAGCTCAATGATCCTCGACGAGTTGTTGCTCCATTCGATTTCGTCGGAAATAGATAGGGATTGTAGTTGATTCATGTAGACAGGTGAGCTGACTTTTGTAAAAAATCCCGAGTAACGCTGGAGTGAGAAAGAGCTCAAGCGTGGGTTTGATATCATTTGCCAGATAGGGTTCGCTCGTTTTGATCGGCTGAACATCTCCGTAGGCGCAGTGGATGCTGTGCAAGCAAGACGGAGGATCGCAATGCTGGAATGGCTAATGGCGTCCCGAAGAACTTTGGCTTCTGAAAAGCTAATATTCCAGTCTAGGGTGAGGTTGAGCTCCAGGATCGACCGCGTCCTCTCCAGTGCCTTGTAGAACTGTGTGGCATCGACAGCTGATGTCAGCGTTATAGTAACTCGACCATAGTGTTCTTCAAATGCGCCGCCATCGATTGCTGCAAGGATTTGAAGCTCCTTGATAGCTGCGCTATTATAACGGTTGTAATAATGGTCCAAACATATCCATCTGGTGAAGCCCTCACTTGTTGGAACTCTGTATAGATTTCCCAATGCTTCACTTTTTTGTTTTTCGCTCAATATGATAAATGATCGTAATTTACTGAGCATATTCTTTCGCTTGCCATGTGCCCCCGCCAGCTGTTGCTGCGGTCCGCTGACGTAAGTCTGAGAACCGTTTTTAGTAGCCCATGATTGTAGGAATTCGATAGCACGATTTACCGAAGACTCGAGATTACTCCCATCGACGTCCTTGGCCATCTTGGCTGCGCCACTGCTGCTGAAGCTGCTGCTACTATCATCCCCAGCGTATGTAGCGAGTGATGGAATGGTACATTCATCCGTGACAATGCCGTACTTGAGCACCTGAAGTAATACAAGGGTATATTGACCAAACTCTTGAAAAAATCCGAAGGGGTTATCCAGGTCATAGCCTTCATGCTCTGCTACATGGATATGGTGCGATAGCCAACCACCTTGGCTTTGGTCTTGGCCACTAGTTATTGTGTTTTCGCTAGCACTACAGGCGGAGGTACAATAGGGGGATTCACCACCGCTGAGGTTGTCGTTACTATTGAGATTGCTGGAGCCCCAGGCGAACCTCTTGTTGCTTCCGCTAATGGGACTATAGCTGCTTTTGGTAATAGGCCTGGCAAGACTTCCAGTACCTTCGCTATCGCTGCTGGCGTTGCTGTTGTTATATAAGCATGCCTGTATGGTTTGTTCCCCACATTCACAAAGGAAATACAATCGAAAATCTTCTGGCCTTAGCGCTTGTCCTTCACCACTACTGTGGTTCTGTGGCAATGAAGTGCTTTTTGGTAGAACGATAAACAGTCTAGGACCAGGGTTCTCGTGTAGCTCGACATCGTTGTAATGAAAAAGAATATCCCAAGCATTGTTTTGGATTGTGATAAGCCTTCCAATAGACTCAATTTGTATCTGTTTAATCGTTTGTTGCATTTGAAGCAAGCGATATTGCAGACCTTGATGCTGAGCCATTGCCAACCTCAAAAAGTCAAATTGCCACCGGAAGTCTTTGCCTGCTGTATTGGCTTGCTCCATTCGGCCAGCATCGGAGTAACGTATAAAAGATTCATAAAAAGACAAGGATTTTAAATATTGTGTTTTGAGTTCCTCATTGGGTAAGGCCGAAGGAAAGTCGGAAGCCTCAAGGGAAAGAATGTGTGCATCAATAATGGAAGTAGAGTAATTATGCTGATTGGATGATTGCAGGTTAATATTCTCTTCATCAAATATCGGCAAGTGACTCTGTGCATGGGGGTGCAATGGCGGTATGACCGTGTGAAGAATGGAGTGAATAGTGCCTTTATGTAGCAGCTGACATGACTCAAATCTTGCTTTGCTCTCGTGGTGAGGGGATATAAGCACAGTGGGAGAGGGAGGAGAGGAGTAGCTGGATTGGCACGAAGAAAGGAGCAATTCAATAGCCTTCGCATTCCTGACATGCCTTTGACTGGGTATCCGCATCGGCAACTGTAGGTCAGACCTGAGTACGACCTCCAAGGTTGTCTTGGGCAGGTAACGGACGCGCAGCGGTATCAACCTAATGTTCCCCATCCCACCCAAACGAAGAAAGTACTTTTAATGATTTCGCTGTGATCCTTGACTGCAGCAGTGGTGTTTCCTTTGCTAAGCGGACAATTGTTGTCGAGATGTTTCTATTACCTATTCCCATCACCGTCAACCATGAATCCAAGCGAACGCTTTCCGCATTGTAGCCGAATAGCCCCTGGAAAAATATCTTCTACATCCTGAAGTAAGACATAGGGCTGTCCTTTAGTCTGCTCTGTTCCCTCTCGGGCTTCAACTTCAACTGTCTGGCAATGAAGTCGCACAGTTTGCCAAAGCCCATTGCTGAAACCATAATGTGCCATACTAGGGATGACAAATAAGAAGAGGGAGGGCAAATAGGCAAGCCAGAGCACTGTATGTATTGAAGAAAGATGGGGGGATCAAGAAAGAAAGGGCAGAAGCAGGACGAGTGAACAAAAAAGAAAAATATTCAAAAGAAGAGTGTTTATTGATATATCGTCAAAACTAGGATGGTTGGGAGACAAAAAAAAAAAGCAGGAACCGATGGCGAGCCCAAGGGGAAATCTGAGCGCCAAAGCAGAACACTATGCACAATCTAGACGACATTCACGCAATTGCCAATTAAGATAAGCACAAAATGCATAATTGACCCTTATTCTGGCACACACTGTTTGTTTTGCTCACTTTTTTATTGTATTTTTTACTATTACAACAAATGCAACACAAGCATTTTCCTACCGCTTGTTAAATCTTGCATGTCCACAATGTCGTACAGAATTAATACTCGGGATGTACAAAATGATGTTGCTCCTGGGAATTTTTTCTGTCTGGTAGCATAATCTGGCAGTATAAATACACATGGTGTACCAGTGCATGATACAGAAGCTTTTTGTTTGTTTGTTTGTTTTGACTTGGTAGCCGCCACTTTCGTGCTGTTCCATTGATTTCATTTTTCTCACGGCTATAAAAGCGTACAAAGGGGTGTTGGCGGGACAGGAAAATAATAATGAAATAAATAATCAGCTAGAGCATGCTTAGCTAGCCTAGAGAATACCAGTTGAGATGCATTTCAAGTACCGCAGCTGTCCACGCCCATTTGAGAGACCACTTAATCTTCATGACAAGGTAGATGACTGGGGCATTTGTTTAGGACGCAACTGATGGTTTAAATGTTGCATCTAGCCTGAACAGATTGTTTGTGGTCCTATCAACATAAACCAATTATGCTTCAGACACAGCATACCGCTATTTTATCGGCTTCTTCTGCTTTAAATTGGTCGTGGACCACATGTACATCGTTTCGAAGGCTCTTTAATGGTTGTGGCGCCTTCACTAACGAGACCAGCATCAAGAGAGATTACCTTTATGGCTCCTTGAATTAAGGACACGAAGGATTTGATTTATCAGTTGGAGTTTATCGCTCATAATTTCATGACTAGTCATTGATGGAACGAATGAGTCGCCTTCGTCAAGAATCCATATGACCTTTTTAATATAGTAATGCAACTAGGGCCTATACAGCGATTAAACTTGAATCGCAGCCTTATCATAAGTAATAAGTCCTGTAGGAAGGGTTTGCTAGCTCGATAGACGGGTCCTTATTTCACTTCATCATTCAGGTGCTTTATTAGGTACAGTTATTTTTCATAAGGAATCATGAAAAAGAATTTCTACTCTGTGTTTCTTCATTCACCATCCCAGTGTGCATGAGCTTTAGGAATACGTCGTTTTGGGTGATGTGCGTGGATTGTTCAAATGTTACATTTTCAAGGGCTTCAAACCGGTGAGCCCCAAATGCATTCACCCAGTCGTCGCCATTCGGTTGCCATATCACCAATGACGTGATCTTGTCACTAACTGACTTCATGAATTCAATCCAATGCATCGACCGATGTACATCTGTTTTAAATGGCCGGTCCATTGTGATATGATATTCCTTTAGTTGCTCCGAGTGTTTGACTACTACAGCTAAGTCTTCTAGCATGCTCTCGTCCACTTCTCCAACAGCCTGATACAGATGTGTCAAGCTAGGGCGAAGAGGTGCATCCCCGATAGCCTGCGAAGACTCATCCGATAATGACGGCAACCTTGCTGATACTCTTTCTATCAACAGTGACGCTCTTGTGATTGACTCTAGAAAGGCGGCTGAGTGTGCTGCTTTCCATTGTGGTCCGTTAATTCTAAGCTTTGTGACCTTTGAGCCAAACCTGTCGATCAGTTGAAGTAAGGCTCCTTTATGTACATTTAGTTGCAACAGCTCTAAAGTGACTGCCTCTGGATCTATGATGTCTGTCGTGAATAGCTGGTTCTCTCCACGATACAGACACACCTTTTGAAGGCTCGGGGATTGGTTCATATCCTTGGTCTCCATGACGGCACGTCGGATAGAATCATAGAAGCTGAGAAATTCGGAAACATAGCACCAAACCTTGAACTCTGACAGTGCGTTGTTCCGGCGAATGAGCTCTAGAAATACCTTGATATCAGCTGTATAGCTAGCTCGGGAACTGATATGGATGGAGGTAATACAGACTATGTTGTCAAAGAGGCGGCTGTGGGCTCCAATGCTTGGGATGACTACCTCCATTCCAACCAGCACTTGTCCATGCTCAAGGTAAGCTACTGTCTTTTCATCCTTGCTAGCCTCCACAGTAATCTTAGACAGAAGTGGGCATCTCTTTAAAGCTTCCTGTCGAATGATATGGTAGGCCTCATAGATTTTCGTGCTGACTAAAGTCAAGTCGGTAAGCTCTGGACTCATCGCTAGTAGCTCGACGATCCGGAGCTTATCTTTGCTCCAGTCAACCTCCTCACCCAATTTAAGCACCCGAAGCGCATTCTTGGGGACATCAGACATGATTCGTCTGTAAAGGCCAGAGTATCCACAGAGTGAGAAGGAGCGCAGCCTTGGGAGCGACATGATCTGCCAGAATGGCTCCGCTCGCTTGTTTCGATTGAGCATCTCTCCGGCAGAATTAGAAGCTGTACAATTAAGCTGCACAATAACAGCGCTCGATCGAGTAATAGCATCTCGTAAGGCCTTTGCATCTGTGAAGCTGAGCTCCCATTTAAGTGTTATTGCGAGTTCCTGAACCGATCTCACTCGTTCCAGTGCTTTATAGAACTGACTGGCATCCGATGGTGTCGTAAGAGAGATTTCAATTCTGCCGTAACGTTCTTCAAATGAGCCGCCCTCGATTGCTACCAGGACTTGAAGCTCCTTGATAGCTGTGCTATTGAAGTTGTCACGGTAATGGTCTAAGCAGATCCATCTTACATACCCTTCATCCGTTACGACTCTATAGAGATTGCCCAGGATACTTTTTTCATTCTCTGTTTTCAAGTAATCCTTCAGTTGTATCAGCTTATTGACATCCAATCGCACCTTTGGATACAGTGCTGCCTCAAGGCGCCGCTCAGAGCCACTGAAGTTATTATTGTGGTGGCCATCGTTATTGGTACTGGATTGACTATGAAGATCGGCCCAACTCTGCAGGAAACTTATAGCCTGTTCGACTGCAGACCCCAAATTACTTTCGATAGAGGCCCTGCGCCCTTTGGCATTATCGCTAATGCTGGCTTGCGAAGGTACAAGTGCCGGGACGGTGAAATCCTCAATGCTGACCCCGTACTTGAGCATCTCCAGTAGGCTGAGGACATAGTGCCCGTAATTTTCTAAAAACTCTATTGGTCTGTCCAATTCATATCCTTCATGTTTTGCAAGATGGATGTGCTGCGGTAGCCACCCACTGCCGCTATTACGTCCGCCGCCATTACTGAGCGTGGTGCTAATACTGGCACTTCCATTGCCACTGCAACTACTGTTGATACTACTTGTACTCATTGTGAACTTTTTCATTATCCCAGTCAAGGGGCTACCGGGACTGCTGCTGATCTGATCGTCAGCACTGCTATGAAATCCAGCCTGTGTGGTGTGATCTCCGCATTCACACAGGAAATAGAGTCGGAACTGGTTTATTGTCGAAGGCGCTTTATCCTGAATGATATCATTTGGCAAGATGATGAATAATCGTGGAGTTGGCTGTAGGTGTATTTCTATATTATTTGACAAGATAGCACGAATGCGTTGTTGTATGTAGGTGAGCCGCTCCACTTTTTGCTCCTGAAGAAGCTGTATACTCTGCTTCATATCGACCATGATGTCTTGGACATCTAGATGGTTGACCATAATAGGCCGGAGGGTCTCGAAGTGCAGCTGAAAGTCCTGATCTATTGCATCAGCCATTTCTGTTTGTCCCGCATGTATGTGCTCCAAATAGGACTGATAAAGTAACACAGATTGGCGATATTGTGAAAGGATTTCTTCATCATCATCTGATATTGATTGAGGGACATCTGTGATGCTTGGGACAGGTATTGGCGCTGTAATTGCATTAATGGCAGAATAAATAGACAGGTGCTCATGTGGCCTGAAGGGCGATAAAGTTGTGGGCGAGGATGGCAGCTCCATCGATTGTTGCAATTGTCGTCTAAGCATCAACTCCTGTTCAAGCCCCCATTGTTTCTGCAATTGCGAGACTAATCCTTGTTTGACTTGAAGAGGCTGTTTGTCCAATTGCCACATGGATGAAAACTGAAGCGAGATATCTTGTCTTCGTTCCGGTTGCCTCTCTATTGGTTGCCATTGTGGCGGCAGAGGTAACTGTGGTGACTGTGGGGATGAAGGAGATACCGTACCCAGTTTTGGATTAAATATGTTGCTGTCGCTGCTGAGGCGTCTCAGCTGGTCTGGTAAATATAAATTTCTTTCAATAAGCCGATATGGTTTATCAGAATGACGGGGTGGCAATGCCATTTCCGCTGCAAAACGTTCGTGAGCTTTGCTGTGATACGCCGCAGATGGCGGTGGAGATTGTGATGTTGAGTTATTAGATGCTAATACGGCTTCAAGGGTTTCTCCTGGCATATATGGGACTCGAAGCGGCTGCAGTCTTGTCCAACATAGAGTAATTTTGATATCTTGTTAGTCACATTAGCAGCGACATTAACAAGTTTTACCCGCGCAAAAAAAAAAAAAAAAAAAATTGTCTATGCTAGTTCTGCGCTACCTGTTTCCATCATCATTGACCATGAATCCCAGCACACGCTTGCCAACCTGCAGTCGCACGACGCCCGGAAAGACCTCATCGACGTCTTGGAGCAGCACAAATGCCTCACCGTTTGTCTGTGTCGTCCCTAAGCGGGCTTGTACGTCAAAAGTATGCTGTCCTAGTTGTACAGTTTGCCATAGCTTTGTCATATGTGTTAGGTTGTGAAGAGATTAAATGGAATAAGAGAGGGGACGAAGGTGAGAACGAGAATAATAGAAAGAGAGTATTTTCGATTACAGAGGAGATATTGCTGGATGAACTAGTAATTGAACTACGGGCACCTTGGAAATTATGGCTGAGGGGGGAGAAAGAAAGGAGAAGGCAGGGGAGAAGGCAGGGAAGAAAGAGAGAAATGGGTCCAGAAGAAAGCAATTGAGAAACAACAGTGCTCTTCATTAGCCTTCGCCCTCCGGATGATTTTTTTTTTTTTTTTTGTTTGTGTATTTTGTACATGTACATGTATTGTTTGACTGGTTTTTGTTTGCACCACCGCACGCAAAAAGAAGAGAGATGTTTGTCAATCTGTCATCCATCTGTGAGTTGACGGCATGGCAATCAGTCCTCTAGGGGCATGACTGTTGACGCATGTCTATTCCATCCAATAAATCTTTTCTTTTTTGCACAAAATATTTTGTGCGACAAAGTTGCATAAACAAATATGAAACGCCAGGAGAGGGTAAAAAAATATTTGAATAAAAAATAGGTTGGAATGCTGTTATTTTGTTGTTGCTTCACACTCATTACTGGCCCCCGCATGCCTGGAACCAGACATCAGCAAGTAGCCGAGATCATCTGTCAGCCAGTTTATTTTAGACTTCTGTTATTTCTATCAATGACATGGACGCGCGATTTTTTTAGGGGGGAAGCCTGTTTCTTATTTCGCTGCGCCACAGAGATCCATATTTGGCTTCGCCTATATTTATAAGAACTAGTATTTATTTGGCCATCAGCATAATTTCTAGTTACAAAGAGAGGTGGAGACTTTAGGAAGAGATGGTTTTTCATAAGCACCAGCCTTTTTAAAAAGGGAAAAAAAAAAAAAAAAAAAAAAAAAACTCCCCGCTCTCAATGGCCTAGAGTCAAGAAAGCATAAATACAAGGAACGGGCTCAGCATTATTTGAATGGATGTGTTTGTGTCTGTGTGTTTTTTATTTTTTGGTAGTGACCCTTTTTTGTGCTCTTTATTCTTCATACTGCTGATATTGCTGTTGCATTTTGATCATCTTGAGTCGCATTTCAAGGATGCGCTGCTGGATATCTAACAAGCGTGGAGGCATGCCAGACTCTAAGATTTGGGACTGACGCCTAAAGTCTTCCAGGATCGCATCGGCTTGTTGAAATAGACCTGCTCGCATGTGTTGTTTAAACGACTCGTACAACATCGTCGATGCACGATACCGAGCTTTCAGTTCCTGATCTGAGGATGTGGTGATAAATTCTGGGATCTCAGCCGTCCTGCGCTCTACTGGACCAGATTTCGACGTCGGTGGTGACGTTGACATTGGTACTGTTGATACAGGCACAGTTGGTGCTACAGAATTAGGATCGAGGCCTACCAACTGAGAGTAAATAGAAGTATGGGTGTGTGGTTTGAAAGGAAGTTCGTCTGTATCGGCAGGTATCTGCATAGGTTGCTGCATTTGTCGCCGGAGCTCGAGTTCGTGTTGCAGTTGTGGGTCGTACATGAAATCGGAATGAATAGAGGATTGTGATTGGCGTGATATTGAACGATGTAGAGCGCGATCAGCATGACGAGGACGAGTCGGAGGAGGGGCTATTGGTTCTGGTGCATCTGTATAATCGTTATGCATGGTTGTTGAAGGCTTGTGTGCACTAAATCCCTGGACGACCTGCATCACAATATCTGGTGCGTATGGAACTCGTAGTGGCAATAATCTGATAGATTACAATAGAAAGAGGATGTTCATGAATGATCTTACTCTTAATACTTTACTGGACAGCTTCATACACGGATACTTTTGTAAAAGGCACATTGAGCAGTTACTTACCTATTTCCATCTGCATCAACCATGAACGAAATCGCGCGTTTGCCATACTGCAGCCGCACTACTCCAGGGAAGATGTCCTCGACGTCCTGGAATAGAACAAATGCTTCACCATTGGTCTGAGATGTACCAGGTCGGGCCTCTACCTCGAAAGTCTCGTTCATCGACTGAACACTTTGCCAATACTTTGCCGTTGGTGACATTTGGATGTGTGAGGGTAGTAGTTCTCAAGAAAGGACGCAAATAAAGTCGAAAGGAAAAGAGAAAAGGTGTATGCAAACGGCTGAAAAGAAGTGGTGGATTAGAGACTTTAGTAGGTATTGGAGATATGGAGTATGTGTAAATAAGTGTAGTGTGAAGGTGCTTATAAGTGTGAAGGAAGGGTATAGGTATAGGAAAGAACTGGAGAATTTGTATTTAAAGGCAATGCGAGGGCGTAAATAACAAAAAAGAGAGAGGAAGTGCTTGAAAGAGAAAGGAAAGCAAGATGGAGGAATGAAGTTCCTATTTAAATATATCAAACCCGCCGCATAGAGTATAAGCAGGAGTATTCGTATGCGGAGCTCGGCAAATGAAGGTGTCTGACCAATAAATCTCCAGGGATTTGTAGTAAGTAACGTCGCCTCATTTTACTTTTGTGTTTAGCCCCTTCCTCTTGCAGTTGGAATTTGTTGTCGAGTGATGGTTGTTGTGCTCCGTAATCCCACCGTGTGTGTTTGCCACCTTAATCTCTGGCGCACGTTCCTAAAGAACACTCCCGGGGGTACAAAAATCTCTGCCCCTGATTTCAGATTTTGTTGCGACAGTGGAAAACATTAAAGTTAAAAAACCTTGGGCGTGCACATCGATCAACATGGGAAAAGGCAACAAAGAAGGATAAGACGATGCACAAGCGTTTCATGAATTAACTTTCACAGCGTAGAAATCCTTGAAACACGGAGTAAGAAGATGCAAAAAAGGCTCTTGAAGGGGCCCGTTACTTCTATTTGTATGTTCAGCTCCTTCCGTTAACAAAGTAAGGCATTCACAACCGTAATAGGAGACACAAGTGCTCGCTATTTTCTTTTTAAGTTCTTATGTTGTAATAATGAAAATAGGTGCCGATTGAAGCGATGCTAAAAAAAGGAAGGATGAATTTATTATTCTTCTTCTGGGGATATGGTCCAGCCAGCCACTTTGCGAATGAAGCAAAAAAATCAACAAATGTTCCTCGCCTCTTTCATGTTTTTTATATTTTTATATTTTTTATTTTTTTATTCCTTGTCCTCTCAAATGTTACCGGCTTTTAGCCTGCGGAGCCATATTGACTCCCAATTATGCGATCCTCCCCTTGAACAGCGGATGATTCCCTATACTGTCTCTGCTCTTGATCTTCCTGTCGTAACCCTTGCAAAAGTCGTTGGGAGTGCTCAGTCCTGTATAACTGTTCAACCTCATTATCACGAGGCAACTGCAACCATAGCACAACTGTTGCAGCCAATGCAAGGATCTAGTGTTTACAAAAGTATGGAGCGGAGGAAAATGTCATTCTACTGTGCATAGTCCCATAAATACATACCAAATAAATCAAAATTGTAAATCGCAAATCGAAATAATAACCATAAATAAATGAACAAATAAACAAATAAACAAATAAACAAATAAACAAATAAACAAATAAACAAATAAACAAATAAACAAATACAAATAAACAAAAAACCACAGCAGTTCCTGAATTAGCATTTTACCTGCAAGAACTGGGTTCCACCAGTGACTGAGAGCAATGAAGCTTCATGACGCAGATACGATTCTCGAAGTCGCTCTTTACACGGGACAGTGTATCCGAATGCGGGAGAGACTCGACAAGTGACGCTTGGGTCCTTGGGCACAGCGCGATCATCCACAGAAGCGAATCCGCAACAATGAAAGCGAGTCTCAAGATCCTGAAGCAATAAAGGGTCTCGGTCATACGCTCTCTCCCATGCTTTGTCCAAAATTAAATCAACCTATTAGAAAAGAAGCGTATATAACTTTTCTATTCTTAAAATGTAGAAATGACACAAAAATGAGTATCGAATGTGCTAAGGGCTATAGCTTCTAATTAACGTTACCCTGTCATGTTGTGTGAGGGCAAAGATGATGAGACCAAGCTGAAGTAAAACTAAAAATGATACGAGGACACCATACTTTTTTTGAGAAAAAAAATATCTTGATCAGCAGTCTACATCTGATTTTGATCAATGCCACATCACCTTTCACACATCAAACTATTTTGACTCATAAAAAACATACGATAGCGAGGGTCCGCTTCGAGCCAGACAACGCTGCTGCGCACCCAAGCATTGAGATTAACAAGATAATGAGGCTCAGGATAATTAAAATCCAAGAAAGCGCCTCAGACTCAATAAGGACGCGTGTGCTGTCAGAAAGGCCAAAGATCCCAACTGCAGTTAAGCCCACGCTTGATACCTGTCAAAATCCGAAAAGGTTTTCGTCTTTGTTTTGATGAACATCAAAAAGAGATATCGGTTCAATAATGTATCAATTTTTATGCTTCTCTCTTTTACCATTGCAACAACATTCAGTCCCAGAATGAAGAGCCTAGCGGGATACTGGTAGAGGCGCGTATGGTTCATCGTAAATCAAGAAAGAGGAATTTTGGGTCTGTTACGATTACTAAACTAGGATATTATGATATGAAGAAAAAAAAAGGATGCCTGCTGAATGATCTTGCAAAGTATTATAATTCTGACCCCAACTGCGCCTGCCACGTGCCAACCATACACCCTTTTGTCTTTTTCATATTTATTATCTATTTGGGTATTATACATCTCAAAGTGACCTTATTCCTTCCACTTGCAGAGATCACTGTCTGTAACTTCTCATCGTTCTTGAGTACGAATGATGCCTTGGAAGTAGAGACCATGGCCGTAGTAGTAGTAGCAGAGGAAACCCAAGCCAACTCAAATTCCTCTGGAAGTGGCATATCCATCTTTTCAAATTTGTTGCGCACTCTTCTTCTCAACTCGGGGACACTCAACACGAAATCCTTTCTGTTCTCGACCACCTGCAATACGACAATCCGTTCTATATCCAAAATAATTTTGAATTTGATTGTAAAGGCTGCGCTCGGATGGTTGTCAATTTCATACCCATTGGCTGACATCCCATAATAAACCGAGTATGTTTTTGAGGCCCTGTCCCGTTCTGTAGTACCCTTGCCTGCTTTCCATGAGTATCCTGATAACGAAGCTCGATGCTGGCGATAGCGTGTGGAGCTATGAAGACAATCGTGCATGTGGTCAAAAGGATGAGAGTAGTGAAGAGTGGGATTGCTTTCTGAGAATAGTGTAGTCTCAAGTGCCTGCACGGAATTTGTTAGTAACGAGGGCGTTGCCTGCCACTCCGATTTCTTTACAGACGGCGACGACCTTAGGTCTGGTGCGGGAGATGATGGAGTCCTGGTTGATGATGTAGTGACTAGAAGTGTGGTGCATGCAGACGATGGAATTAGCGAGTGCAAATGGATAGGTGGCTGTAGCGGTTTTTGTAGTATGTCGGCTCTAGGGCTTAGAGAGAGTTCATCGATAACTAGTGGGGCATTAAATAGGGGTAAAGAATGTTTGTGTGTCGATGTTGTCAATGCCAATGCTGGTATTATATGCATGGATAGGAGTGATAGTGAAGACAGCGATAAAGTGTCATATTTGCTGTATAAGCTGCCATGAGCCTTATTGTGTTTGCCACTATAATCATTTTCATAATCGTTATCATCATTGCCGTTGTCATTATCATTATCATTGTCATTATCATTATCATTGTCATTATCATTATCATTGTCATTATCATTATCATCGTCATTATTATTATAAACAACTTCCTGCTTCGCCCTAGGTATCAGCCTCGATTCCGATGACATTTCGTCCTCGTCCTCCTTCTTCTCACCATCTTTATCATCACCATCATCATCATAGTCGTAATTATAATTGTACCCGACATCACTATAACCGTTATCGTCGTGGTTATCAATGAAGTCTGAATCATCACTATGATATGATGACCCTGGTGGCGAAGGGGGAGATAATTCGAAACCTCTTGAGGGTGCCAATGTAACTAAAGGCGGGAGTTGTGGTGATGAGTTCGGCACAATACTTGATGGATCATTGGGATCCCAACGCATACAGATAGGGAATGGCGTCGGTACCAGTGCGTATGGTGAGAGGGGAGCAGGGGAGGATGAGATAGGGATACTGGTTTCAGCTGGAAGCACAAGCGGGCTCGAAAGACCTTGCGAGGCTTGAGATAGGGAACTCTCATAACTGTCTCTTTTGAAAATATGCCTTTCATTCCCTAATGCCATAACTTGGTTGATGCATCTGCCTTCCAACTCTACCGCTTTCTTAACTGTTTTACTAGGGCGTGAATCTAAAGAGTTTAGCGCCAGAGGATCACGATGGTCTAGCTGGAGATGTTTATCAAGATCTGTTTTCCAGATTCCAAAGAATTCTGAGAAAAGACGACATTGGCTAACGGCTTCTCCGAGCGCAAAGAGCTCTTGAAGATGTTTGTCAAGAACATCTCGGAGGGCTGACCCAGCAATACTAGTCACCTGAAGGCCAGTCGCCGTATAAGACGATGCTTGCACTGTTGAAGATGAGGCAATAAGGGATGTAATATTGCCCTTATAGAGGTTCGCTGAAAGCTCAAGTGCCTTGAAACAAAGAAGAGAGGAGAGAGCTTGATGGTTAATTTGATGCCTCCTAAAGACATAAGAAGATATAACTAGCCTATATATCCAATATATGAGTGAGTCCAATTTATCATACCATCCGATGTGCGACGCTGGGAGAGCCGCCGATAGGCTTTAGCCATGGCCCTTTCAGCTCCCTCTCCAGTTGCATTGCAAAGTCAACTAGGTCTTCATGTTGTCTATAAATGGAATAAGATTTCCTCGGGATAGGCATTGCATCACTTCTTCCTGGGACCTGGACCGGCGAAGGATGGACCTGGATTGTGAACCATGGCTGCTGCTGACCTGGTCTGATTTCCACACTCTCGACACAGGCGCCTAATAGCGGTGGAGCGAGCTTGGCGCCTTGGTAGAATGAAATGATTGAAGATTCTTTGGTCCGTATGAAAGTATGGAATCCAATGAAAGGGAATGAGGAAGCGCCGAAATTAGAAGCCAAGCTACAAGGATTGCTGGCACCATCGCATTCATGGCGATCAGCGTGGGATATGGATGGCCAAAGGGGATGGCTTTTGGAGTTGTGGGGCGTACAAGCAGGATATGCACTAGGAGTACGGCCGAAAGGTCCCCCACCAAGTCGGGAGAAGCTTCGCTTACGACGTTTAAAGGGAGAAATAGACGTCGCCGTCGAGATGCTGATGAGCTTCTGCGAACGAGACTCGGGTGTGGGCATAGTGCGCTTCCGTAATAGCATCAGCAATGGGGAATTGAGTGATCGAATTCTAATGGATCTTCTTGAGCTGGGTATAATCAAGCCATAAGTGGGGTATAGGAAAGTTTGAACGAAGTAATTGACAAGAAAGATTTATCAGGTGTGGAATATTGAACGGACGGTAGTATACGAGAAGGAAGTAGCAGGGGTAGTATTGCATAAGCAACAGCGAAAATTGCTTATTAGTTCAAGCAATGAGAGTGGAGATAAAGGTAAAAAAGATAGTTGACTAAGTTCCTTAATATATTTGTTGTTGTGCTTATTGCGAGCTAATGATGCGAAATGTACTATGCTTCAAGAGGTTAAAATACTCTGAGAAGTATAAAATTATTATTAGGCAAGCTCTCTGCAACGCACTACGGATCAAGATCTGCAGGGGTGAAGACTAAAGAGCAGCCGCAAAAGTTAAAAGAGAAGGAGGAAAAAAAGAATAGGTGGATCGATGAGACGGTAAGGTTAACATCGGGGAATACAGATATTTCCTGTGCTCTATTTTATTCTACTATCTTCACACTCACAGGTCATTGGCATCGAGAGGCCTGTGAGCGTTGTTTATAATTTTTAAGGCTTATTTTTGTAGGAACCTCGCATATGTCATCAAAAATGGTCGAGTCCACCCTTGCATCACCCTTGCACCTTACACGTTGCAAATGGGATATAGCCATATGCCTTAAGTCTTGTTTTTAAAATGACGAACGTGCCTGAAGAGGAAGGCCATACAAGACCAGCCTATTGCTTTGTCTATTCTGTATTTTCTTCATCAATCCGATATAAACTATCCTTACAAAACCCCAATGAATCTTCTGAAGCTATTGATATATTCAGGGCGACATTTAAGTCGTTCAGACACAATAGACAATAAAAAATGCATGACGTCCGTGCACCAATCTACAAAAATTTTCAAACCAACTTTCTTTATTCAGCTCCGAATGTTAAATTTTCTCCTTCCTCCTCAATAAAAGAGAGTCGGATGCTCCCGGATCCAGATCTGGCACTCTTCCTTGGTAGCTTGAGGATGCATCAATTGCCAGCACATAACTTTGCGAAGGAACTCTGTAATCTTTGGCCCTGGTTTGACATTAAGTAGGCCTGCTATCTCCTTACCATCAACAAGATATTTCCAAGCAAAGCTGTGATCAAGTTGATAAGACTCGGCCTTAGATAAAAATGTGTTGTACCTCATAATTGTGGCCTTAGCTTCTTTATCTTTTTTTTTTTTTTTTTTTTTTTTTTTAAAAAAAAAAAAAAGAGTAGAGGGAAAAGGGTCAGAATACGCATTAATAAAAATACATGGATGAAAACAAAGTCGATATCGTTGCATGCACATACACAAACTGTGCTTAATGCAGCAATGGATGTTACGAATCATGGCCTCAAACTAAAGTAGAAAGGTAAATATATAGTTGCTCATAGATTTGCTATCATGTCACTACTTACCAAGTATTCCTGAGCGTAATGCCTCATACTTTGGAAGTAGGTCGATGCTGAGACTCAAGAGAAATGCACATGGCCACTTCTTGCCTATTACCGATACAAAACCAATATCTCTAATAACCATGCCCATGTTGGCCCTCTCAGTTCGGATGGCTTGATCGTCCACAGCAGGATTCCGTGCCAAAGTATCTACAATATCCCGCACTGCATCAATACTCTCCATAAGCTTTGTAACTATATCGATATCCAGGTTCTTTCCTTTAAGTCCATAACGTAGGATCCATGACCCTGCAGACATCACCTTCCTATTGACAGTTGCAGACATGTGACGATAAGGATACAGCATGCCTGACAAAATCAAATTTCGTGTACCAAGTTTTTCAGGATAAGGATCGTCCTTGGAGACAATCTGGGCGATATTAGATGAAGGAGCTGTAGTGACAATAGGATAAAGATGTGAAGTGAACGAGGTGCCTTTTGTTTGTGCTAGTAATGCTTCCTGTCCTTGATCAACTTCTCCCTGAAAAATTCGTCCTTCTAAATCACCATGGACAGGAATGGGGTTGATCTTTAGAAGCCATTCGATGATCCAGACCAATTTGAAAGCCTCGTCACTGTTTTCAACATTTCCTTGTACAGCTGTTGTCCCTCTTGCGGTACCATCAACCTCAGGGGGAGCAAATACGACATCATAAAGATCGAGCTCATGCAAGAGTTGGATTGCTGTGCTACGGCTAGCGCCATCGTCAATCATCTTGTCCAGTTCAGCGCCAATACGTTCCTTGGAAATCTTGGTTCTGAGTGCTCGTTTAATTTGACCATTTAGGATTGCCTGCTTGGCATCTTCTGCAATTTTGAACTGAAATCTGGCTGCAAAGCGGATGCAACGCATGACGCGGAGAGGGTCCTGCCAGAATGTCTCAAATGCCTCGAGAGGGGTCCTGATAATTTTATTTTTCAAGTCATCGAGCCCTCTGCCAGTAAAATCCTCAACTGAATGTGTGTGAATATTGTAGAAAAGTGAATTGATAGTGATGTCACGGCGGTATGCGTCTTCTGAAGGCGTTCCAAAAGTCTATCAATAACACGAATCATTTTAAAATTAGTGTTTAGAGATGTATCTAAACAATACCATATTCAAACCCACTCGTATCAACAGATTTTTGAAATTACAATTTCACTAGGAATGCGACTGGCATCATCGTAAACTTCTGAGCGCAAATTAACAAAATCTAAAGGCATGTCGTAGACAACCATGGTGGCTGTCTCTAGATGCTTTGACTTTTCTGGATTGGTAGCGATCTTTGCAATTGTGCGTTTCTCATGACCTGTTGCCTCCATATGTTCATTCACCATCATTGCGAAATCATATCCCATCATTGTATCGATTGCGATGTCTAGATCATGACAAGAAAGTCCAAGAAGCTATAAAAAAATCAATAGATCAGATGTCAATGGAGCCATTCCACAGTTTCAGCTTTTGATAGATCGGATTAGATCATTGCTCTCGATATATATACCTTATCACGGACCCAACCACCTGCGATCCTCAACTGAACCTTTTTGCCTTCTTTCTCTTGATACCTCCTGGCAACAGTATCCAGTACCTTACAGATTTTAGCCTCTTCTTCTGTAAGATTGATTACAGGTGGTATAGACATCGTTGCAGAACTGCTTTTGTTTTCTAGTTTTGACTTATCAGATGCTATTATGGAAAAGGAGAGATGTCTTGCGCCAATAGTCCCAGTATAGCAGTTTAATGACGCGAGTCTGTATTTGGTCCCGTACACGTACTTCGCTCGAGAATAGTCTCTTGAAGTAGTGCGCGTAATGGTGTTTAGTCGTCGGCGTGAGTGCTCTTGAAGTTTGAGTAAAGGTTGAAGTCGGACAAGGCGGTATGAATGAGCGGTTTTGATGTTTGAAGAAGGAAGAGGAGTTTGTTTAAAGAGCTTAAAGAGAACATCAATCATTCGTATAATTCTTTTTATTTCAAAAAGAATACCGTAGTCGGCAATGTCTCTTATAATGAATGACTCAACTCGACTCTAAATTTGTTTCATGTTGTTTCCTGCTTTGCCACCACTGTTTCTTAATGGAAATTCATCATAAATAAACTAAGCCACGAAAACACATTATTGGCAAGCTTGTCAATGCCATCTTAGAAACACTGACTCTCACTCTGCTGGCAGAGAAATCCGACCTCAAATTGTACATAGTTCCTATTCCAATTCCCATTCATACATACACCAGTAATAGCAGTGAAGCATGTCAACCATTAAGAAAAAAGGTATGGCTAATGTTGTTACTCCTTCCTTTTTATCGCTTTGTAATCCATAGCTTATTCTCATAATCCTAGTTTTTATATGCTTAATCACAATGTCTTGACCATCCTTAGGCCCTTCCCAGGTACAGCTTCCTTGTTGCAATTGTCCTTTTGTGAATTCAAACTGGCAAGGTTCACCTTCGCAATAATTCTCACTTTCTCATTCTTTCCCTCCTCCCTCTTTTTTTTCCGCCATTGCATTAGGCTGAGATTATGATCAAAGTCTGCAGTGAGATTGTATCAGAGTTAATTCAAGCTCATGAAGCAGGCAAGGATATTAATCTAAACGGACTCAAGCAGCGTTACTCGCGCAAGCACAAAGCTCAGAACCAGCCTAAGCTTGTAGATATCATTGCTGCTATTCCGGAACAATATAAAGCTGTGCTTTTGCCCAACTTGAAAGCAAAGCCCGTCCGAACAGCTTCTGGAGTAAGAACGGATCATGGGATAGGATTTATCTGCAACATTTAAGAGTCACAATAAGACAAATGAGACTAACCTCGATTTTTTTTCATTGGTTAGATTGCTGTGGTGGCGGTCATGTGCAAACCTCATCGTTGCCCCCATATCGCTATGACAGGAAATATTTGCGTGTAAGTGAAAGATCTCTAGTTATTCCAAATTAACAAGCAATATCCGAAAGACTAGGAGCTCAGCGACCGTATGGAGACGCAATAGCTGATCATAGGACCTTGCTGTATGAATAGGTATTGTCCCGGAGGTCCTGATTCAGATTTCGAGTACTCCACACAATCTTATACAGGGTATGAACCTACGAGTATGCGTGCCATCCGTGCCCGTTATAACCCGTTTGAACAATCAAGGGGACGACAAGATCAGCTTAAGTCTCTTGGACATAGCGTGGATAAAGTCGAGTACATTATTATGGGAGGAACATTCATGTCTCTACCAGAGGATTACCGGGACTGGTTCATCAGTAACCTACACGACTCTCTCTCAGGACATGCCAGTAACGATGTGGATGAGGCTGTCAGGATGTCGGAAGTCAGCCCCAATAAATGTATTGGAATCACGATTGAAACCCGGCCAGACTACTGTCTAAAGCCTCATCTAAGGTAAAGAGCGTGTCCTAGTGGAAAACCATGTTGTAATTTTCATGGATGATGGCGCCCCAGAGATATAGGCTGTATAACAAACTCTTTTTTATTGCTATTCTTCCACATAACAAAGTCAAATGCTGAGATACGGCTGCACTCGTCTTGAGATTGGTGTACAAAGTGTATATGAAGATGTGGCACGCGACACAAATCGAGGACATACTGTCAAGGCTGTCACCGAGTCATTCCAGCTGGCAAAAGATGCAGGATTTAAAGTCGTTGCTCATATGATGCCCGATCTACCTAATGTAGGTATGGAGCGTGATATGGATCAGTTCAAAGAATACTTTGAGAACCCGGCCTTCCGCTCTGACGGATTAAAGCTCTATCCCACGCTTGTTATTCGTGGAACTGGACTCTATGAGCTCTGGAGGACAGGGCGCTACAAGAATTACACACCTAACTCTCTCGTGGATCTTGTTGCAAGGATCTTGGCGCTTGTTCCACCGTGGACTCGTGTTTACAGAGTGCAGCGTGATATTCCCATGCCCTTAGTCACGTCTGGAGTAGAGCATGGCAACCTAAGAGAGCTGGCATTGCAGAGGATGAAGGACTTGGGGACTGAATGTAGAGATGTCCGTACAAGGGAGGTAGGTATTGTTGATATCCACAACAAAGTCAAGCCCGATCAAGTAGAGTTGATCCGCCGTGATTATACTGCTAATGGAGGGTGGGAAACCTTTTTGAGTTATGAGGATCCAGAACAGGACATTTTGATTGGATTGTTGAGACTGAGGAAGTGTTCGCCTTTGGCCTTCCGTCCGGAGTTGACCAAAGCAGGACCCACTTCTATTGTTCGAGAGCTGCATGTCTATGGATCTGTGGTACCTGTGCATTCAAGAGACCCCTCAAAATTCCAACATCAAGGCTATGGTACTCTTTTGATGGAGGAGGCCGAGAGGATTGCAAGGGAAGAGCACGGAAGCGTCAAACTGAGCGTCATCAGTGGCGTGGGAGTACGAAACTACTATGCCAAGCTTGGATATACTCTTGACGGTAAGTTTTTTTTTTTTTTTTTTTTTTTTAAAAAAAAAAAAAAAAAAAAAAAAAAAAAAAGTGAGAAAAGGAGGTAATGCGGCAACGGTTGGTATTATGCTTTTATTTGATGGCAATTTATTTACTTCTTTTCCTTCACGGACGTATACTAGGCCCTTATATGTCCAAGATGTTGGTGTAGTTTGACGAGGCATCCCTACCATGTACTTTAAATAAATAATATAAAAAATATACAGAACTGGTGATGAATCCGTTGACTCAATGAAGTGAGTCTAAACATAAGCTTCTAAATGATTACTTAGATGCATTCTAAATGTTCATCTATGTAAACAATACGCGTGAGAAGACTTGGGCAATTTCGCAAAAACGCAACTTTGCATGCGTGTCTGGTGGTCTCATTTTTCCACATTTGGACGATCAACACATGTTGCTTCTGTGTATCCAAAATAATACATGTGTTTTAGCATATGGCATGCAGTTGGTAAAACAACACGTGGTTGACAAAGGAAGTTCTTTGCTTTATTCATTTTGTTTCCCAGCCATCCTACATCTCAAGTTTGAAGTCCCATTGGTTCTTTTCCGCCACTAAGATTAACTCCTTCATCCCCCTGGCCGTGATCTGTGTGTTCAATAGCGACAACCCACTAAGCCCGAGCTTTGAACGACTGGGCTTCTGAAGACGATGGCTGATAGCTTTAGTAGCTGGGGATGTCAATGCTGGTCCTGATACAATTTTTACTGAAGCTTCGAGGTACTTCACCAGCAAAGTGGCTTCCTTATTCCCCATATTAGTGCGTTCTATCTGTAATTTCAATAATTTCGAAAAATCTAGTGACTTGAACAAGCATTCCCAGGCATTTACGCTACTATTACCATTGTAAATAGTATGTTTCGTCGGAACTACCTCATCCGGGCTGAGCTCCCCTTCTTCCTTTTCGAGGGGCGCCACCGGTGATCCCTTCCGTTTATCGTTCTCTCCTGGAGGGAGATTTAAGTCTGTCAGTTTTAGTGATCTCAAAGTCAGTTTTGTTCTGGAAAGGAGAGAACCACAAAGTTCTTGAAACCGTTCATAGTTGAGGCTCTGGCAATCAATCTCCAGTTCCTGTAGCGAAAGCTCTGCCGTCACCAGTACTCCGGAGTATTGGTGCTGCTGCTGCGGATTCTGCCGATGATAGGAACCATTAGTATTATAAGTGTTATTGCTACCCATCCACTTCGTAATCACACCCACCCAGGTATTGTCATGGAGATTCCTGAGCCTCAGGGCCGTCAAGGACTTGAAAGGCATCTTCAATCCAGAGCTAGACAGGAGAGATAACCACCCGACCTTACCAGGCTTTGCGCCCACAAGGTTAACGGTGAACTCCTGTATTCTGGTATCAGTATAAGTGGCAGAAGTAGCAGTAGCGTATGAAATAATTCCTTTATCGCGTATGGCAGCGCTATTACCACCATGGGTCACCTTTACGGACAAGACAGGCGAGTTTTGGTAATTAAATTGAACGTTGATGCTTGGTGTAATCCCATAGGGCTTTCTTCTCAAAGCCTCATCTCTATCACTCATTAGTTGTTTTAGACAACTGTGATAGAGATCTGACGGGCAATCCAAGGTCAAGTGCTCGAGCTGGACTGCGCGCTTTACAACTTGCAGAATTCGATCCGTATGGCCTTTAGACCAATTGTGCGAGGCGTCTGGAAAATAAAACTGCACTTGCAGTACTTTCAAGTTAAGTAGCTTTTCCACTTTGCCACCACCATTGACGCTAGAATAACGCTGCTGCTTCTGATGAAGCTGTTGTTGTTGCTGTTGCTGATGCTCTCCTTGAAAACGAACAAACCTAGGTACAGAAAGCAAGCGCAATTCCTCAAGTCTTTCGTGCTCTATTAGACGCTGGAATGAAGAACAGACAGAGTCTCTATCTTGTTTGCTGGTATAAGCACTCGAAAGGAAGTCAGATAGAGGGGAAGGGGTAGAGAAAGTAGAAGAGCGGCGGCAATCCAGTATTAAAGCCTGGATGTCTGAGGCTTTGGTGATGGCATTGACAAGGTCTTCTAAGTCCTGTTGATCCCATACCCAATCCAAAGCGATGTTGAGCCATTTTCTCAGTTGTTGTGATTGTCGCTCTTTCAGCTTCTTGTTCTCGCTTTGAATAAGAAGCCTATAGAACGAGAGGGCTTCCATCGAGCTTGTTAGTGTAATGCTTATCTTTAGCCCATCGTCCCGATTTGCATCATCTTTTACCCATTCAATCATCCCACCACATCTTTCTACGAATTTTGTTAAGCCTTCGTAAGAAGATTTAGTAAACTGTGCTGATGGTGGTGAAGCCTCTATCACTATGATGGTTGGAGCACGTGCGCTAAGCTCTTCTGAGTTCTTTGTTATCCCTGCAGTTGCTGTTTCTGGCCTCATTAGCTCTACTGTTTTCCCAATAGCAGCACCTGTTTTTTGGCTTTTAATAATATCAGTAGTGCGCGGAAACCGCTTTAATTTCTTGCATTGAGGCTGTTGATCTTGGTCTCCATCAGTTAAGGGTCCATTAGATGTATACTGTGTGGGCTGGGCCGCCATCACGCTAGGCGAGGCAGTGGTTGATTTGATTTGGCTCTTGGTTGTGCTATCTATGGATAGGCCTCGTTTACGGCCGGCCCGCTTCGAGCCCTCCTCTTTAGTTTGCTGAAACTCGTCACTGGATCCTGGTACGGAACCTACATAAAAATGAATACGATAGTTTTGATAGTTCGGGGCTTCACCACCATTGCTTAGGCTTTGAGTATCATCACTATTGTGCTTATGACGATCTATGTTGTTGGATTTTGGTGGAGCAGAATTTTTGTCGGCAGGCTTGTAGTCCTGATCGTGATGAAGACGGCCACGCTTTTTCTGTGCAGAAGGAGGGACAATGCTTCCTAAAAATCCTGACTCGGAGGAGCTTGATGAATACGAGAAACATTCAGAAGAGTTAGTGCTGCTATCATCCCTAATGAGACCATTACTAGGGCTGACACCAGTTCTACCACTGCTGCTGCTACCACTGCTGTTGCTACCATTGCTGCTGCTACCATTGCTGCTGCTACCATTGCTGCTGCTACCATTGCTGCTGCTACCATTGCTGCTGCTATCGCTGCTATTACTGCCACTATCGCTGCTGTTACTGCCACTATCACTGCTGTTACTACTGGTATCACTGCTACCATTACTATTGGATCGGCTCCTCATTAGAAGTAATGTCTTTCCAGAATACTCCATTCGATGGTTAGGTCTAGAGTTGTGACTAACATTGCTCCTATCGTCATTACCATCGCTATTGCCACTGGCATCATCATCATCATCATTGTCGATCCGAAATGGACGCTTTCGTTGCTTCTGTCCCTGCTGGTCTTTCTGCTCTTGAGGTTGTTCCTGCTGCTCTTGATATTTTTGGCGCTGCTGATGTTCTAGATGTTCCAGGCTTTCCTGCTGTCCCCGTTGCCTCTGTTCTTTACAAGCCAGCTCAAGTAACTTGATCAGGTCTTGACTTAGTCGCTCGCCTTGTTTAGAGACCACTTTCTCAACCCCACTGCATAACCTTTGAAAGAGCGAATCTGATAAATTGCAGTGGGCATCCGCAACTGGATGTGGTGATGGAAAAGGTATATTTTGCTCCTGCTGGTGTTGTTGTTGTTGTTGTTGCTTCGTAGGTAGGACTTCTTGAAGGAGAGAACAATCGTGAACGACGTGAATGACTTGTTTAGGCTGATAATGAACCCAGATAACATCGTCATCACTATCATCGCCACTACTATCCCGTGAAGCATCGCTATATCCCCTAATGTTTATAGTAAGCAGATTGTCAAGAACTTAACAACTTTTTTTTTTTTTTTTTTTTTTTTTTCATATTTCGCGATTCAATGTCAATAATAATAAAAAAAAAAGTTCATTATCTTCTATTTTTCCTCCCCTCATTTTCTTCATCGTCAGCTATTCTTACCTTGTGTTCCTGGCTCTTTTATCGTTTACTTTACTTTCTGTAACCGTATTTTTATTTGTATGGTTCGATTGCTTCCGGATATCCTGCTGTTGCTGCTGGCGCCTTCGTCGACTCGAACGAAATCCAACTTGAGGTTCGAGAGTTCTTCCATCGACTTCTAACCGAACCATCCTTGGATACATCTGTTCAATTTTATAGAGAGGAATATATTTAGTCCCTGTACGTTCATGAATCCGTACAGGCACTTTAACAGGGCCATGACATGGTCCTGGAATCGTTGGAAGAAGCTTTTGGTGTAATATCCGTGAGCCTCTATTCGTCTTCCTACGCTGAGTTGATTTTGCCATTTTTTTTTTTTTTTTTTTTTTTAAAAAAAAAAAAAAAAAGGGTACTTGACTGGGTCCTGGTCTAGTTTAGTGTTGTACAGCCAAGAGTATAAAGTATAGAAAGTGTAGAGATGATAACGTTCAGATTAATAGACAGAATGATTATGATAACAAAAAAAAAAAAAAAAAAAAAAAAAAAAAAGAGCCAACTTATTAAGCAAATCAACGCCTTCTTATGCCACTGCTGTGTTCTCAGATTTGTGAGCGACGGGGACTTGAATTCCTCGACAACCACTGCGGTGGAAGGAAAAAAAAAAATTGTGTCCACAATGAGCCTTGTCCTTTGATAAATGATCTACACAGGAACAACAGAGGGACGATCATAGACTTGTCGGTCGCTCTTTCAATTTTCAATTCGGAGGACAAATAAGCTTGATTACGTATCCACGCCCATCAACATGCAGAAATGGAGAAGTGAGATATTTACAACAATTGATTGATCAATAAACTACATGCATGTCAATGCATGTCTTGTCATACAAACAAACACAGGAGTAAGGAACAACATGGAGCTACAATCTACAAAAAGCCTTTTTTATTATATATTTCTAGTATATGTTTATCGTAAAAAGAAAAATCTTCTAAATCTATTTTACTGTTATTCATTTTCAAACCATGGGAATTAGATGGTATTTACCCTCAACTTCTGTCATCTTTGATCCATTCAAGGATCTTGGGTGTATAATATGTGATGATAAAGTTTGCTCCAGCTCTGACGAAGCCATCCATACTCTCCATAACTCCAGCCTTCAGATCGAAGACACCAGCCTTGGCTGCATGCCAAATCATAGCATACTCTCCTGAAACCTGGTACACAGAGAGAGGATAGTCGGGCGCAATCTCACGTGCATCCCTGAGAATATCTAAGTAAGGCGTTCCAGGCTTCACCATCAATACGTCGGCTCCCTCACCCATGTCTCTAACTAACGCACGGCGAGCAAGGCCACGAGCCTGATGAGGCAATTGGTAGCATTTACGGTCGCCGCTTCCAGGAGTGGAGTGGCAAGCATCACTGTTTAATGCATTAAACGAGTATAAGAGATATTGTTAGAAAAAGGAAAAAAAGCTCTTAAACTGGTCTTCATACTAAAGATCAAGAAGTGGGCAATGTTAAAATAAAAATTACCGGAATGGACCATAGAAATTGGAAGCAAACTTGGCAGAATAGGACATTAAGCTAACTTTATGGGCAATGCCTTCTTGAATAAGTGCATCCTTGATACCCTTGATGCGGCCGTCCATCATATCACTGGGAGAAATCATTTGGCATCCATTGCGTGCATATGCCATGGAGATATCCACTAAACGCTTCACTGAAGCGCGATTGTCGATGGTGCCATCATCTCGGAGAACGCCACAATGACCGTGAGAGGTGTATGGGCAAAGACAGACATCGCAAGCAAGAAGAAGATCCGGAAATGCCTTGCGCAGTACATGGAGGGCTCGGATAGTGGGAGTATTAGAATCATCAGCAGCAGATCCGACAGCATCCTATTAATCCAATCGGATGATACAAGAGTTCGGAAAACATTAACAAAGCAATAAGGCAATGAGGAGGCTGATCAAAAAGGGGGGGGGGTGAAATAAAGAGATTGAAATGTAAACAATACACAGTAAGACATGTACAACAAAGTAAGTACATGTGTCACACAAATGGTATGACTTTTTCGACCAAGAAGGAAAATAAGAGCCGAGGCCAATTCATTCATTGTAACTCTTTCATTGTAACACCTCAGTCGAACCAAATCATGAACTGCCCACTAAAATTTTCTCCACCCTTTTATTTCGCACACACCCGACACAGCAGTCTTCAATAAGGCAAAACAAAAAGTAATGGATCTCGATCTGCGCAGTAGTAATAAAGCTACTTTGATTCGATAATTTATAATGCATTCATAATATGATGTTTACCTTCTGGATATTGACAGGCACCCCAAAAATGATAACAGACTTGAGACCATTGGCTACTAAAGGAGTCAGGAAGTCAACTAGCAAATTGATACCCCAACTGACAGTAGCAGCAGAGTGAGTTTTCCAGTCTTAAAATATGAGTATGTGGATTTAAAAAAAAAAAAAAAAAAAAAAAAAAAAAAGAGTAAAAGAAAATAGGCTTTACCGAGATTGACCAGGCAATGTATCGATCTTCTCCTCGACATCGTCATTGTCGGTGACAAAGATGGGATACATAAGCATGTTTGGAGTAATGGGCTGTCCAGCTTGCCAGGTCCTGTGAAGAGGGTGGTGGTAACCTGCATGCAAAAGCGAGGTATTGCGGTTGGGTTCTTGTGCCATTTTTAGAGAAAAGAGAAAGGAAAGGAGAGAAAATCAAAACACCGTAGCGCAATCAATGCAAAAAGAATGAGAATGAATGAATGAACAAAGGATTAAATAAATGGATGTGAATAAATGCAAAGTGAAATGAAAGCGAAGTGGAGGTGAATGAGAATGAAAGAACAAGAAAAGAGAAAACAGTTCAAAAAAGCAATGCTAATGAGTCACGTGTATCCGATCCAATGTTATGAGTGCGCCACTAATTTTTTGTCAAATTTATTTCATTTAGGAAGGGGTCATTAAAATCATTATCGTCCGTTACTCCGTCTCTCTAGCGTTACTACTTATTCATTCTTCCCCGCCGTCCCATATCCTTGGTAGTATTTAGTACAAGCGCCGGCCGCCCATCCTCTCCAACTACTAATGCACAGGGCGGTGTCATATTGTTTTGCGAGTCCTTATTTTCGCGATCCAATCCTCCCCGCTCGAAAGTGGGGAGGGCAAGGAGTCAATGCGGCCTTGTCCCGTTCCGCGGTGTTGCAGTTGTGCTGTCACCCCCTCCGTGGTGATTATAGCCGCTCGTGGATGGCGTAGGTGTTATAGATCGAGATTTTTCTGTCAGGATGATCTCTGAACTATTGAAGGTTGTGGATGGGGCAGACGTTCGTCGGCCTGTCTTGCTAGGCTTGTTAGGTAGTCCATGGAATGCTGCATAAATAACGGATGAAAAGTCTTCGCTTTTGGTCTTGTTCTTTTTGTTATTATCCGCGCCCAGGGAATCCATCTCTAGTTTTACAATGAGCTGATCGTACTCATTTTGACACTCTGTATTTGAGACATAATTCGGGCCCAGCGGATGGACAAATGATACTGTCTTCAAAGCTGCGAATTCCGAGAGGCGAGGATTACCTACGCGCATGCACACAGCCTCGATCCATCCATTGGGCTCAGGACAGATGATGTGCAGCGCTGTGATCTTCTTCCCAATACCATCAATAAAATTTATCCATTTCTGGCACTGCTCTGAACCCGCCACAAAGGGCATGTCGATAATTAACTCGTATTCTATTAGGTTGGAGCGTTCAATCACCGTTTGCAAGTCCATCAATGCATTCGCGTCCACATCTGCACAGGCCTGGAAAAGATGTGTGAGCCGAGTAGCGCTCTTTTCATTAGCCAACCGGCCCACTGCCTCCAATAGTGTTGCTGAATGAGTTGGTTTCCACTTGGCTGTGTCAATCCTCAGTTTTGTCAACTTGGGCCCAAATGTGTTTAGGACTTGCCGAAGGGCAGCTTCGTGAATCCTCATCTGTAGAATCTCCAAGACTAGCAATTGAGGTGATCGAATATCTGGCGTGTATAATCGGTTCTCACCGCGGTAGAGGCACACCTTCTTAAGTTTGCTCAATGTACGTTTGGCCCCTGGCGCAGGGTTCGTTACTGCCGCTCGGATGGCTTCGTACACGGTTGGAAACTCGGAAACATAGCAAGCTACCTTGAGTTCGGTCAGACCACGGTTGCGCTGGATCACGTCCACCAAAGGTCCACAATCGTTGTATTGGGCCCTTGGGCCGCTGATATGCAAAGATGAGATACAATCAATCGATTGGAGCAGACTATTGTAGGACGGCACCGTCGGAATGGTCAGATCCATGTTGATTAATATTTGGCCAGGTTGGTCAAATTTGGCGACCAGGTGCTCATCCGTTCCAGCAGTTAATGTCAATTTGGTCAGCGAACACCGGCCGAAAGTAACCGCGCGGATTGCATCATAGGCTTCCTGTACATCATTGCAACCCAACGTGAGCTTTGTGAGACGAGGACTCACTTTGAGCAGCTCAATGACTCTTGCCGAATCTTTCTTCCAATCCACTTCCTCGTCGATTTGGAGGACTCGTAATTGGTTCCATCGAGGGTCAGCAGGGGCTGTCTTTTTGAAAAATCCAGAATACCCCTGCAGCGAAAAAGATCGGATGCTGCGGCAGGATAGGATCTGCCAGAGAGCCTCTGCACGCTTATTCCGATTCAGCAGCTCTACTGCAGAGCTGGATGCATTACATGACAACTCTAGCATCACAATCTTTGACCGTTCAATCGCCTCGTTGAGAGCCTTCGCATCCTGGTAACTGATGTCCCATCCGAAATTGATTCTGAGCTCCTGTACAGCCCTAGCCCTTTCCAGGGTCTTGTAAAACTGAAGAGCAACCGGCTGAGAAGTCAATGTGATTTCTACACGGCCATACTGCTCAAGAAACACGCCTCCGTTTCCAGTAGTGAAATCTTCCAGGTCCCTCATCGCTTCCGTGTAGTAATTGTCGCGGTAATGATCAATGCATACCCAACGAACATAACCCTCAGACGTCACGACCCTAAACTGATTTCCTAGCACATCATCAGTGCTGCTGTTTTTGAGAAACGTCCGCAATCGCCTCAGATCCGCGCTCTCCAGCAGCGAATCGATTTCTGTAGTTGTATCTCTATGAACATCTTCCTTTGCACTTGTAATGGGGTCCTGATTGACTAGACTCTGCAGATATGCAATTGCCTGATCAACTCTCTCCAATGTAAAATTAGCATTATTATATACAAAATTAGGGGTATTGCTGTTAATTTTAGTATTATTATTAAGATTTTTTTCATTGCTGTTGTGATTGCCGATGGTGTGGTTGTTTGATGTTATATTTCTGCTGATGGACGTCAAGTCGTTCTTTAGACTCGATTTATTGAGTGCAGAAACAGAGAACCCGTTCCCACTGACTCCATACTTGAGCATCTGTAGTAGCCTTAAAACATACTGTCCGTACCGTCGGAAAAACTCCTGAGGCCTTTCCAGATCGTATCCTTCATGTTTTGCCAAATGAATTTGATGTTGCATTTTGCTACGATATGACCTAGTATGCTCTCCGCATTCACACAGGAAGTAGAGCCGAAACTTGTTATGGTAGTTGCTGCTGCTAATATTGTTGTTGCTATTGCTGCTACTGGTAGTAGTGCTAATGCTGCTATTGCTGATAAGGTGGCTCTGAGCAGCTACATCAAGTTCCTTCAAATCTTCCATTGGCAGAACAATAAACAGCCTTGGATCTGGAGAATCATGGAGCTCATATCCTTGTCTCAAAATCTCCTGGATCTTATTCTGAATTTTGGCCAGTTGATCAAACGAGCCTCGCTGAACCATCCACATATGCTGTTGCATTTCGACCATCTTTTTCTGTAACTCCTTATTCTTGGCCATCTCCGCTTCAAGAGCTCTGAAATGTTTCTTGAAATTCTCCTGTGCGCAGTTAGCCTGCTCTGTCTGACCCAGCTGTGTATGCAGTAGAAACGATTCAAAGATTTTAACTGATTTGCGATATTGGCTCTTTAAAACCTCCTCGTTAGGCGCTATCATTGATGTTGTTGTCACTGTTGTTGCTGCTGTTGTTGTTGCCGTAGCCGTTGGTTTAGTCAGTTTCGTTTTGGTTGTTACCATGGTTGTAGCAAGAGATGAGGTTGTAGCTGCTGTTGGAACAGCAGTATGAGAGGCTGACTTATTGGAGCGCAAAGCAACTGAAGAGGTGGTGAGTACGGAGGATGCGGATGCAGTTGAGGATGAAGATATAAGCGGGATAGGATAGCGACGCTGAGGAATTGCGGTACGGTCAATAAGGGGAGGAATTCGCTGTGGTAGTTGCTCCTTTTGCTGCAGGGATGATTTAGTTAGTCGCAGATCGGGATATTTTTTGTTAGCCTGACTAAGAGATGTTGCAGATGAGAGCTGAACATGTTGCCGGGCAGCTTCGGGAGAGTAAGGATGGTTGGAAGGGTGTACTTTAGTGCGAGTATGGCGTGATGATGACGGTAATGATGGTGTTGATGTTGATGATATTGTTTTTGATGCTGTTGCTGTTGTTGTTGCGCCAGCCTCCGAATGCTTCTTTGAACTATGACTTGACTTGGATTTATGACTACTTGATATTACGACCTTTAATACTGTTCCTGGTATATGTGGAACACGCAATGGCCGCAATCTGTAGTTGAGAATAAAGTCCCACAGAATGTTTATTTGTTTTGTTAGTAAAGTAATTAATCAAAAGTAGAACAAAGAGGCCCTTCCTCTTTTATCTTCATGGGAAGGAAAAAACAAATACTCAACTTGTTCCCTTCGACATCAGTAATGAAGCCCAGAGGTTGGTGGTTATACGTCAACCGGACTGCACCTGGAAATACATCTTGAATATCGTGCAGTAAGATAAATGGCTTTCCGTTTGTCTGCACAGTTCCTGGCCGGACCTGAACTTCCAGTGTCTCTCCGTTTCCTTTTATCGTTTGCCATAGTTCGTTGCTGCTATTGTTAGGGTTGCTTGCCATAGGAGAGGGAATGAGATAGATATTATGTAGAAATGAAGATGTCGTTTATGTGTCTGTATGTACGCATAAGGTGTATGTAGAACAGAGGATGTGGGCAAGTGGACGAGTGAGCGTGGAGTGTTGGTTGGATCAAAATGTAAAGTGAATAGTGAATAGGAATGAAAATGCTGGAAAAAAAAAAAAAAAAAAAAAAAAAAGATAACAGGGGATGTTGATGATTGTTTGCAAAAGAAATTCAAAGAAGATTAAAAAGGGGGTAAAATAAATAAAAATACAATGCATCTGTACTCAATGGTCAAGGTATGAGCATGACTTGCAATGGTTACTTGAGAAACTGAAAAAAAAAAAGAGGCCTTTTTTTTTTTTTTTTTTTTTTTTCATGAGCCCAGTTCTGTCCCCCCGTTTGATCTTTGGGGAATTTTAAGATGTGCGCACCTTTTTCTGTCCCGCCACTTATGTCATGTTAAATGTTACAAGTATAAATATATATATGATTGTAGCATTGCAGTCCTTAGTCGGAATAATGGTCACTCAGCTATTTGTTCAAGCATAAAAATGTGTTGACATCAAACAAAACCCCTGAAAGTAGACTTTGTGCGGAACAAGTCTACCATACATACATAAAACTAGATAAAGCAATCGACACAGCAGTTTGAATCTTAAAAAAAAAAAGAGTTCATCCCACTCACCCAACTCTCGGAACCCATTTTTTAATTACAAAACAATAAACTTGCAATCTTCTCTCCATTACATATGAATCCACGCATGGAGTCCTGTTATTCTCTCTTTCTATCATCATCCAATATCAAAGCATATTTTGAATAAACAATCAGATAAACAGACAAGTAATCTTAGGTTACTGAGTATAAAACCAACAGGGTTCTTTCACTGGACAACAAATATGTATTAACTCTACTTCAATAACACTTGCAAAATAAATAAATAAATAGATAAAAAAAAGCTGTGTTTGTAGCCATTCATCAATGCAGATTAAAAAAAATATATGTTCATGATCTGTCAAGATCTATTTTCAATTGATGAATATAAAAAGTAAGGGTATCTTCATGAAAAACTAACAACTCATCTATTGATGACCCAAGTCAACTCAGCCCTGTTTATCATCTAGTAATCTCGTCTCTCTAAGTATCCAATAGACGCCGCTGCTATTTTGGGAGAAGGTCGGTAATGCCTCGAATGTCTCACCGGTTTTTGATGATACCCATCTTCTATCGCGCTATGGTTCTCAGTTGCTCCGTTGCTACTTGAAGCGTCATACATATCATACATATCATAAAACTCTTCATTATCGTCATCAGCCCCATCTATCGAGTCGCCTCCAGGAGTAGGGGTAGAGTCATAACCCCTCATAATATGTTTCTGGTCACGAGGAGCTCTCGTCTCTGGGACTACAGTCTCGGTTGAAATTAGCTCTCCCTTCCATGACGGCATCGTCGCGGATGCTGGTGTTAGTGTGGCGAGATCTTTTGCGGTTTCTGGGTCTATTTCACATCTACTCAACTTTTCCTCCTCTTCTCCCCTTCTCGAAACGTATTGTGGTCTATTCACTTTCTCTATATTGACCTCCTCCTCCTCCTCGAGGGTCTCCACATCCTTGGCAGCTTTCTTCTGTCTTTTGATAGCCAACGGCAAGAACACAAGCGGCAGCAAGATCCAAGCAGCCAAGATTGGTATGTTATATCTCAGCCGATTGTAGGACCCCATCAGCACTAACCTTGCTATCTGAACTGCATTCAGGAATGGCATCGCATAAACCCATCGATAAAACAGAGGCACTAGTTCTACAGAATTGAACACTGCAATCACGTTCAAAATCACAAACGTGATTGTAAATCCTGGAATGAAGACCACAGGGATCATATTGATTAAGAATAAGACCAAAGCGGCCACTGAGCATTGAAGCATCAACATGCCTGAGAAAAGAGACAAGAACTGAGTAGCCCCTTGTGGGAATGGGACTCCAAATGCTGGCAACAAAGCACTGTAAACCATGGATAAGGTTACGAGGTAGAAGAACAAAGGCACCAAAAGATACACCATTGTCCTGCTCACAGAAACATTCCGTGTCATGGGCTGGATTAAATGCGCTACCAAGTACGTGCTTCCTCCAGCCACCAAGAAAATCCAGATATAGGCCACTGTAGTCGCTGAGGTGATGATGGTCGCCGTTGGTGGATGGAGATCAAATTCTTCAAAGGCCACGGGCGTCCCTAGAACATGCGGTGCTACATGGAGAGCCGTCACATTCACTTTTCTTTCTTGAGAATATCGAAGAATAAACTGGATCCAGGCTGGATTAAAAATCTTGGAGAACATGAGGAACTGTGTGTACATATTGGCCACAATATGGGGCTTCACCACTAAAGGATCTCGTCCACCATCATAAATGAACGCAAATGCTTTAGTTGGATCATAATCCGGTAAGGGCCCTGCAAACGCCTTGTTTAAATTCGAAGACGCGTTGGGTTGAACAACAACAGCTCCCCAGTAGTGGCCTAGACGAACTTCTTCCTGAATCACCTCCATGGTCGGGAATTGGCTGATAGGTCCTATGGTCCAATTGGGCTGATGAGGTTGTTTGTTGAGCTGTTGTGTGAAATTAAGGTAGTTCAACCCGATCATTGCCTGATCCAGATCCACTACCAATATATTAAAATTCTTGACTCGTGTGGGCGATTGAAACTATACAAACAAATGTTACAAAGTGAGGTTAAAGTTAGAACAAAAGGAATGTTACATGTGAAGAAGAAAAAGGTTCAGATAAGAAAAAAAAAAAGTGGATCAAGATGGCCGCCACATGTGTGTACCTCTGCTCCAAAGTATAACGCCATGAGAGCAAAGTAAGCAATAGACATGACAACCAAGACCTTGATCAGCTTGATAATCACTTGTGTCCATGTCGGTTTCTCAGGCATGGCCAACATGATCTCAACAAAATTGAACAGATCTGTTTCTGGCTCCTCTCCACTCCTACCAGGTATGCCTGTCTTATGGAGATGTTTCTCTGGGGCCAAATCGTTCCTCAGATGATGTTGAGGGAAGACCAGAGCATTTGTACTGCCAGCCGCACTAAGTGATCCAGGGGTATCTGTTACTGATGCTATTGTCAACTTTGAGGGTTTTTTACTGATCTTATTGCTGCCCTTGCCTCGGGAAGACCGTCTATAAAGGAAAGAGAACAAGCCTGCTTGCGCATGTTTTCCTTCAGTGGGTGCTTTTGATTTTGCGTTACGTGAAGC
The DNA here is from genome assembly GCF_002105155.1 of Lobosporangium transversale. Taxonomy (NCBI): domain Eukaryota; kingdom Fungi; phylum Mortierellomycota; class Mortierellomycetes; order Mortierellales; family Mortierellaceae; genus Lobosporangium; species Lobosporangium transversale. Next base: position 1,251,717 of record NW_019028979.1, read on the forward strand.
TTGATTGCGATTCATCCCATGATTGCTCTTTTTGTTGTTACTTTTATTGTGTTTGTTGCTGCTAGGGTGATACCTTGGTGCAAAGTCATTACTATCCATGGAGCTCCGAGCTGTACCATCTGTGAGTGAAGGCTCAACAGCGGCATATCTTTCCTCTTGGCCAATGTTTCTGTCAAAGCGTCCCTGTTCCGTGATTGTGGATGCTCCAAATTGTGCTGCAGGAACAACTTGTCGGCTTACAAAATTCGAGTTAACATTAGAGTTGCTATTATAAATATGATGTAAAGGCGCTTGTTGTGAACGAGGCTTCGTCATAGATGTAGATGTATCATATGGTGCTTTTGTAGATGAGGTTGACTGATATAGTTCTGAAGAAGGATGAGCATGTGAAGGTGCTGATGATTGTGAATGATAGCTTTGGTCCTTACTGTCCCGCGATAGCGAGCCTGTTGCTGTTGTTCTTCTCTGAGGAGGATGTGAGGAGGATGGCTCATTTGCTGGTTTTGGCTTTGAAGGTTTAGACCGTGAGGACGCGCCTTTGTCTATGTTATTAGAGGTAGTGGGAGGAAGGGGTAAAGATTCTGGCGTTGGACTGCAAGTTCTACTACTTTGACCTGCAGAAGAAAGGGTGTCCTCATCTTGTTGGTCTTCGGGCAAGATCATGATGTCGCTGTTGACAATGATGGCATTGTGCTCATTGATGTTGGCATTGTCAGCATTTCTGCTACTGCTATTTACGTAGGGTGATCTTGACCCTTGAAACCTTGATGAGTTTTTAGGTGGTATGTGGGGCATTGTATTTGTAGCCTATTGCGTTCCTGAGAAATTCTCACAGACACAAAAAAAGGGGAAAAGAGAAAAAAGAAATGGAGGAATATCAAGACTATTTTAATGCGTGGTGCGCATAATCTCTGATGATCAACAACGTAAAGACGCAGGGGAGGATGTTAGAGAGGAGAAATAGATCTAAACAAATGCAAGGGAGGAAAGAAGTTCGAGTGGGGTTTTATATGCACTCGCAAAAGAAAAAAAGAAAAAGAAAAAAACTCATGTTATTCATGTCATTCATGTATCCATGTTGCACCGCATCCGCACACTTGATAGCCCTCTTTGGATGCTCACAAAAGTGGAGAATCACTGGATGGACATGGATGAATATGTGGATATGACTGAATATGAGAGCAATTGAGGCGGAGGAAAAAAAATAAGAAAAAGATTACTCAGCCGATGTTGGTAAAGAGACAACTCCACCGGGATTAGGATGGACCCTCCGTCATGCCATGTGTCCGTGCCATACCATACCATGCGCTCAAGGTGCCCCTGAACTCGAAATGATGACTTTTTGCTTAATTTCTCCACAGCACCTACATGAATAAAAGTACAAAGACTAGCTCACAAAATTAAGCAAAAATTAATGATTGCAGAAAACCAATATCCGGAATTGTCACCACCTTATTTGTCACACGACGTAAATTAAATCAAATATCCTTGCCAAACGCGTTGCAGAGAAGACCGACAATTCGACATGTGAAGCGCGCTTTCCTAGACCCCGTAGACCGCATATAGTTTATTTCTTTTTTACATCCTATACCATCCTCACACACGAACAGTTTGTTTGTATAGTCATGTAAACGAGACAAAAGAGCAAATTACATCTCAGGGTATCAAGGGTAAAAAAGCCTAATAAAGTTATTAAGCTTATCAAGGGTTTTCTTTCAGCTTAGCTTGATTGGCATGTGCATAGATAGCCACTCTACTTTTCCTAATCAATATCTTATTTGTATTTGTATTTTCATTTATATTTATATTCGTATATATATTTTTATTTTAAGCATAGTAGTAACAAATAAAAAAAAAAAAAATAAAAAAAATATGCAAATGCGATTCAGCCCTTCGCTCCCGCTTCTGTTTCTCTATCTCTATTTGCCTCGCGCCCACTCTTTTTTCATTTCATTTTATTTAACGCCTCTCTACCAAGATCTTGAGCTCAACACGTCCAAGATCACCAAGGTCTACGCGTGCCCGTGACTCGCCCAAGGTCTTGATCTTGGTGCCATTCACTGTAACCTTTGTATGATCAACCAAAATGCCGTGTTTCTCCTTCAGCTCCTTGACCACATCCTCAGCCTGTACGGATCCAAAGATGGATTTTGATCCAGGCAAGACTTCATTTACCGCTCGCGTAAAGACCAATGATGGCAAGGCTTGCAGACGATGACGCAGCTCCTGTAGTTGAATAATACGCTGCTCCTTCTTTACTGTCTGCTGATAAACCTATGTATAATAGTATGCATATCCCAAACCACCATGTGAATGAAATATAAGAAATAAATTGTTTTTGTACTTCATTACTTTGAACCAAAAAAAATAAAAAATAAAAAAAAATAAAAAAGATCCGTATATACCTTATTAGCTTCCTGTGCGACCTTGAAAGCATCCTGCCCTGGGCTAGTTTCCGCTTTAAATTGTTGTGCTCTCTTGTTGTTATAGTTTGCGAGGCGAAAAGGGTACAGCTGATTTCTCATTCTACCAGCTTAGATTATTGAAAGTAATACACAATGAGGTGAGTTGACATATGTGATTTGATAAATCCACAGCCTTCATGTCATTAAATCATATTGGAGAATCCTCCGCTTCCAGTACTTACGACCCACAGTGACAACATCGCCTGAATATAATCATTATTTCCATGTTCACAGAGGTAAAAAGGAAAAAAAAAAATTAATATAGAATCAATTGCACTTTGCTGATAATAAAAGGTTCATCAAGCAGACAGAAGTTGGTGCCGTGAAGTTAGACTTCTTTTTTTTTTTTGTACGAATATCAGTTGATACTAAGCTGTAGATCCTGTTCCACGTCACTTTTTTTTTCAGGTACCTGGTTTTCCTAGACCTTGTACATTTGCTCTCAGGGTGACCTCGATGGATTTTTGAGACTTCCAGCGCTATTGTAATAGTCCAGAAATGAGAGTATTTGTAAGAAGAGCTGGTAAGGCCTCTTTTTTTCCTTATTGATTCCTCATTCAACTCGCCCCTGCAATGCCATTTGAGTTTCCTTGTTTTAGTAGCAACATATAAAAAATTATGTATTTTTTTTAACAAACTAGAATGAATTTAAACACGTACCTTGACGACATTTGTGGTAGATCTATAAGCGACTCTTGAGAGCGAAGATTTGTTGATGGAGAACATTTTAGGGAGATAGTAATGTTTGTTTAGGAGTTGCGGAAGGCGACCAACTTTAAGACGATCTGTGTGACTGCAAATTACCCAATGCAAAATAAAAGAATTCCTCTCTTCTGCAATTAAAATTAGTTCAAAAAGGACAATATCACGCATTATCACTCAGAGACTTTCCTCCAACCTCCTAAACCTTTCTCCATCACTTGCCACGCGTTCATTTCAAAAGCTTAAAAGCATGTCTACAACTCGTGCCATCACCACCTCTGTAAGACCACTTTTGGCCAATACTAGGGCTAGGCTTAGCATCAACAATAGCAGCAGACAGCCCTTTCTCTGTCGCCGTTTGCTCTGCTCTGCTTCCTCGCATACATATACCCATCATACTCTTATGAATTCCAGATCTACTGCTACCTCTTCATCTACTATCCCTATTACCGCTGTTGTTGCGCGATTCATTGGGGCCCCTAGAATGTACAGCTCTTCTACTTCAGGAAAGGAATATGTTATCAGGTAAAAATAAAAATAAAAATAAAAAAGCAAGGAGATAAAAAAATAAATAAATAAAAAGATTAATTGATCAACCCTTCACAAGGCCATAAACTCCTTTGCAATTTCCTCCGCTAACAATAGTAATAATAATTAACTCTCATCTCTTGTTTAGCGACCTGACTGATGATGAGTACCACACAGTATCAGACGGATCGATGGATCGAATGGTCGAATACTTTGAGGATCTGGGCGACGAACATGAAATCCCTGGATACGATGTTGAATATCAGGTGAGTTCATGCAAAAAGGTATCCTAACCATTTTTCTGCTCCCCCACAACCTTACCCTCTTGATTTTAGTTTTAGCTCTATTTTTATTAATTTTGTTTCTTTATAAAAAAAAAAAAAAAAAAAAAAAAATCATGATCAATCATGATGGCATTGATGATCTTGGATTATAGAGCGGGGTCATGACTCTTAAGCTTGGCGACAAGGGCACTTATGTTGTCAATAAACAACCTCCAAATAAGCAACTTTGGTTATCATCGCCTACAACAGGTCCCAAGCGTTATGACTATGATGCTGAACACAAGGCTTGGTTCTATAATCGCGATCAACATACACTCAAGCATCTACTGGATACTGAAATCTCAAAGGCTATTGGAATCAATATTAATGTGCCATTAGACTCGAAAAGTTAGGACGATTGAAAAGATGACAAAGTCTTGAAGATGTTAAAAAGTAAAATAAAATAGTAAAAAAAGATAAACATCAAGCTTGAATTGATTGTTTGAGTATCGATATTTCCATGATGATTAAAGAAAAAAAAAGAAAAAAAAAAAAAAGGACCACTACGGCATGTAATAATTTTGGCTTTGTTGTGTAATTTGAATAGTAAGTGTATGGCCACCCCAACTAGGAGCATTCTTAAGAGTTTAATATATCCTGATTTGTTTTTATACAACAGAATATTCTAGTGGCGTCAAAATACTGTGCTTCGAAAACTCTACGTTTGATCCATCTGCCACAAGTGAAACCGAAAAAACCTATATGTATTCATTTCCAAAGAAAAAAGAAGTGATAGAGATTGTTGTAGGTTAGTATCCGTTAGGGTCTCCTTCTGTTCGTCATTGATCCATCGCAACTTTGGTACCCAATTGGATGAAGTGACATACATCAACGTCACAGACAAGTCGCTCGCTCTCAAACTGTACAGAGACTGGGAAGAAGCTCTCTACATCCTCGCCTGCACAATTGAACTCCAACGTCCCAGAAGCATTGGATGAGCTGATTGAAGGTAATTGCCAGATCAACACGCTCTGTTGGTGGTCTACAAAGTGCTTTCCATCTGCTTCGCCAACTGTTGGGGTTGCTCCTTGTCTATAGAATCCCGAACACAAAGGAGAGAAAAAAGAAAGTTAGATTTACTGTCCTGAATCAATAGAATAGTAAACGAACAAGCAGCTATGGTCAATTGAAACTTACGGAAGAGGGATGATAATGTTTACGTTCTTGAATTCCATTTCTTCATTCTCAAGCTGATATTCAATGTTGACATCGCATGAGCCATCGCCTGCAGGAGATGGCCAGCAATTAACTAGATAGTAAAGTATATGCGAAAAAGGAAGCATAGTGTAAGTAATCAAAAAGCCATATACCAATATAAAGGTACAATCATTAAATATTAGGAAAAAAAAAAAAAAAAAAAAACTTACTCGATAAAGGAATAGAGCTTTCATCTTTACTGAGGAACCTCCAACGTAATACTCCAGTTGATGTATTGAGAGGAAATTCTTTTGAAGAATCTCTAAATGCAATAACTTTATCACTATTGAATAGGGCCTTATTCACATTAGGATGGGTCTTGAACTGAATGCTAGGATCATCTAGATGACGAAGCGCAAGGCTGATCTTGGTTTTTGCTGGATCAGAGACGCGGAGCATCAAATCTCCTTTCACTTCCATGTTCTCCAGTCCGCCGTCTCTGTTAGCCACAACGGTAATCTTTTCCTCAATATGAACATGCACACTATCCATAGGGAAATCTGGCTGAGCAGGAGCTGAGTAGTTTTGTGCATGGTATTGTTGCTGTTGTTGCTGTTGTTGCTGTTGTTGCTGCTGTTGCTGAAGAACAGGCGAGGAATCCGCTTCTGCACGTAATGATTCAAATAAGTCTGCATTGTTTTGCTTGCGTCCCAGCTGCATGCCTCTTGCTTTTGTTGCGGGAGTCTTGGGAGCACCACTAAAAAAAAAAAAAAAAATCCCGTAGTTGTATTGAGTATTAAAATACGATTATTTATAAATAAAACCAGTTCCAAATGTTAACTGCAATGGCTTTCAATCAATTGCTTTCTTTGCTTCGTACCTAAACCGAGAGTCATCCTGAGTGAATGAGGGTGAAACAAAGCCTTGATTGCCGCCGATATCTTCAATGCCTCCTATGCCAGACTGACCACCAAAACCCATGGAACTGCTCTGACCATATCCACCACTCATGCCCATACCCATACCTACACCCATACCTGAACCATATGGGCTTCCCATGCCAGACATGTTCCTCTTTTGTTCCTTCCTTTGTATATCCAGCAGCTTGGCACGTCTCTTGAGTTCCTCTTTGGCTTCACGCTCCTTATTCTATACGACATAGCATTGGAAAAAAAGCAATGTTGGCACTCAGTTGCCAACTTTAACATCATGCGAATCTAGGCTGATGTATCCCTTCTTACCTTTTCAATCATCTCTTGGACCTTTTCTTCGTGACTTTCCATCTCTGAAATGCTGATGACCTGAGCAAGGTTGACATTTTCTCTATAACCGAGTGAGACGATCTCATCAAACGAGCCTAACAATTCAAATGCGTTTCTATCAATCTCATGCGCGTCCGTTGGTCTGCAAGTGGCCGAGACAACACGAGAGACCAATTGAAGTGTGTCAATATCTAAAATATTAAGGAGAAAAAAAACCGCTATATCAGTATATGAATAGCATATTTGTGGATGTTGATATATATAGAATCGATTTCCTTTTCACCTTGCAGGATATTGGATTGTTTGTTGGTGATGAGGATAATAAAGAGTTCCTCTAGAGGCTGGTAAACATATCGAACATGTTCAGTTTCGATTGTTGTATGTTGTTGGTCTGAGCCTGTCAGCTTTGGGAATGAAGCGATAAGACCCTCGATTCTCGCACGCGTCATTTCCCTGAACTGACGTGAAATAAGAGCTTAAAAGATAAGCAAAAGAAGCATGTTTTTTTTTTTTTTTTTTTTTTTTTTTTTTTAATACATGCGAAAGGAACAAACAAATAAATAAAAAATAAAAATAAAAATAAAAATAAAAATAAAAAGCTTTCAAATCCTTAGAAAATACCTTTCCCACTCTTTGTGCAAACAGAGATAGCAAGCACGACCTAGAACCATAGTGAGCATGAAAGAGTAGTATAGATCAGCTTGTTTTGTTTAGTCATTATGGATGCATAAAGGGTAGTTCCTGAGAAGACATTTTTGACGCGTTGTATACCATTGTTAAAAAAATAGAATTGGTAGGAGCTTAATGCACAGATGGGATTTAAATAAATGAGCAAGTGAGTAAAGGGATGGAGGAATGAATAACCAAGAGATGGTATATTTTTTTTATAAAAAAAAAAAAAAAAAAAAAAGAAAGTGTCAAGCTGGACAAGGATGAAATAAAATAAAAGAGATTTTTAATGAGGAACATGAGGGACAGGCATTGTCTCTTCGTGATCCGATGTCCATTCAGCCTGGTCTGTGGCCCATGCGAAAGTTCCACCAATTCAGCGTGATTGTTTGGATTGTTTGCTAAAATGTTACGTACATGTACAATTATAACTCCTCTCTCTTATCTCAACCACATAGAAACATGCTACCAATGCTTCCATTACTCTTTAGCAGACCGGTCAATGGTCAGAGCCTTGGAAGGTGACTTCTAGACTAAAATAAAAGACACTATTCTTGCCAATCCTCTCCATTAGTCCCCACTCAGACCCTGTTTTTTTTTTTTTTTTTTTTTTTTTTAATTCTAACAAACACCATATGTCATGTTTAGAAAAATAGTCATGTCTATCTACAACTTGGCGCCATACATCATTGATGCAACCTATTAAAAAAAAAAAAAGAAAAGAAGCATATGGCAATTAGAATCATACTTTAAATTGTAGACGATGAACAAACAAAGTTTGCCTCTTTTGCTTACCTTCATACTCTGACGCATGCCAAGATCCAACATAATTTCTTCCGATCCTCCAGGGATAGCATAGGCACGGACTTCACGATAGATACGCTCCACCTTCTCTCCCTGTCCACCACGTGTGTAGGCCAGACCTCCAAAGATCTGAGATGCCTCACGAGCGCAATACTCCAATGTTTGTGTCGACTGAGCCTTGAGCAGCGCAATGGGACCACCCAACTTGATCATCTGGAGATCTTCGGGCATGGTCATCGTTTGGTAAATTACATTCTCCATCCATGCGTGTGTTGCTTCAATCTGACGCGCCATATGCGCCAACTTGTTACGCAATACAGGGTGGTTGACTAGCTTGACACCGAAGGTCTTACGCTTACTACCATACTTGATAGCTTCTTCCAAGCAGACACGAGCCAGACGTGTCGCCTGTGTGACAATACCCATGCGCTCATGGTTGAAGTTGTCGACAATGTACTTGAATCCACGGTTCTCTTTGCCAACGAGATTACCCTTGGGGACCAATACATCCTCAAAGTTGATATAGGCCGTACCTGAAGACCAGACTCCAGAGCACTTCATGTGACGGGTGCTGACACCAGGCATGGTACGTTCGATCACCATGAGGGAGACACCGCCCATACCCTCACCACCTGTGCGTACAGCAACTGTAAAGTAGTCCGCAAAGGTACCGTTGGTGATCCATTTCTTTTCACCGTTGACAATGTATCCGTCATTGGCCTCATTTGCCACTGTAGTCAAGTTGGCAACGTCAGAACCAGCAGCAGGTTCAGTAATAGCCAAGCAGATGGTCTTGCGACCAGCCAGGCATTCTGGAACAATACGACGCCTCAACTCTTCAGAGCCATATTTAATGACTGGCGGGAGACCAATTCCGAGTCCACCACAGAGACCCCAGAGGACTCCACCAGATCCACAACGTGCGAGCTCATCGCTGACAATAAAGGAATGGAAAGCATCCCATACTGCTGGGTCAACAACAGCATCTTTACCGCCCTTGAAGAGCGTAGTCTCTTCAGGATCAAAGTATTCAAGAGGCAAGTGTCCTGTTCCAGCAATGACAGCGAGGATGCCCATGGCGGCACACTTCTTGAACAGCGAGTTGGGAACTTGCTTGGCCTCGTCCCATTCATGGACGAAAGGCATGATTTCCGCTTCGACAAATGCACGCATCACACGGCGGAGTCTACGATGGGTGGCATTGTAGTAAGGGCTGCCCCACTGTTGGTACCAGGATGGATCACCGAACGGGACCATATCGCCAAATTGCATCTCATCATCTTCATCGTTTGCTGTGGAAGCAGGTGCAGCCTCGACATTTTCTTTAGGAGGCTCGCCAATGACACCAATGCAAAGAGCGCCGTAATTCTTGAGGACATCTAGTAAAGAGAACCATAATTAATTAATCGACTGAAAGAAAAAAAAAAAAAAAAAAAAAAAACTTGTCAAAATCCAAACACGTTCTTCTTACTTGGATTATGAAATGCGTCGAATTGCTTAGTGGCATCTGTGCCAGCGTTTTTAAGAATAATTTTCTAGAGGTGTTGAAAAGAAAAAGGGACAGCAGAGTGTCAATAAGTGATGAATGACAATTTAATGGCCATTCTTTATTCATCTCAACTGCCATCTCATTCCATTGAAGCCAAGCCCATTCCTAAGGTTCATTCTCCACATGCACACATAAACGCTCCAAAGTTTTCAAGTCCGACAAACGTTTTCTCGAGTAAACTTTAGACGTTACGTCCAAGTTTTTTTTTTTTTTTTTTCTTTTTTCTTTTTTTTGTTTTCTTTAATAGAATTGCATACCTTTCCTCCAGGATGTTCGTTCAAAAAAGCGGTTACATCGTATACTTTATCGTGAATAATCACCCAGCAATCATTCTATAAGATCCGATGTAGGTTTATAAAAAAATGATGTTTCTCTAGTCAGTCAATCTTTTTTTTTTTTTTTTTTTTTTTAAAAAAAAAAAAAAAAAAAAAAAAGACGCGTCCTGAAAACAAGTCAATCAAGTACCTCAGAATTGTGGGCCGCAACCTGGCTGACAGAGAAGTATCCTGTGGTCATGATAGGAAGAGAGTGGTCTTGTCTATGTTCAAAAAAGGATTCAAGACGAGACTTGAATTGATAACGAAGAGGGAAATTGAAGTCTGAGATGGTGGAAAATGTCTAAGATAAAACACTATTCACTCAAAACTAGAAAAGAAAAGAAAAGAAAAAAAAAGTGAACAACACAGAAGAGAATAGGGGCTCTGTTGGTTGAAGAAGAATCACAGGAACGGAATAAACAAATGTGAAGGAAGAGATAAAAAAAAAAAAATAAAAAAAAAAAAAAAGCAGAAAAGGAACGTTAAAGGCGCAGGTTTTGTGGAGGAAAAAAAAAACTCGGTGCTCTCGTTCTCGGTATTTTAGACCGAGGAGAAACAACATTGTCTTGAGTGCTTATGGTGCTTGTACCACCATCTTCCTTATGCAAATGACCAACATTTCATGTGAATAACAGGATCAGTGTCGCACCATCTCCATATACCTCTCAAAGTGTCATCTGTTGACGAGGGAGGACTTCCTTGCATTGATATTGTATTAGAAGCGCCAACTGACCTTACCTGTATACAATAAAAAAACAAGAAAAAAAAAAAAGAAAGCATTTTGCAAGGGATACAGTATCAAATATGCGCTCGGAGTAATGTGGTGGTCCTAGAGTCTTAGAAGAGAAAAGAAAAGAAAAAAAAGATACATTTATTGAGTTTTGAGAAGCTTCTTCGGCTGGGAGAGCACAGTGAAATCCGTTTTACTGGCACTTCCTGTCGGGTGTAACCATCTCCTATTCATGTGTATCCATGTCAATTTTATTTCATGCAAAAAAAATAGGCCATGCACCTTGAATTGTTGATTGATAATAACGTTCGAAAATGGGTCCTTGTTATGGTTTCAGTTGGACTGGACCTACATTTCATCAATCTACATGTTTCATGTCAATATGCCACCAAACTTGGCGGTGCAGATAACACAATGAGTACAGGAAGTAAAGAAACGTGAGGAGCAAGAGTTGTACTGCTTCCTCTTCAACTCCATGTCCTTGTCCTATTTCTTCTTGAGGCATATACCCTGAAAGGAAACTTTGTGCTTTGTAAGTATGTCTTTAGCACATGTATTTGTTTCAAAGGTAGGGCTAATGAAAAGACTTAATCTGATACTAGACAAGTGCCGTATATTACTCACATATAAAGAACTACTTCCATGCAACCTTAATTGTTATTAAGCTCGTAAAAGAACCCTGAATCCCTAAAATAAACGCTCTCCAACTTGGCCCATCCTTTGTTATACTTTGCCATCAAAGCTCGAGAAAATAGCGATAATTTATAAAATAGCGGATCGAAGAGATCGGCATTTTAGGAAAGTATAAAATAAAGGCACAATGAAGGCGAACTGGTGAGTTTTTAAACAAATGAATAAAAAAAGATTGTTCGTAGTGCATGCAGGATGACAGCAAAGTACATGTATAGATCTTTATTTCATTTTAGCTGTCAGTTTCTATGCTCATCAACTTGTCCCAGTTTGTATATAAAATTAGAGTCAATTGTTTTCCAAATGGGGAAACTCTGCCGTGGCTGCCGATTTCCTTTTTTTAAACTCCACTTTCTCTTCGGAAAAATTTATCCCACACCATAAAAAAAAAAAAAAAAAAGTCCCACCCTGACAAATCAAGTTTTTTTTTTTTTTTTTTACTCTCTCATTGAGTTTGAGACTAACAATGATCCGTCTCATTATGGAGTAGAGAAAAGAAAACAAGAGAAAAAGGAAAGGTATACAGGAATGAAACCGGCCTAAATAAATTATTCGTAATCAGAGACCAGTTCACTGATGTAGCAGATCCTTTTCAACATTACAAATCGAGGCAAGCAAGCGATAAGAAAAGCAAAAAAAAAAAAAAAAAAATGAATCAGGAAGAGCAGGATGCAGGAGTCGATTGTTAAAAGTTCAAGTCCGTGGTAAAGAAAACATAACGGGGACGGGGGAATGGGGAATGGGAAATGGGGGGAATGAAAGATAAAAGGTAAATGCAACGTGGTACATTCGATGCAGCTCTACTTGTTTTATGATCTCCGAACGGCCTTTTAGAAAACCCTTTCACCCTATCTTTTCCTCGTAATGGCACAGTCTATCCATATTAAAAAGTATAAAAAATATATATATATAACAATGGTATATATATATATATATATATATATAAATATACATATATTAATATATATATACCTTGTTCTACTCCCGTGCATGTATGCCATGCAGGTTGCTATTGATAGAATAGAGAAACAGTCGTCTATGAAAGAAATAAAAAGCCCGACTGAAGTTGTGGCTTTTGCAGTCGATTAAAAAAAATGCCGTATATGAAAAAGAAAATCAGCCTGAGGGCTGATCAGGAAAGAGCATAGAAAATAAGAAAAAAAAAAAAAAAAAAAAAAATACTGGCAAGGAAATATTCTGGTGAGATGCTGAGGGAGGAGACTGGATGAAGGTAGAGGACACTCCTTATTATCAAGTTCACTTTTAACCGGGACTGAATTATAAAAAAAAAAAGAAAAAGAAAAAAGAAAAAAAATATCTTAAAGCTATTTTTGCCTCCTTCCTTGCCTGCCCTTCGTTCCCTTTCTTGATGCAGGTGGAGAAAACTTTTTTTTTTTTTCTTCGCCCTATAATGAGTTGACACACACATATATATATATATGTAGCCTATATAGGACTTATAAGATGAATGATACAAAGAGAATGGAATCCAACAAATTACGGGTGATAGAAAATGCGTCTCAGCACTATATTATTATATATAACATGTACATTTTTCAAAAAATAAATAAAATAAGTGTGAGCGTGTGGAGCTGAACAATGGTGGAGAAAGAGTTTGATATGTTGTGAACATATTGCATGTTGCGCCCAATTGGATGTGTGAGAAGGATGAAAGGGAAAGAAGATGATCAGTTTAATGGGGAAAATTAAACCCGGTTGCCATTGAGCAAACGTGGGACACGGTGGCAAGGATGATCAACTTTTTTATACTTTCAGTCGATGCTCAATTGGTTCCTATAATATATTACGAATGACTAGGCTTTATCTGCCGTGAATGATCCCCCTGAGATACTTAGGATGAACAGGCTAATTGACTTTTGAATACAATATTGTTTGACTTTAATCTGCTATTACCCCTCCTGTCTCTCTGTTTCTACTCCTTGTCAAAGAGAGGTGTCTATCTACTTTCTCTCTACCCCCGGGAGGAGTTTAGCCTTTGGTCCCTTATTAATCAGGCATTAGGTTCTTACAAGTATGGCTCTAAATATATATGACTATGATATTATCAATTTCTTCTTCGGGAATAAGAGGTGCCGGCCATATATTTGATTGAATACCAAACCAATTCAATCCAAGTATACAGAAGTATCAAAAGTTAAAAATTTATTTCCACTAAATCGAATGTCCGACTTCTTTTTTAAAATTAAAACCGCTGGTTCTATCGTATTCGAGCATTGACAGAGGAGGGAGAAAAACTCGCCTTATCAACAGTTACGGCATCGGGTAAATGGATAAACAACAGCAATGGACAAAAAAAAAAATATAAAAAGCTGGTTGTTTTCTCTAGTATTTTTTTTTTTCTTCTTTTTCTTCATCATTTCTTCATCATTTCTTCATCATCATCTCCCTTATTACCATTATTTTTTTTTTTTTTTTTCTTCATTCTTTGTATTTTACTTAATACCAACGCATAGACAACAAAAAAGCATCATTTTCACTTGCATTTTGTAACACTCATTCACGCTCTCCACTCCTTTACCCTTGTTTATTCTGCACTCCACTTTATTTAAGCAGCACAGCAATCCCCCCAAACGTGTGTAACGCATTATTGAACACCGGTTTATTTTATTCCCTATTTTCATTTCTCCACTCCCTACTCATTTTAAACAAACATAATGACGAACCCAAGTGAAAAGGACTTGGGACAGCCCCATGGTATCTTACGCAACGCTTCCCCTTATGCACAACAACAACGAGAAACCATCATCTCGCTCAATGACAGTGAAAAGACTGTTGAAAATGAGGAGGATGAAGATGAAGACAACGAGCACTCTGAAGGCGGCACTTATGAAGATGCCATCAGTGGTCGCTGGGGTGAAGGCCCTTCTCGTGTCAATGTCGTTAACGCAGAGAAGGACTTTAAGAACTTGGAACGTCAGCTTACCCGTCGATCTTCCATCTATCGCACTCAAACCGGTGAAAAAGTTCTTGGTGATAATGGTGATTTCGATCTGACCAATTATCTTCAGGACATCATCCCCCGTGCTGACGATGCTGGAATCAAGCGTCGTAACCTTGGTGTTGTCTGGGAAAACTTGGAAGTCTTGGGCGAGGGAGTAGGTGCTCAATACATCAAGACCTTTGCTGATCCTTTCATCGGTCTTTCCAATCTCATCAACCCTTACTTTTGGGCCAAGAAGGCCTTCTCCAAACAATCCTCCCAACCAAAGTCTATCACCAAGACCATTCTCCACCCTATGAATGGATACTGCAAGGATGGAGAGATGATCCTAGTCCTCGGTCGTCCTGGTGCTGGATGCTCAACCCTCTTGCGTGTCCTTGCTAATGACCGCAAGAACTATAAGGAGGTCAGCGGTGAAGTCACCTACGGACCCTTCACCGCCCATGAAATCGCTCTTCATCATCGTGGTGAAGTCTTGTATAACCAAGAAGGTAACCCTTTATACTTAATTCGCCTTTATCTTTTAGAGAGAGAGTTGAAGAGATATAAAACAATTTTTGCTAATGTAATACTTTTTGTTCTTTATTTTATCAGATGATTTCCATTACCCAACATTGACCGTCCGTCAGACCTTGACTACAGCCTTGAAGACCAAGACCCCTGGCAAGCGTCTTCCTGAGCAGTCTCACAAGAAGCAATTCGTTGACGAATTCTTGGACGTCCTCACCAAAATGTACGGTTTGACCAAACAGATTGAGACTGTCGTCGGTAATGCCTTCATCCGTGGTGTTTCTGGAGGAGAGCGCAAGCGTTTGTCCATTGCAGAGCAGATGGCGACCCGCTCATCCGTCAACATGTGGGATGGCTCCACTCGTGGTCTCGATGCCTCCTCTGCTCTCGACTACGTCAAGTCTCTCCGTGTCATGACCAACTTGATGAAGAAGGCTACCATGGTTTCTATCTATCAAGCTGTAAGTGTTTGCATATATATCTATTTTGTTATATCCTTGCAAAAAAAAAAAAAAAAAAAAAAAAGCGTATTGACTAATTGATAAACATGTCTCACATTGGTACGATTCTAGTCCGAAAACATCTATGATCTCTTCGACAAGGTCATTCTCCTCTATGAAGGTCGCTGCATCTACTTTGGTCCTGCCAACGAGGCACGCCAATACTTCATCAACCTTGGCTTTGAATGCCCTAGCCGTCAGACAACTGCTGACTTCTTGACTGCTGTGACTGATCCCCATGAGCGTAAGCCTCGTCCAGGTTTTGAGGGCAGGGTCCCCAATACTCCCAAGCAGTTTGAGGATGCATTCAGGGCCTCATCCTTTTACACCACAGTCGAGAAAAACCGTATCGAATACCAGACCTCTGTTAGTGAACACATTCCTGCAGCCCACTTCAAGGAGGCCACCAAACAGGTTAAGCAGAAACATGTCTCAGTCAAGAATCCTTATACCATCTCTTTTGCAGGCCAGGTCAAGGTTTTGACTGTGCGCCAGATTCAGCTCACCCGTGGAGACATGACCTCGGTCGTTTCTCGTTATGCCTCTAATGTAAGATATATATATATATATATATATATACATGCTTAAACATGGAGCTACAAAAATGATCAAGAGCTAACAGCTTTCTTTATTTTTTTTTTTTTTTATGAATTGTTAACAACAGGTTATCAAAGCTATTATTGTCGGATCTGTCTTCTTCAAACTTCATACCGATGGCAACGGTGCCTTCACTCGTGGAGGTGTCCTGTTCTTTGCTCTTTTGTTCAATGCCCTGATTTCTCAAGCCGAACTTCCCTCAGCTCTGCAAGGTCGCCCCATCTTGTATAAGCACAAGGGCTTTGCCATGTACCGTCCCTCTGCCTTTGCCATTGCCCAGATTGTTGTTGATATCCCCTTGATTATTGCCCAGGTTGTTCTCTTCTCCGTTGTCTTGTACTTCATGTCCGGCTTGCAACTCGAAGCAGGCAAATTCTTCTTCTTCTGTCTGGTCCTGTTCTTAGCCGCGTTCTGTATGACTGCCTTCTTCCGTATGTGGGCTGCAGTCTCCTCCACCTTCGATGCTGCCTCTCGTAACTCGGGTCTGCTTCTCTTGGCTTTGATCTTGTATTCTGGATATATGATTCCCTATCAATCCATGCATCCTTGGTTCGTCTGGATCTTCTGGATCAATCCCCTGGCCTATGCTTTCAAAGCTTTGATCTCCAATGAAATGCGTGGTCTTCAGTTTGATTGCTCTGGTTACACCATGATCCCCTCTGGTCCTTCCTACAATGATGTCCAGTACCAGGTCTGCTCTCTTGCTGGTTCCAAGCCCGGAATGACTTATGTCGATGGCTCTGATTATCTGTATGCTGCCTACCGCTACAAGACTGCTGATATGTGGTGGGATGTCCTTGCTGTCTTCTTGTTCTGGTTGCTCTTTGTTGCCATCACCTGCTTGGCTCTTGAAAAGATTGAGTTTGGCAAAGGTGGTTTCTCAACCAACGTTTTCAAGAAGGGCTCTGTCACTATCAACAACAAGCCTCAGGACGAAGAGTCTGGTCTTGCTTCTGCCGGTCCTCTCTCTGCTTCTGCCTCGACTATCGAAGCCTCGAACCCTGCTACATCTGGCGGCCGTGCCAAAAACTCTGGTATTGAACTTGAAATGGCCAAGGGAGCTGTCTTCGCCTGGGAGAACCTCGACTATGTTGTCCCTTACAAGTCAGATCCTTCCGGCAAGAAGCAACTCTTAACCAATATTGCAGGTCTTGTCAAGCCCGGTACCATGACAGCCTTGATGGGCTCCTCTGGTGCAGGAAAAACCACTCTCTTGGATGTCCTTGCTCAGCGCAAGAACATTGGTACTGTCACTGGTCAGATCGAAGTCGATGGCGAGCCCCTTCGTCGCGACTTCCAGCGCACAACCGGATACTGCGAGCAGCTCGATGTCCATGTTCCTGAATGCACTGTCCGTGAAGCCCTTCGTTTCTCCGCTTACTTGCGTCAACCTGCTGATGTCCCTGAGGAAGAGAAGAACGCCTATGTTGAGGAAATTATCCATATTCTCGAGATGGAGAACATTGCTGACGCATTGATCGGTACAACTGAATCCGGACTTGGTATCTCGGTCGAGGAGCGCAAGCGCCTCACTATCGGTGTCGAACTGGTGGCCAAGCCTAAGCTCCTGTTCTTGGACGAGCCAACATCTGGCTTGGATGCCCAGGCCTCCTATAACATCATGCGTTTCATGCGCAAGTTGACTGATCAGGGCCAGGCTATTTTGTGTACCATCCATCAGCCATCGTCTCAGCTCTTTGCTTTCTTTGATGATCTCTTGCTCTTGGCCAAGGGCGGTAAGACCGTATTCTTTGGTGAGCTTGGTCATGACTCTTCTGAATTGATCCATTACTTTGAAAAGAACGGTGCTCCCAAGTGCGCCCCAGATGCCAATCCTGCTGAATATATTTTGGACGTTGTCAATGCGCGCCATTCTGGTCTTGACTGGCCCCAGATCTGGGCCTCCTCCCCTGAGAAAACCAAGCTGTTGGAGGATATTAAGGCTACTCGCAAGACCCCTGCTCATACCAACAATGGTACCGGGCAGGCCGTTGCCTCTTCGGACGAAGGACTTGAGTTCGCAACCGACTTCCGCACACAATTCAAATATGTCTTCCGTCGCATGTCCAGGACCTACTGGCGTCTTCCTCAGTACAACTTTGGTCGTATCTTCATGATGATCGTCTTTGCTCTTCTTAACGGTTTCTCTTTTTACAAACTCGGTGCTACCAAGGTCGATCTCCAATCCCGTGTCTTTGTGATCTTCCAGATCATGGTTATGGCTGCTCTGCTCGTTAACATGGTTGAACCTCGTTTCCATACTGAGCGTCAATGGTTCTACCGCGAGTTCGCTGGCAAATACTATGGTTGGAAGCCCTTTGCATTGTCCATCATCTTGATTGAGATCCCCTACATCGTCTTGTCGGCAACTGTCTTCTTCTTGGTCTTCTACTGGACTGTTGGTTTCGTCTCAGATTCGGTCTTGACGTTCTACACTTGGTTGATGATCACAGTCTTTTCCCTGTTTGCGATCACCCTCGGCCAATTGATTGCCGCTTTGACTCCCTCGACTACAGTGGCTGCATTGCTGAACCCCTTCATTTTCAGTTCTTTGAATTTGTTCTGTGGTGTCATGATCCCCTTCGCAGCCATGCCCAAGTTCTGGTCTTCCTGGATTTACTGGTTGGATCCTTACCATTACATCATCGAGGGTTTGGTCGCAAGTCAGTTGCATAACGTACCTGTCCGCTGCGCTAACGATGAATATTCGATCTTCAATGTACCTGCTGGTCAAACTTGTGGATCCTATGCGGCTACATTCTTGGAGAAGGCTATGGGATACCTCAACAATCCCAATGATACCTCGAATTGCCAATACTGTCAATACGAATACGGTCAAGACTTCTATAGGAACTTGAATATGGACTTTGATAATCGCTGGAGGAACTTGGGTATCTTGTTCATTTACATTGCCTTCAACGTCATCATGCTCATGGTTGCGATCCGCTATGTTCGCTGGGATCGTCGCTAAAATAGAAGCAACTTTTTAGAATAAGGAAAAAAAAAAACTAATAACCAAAACATACAAATAATATTCATCTTGTATATAATAATAAATATCAAACTTTAAAAAAAAAAAAAAAAAATTCTTTCTCGTTTATTGTTCAAAATAGTCGGCCCTTGCCGCATTTCCAGGGCCTATTAATGATGACACCTGAAGGTTTGGGTGGAGTGATTTTAGAACGTACAACATTGATCGTAGGCCGATACTTCTTGATAGCGTCCATCAACTTGTTGAGAGAATTTGAACAGTCGGATACGCCATCATCCGAACCAATGTCAATATGTTCCATCCGGGGCCAACAGCACCAATCATTGTTCATTCGATCCTGCAGTAAACTCACAATGTCTTGCCAACACCCTATATTCCGTGTATCGACTCCATCGATTATGTAGTCTGGGTGAGAAAGGGAAGAAGAGGAAGAAGCCAAAACATCGTTGGATAATATAGTTTGTTCCTGTCCGTCGTGGGATTTTAGAGAATCTCGATTATCTGTAGCAATGTTCGGTTCAAAAGCGTCTTTGGAATGGCTGTTTGAAGCGAAGTCTTGCTTGAAAGAAGCCTGCGTGAGTCGTAACCGCAATTTCAATTTTTGTGCAGTTGAGAGACGTTTCTGAATCCAATCGACATTCCATGGGATTGGTGATCTGATTTCCTCTATTGACTTGATCTCCAGCCGTTCAAGCTTGTGCATCCTTGTCAACAGACAGAGTCCTGTGCCCAAATCCAAAGTAGGTATCTTGGGCAATCTTAGAGATAACTCCTCTAGGTTAGGTACCATTTTACTCAAGTACCCAAACATGATTCGACAGTCTCTAGCAGCAAGGTCACGCCGGCTCCTATCCCAGCTACGGCCAGCGCAGGCGATTTGAAGAGTGGATAGATTGCGACAGGCCCAGATCTTTTTGCAATGACGAGAAGGAGGAGAAGGAGGAGAAGAAGATGATGAAGAAGAATTGATTGTGTCCATGTCTGAGTTCGTGTCCGTATGCGAATTCATATGCAGAGCCCCACTCATATCCATCATGATAGTATCGCCATGATATTCTGGCGTTTCTTCCGGATCATCCAAGATCTCTTCAATGTCAAACCAAGCAATTGAAAACTGGACATGAGGGGCCTTGAGGTGTCGTAGCTGCCTCGCCTCACACAGAAAAGAATGAAGCAAATTTCCACACCAATCCCCGACAGAGTTAGTATCTATGATTTCCAGGGTTGTCAGAGTGTGATCCATTAGTTGAGATTGTTGTCTCTTAAGGAAAGCAAGATAAGTTGCTCGAGTAAAATCCATCGACCAAAAACTCCAATGTTTCACACAAGCGAGTTCCTCAAATATACCATCCACTTGAGAGGGTGTCCGTTGCGCCCAACCGTCATGTAGACCCCCTGAGAAATGGGCCTTGACTAGTTTAGGACAGGAGGCTGTGAGGTCAGAAAGGAACATGCCTTCGAATAATGAGGAGGCATATTGAGTGCTGAGATAAGGAAATCCATCCAAGAGATGAATCCTGCCTCGTTGAAGTCGTTTTAAACAAAGTTCTTCTAAATCTGGACAGGCTTGTAATAATCTTTTCAATGCTGTTCTTTCCACAAACATGAATCCTAGAGTGAGCGACCGTAATCGAAGGCGAGCCGGTAGTTCTATTGCTTCTATTGCTGTTGTCATTGATTTTGCCTCTTTATCCTCATTTCTTTCTTCTTCTTCTTCTTCTTCTTCATTTTCTTTTTCGTCTTCGTTTTCGTTTTTTTCGCCTTGATCTTGTTCTTCCTGTAATATAGCTGCTCCATAGTATGCAGCCATGCCTCTGCTGTTGATCCAACGAAAAGTGAGTAGCTGTGGACAGAGACATAAAATCTTGTTGATAGGGATCTGATTTGTTCGGACATGATCAACTTCAATACACGTCAGTTGATAACCAATAATAGTTAACAATGGGAATAGATGTGCTTCCGCTTCCAGAATCCCCTCGAGTTTAAGATCTTTAATCTGGAGATATCGTCGGTATTGTTGTTGTTGCTGCTGTTGGTCATTCACAGGTGTAGACAAGAGTTGGAGATGCTCTAAAAGCCCAGTCCAGCTCTCTGGATGAGTTTTATAATAGGTACTTAAACCCAATGTCTTCATGACCAAGTGTTGAGCACCGTTATCAATTTGTTGAAGAACTTGTTCCTGAAGTGTTTCACCCTCTTGCCAGATCTCCGTCCAGGTCACAACCGAGTTAGCTAGTTGCCATGCCTTTGAGATGTCGTACCATTGACGGCAGACAGGTCCTACTGAGAACCGGAGGCAGTGAGGACTGAGAAAAGAAAAAATGATTCGTAGCAACTCTGGTACTTGTAAAGGCGTTCTTTTGGAAGGGATGTAACTATTGCAATTGCTGAAGCTATGGTTACTATGTTGGTCACTAAGATGACGGTGAAAGGTGTTGGATAAAGACATCTTTGCTGAAGCCTTGGTCTGGCCCCCAAAAAAAAAGGAGTAAGGAAAAATGGGCAAAGGAAAGAAAGAAGGAAAGAAAGAAAGGAAAATGAAAAGGAGACTACACGTTTTTTGAAACATGCGGTTGATATCATTTCAATTCATTTGGCTAGTGCCTGCAGGTGGCTGTGTTCAGAGGCCAAATGATCCTGATCGTTGTAGCAAAGATGGTGATGGAGGAGGCGATGTTAATGTAGCATTGAAATGAGAGATTCTCTTTTCTTGTTTCACATCATTTAATGTTCAAAGACAGTGTCTTCAATTGAATGTATCTTATTGGATTAAATTCAACAGAGCTTCTTTACTGCAGGGACTAACTAGATCTTCATTTCAGGCACCTAAAGACCCTTGTTTTGTAATTGTCTTGAGTACGTCATGAGTTCATAATTGTTATCTGACCTCCTTGGGTTGCTGAAAATGATCCAGTCCAATCTTGGTAGTCGATCCCTGCACTCTTCTGCTCAAATCACCTATTCTCAATGGCAAAAGTCTGCTGGACTGTTGATCTTGGACTATTCTTTCGCCTGCTGATGGCATGTGGATTTTAGGTCGCTAAGAGGACATTATAGACCTACTGCAGGATCGCTGATTGAACAATTGGCGCTGTTGGCTACAGGTTGGGGGGCTCAGATTAGTGCAATTGTCATTAAATTCAATCAATATTGAAAAGATGGTGGAAGTGAAAAATATTCGTCCTGAAATCGATTTTATTGATTATTAGAAAACATATAAACTTTCAACAATGCCATGGTAGATCAGAGATAGAATAAGAAGAGAGGACCCAACAATCAAATAATGCTGTAATACAGTATCTATAATCGTGTTTACATTATAACTGTCTACGGAGAGGCAGTCCTGACATTGAGGATGACTCCAGGCTGGTATTGGATTCTTAGAGGGATGAGCCTTTTTTGAAAGGAGGAAAAATAAAAAAAAAATAAAAAATAAAAAGTTAAAAGGAATGGACATGTCCTCTGCCTCTTGATTATAATAGCGTTAAACCTTACTTACTCTTCAAGTCCATCATCTACCATGAAATTTACTATGGCTCCGTCCTTTTCTACGTATTGAACGTCAGCAAAACTCGTTTGGACATCGTCCCAGAGGATGACATGTTCGCCAGTTCTGCTATCTACTCGTGTGTTAACATAGGTGAGTTTGCCAGATGATTCGTGTCGAAAGCCTTGTTGTTCCGTCATGTTGTGTATATATAGATTTACTGAGAATATAAAATACGACAGTAGAGGAGCCACAGCTAATTATTAATATTAATATTATTATAGATTATTGTACAGAAAGAGAGGAGGCGACGTGAGAAGAAAGAGAAAAAGAAAGAAAGGATTTTTGCGCAGCGAAAAAGACATGCATGTGTCTACATATACTAATGAAGTTCGAAAAGACGAAGCATACTCGTAAATGTAAATGTTGGGCAAACTGTCTTCGTTACGGCGCCCTTCAATGACCCCATCCACACAAACACAAACTGAGCACGTCAGTATATAAAATGTATTAAAAAAAGATGTCTAATTCGCATGATGCAATCCTGTTCCTGAAGTTCATTTGGACCAACCACCAGCCAGCAACCAAAAAAAGAACAACTGGTTTACTCGGCGATTTTTCATGTCTGTGCCAACGTGTGATTGTGAATGTGTGTGTTTGTGCATGAATGGCATCTGTTTACACAGTTCATAATGTAAATTTACATGAACATGCGTGCTGTGTCTGTGTGAAGCAGGTCTCGGATCAAAAAGGGTTCTTTTGAACGTTTCAAAATGTTTAGATTAAATAAAATTACAGCAATATTTTTATTTTGGGGTTTGTGTTTTTGTACAAGGGCGATTAAAATGTAAAATGTGTCTATGCTCTTTTTTTTGGAATTATAGATTGTCATGAAAGGAAGTAAAGCCGGGGGAGTTTTTTTTTTAGGCATATAATGATACTAATACACTTGAGATCAAAAGAAGGACTTTTAGTGATGTTGGATCAAATCGTGAGCTGGCTCCGATTCGAAGACCACCCTTGTTCCTGCTGACATTGTCACTGCTGTCATTGTTGCCACTGCCATTGCCGCCACTGCTGTTATCGCCTCCTTTACCGCTACCAACTTTATCATCCTCCTCATCAGGTGGTGGCGTCTTTCCCTTGATAGTATTCTAAATACAAAAGAAAAAGAAAAAGAAAAAGAAAAAGAAACAGAAATTATTAGTTTCATTTTTTAGTCTTATTAGTAAAGCCAAGAGACAATGGAGCTACTCCTGTTTATTTCTGTTCGACTTACCAATCCAAGGTCGATGCCTTGAGTTCCAGCAGCTCCTCCTGCAGCATAGAATCCATTAGTGTTTGTGGTGGTTTGATTCTTATTAGGGCCGGTAGACTTTGTCTTGATTTTGTCACCTTCCGCATTTGTATCTGCTTTTTGGCCGATCTGCTCTACATTAGTAACAGTCATCTCGAGTGGTGGAAGCGATCCATTCGGGTCTGCACTGTTGATGACAACGTTGGCACAATGATGGTAAAACTAAGTAGGTAGAAAACGAGAAATAAAGGTTAGGAATTGATCCTCTATTGTGTTCAGAAAAGGAAAAAAAAGTTTTTTTTTCTTTACCTGGTTCGTAGCATAGGCTGTCCATGACCATGCAAATAGACAACGATCCGAGTCAGTACAGCTGGGTACATTGGCAGGAATTTGAACAGGCCATTCATAATAAATATCAGGACATGTCTTGGTGTATTGTCCAATGACGTTCCAAGTTTTACCGCCATCATACGACAAAGAAAACTCACAAGCTCCACCACCATGGCGTGCTTGAGGAATATTATCCGGTGGAGGGAATGATTGATAGTCTTTCACTTGATGGTTCCAGAACCGTACTTGAATAATGTCTCCAGCTCTGTATGTAGTTACAGGACCCTTGGGATATCCTCCTGTGTTGACAAACCAAAAATGTCAGTTTTGATTATGGAAGACAAAGGACGATTCGTTTAAAATAAAGTACAAAAAGAGCCAGAAGAGCCCAAATATGGCACAACCAACAGTGTCTCCACATTAGGGCATAGAAGAAGAGGAAAAAAAGGAAAAAGAATCAAGAGGACGTACCACATGGGAACGTCTTCCCTTTGAAGCCGATCCATGCATGAACTTCGTAACTGGGATTATCTGACCATGGACCAGCCTGGCCAGGTGGATTTGACATGGCCATGTGCGCAGATGTTGTAGGAAGGAGAGAAAAGAGGCTGGCAGTGGCAATAAGCACACTGTTTATGAAATATGTTGTCCTCATTATTGTTTTGATGTAATGTTAGTTTGTATGATGTGAATGTGAGTTTGTATGATGTGAATGTGAGTTTGTGTGATGTGTAAGGTATGAATGTATATGGTGAAGTGAGATCCAGTTGCTGTTGCTGCTGCCGTTGTTGGCTATTGACGTTGCTAGCTATTGCTGTTGTTATTTTTATAGCAGGACAAAATGTGAGTAATGGTGCTGAGATTAATCGTTAATAAAGAGTATTAGGGAAAGTGGTGAAGGAAAGTATGGGATGGATAAAGAAAAGCGAGGTTGAAGATAATGAACAACAATAATAAAAAGAAAAAGACTTCTTTTTCCCTCAGTGATGGGGCAACAAGCATGTCTTTTATATAAAATCCTTGGACAAGGTGGCTAATTCTAAGACAAGGCTTATTGACCCTGGAACCTTAAATATTCACTTGTGTCACAGACTAGCAGGTTTTGCAGATGTAACAGGGACATGGTCTGGTCTGCAGCAGTGGTTCTACTGAGGAAGAGGACTAAAAAGAGGAACGAGTAATGGTCCGCTGAGTCCAAACCGAGCTCTATGCTAGCATACCAGTGGTTGAATAGCCAAGGCGATTTCCCTATCTGTTAAAATGTAGACCATCGCAATGCACAATACTCTCGGGGATATTTTTCGCTCTTTCTCATATTTGTCAATTTTCCTTTATACCCCGAGAAGCTAATGCGGATGAGATCCTTCTAATGTTCACATAAAAACAACCCATTGCTTCCTAACATAAGCCAATTAGCTCTCTTCATAAATGTGATCCCCCGACTATGAAGGAGTAAAAATGGAAAGATTGATGAACCTGGGAACTGTTACCCATCCCTCTCTTCTCTTTTTCTTTCTCTTTACTACCGCGGACAGAATGCTCTCATCTGAACTTGGATGGGGTCCACGCGTACCTAATTTTTTTTTTCCCGCCACCTCAGCAGCTCTTTTTTTTTTTTTTTTTTTTTTTTGAAACATAACCTGAATCCCGTGCGTATGTAATGTGGATGCTGCTGAAACAAGGTCCTCTGGTGACGAGAAGGAATGTAATTGAAGCTTATCTTGATTTAATGCCTTGCGATTGCTCTCTAACATTAGACATACCCCCTTCTCTACCCTCAATGCATTGATTTATTTCAGATATCTTGCGGATGTTCATTACCTCGTGTCTTTTTCTCTATGATTTTCTGATATACTCTGTGATGTTCTAATTGCTTCGTATATTTGTATATTTTCATGCCTGTGCACGAGGCTTTGGCTGTGGGCGGATCATTAATGTGAATCATTGAGTCATCCTTTCACTTCCTTATAACCTCGCATAACCTGTTCATCAACTGTACTATACATTTATTCCTTCCCACCCTCCCTAGTGTTTCGCTTCGCTATGATTCAACATAAAGCTTCATGTTTTTTTACTTCTTGTCCTTGGTGGAGGGAAGGAGATAAGAGGTAATACTGTAAATCGTGGACTTTTCAGGGTCTGAATCAAGTCTGAAAATCCTAAAGCCTATTTCTCTCTTAATTAAAGCTCCCTGTCCGTCTGCTCTCGATTTTTTAAATCTGTCTCTTTCTGGTTTCTGATCTTTTTTTTTTTTTTTTTTTTTTTTTCACCGACATGAAGGAAGGCTCCAAATCCATTTGCCTTCATATTCCTAACCTGTACGATAACGTACAGTCTGAGAGAAGAAATTCTCAAGCATTTGAAGATTACGGAAGAAAACCAAGTATCAAGGACAGTTCCCGGAGAACGAATCCAAGTGCCTCAAAAAAACTGTCTCCAAGAGGAAGATGGTAACGATGTTCAAAAATCCGAATCGTCTCTTTAAAAGAACAAGGAAGGTAATAAGAGCAAACAGAAAAGGGTAGACAAAACCAATGAAATCAAAACGGCTGACAAGGAGCTCGACAAGTTCAATGATAGAACTACAGAAGAGCTTTACAAACCAAACGGAATCATTCAAAAGAGCTTTAGACTGAGACAAAATTCTCTATGTTACAGCTGATCAATCCATTCGAGCATCAAATTCGATGGACGGATGCTCAAAGCTACGAGACCGAAACAGGCCACTAGGGAAGTCCTCTCTGTCCGCTTCAGACGATAACGGCGAAGTGATTACAAACACTTTGAACTTTCATTGCCATTCACCCTGGAGCATTTTGCAAATTGCCCATTGGCCGTTAGCCTCAAATGCCTGATGTACATGAATCCGAAGAATCCAAGCCAACTGGAAATATGGAGAAGAGGATGAGAGAGAAGCGCCCATTGGCGCGGAAAAACCTGGCATGCACAGTCAACAGCAACGTCAAATTATTTGAAAAATTCTTCAGACGTTAAAGGGGTCATCCCTTGACGCGTGAACAGGCGAAATTTCCTCGTCCAAGATATCGGAAGGAAAGAAAAAGAAGGACACAGTACGGAAGGACGAGACAGCACAGCCCTCGGCAGTTATTGTGTTCCAACTATCATAAGCATTGGCCACCTGATTTGTTATCTGTTGATGTAAGGTGTAAGGATTTTTAAATTTAGTTGTTTAGTTTAGAAATTCGCGGCAAGACATTGCAAGGTAATGTACGCCCTTTTTTCATAGGTCACATCAATCATTTCTCAGCTTTTTTTGTTTGAATTGTGGTGTATCGAAGTCGACAGCAGTGATCGACAGTGGACGCTGACAAATACGAGTCCTCGGCATGCTCGACACTTTGGGAACAATAATTTGAGATACCAAGGTGATCATTTGAAATAAATCATTCCCTACTATTGTTTTAGTACTTTTCTCCCGTGCTGTTCCTTGATCACATTTGCATTCGCCACGACATCTTTAGTTTTGGCCTTTTGTTTCGACCAAGCTCTATTCACACCATTCTCAAACAATACCCATGCATTGTTGACACTTCTGTACGTTTTATGGACGAAGAATAGTTTCCAACATGGACCTGTCTAGCAGAAATGTGGATCCTCCGTCCTCTTTTTTTTTCTCCTGTCAAGCATTCCCTTCAATCTGGTATTGAAGCTTGATTAAAGCCCCATTGGTTCAGCTTAGAGAACAAAAGCAACAACAAGAATAATATAACAATGGGAAAATTAAAGGAAAAAATGTGTACCGTCTCTTTGTAGGTGCTGCTGTGGTTGCTACAGCCACAATACATTTGCTTTGTATTTAAAACTGCCTCTATAACTCCTAGGTACCAGCGTTTATTGTTTTTTTTTTATTTTTATATGGCGTAAAAACAGGCAAGCATAAAAAGGTCACCACCATTTCCAAGCTAATATTCGCTTTTATCTCTTGAGTATTTATCCTTCCCCGCTCCACGCTCCTATAATCACCATGAAGCGTCTTATAGTCCTTACTACCTTGTCTACTTTCTTTTGGGTCGCTTTTTTAACTGACCTTAGCTTTGGTTCGAGTGTTCCTGACAGGGTTCTCAAGGACGCCGTTGTTCCTGCTCCATCAAATTTTAACAAAAACGAAACCGTCTTGGTTGCCGTGGGTAATGAGCTATTGAACCCTCCCGCCATTATTTTTTGGTATATCTCTGAACAACGTCCCAAGATCATGCTCCGAGTGGCACCTCAGGAGTTTTATTTAGAAGGAGAAGAAGGAATACCTTGCCAACAATCATTCCATACATTTGCGGGCAAGATCCATTGCCAAGCTAGTATATATGGTGATGAATACTGCTGGCGTTATGATAGTTGGCCAGAAGATCGAAATTACAGATTTTTCCTCAGTCACAAGGATACTCATTATCGCTTTGGAGGTTGCCAATTGACTATTGACAAGGAGAGCTCGTTATGTTTGGAGATGGTTTGTTCTACCAGGGAGTTTCCACCACTTAACTAGCTACTTGAGTAGTAGTCAAAAAAAAAAAAAAAAAAAAAAAAAAAGTTCCTCATCCTGCCTCCAATGTTTATTAGTTCCTTCCATCCCAAGGAAAGGACTAGCTGAAAAAAAATAAAGAATATTAAGCCATAAAGGAAAAAACGGATATTTTGAATTTACTTCGTATTCGCATCTGGTGAATGCTTGGGAACACCATAAATATTCATATTAAATGTAGTACTTATTTATTTCTCGAAATCATCTAATCCAAGGTTCTCAATGTTGCCTCCACATCCTGCCCTTCATCAATGTCAATCTAGCCTTTCTTCAAATCAAAATAGCAACCTAATACCATACGGACCATTGACACCACTGTCGTATAATCTTTTAAATTCGAAACTCGTTTCCATAGGAGTGAAAGGAAGCCTTTTTGGCTTTGGTCGTTATCTATGGTCAAATGCTCATTCTCATCATCATTATCCAGTATTGCGAAATAGATAACTGATACAAAATATTCAACTAGCGACCCTGGACCCTCAGAGCTGATATTAATGGTATTCAGTTGTGCAAAAGGCGTCATCATGTAACAGATCTCCCAAAAAAAACCCCCCTTGGAGACACAAAACGGGGCATGTCCATGGTATAAAGTTATCTTTGTTAAAGTAAAAAAGAACCATGTTTGCCTATTTTCTACAGAAATGGTGGGTCTATTATGAATGGTTCAAGTAAAATGAGGTTCCCATCACACCAATGCAGCGACAGTAGATTCTCTTTTGTAGTGGACAGGAACAGCTTGGGGATTAGGTTTTACTGTTCCACGGCCCGCAGGCGGGGGCAAGAAGCAAAGATACGGTCGATCCGTGTTCATCCCGTCCATTCCTGCGTTATTAATAAAGTCCGGCAAATGAGCCAATGCTAAAAAGCGCACCATGTCCGAGATCCATCCCTATATGTCAAAAAAAAAAAAAAAAAAAAAAACCAATTAAAATAAAATAATAACCCTCGTAACGGATAACAATAAAGGGGTGTAAACATTCAGTTATTACCCGTGAGCTGAGAATGGTTCCAACAAGCGATGTATTCTTGAAGACTTCTTTAGCATTCGAGCTACGATACTGATAATAAGCCTTGAATGATTTTTCAATATCTTGGAGAGAATTCGAAGGAATACCATAGAGCTGGTTCACCAAATGGACGGAGTCAAGGATGGCCTGATTTGCGCCTTGGCCACCAAATGGAAGATGCTTATGACAAGCATCGCCCATCAAAACTGTGCGCTTATGATACCAAGTTGAGAAGTACTTGTCTTCTAACAGGATCTTGGAAAGGCGTTCCTTGGGCGTACGGTCTATCAAGTCGCCCACAGTACCACCTAATGGATTCTTGTAGTGACGGACCAAGTTGCATAGATCATCCGCTTCAGTAGGTTTCTAGAGTCAGAAGTTCAATATGGAAATGAATACAGTTTAGTCAAATCATGGCAAGGCGATGTTGGTTTCCAAAGTTGCTAGAAATCTAAAATACTTGCCCATTCACCACGGAAATCTTGTTCCTTGATCTCTTTGGGCTTATCCATACGAGCACAGATTTGCCATCCAAGGCGGTTCTCTGAGAATGCAAAAATATAAACCTATGACCGATATTGCATTTAAGTTAGCTACCAGGGACCTTTTTCTTTCTTTCTTTTTATATAAAGTTTCGAATTACCTGAATGGCTTTCTCTTTGCCAATGATCACATAAAAGTCACCATTCTTTTGCTTCAAAGCAGGGTAGTCCTCTAAAGATACTTCGTCTGTAACACCAACAACACAGTCAGAGTCAAACCGAAGGGGGGCCAGGTCTTTCTTGGGCAAGACAATGCCTTCTTCTTGCATGTTTTTGTACATGTTGCGACGTACAGACGAGTATGCGCCATCAGCACCAATCAAGATATCGCCTTTGTACACTACAGTGTTATTGTTATTGTTGTCATTGTTACTGAGCAGATCCTCACACTCTATTTCGACACCATGGTCGTCTTGTTTAAAGCCAACCAGACGTTTGCCCCAATGGACCTTTTCTTTGGGTACATGAGAAAGCAAGATATGATAGAGAGTTGGGCGGGTGAGGAGGATACCGCAATAACCATAATGTGTAATCTGATCGCCTGCATCCATCGACCCAACCTTGGAAAGGTCATCACGGAGGTAGTCGATCTTTGCACAGGGAAGAGAATGTTTTTGAATCTCTTCAAGAAGCCTAAAAATGCATTAAGAAAATAATGAAAGTAAATTTAGGAGGTTTATTGTTTAGACAGTGAAAGATGCAAATATTACCCCAACTGATCAAGTATGTAGTTGCAGGCAGGTGTCAAAGAGAGTGCAGAACCCAAGGGAGAGAACTTGCAAGCTTTCTCAACTACAATATAGTCCATGCCTGCACGCTCGAGTTGAATTGCTGTTAGTAGACCACAAACGCCTGCGCCGACAATGATGACCTTAACATTGGATGAAGACATGAGTGAAGAATGGGCAATGTTGATGGAATGACTGGTAGTAAAGGAAAGGAAAGATCAGAACTTTATGTTCGCCAACAGTAACTTTAGCAAACATGTTTTTTTTCTTCTTTTTTTTTTTGCAGAACTCTCGATCAATGAGAGTGGATACCCTTCTCTTCCATGCCATGCAGCTCTCATTCTTTCTATCCTTTTGACATGGGCTGTTTAGGCCAGGGCGAGCATTGTAAACAGGTTGTCTGAATATATGAAAAAAGAGAGCCGTTTATCAAAATTCAATGTAAATACAGATATTTTTATATACTTTCAATGGGCAACTGTGCACTCTTTCACCTCTGCACTTTTTCAGCTCTCTGCCGTTGCCTTATCGAAATCTAGCACAGATTGAGTCCAGGATGTAGAGGTGCCTTTCCTTTCGATAGCAGCTCCTTCTATACCTCTGCATTTCATTAAACATAGCCGGAATAGGAGTTTGAGAACAAACAGCTAAACAGCGTTACTAGATGAGGATGCGTTGTGGATAAAGTGCTAGAATAAAGTTCACTGCTCTACCTTCGTGTAATAAAAATGCCAATCCTTTCAAACAATGTCTGCTGCAACAGGAATAGGCCATACCAAGTCATAATTGCAATGGTGTATTTTGTGCCTTGTTTCCAGTGTGAGGTAAGAGAACACACAGGACTGTCATACATCATCTCTTCCCATGTCTGGTGCTATGGATGGTGGCTACTCCTCACAATAATAGTTTAAGGCCTGTTTTATAAGAGGGGGGCAAACATTAGTTATTAGCTGGCATCTCGGATTTTTTTTTTTTGCACCCATTTACCTGTATCCCCCGTTTTTTAACCTTTTTTTTTTTTTTTTTTTTTTTTTGAATGGGTAGAGCCGAGAAGCCACAATGTTGGTGGTAAAGAGAAGAGAAAAGAACCTTGTTCATACAACTAGTGGCATTTTATGTTGAGTTGGGAGATACCAGCTTATAGCTTATGTGTGAAGTAAGTATTTTCCGCAAGAGTGCTCTTATACTTGTTAAAAAGCCAAGTCCACCTTTCAAACCTCAAGCTGGTGACGAGCCTACAAAGAATAGCACCTCAATCCCGTTTCATCAGCACATCTCTTTGCAACTTCCTAAGTAGTGAGGACAATGAGTATTTATTCCAAATCTACGCACTCTATCTATGAAGGATACTATGATAGTCAATCCTACATATCCGTACACACCATTGTACTGCCTCGACATGTTGGTTAAGAGATGTCCAGAATTGTGTGCGCTTGAGTTTAAAGGACATGACAGGACCAATGAATCAAAATTCAATGATTTCTACAGAACAACATTCCTTCAACGGCACTGAACATTGGCAAATTTAACGGATCTTACCTTCCTTTCTATGAACATAGAAGACAAGGATATGACGGCGCTTCTTGGGCAGATGGCTGTACTAAGAAGATTGAATGTCCCTGCTTGTGAGCTTGGCAAGCTCTTTCTGTAAGGGTTATTAGCCGATAAGCAAGGGATTTTGGAAGGTGGACACATTGTACGCAAGGTAAGGCTTTGGAGGCCCTGCGAGACATTTGAAACATTGGAGCTCGATGTACGAGGCATCGGAATGAATGGTCTTGTTCAAACTATTTTGTCTAATTGCCCACCACTAAGGCAACGAAGAGGACCTATAATTACAATGACAGAGATTGTCAATGGCAGAGGATAGGATAGTATTGGACTGACTGAATTGTCAATCTTTCTTGAAGCACATGTTGATCAAGAGACTGTAGAAAGTATGGAGAAGCAACGCATCGCGTTTAACCAGCTAGGGAAATTGACCCAGCTACGTTATCTTGATCTAACGAGGTGCAGCTCAAGAAATCAAACACCGGACTTGAGGCTGAGAGCAAGTCTGCATGAACTGGCCAATATGAACAAGCTGATTAAGTTATCGTTCGCTAGAGGTCACCAACTATAGGACTTGAGGATGCGACATAGATTGTGAGCAATTGACGAGGAGGATGTAAACACTTTAGTGTACGATTTCCTTAAATCACACAATATCCATAGATAGGCCCTGTAAGGAATGAGTTGAATTTAAACCGTGTGGAAAGAGATTGCTTGTGATGGCATTAGAGGCCGGACACTTTCAGCTATTAAAGCCTCCTGGATTGTTAATATCTTAAGAAACAAAGAAATGTATCGTCAATTCACAACCTGATATGGAAGACAAAAAACCTTGGATATGAATCTTTCGACGGATATATATGATGATATAATTATAGTGGTAGCGATATTGCAGAAGAAGGGGCCATCATGTAGATGAACTTTTTATTTAAAGGATATCGCAGCCTGCTTCTGCATCTCAAGATTGTTAAAGCTGAATGCTTCATCAACATTTATTCGGCGGTCCTTAATCTGTTGATTATTTCAGGCTGGTTGTGGCACCTTGATGGATGAATATATTTCCTGGTTATAGCATGTTATTAAGAAGAGAATTAGAGTCTGAAATTAATGTAGGTAACAAATAGCCTTCAGGGTTTCATTAGTCCATTTGCATGCATTACAGTAATCTGAACCGAGGTTGGGAACCGGAGCACGCAGACAACATGTGCTATGTAAAAATTATGAATGAGTCTCTTGAAATGAAGAAACGATAGTACGTGCATGTAGACAGGAATGTGAGACAGAGAGTTAATTGGTGCAAAATCAGCAGTGTGCACATGTACCAGCGGATTGAAAAATCCTGGTCATGTCGAGGCTGTATATCAGTATATAACATTTAAGAATGTTTCACAGCTGGGCTTCGATGACACATGAAATGAACCCAATTTGCCCATTTTTCAGAATCTATGAACATCAAAACTCAATTAGGATTATTCTTGAAGTCAATACTCGGTCCCTTACAGTGATGCTCCCAAAAAGACCCTTGGCACTTGGGCCACCCTCAATCAATTGCAATGTATAAACTGCAGTATCAGGTGCCACGCGAACAACAATAAAGATAGACAGATTAGCAGACAAAAACAGGTTATATAGAGCCTCACTTGTTATTGTTGGCACCCCTAAAAAGAGTGCTGGGGTAAGAAACTAAAAAAAAAATTATGCAAAGCATAAATGCTGTATTGCTTGGCGTACAAAGTCATTTTATTCTGACAACTAGAACAAGTGAAAGGTGAATCTTGTGCCAACGCGAGATGGCTGCACTGCGTGTGAACTAAGCACATGTCTACTTTATTCGTTTCACAAAAATGATCTTGGCGTACAAACCATAGACAAAGCTGCAAAGGTGAGTGTGCACTGATGCATTTTTTTCATGTACGTTTAGCAATAGCAAAAAGACCATCTGTATTTTCACTTTACAACAACAATGTGGCAAGAGGAAAAAAAAAAAAAAAAAAAAAAAAAAAAAGAACAAAGTCTCGACTTGTACCTCCATGCAATCGCATTGGTCAAGCAATATGTGGAGCAGCATTTTTTATTTTTTTTTTGGAATTGGGTGTAGGGTATCCGATCATGTCAATCCTGTGCTTGTTAAGGTATTGATCTTTACTTTTTTTATTCCCAACCTGGTTTTTTTATAGTCTTAGTCTGGTCTTCTTAAGATACCGAAATAAAAATGCATTCACTCACTATTTGTGGAAAATGAAAGGTTTTGGTACATGTACTTTAAGGTGGTGTGGGTTATTGGTTTGTTTACTTGTTGAACAGAAAAAAAAGAGAAAAAAGATGCTTGCAGGACTATAAACAGACTTTATTTGTTTATTTGTTTATAAGCCTATTTGCTTAGTCTGTCCCTTCGTATGAAATTCCGTTGCAGCAATTGTATTGTCATATGTGCGCGTTCAAGTCCGACTAAAACAATTTGCTCTGTGCCCTGGTGCCTGAATATGTGAGACGGAGATGGGGGGGCATTGCATTAAACAGATTTGTGTCGAATGAATTGAAAAGTGCGGGTTATGTTTTCTAACGAAAGGTTTATGTTCATTAAAGGCAAGAGCGAGCGAATCATGCTAGGATGTGGAGTAAAGTGTCAAGGAACAAAGTTATTGTGTGCACAAACCTTCAACCTTTCTGCCATCATTCATCTCTCTCACCTTCACATTCCTTTCCTTTCATCCGCACATGTCATTCATTCATCCTTGTCTCGTTTTCACATCCGACGCGCTTCACTGACCTCATTCACTCATTCACTCACTCACTCACTCACTCACTCACTCACTCACTCACTCACTCGCCTGTCTGCGCATTTTAATTCTTCTAACATTCATAATTTTCTATTGGGCATTAAGAACCCCCCTTCCATAGCCATACATTATTTATTCTCCTTCCTTCCCACAGCCATCCCAACTGCTACGATATTCCTTCGCATCTCTAATATCGGACAACATAATATAAAATTGGGGCTACCACTTCAGTTGTTCCTCCTTTTTTTTTATATTACCTTTTGTAAATAGGTAAGATGCGACGCCAACATTATCACTGTTTCAACAACAAAATCCGTTACAAATGGTGTTTTATCCCTTTTTCCTCCTTTCCTTTTTTATCTTTTTCCTTTCCCCATTTCATTATACCTCGCTTAATGTTCTCATTTATTTGAGAAAGCATACATTTGAATTTAACATGCTTGGGGTTTTTTTTAACGATCCATGTCATATTTCTCCCGATTTCTGAGGCGGAAATGATTAGAGTTTTTTTTTTTTTTTTTTTTTTTTTTTTTTTTTTTGCTTCGTAAATTCATTGATTATGGTTTAATAGAGGGAAGAGAGAGGGACCAACTTTTGCAAAGGAAAAATACATGGATCTGAAGTACACTTTTTCATATAAAATCAGGCGTGTGTGATCAGGCTCTCGACGTATGCTATTGACAGTTTGACTGAAGAAGCCCTGAAAAAATGAAAAAGCCAATAGTCTGTTAGTCTGCTCTCTCTTTCTTTCTCTTCCCAAGTCTTAGCGATACTAGGGTGCAAATCACTTGTTGAAAGGACCATGAATTGGAGCAGGGACTGACAACAAGACCCAAAGCCAAAAAACCTGCTTTTTTTTTTTTTTTTTTTTTTAACGGCTCATTTCTTTC
This sequence comes from Lobosporangium transversale, assembly GCF_002105155.1. Lineage (NCBI taxonomy): Eukaryota > Fungi > Mortierellomycota > Mortierellomycetes > Mortierellales > Mortierellaceae > Lobosporangium > Lobosporangium transversale. Next base: position 1,287,603 of record NW_019028979.1, read on the forward strand.
GAGCGGATAAAAGTGATCCTATGAGCAATTAGATGGTTAGGATAGTAGAACCTGTAGACTATGCAAGTAAAAATGGAGAGAGCTTCTAGTCTGGATTCTCCTTTTTCGACCTTTTTTGGGATGCTGCGTTATCTGCACTCTATCCACCTATATTCACATCTTACACATTCGCGCTACATGGGGTTTTTTTTTGTCTCTCTTTTTTCTCCACAAATGTAGCCACGCGTCTAGGCGTAGAAACATTTATGTCCGTTCCTCCGCGGTTGATCTTTTTGGCCATCTATAAACATATGTGGTTGAAGGTTTTCCTGGTTTCCCCTCTGCACTCTTTTCATTGCTCTTATCCGTATTCAATTATTGTATTGACATCTTTCTTCAACGTCTCTCCTTTGTCTATCTTTCATTTCTTTAGTCATCCCATATATCCTTGTTGATACAATGAGCGATTCCGATTCATCAGAGTCATCTTCCACGACATCTTCCTATACGGAATCCATTACCTCCACAATCCTCTCTACTATCAGCGAGACTTTCTCTCTACCCACAGAAACACCAGGTCCTTCTCCAACACCTACAGCACCATCCTTCCCGTCACCTACAGCTCCTTCAACACCCTCCAACCCCTCATCAGATCCTTCTACAATCAATGATGGGAACCCCTATTTGCAAACAAATCTTCTCTGTGACTGGACCAAAACAGTGGTTCACTGTCGAGATTCTGATTTTGTAAAACAGATGTTGGTCGTATCCTCGGCCGCACATCTCGCAGCAGCGCTTTTCGGCATCTGGCTGCTTAGTTACAGGAACCGTGGCTTTAACCCTAAAATTATTACAGACCTTTTTATTAAAGTCGGCACTGGAGTTCGGCCCAAACCTGTAAGTATAATATCTAATACAAGCATGTGTTGAAAAAAGCCTACATATTCAAGTTTAAAACCCAGCAAACCGTTTTATTAATACAACAATATTAGATGGATTGTATTATATTCTTCATTGTAATTGCATGTTTTATCAAGGTCTTGTGTAATCTACTCATTATCCTTGATGCTTTGCAAGAAGTCCTATGGCTACGCGTGGCGATTGAACAACTTTACTGGTAAATCCCAAGTCTATTTATCCATCCAAATAATTTATTCCTTTCGGCTTGTTCACTCTCTAAAATCGAACGGCATCCTCTATACATCTATATTGGTTTCTCTTCCCATAGGGCTGTTGTTGCATTCGGATTCTCTTCATACTTTGTAGGTCTTCTTTATGCCATGCCAGTCACTACGCGTGAAGGTATCTTTGCAGTCTACCAGCCCGAGGTGGTATATGGAGATAAACCTCTTCCACCAATCCACGTACTTACACCCACGACCATTCAAAAGAACTTTATGCTTATCATTGGTGCCGTCTATCCAGCAGTCTTTGGAGCGGGTCTTGGTATCGCTTCAAGTGAATTGGAGAGACGAGGGTATTATGAAGCTTCACGTATCCTTTTCCTACTCCAGTACTCTAATTGGGTCGTCATCATGTACGTCATGAGCGCACTCTTCTTTTACTATGGTCTAAAATACACATTCATCCTCCGAGCCAACATCATTGTCGCAGAGGCTGCTCTCAAGGCTCCTCGGGCCGCTTTCGGCATTGGGAACCTAAAGTCGCGTTCTCCAGCTCGCTTCCTGTTCATTCAGTTGCAGATCACAGGATTTGGAGGTTGTGCAGTGACTCTCTTGGCAGGAACACTCTGTATCATTTGGGTACTACTCAAAGATAAGATCTTAGAGATGCCAAATGAGAGGCTACCTCATGTGATGGCTGTCTTTTGGACATGCGCGATTGCATTAGCTTATTTTGTGGCTATGGCTTTGATTGCTGCACAAACCGTCAGGAACAGGAGAAGAGGCTTGCATGAGCAATCGACAACAACTGCAACTGGGACTCTTTCACGTTCTGGAGGCGATAATGGCCAAAGGAACATTATTGGAAGTGGAAGACTGTCAAAATCAGAACAGCACAGCCACCAGCATGAGTTTGACCCCGAAGCGCAACTGAGAGGGCATAGCTCAGGCGACCTTAGTTCTTTGGAGCATGAAAAGGTGTCCGTGTCCAAGGAAAGATTAAATGAGCAATATGAGATCTACCCCAGATACATGTCCGTAGATGGTCATCACCAGGCGGATAGAGACAGAGCTGTGGCGGCAGCATCCGTCGTTGCTATGGTGGCACTATCAGATAGAATGGATCAAGAAGCCAACGCACTATCGAGACAAAGTCGCGACTCTTTTAAATCACCTACTAGCCCAACATCGCCTTCCCGATCCTTTTCAACCCAAGCCAACAACAAGTCTACTAGTACCAACAATAATGTGCACAACAATCTACGCGAATCAGTTTTTGGAGGACGCACGCCACGCGAAGATGGTATGCCTGGATCACCTCCAGCAAATGGTGGAGGCGGATTCTCATTGCCATCTTTCCCTCTTATGGGCATGAGATCTCCCTCTAGGAACAGTAACTATCCACAACAGCAACAGCAACAGCAACAGCAACAGCAACAGCAACAGCAACAGCAACAGCAACAGCAACAGCAACAGCAACAACGCCCTTCAATCAGTTCTCGAACCCATACAACCTCAACTAATTCGTCAAAGTTTTCATCTGGTTCAAACAAGTATGGTACATCTTCGGATGGATCAATCATGCCTCCGCTATCACCCACCAGCCCTATTATGGCACCGGCGCTGGCTTTGCAGCAGCAGACCCAACAACAGCTACAGCAACTTGAGCAACAGAGCCTAGGGCATGGATCACGTGCATCTACTCAAAGAATACAAGTTATGTCTGGTGGTTTTCAGGCGATTCCTGAAAGAGGAGCCTATGGTGGTATGGATGAAGATGATGGTCCTTCACTTCCACAAATGCCACTCCCACCTTCATCTCCCCCCCATAGCCCCCTCCGGACAAAATTAAGCGGGTTTTCCTCGTCACCCAGAATTATGCAGGCCTCTTCACTAGCACACCAACAACAATATCAGCACCAGCTGCAGCAACAATATCATGATATAACATCGTTGTCTCGTCTCCCTCGACGATCTAACTCCTCTTCAAGAAGTGGTAGCAATTATAAGGATCTCTCGATCAACATTCCTCTACCTCCAGATATGCAACTTCAACAGCAACATCCACTACATCAGGTTGCTTACAAAGGTCTTTCGCCACCACCACGGTCCGTTCCGTTAAGCCCTACGCGTAGGACAGGGGGACAAAGTATGAGGACCAATAAAATGTCTCCCCCAACATCTCCAATATTAGTCTCAGGCTCAGTTGCTACCTCACCTTTTGCAATGCCAGGATCGCACCCACTGGATAGCCACAATGGTAGCTGCAGCCCAAGGCTCTCACCATCCCAACAAGCGTTCCAATTAGACTCCTCTACTCAATCTCCTCGCTTAGGCAATGGGGTTCGTCGCGTGTCCAGCAGCACCGCAGCATCACCAACGATCGACAAGGATAAAGAGTCTGGTTCTGCTAATACAGCTGCATCTCGTGGGGCTGGGGGAGGTTATCAAGCTCAAAGAACTGAGCCACCCCCAACACCTCAACCTAGTATTGCTTTTAATACCTCTCCAAAAACGATGAGACAACATACCAATGCATTCGGGGTTCCACAACAACAAGGGATAGAAGCAGAAAGTGATGATAGTCAGAGTGTTGACTCTGGAGGGGTTGATGCCTGGCCCATGCCTCCTACGTTCAAGTAGACACTATCCTGTAATAATAATAATAAAGAAGCACCCCTTCTCCTTCAATCCATTCTTATTGACTCATCCAATGCCTGTAAATAAAAAAAATCTCCATTCTCATGTCCCACAACCGCTTGAATGTTTTTTGTACTACTAGGCCAACTGACTCTGTTTGTGGTGCAGGAGTACTTGAGAAAACATTATCCAATAAAGCGTAAACTATCGAAGGAAGTATTGTAAAATAGCTCCGTCCAGTCTAGCTCATTCATAAATACTGAGCTTACTCTTGGCTTATCAATCACTGCAATGCAGGATCAGAAAATATTCCACTAAGGATTTATTTATCGATGAATAAAATCTCCCACTTGAGCTTTAAATAGCAGCAACGAGCGTTTTAACTTCGGAATGGGAAAAAAAAAAAAAAAAAAAAAAAAGTCTATGCTACAATTTTACGAAATCTTCATTATGCACAAGTAATGGGCTTGCTTTGAATAGAAACAAGGTGATATTCACGTAAAAAGTGCCCTTAAAATGCTATGCATAATGCTTATTAATTAAAAGATATATTTTGAATACATAATAATGTGTGTTTGCTTATGATCCAAAGCTTAAGATCTTGTTCACAATGCCAGCTGCGATTGTGTCACCTCCTTTTCTCAACATGACTCTTCCAAGCTCTTTTGAGTCTTTATAGGCCTCCAGGGGAATGGCTCGTCCAGACAATTTAATCTCCACCATTGCAGTCGTGTTTTTACCCAAATGTCTTGGCGATTTCTTAACAATCTCGCCAGTAACCTTATCGATTGTGGCCACTAGTTTTGAAACTACTCCTGGTTCGTTATGGGATTGACGATGGACAATCACTGGGAATCCCACTGTAATGGGAATCTTCACATCAAAGACTACAATCTGGGCTGCAAAATGGGTTGTTACTGGAATAGGAGCCTCTCGAGTACAGAGGACAGAACCGTTACTGACTTTCAAAATGTCAATCCCAGATAGTATCAATAACACAGAATCACCTGCCGCAGCCCATCTTGTCGCCTCGTGATTAACTTCCATGCCTATTGTAACGTTGATAGTCCCAGAGTCAAAGAGTGCTGTTAGCAATCACTCAATCTCGAGAAAAACAAACTTTCATTTCGATAAACAATAACAATAAAGGATAGGTGACCTCTTACTCTTTACAACAGCCATTTCAGATCCAGGCATGACCATAACGGCTTCGCCGACTTGAATATGTCCTGCCTCCAACCGTCCTGCGACCGAAACACCTCCTGCACTCTTGAACACATCTGTGACCGACATTCTGAATGGTTTCTCTATAGGGCGCATCGGCGTGTCCAACTTGTCGATTGACTCAATCAGGGTCGGGCCTTTATACCAGCTGAAAGTTGACAAGACAGCTGCTACTGATTCAGGGACAGATGTATCCGATACTGCAGATCCATTGCAAATATTTCCTGGTGTGGATCGCCTCACCAAATTCTCACCAGTAAAGCCCGAACAAGGGACAAAGACCAAATTTGATTTCTTAAAACTAGCATCCTTGACTAAGAATTGCTCTAGTTTTTGAACAATCTCCAAAAACCGTGCTTCTGACCAGTTGACTACATCCAGTTTGTTGACAGCTATTACGAGTTGTTGAACTCCCAGACTACGAGCCAATAACGCATGTTCTTTAGTCTGTCCATTAGCATCAAATCCAGATTCAAACTCGCCTGTAGTCGCATCCACAACTAGAATCGCCACATCCGCCTGAGCTGTGCCTGAAATCATGTTAGGGATAAAATCTCGATGACCTGGAGCATCCAGCAACGTAAATCGACGATGTTCAGTCTCAAATTTAGTCACACCAACATCCATCGTAATACCACGTGCTCGTTCCTCGCCAGTTTCATCCAGAACCCATGCAAACGCAAACGAAGCTTTGCCAATCTTTTGTGCATCCCTTTCATGTTTGCGAATCGTCTTCTCAGTTACTTCACCTTGGAGATAAAGCAAATGACCCATCAATGTACTCTTTCCTGCGTCAACATGTCCTATTTTGTTTATATAAAAATAATAATAAAAAAATTAGCAAAGACTGTACTTTATGCACCCTATTCACGTAGTCCTTTTTTTTTTTTATTTATTTTTTTTACCAATGACGACCAAGTTCAACGATTCTTTCTCGGCAATGCGCTTCTGATATTCAGAAATGACATCAATCCTCTTGCCCGATTTCATAGATGCTCTCGTAGGTGTTGAGACACCTGATGGAGGTGTAGATTCAACAGGTGAGGAGGTCCCCGACTGATTTGTAGTTGAAGTTACAGTCTTGGACGTTGATGTGTCTTTGGTTGTCTTGTGTGATTTATTGGATCCAAAGTTCATGGCGGACAGATCAAAGAGAAACTGCTTTGATGGTATATTGTCATTATCATCTAGGTATTCAATAGTGTCGTCGTCGTCACCATATTGCGCAGATGAAGGCCCTGTTTTTACTTTTGCTCCTGTCCCTGCTCCTGTCCTTGCTCCTGCCTTTGCTGCTGCTGCTGTTGCTGTTGCTGGTTTTGAAGCTGCATATTATGGGGAATAAATAAAATAAAATAAAGTCAGCTTCATAAAAAAAAACTTTTACAAGTTCTTTTAATTGAATAGTTTTGTTTTTTTTAATACCTTGAGTTGCAGTTGTAGTAGCAGTAGTAGGGTTTGATGGCCCCACAGGTGTTGCTGTGCCGCTTTGATTAGGTTTGTTTGATGACGCAGTTTTCTTTGCTGCGGCAGCTGATGAAGATTTTTTTTTCTTTGCCATTTCGTCTATATATATATATATATTTTGAAGAGAAAAAGATATTTAGATGAGCGAAAGGAGCTGTAATTATCGATTGTTTGTTGAGAACGTAGATTTTATCTTCTTCCCTTAGTATCAATCTCTTTCAGCAACCGACTCCATAGGGAAAAATAATAAAATTAAAAAGAAGATATTCTTCATTACCAATGAGATACACGGCTGTTTGGTCGACATCAAAGTAATAATACCACAATGCATCCTGAATCTCCTTGATTGAGATCTTGGCATCACCAAGCATTGCCTTGACTTCTTCTGTAGCATCAGCCATTTGGACTTTGTATTTTATAGTATATTTTCCATAAAACAAAATAAAAATGTTATCAGAAGTTAGCAATGGAGGAACCTTAAAAAAATCTTTCTTCAAACGACTTTTTTTTTCTGTTTTACCTTGGTCTTCTTCTGTCATAGGTTGGTCTTCGATATAATCGTCTTCATCATATCCATCGTCCAAGGCATCTATAGAAATAAATAAAATAAAATAAAATAAAATTAAATATCATATACAGAATTGTTGAGATTCAATATTTATTTGAATGGATAAATTGAATTACCTTCGAGGACCATGTTACGTACATTCCTGTGGCGCGACATTGTTTTGATATTATTAGCAATTGAAATTGAGGTTTAAAAGGAATGAAGAAGAGAGTTAAATGAGGAATGCGGATTGCTTACATTGATAAAAAAAAAAAAAACTTTTAAAACACGTACACATACTGGTACGTGATTGGCAAACATTCGCGTATCATCATCAAGTCATTCTTACTTAAGACAATTTTTATAATTTTATCTCTTTTTTTTGCTCCGCTTTTCATTTTTAACAACAACAGCATGTCCTTTAATCTCGGAAACAATGATAGGAGCCCCGCTTTCGGAGGTTCTATCTCGTCCAACAAATCCAACAACAATCGCGGTGGAGACATGGTTCTGACACCAGATCATCCAGCTTGGTCCAGGGTTGGTGAGCAACAACGACAGCAACAGCAACAGCAGCCAATACAGGATCCTAGTGCGCCTTACACAGGCGGACGGGCGACTGCAGGTGCCAATAACTTGGGTCCCTTCAGAGCAGGGCCCGATTCCGATTCTTACTTGCCCCCAGATGCTGCTCCACAAGGTGCAAGATTCGACCCTATCATGCCGGATAATGTTCAAGGACTACCTCATCGCGGCCATAGCAGTCAACAAAGAGAGAGTTCTTCTGGACTTGGTCAAGCAAGTGGAGAGCCTGATTTTGATGACCTATTGCCTCCTCAATAGGCAAAACAAAGGAATAAAAGAAAAGAATAAAAAGTCCTGAATGTTTTTATGCGTATGCGTGAGAGTGAAAATAGTGCAGACAACTTGAAAGATGATTATCTGATTATTGCAAAAGCTTATTTTATTTTTTAGCACCCTGCATGTTTTCAGTATTAATACGGAGATATCTATCATAAATGGCTGTTTGCTCTTACAACATGGTCTGTATTTTTTTTTTCCTTTCATTTACCGAATACAAACGCCATTTCCATTCAAATACCCATGCTCCTTTTCCCATTTATTGCTTGTTTCTGTCTCTTATTTGTAAACCACTTCGTCTATCTATCCTTCAACCTCACTCTCAGTGCTTTTGCCATGTCTTCATATGAATGCTATGTTCCTACTCTCACTTATATTACTTTAAAACTTTTTGCTTCACAACTTCCGTATCCTTACTGCATCTATTGCTTACATCAAATTCATGAACAAAACGTTAGGACCGTGTGAAATGAACGCCATAAACTGGACGAATCAAAGAGCTTGAACGCCATAAAATTTTCACAGACTGAAGGATGTCATGACAGATACGCATGCATAATGCACCCACCTACAAACGTAACTCGATCTGAATGCTTAGTCTAAGACAACCATTCAATCCTTGCTCTCGGACATTTCTGCTTTTAGCATCCGTCTACTATGTCCTATTGTTCTTTGTCCCGGCTTGAGGACATTCATCCGGTGGAGAGTCAGGTCGTGCTGTCCCTTCATTTGGTGCCTCGATTGTGGAGTGCAATGCTGAAGTGACAAAGTTATCGTCATCTTTATGAGCATTGCCGCTAGACTCTTTCTTAACATTTCAGAACTGACTGGATCTCCACAAGTTGTTCGAGGTTGGCAACGTCATTTTCGGGCCTCTTTTTGATATTATACAGGGAGGTATTAGCGCGATGTTGCAGGACAATGACTACAGCGCAGTCCTCCATTCTTATTATTCAAGGGAAAATTGTTTTTTGCTAATTTTTTTTATTGTTTTTTATTTGATAAAATAGTCTGCGAAGATATTGTGAGTAGTTCAAATATAGCCCACTTTTCTTTTTTCAAGTTGTCAGCACAATGTTCTCCTCAATTCTCCACCTGCCCCTACTCTATCCTTCGACAATTTTTTGCAAAAAAAAATGGATGTGAATGAGTGATCTAGGTAGATCTTTCAAGCTCACCCTCATGAGCCTTGAGGACAGAAACTGCCTCTTCGACCTTAGCGTCCAATGCTTCACTGTCCTCCAGCAAGTGCAAAAGCTCACCATTGTCCATTTCCAACAGCATACCAGTGATTTTGCCAGCATAATCAGGCTGGCGTGATGCAATCTTGGGATAAAGGTGCTCACCAACCATCTGCTTCTGCTGATCAGGATCTGCTGCAGCCAGTGCTGCAGCCGTCAGGGTGTTGGCATCACCTAATCCACCTGCACCCGATCCGCCGCTTGCAACTTGAGCAGAAGCATTGCGTCCTTGACCAGTGTTACGAGTGTATCCGCCACGTCCACCACCATGTGCTCCACGAGGTGCTCCACCAGTAGGTCCACCTTGTGCTGGAGATCCTTGTGGACGACCCTGCTGACCCGCAGCACCGCCGCGTTGAGACTGGGAGCGAGGGCCTTGGCCACGAGGACGTCCTGGACCCATAGGAGGGAAACCTTGTCCCAAGGGATATCCTGGGATAGGACCACCAGGGTGCATCTGCTGCGGCTGACCGGGGTTCACCCAGCGAGGGCGGGGAATCATACCGGGTTGACCAGGGTAAACCATTCCGCGACCACCCTGAGGAGCGAAACCAGGATAGTACATTTGAGGGGGGAAGATACCACCAGCCATCTGACCAGGGAGCTGTTGCATGCGAAGCTGACTGCGCTGAGCCATTTGAGCCTCAAGCTGTGACTTACGGACCTCCTTACGCTGAGCAAGAGCAACATAAATAGGCTTAGATCCCAACATGCGGCCATTCATTTCCGTAACAGCCTTTGTAGCCTCATCAGGAGAGGAGAAGCAAACGAATCCGAATCCCTTGGAAGGACCTTTGATCTCTTCACCGTTATCACCAATCTTCTCATCACGCATAACCTTGGCGGAAGTGATAGTGCCATAAACCAAGAATTCTTGACGAAGTCTCTCATCATCAATGTCATCATCGAGATTCTTGATGTACAGGTTGACGCCCTGGTACTTGCTAAGCTTCTCGAGCTTCTGCTGCTCATACTGTTTCTTGAGCTCTTCTTCGCGCTCACCCTTCTTTTGTGCACGAGTAACAAACAACTTCTTATCCTTGTACTCCGATTCGTGCAGTTCATCCACAGCCTTCTGTGCATCCTCATGGTTCTCAAAGTTGATAAATCCGAATCCCTTGGAACGGCCGTTTTCGTCCGTGGAAATGACCACCGAAGTAACTGGACCAAACTTGGTGAACATTGCCTCGACCTCCTCCTGAGTAACCTCGGGATCCAAGTTCTTGATGTAGACGTTAGTGAACTTAGCTTTCATCTCCTCAACCTTGGATTGACGCTCCTTCTTAGAGATATGATGCCCCACAAAGACTTTCTTGTCATTTAACAGCATGCCATTGACATGCTTGATTGCATTCTCGGCAGCTTCATAGGTTTCATAGTGAACAAAGCCATAACCCTTTGACTGACCATCCTCAGTAGCGACCTTGCAGGACAAAATGTTGCCGAAGGCAGAGAAAGTGTCATGAAGAGCCTTATTATCGATCGTAGCGTCCAAGTTCTTGATAAAAATATTGCCAGTGCCAGTCTTGCGAAGGGCAGGGTCACGCTGAGACCACATGATGCGGCAAGGACGACCCTTGATCTGCGTGTAGTTCAGCGCTTCCAAAGCACGCTCACCTATGGATGTTTTAAGGCAATTATGGCCAGAAGTTTATTAGACACAAATGAAGCGCAGAAATATCATAGGTCGAATAGAGAAATGGCTCACGACTCCAAAGAAAGGTAGACACATCTGCAAGAGAAGATGAGCAGAGTAGTGATAACCTTGGCTATATCTTCCACATGAGGTGGATGAAGCAACTACGTAAACCTTTTGTTTATACACGCTGAAACAATAGAGCTATTTGTCCTGTTAAGCCCCACTCGACACCATCTTGCCGGTTGATATCCCAAACGATAACTTTACAAAATACAAACGAGCATCTATCTTTCACGCTCTTCCGATGTGGCATATGATGCAACTATGTTCATCACCAGCCCAAAATCAAATGGAACAGACATATCGTCTGTCTCTAGTACATGTACAATCTAATCTATCAATCAACTCTTAAGCCCATGACAGGCCTTTGTGCCATTGAATGCTACCTGCGTTGATTGAAAGCATGTATCAGTGCAAGGCCTGAACTGTTCCATTCAAATCGATGCTCGTATATGCTGAATGAGTGCTTTTTTTTTTTTTTTTTGCCCCACTTACGATAAAACAAAGTACTTTTCTCTTCATTAGAAGAAGAATAATATTAACACTAACGGTAATAAAAACGGTTCACTCCTCCCCATGAACATTAAAAGAAAGTTGAACATGCCGTGTGCCTCCAAGCGTTGCTTCATAAGACTAAAGCAATAATGAATACGAATTCGGTTTAAAAGATCACAGTAATGATCCTTAATTGCCTCACAATCACATAATTCCTCTATTGTGTAATGATCCTGTGGTCGCTTCCAGGTGTGCTCCTGTTCCTGAGTAACTAAGAATTCACATTATTGTTGCTCTATCTCCACAGACCCTCCAAAGTGCCATTACCCAAATAAAAAGAAAAAGAAGTACAGGTGCATAGTTCCAGAAGAAGTAATGAGCCTACACAACTAAACACATTGACTATAACAGACCCAGAAAAGGCTCATTTGCTGTTGTTTTGTTTATGTTTTGTTGTTGTTGTTTTTTTTTTCTTACCATCCACTACATTGTGAAAATTCACATAGGCATAACCAAGAGAACGTCTCGTGACGGCATCACGGCAGACACGGATCGAAGCAACTGGACCGATCGAGTTGAACAACTCAAACAACATGGCCTCATTGACAGAGGGATCCAACTCTCCAACATAAAGCGAAGCTGAAGCAGTGGGGGCAGCAGCAGGAACAGGAGCAAAGTGAGCTGCCTGGGCAGCTTGTGCCTGGGCAGCGGCAATCTGCTGTTGTTGTTCCAAACTCAAGTGGTTGGCGCCAGAACCAGTAGGAAGGGAAGAAGAGGTGGCAGCAGTGGCCTGGGCGTCAGTGGTAGCAACAGGAGAGGACATTATAGTTAACCAACTGGATTTTTTGTTTTTTTTTTTATTTTTTTCTCTGAGGTGGCTGAAAGAGGCACAAGGGAAGTGTTCAATCAGAAGCCAAAGTCGTTCGTTTTTTTTTTTTTTTTTTTTTTATGATTTCCTTTGTGGAGAGAGCACACTGAATCAATGGCAATCGATAACGAGGGAAATCAGTCTTTTTTTTTTATGTACGGAAGAGGGTGAGGCGAAGGAGGAGGGAGAAGAGGAAGAACAGGACGGGTCAAAGAAGAAAAGACAAGAAGGAAAAAAGTATAAATTACTGTTCAGACAAAATTGTAGCATATGCAGTGATTTTTCTATCACGTGCATACACGTGCATTATTCTTATGTTGGTCGCTCAAGAGGCTCAAGAATGATCAAGGATACATCGCTCCTTTGTGCGATAAAAGCTTGCAATACATTATCCTGACCCACACCCTCATCCACACATAGTCTTCGGAGTCTTCGCAACGAGCTCAGGTGCCGCAACAGGCTGGTCAAATCATCCACACCAGGTCGTATTCCTACGTGTGGAATCTCCAATATCTCCAATGAATCCCGACTTGCCCATTCCTCTTCCGAAGAAAAACCTTCAATCTTAAGCTTGGGACATCCACCGGCTTTTAGCTCCTGTAGGCGAGATAGCCTGGCCAGCAGCTCTTTGGATGCTGTATGAGTTATTCTTGAACATCCTGTCAGATCCAGGGCCCGTAATTGTGGACAGTTTTGAGCTAATGCGAGTGCTCCTACATCATTGATCAACGTGTACGAAACATCCAACTTTGTCAACAAGGGGCATTTCTTGAATATAGAGCCGAATGTGGAGGCGGTCACACTTTTAGAGTTCCTTAGTTCCAGCATTTTCAAATTAGGACAGGTTTCTGCAATGGCATGGACGGTGGCATTCTTATTGGCGTTATGTAGCAGAACCAAAGTTGACAACTCGGGACACTGTCTCAAAATATTCTTGAGTGCTGGTTCAGAAATGAACGTTGAAACTAAATGAAGATGCTTTATGGGTAAAGGTTCTTCATGTCGCTTGATCCCTAGGAGATGGACATGTGATAGATCTGGGCCGTCAACCTTTAGTGACTTGAGACAGCGACAGCCGGTCAAAAGGATAACCATATCGTTCTCACGCCAATCTCCACTGCCTCGATCTTGTGCATGGACAGCGATTTCAAGGCTCGATAGACTCGGCAGCTTTGGAAGTCGTGCGCCTACGCTAGTACTGTTGACACCCATACAATGATCAAACACCAAATGTCGGACTCGAGCAATGCCATTGCAGAGGACATCGAGGCTGGAGGGTGTGACTTGACAGTAGCGAAGCGTAAGTGTAGACAAGTTAGTGCATTGTTGGGCAACAAACCTCATCTCGCCTCCAATCAAACGGTGTTTGGCTTCCATATTTCGAATCAAAAAGGCATGCTGATCAAAGACTTGATGGAACAGACTGTATTGCTCTGCAGAGAACGAACAGGACTCCCAGAGCAGTGGCGTACAAATTTTTGACCATTCAGTAGAAACCATGGAGCATAAGAGAAGTGAGTTCTTATCGAGAAAATGGAGAACATTTGCCAGAAGCTCTGGGACTTGTAGAGGACTTGTAGATTCCATTGGTGATTTGTTAAGAGGAGCGACGATGAATGAGAGAGAAAGAGAAAGAGAGAAGCGAGCTACTTTGTGTCTTTTAAGCTTTTAAGTGGGAGTTTTTTTTTGTATTTTTGGGTTGTTTGATTGGGCATATTGTATTGCATCGATCGTGACGCTTTATGTCTATGTTATCGTCGCGTGTAACAGACGAAGAGACTTTTGTCTGTGCGCAAAAGCAAGGTGCAGACGGGTCAGATAAACAACTGGGTAATTCTAGTCTAGAATGACCACAGACCTGTAGATGTAACGCGTCTAATCTTTGGAGCTCTTTAATGTAAGCAAGATGGAAGGATAAAGGATAACCTTGATTTCTCACTCTATAATTCTGTATAGGCGTCGAAACGTCTTGTGGTTTAGCCAGGGTCTGTTGTGCCGAAGGACAGTCAAATGAGGTTTATTTTTAAAATCTGGTTTTTAGGGTCTCCCAATCCGAATGTGAACGAATGAGCTTCCTTCGTCCTTGTCAAAGGACCAGAAAAAGGAAAAAAAGGAGAGAAAAGAGATATGAAATGGGGGAAAGACCTCAAATTGTTCAAAGATGTTTTTTCTGTTAACTTTTAGTATCACCATGGTTAGAAAAAATGAAGTAGCTGGATTGATAGGGATGTGAAGACGTCCAATGGATATTCACTAAAAAGGATAATTAAAATGAATTCATGACATGATGCACAGCTGTCAATCAATCATAAAAAGCTTGGTTCTTTTCGCTCCTTACTCACAACATCCTTTCATTCTATATTTCCATTTTTCTTAATTTCTATATTTCTATATTTCTATATTTCACTTCCTTGTTCCAATCCTTGCGCAATACTGTATCACCTTATCACGTACCCCATCGTCAACAACATTCAGCCATTTCAGCCATTTCAATCTTTCCAATCATTCAGAAACAGCCTAAAACTGACCCCATTTCTCTCATTCTGACGCATCTCTTAAAGACAACAATACCCTGCATCGCAACACAAGATCTTATTCTTTCCTTTAACCAACCTCAAACTAGTGACTATCAAAGCCTTGCATTGTTTGTTTCTTGGATATAAAATCATGTTGAACCCAACTATCCTGGCATCGCAACATGCACAAGACCAAGAAGAAGTGCATTCGCATCTAATGCATCCCATTTCTCATCATCATCACTTGGGTACAGCTGCCAGATACACTACCGAACTAGAACAACATCATCAAAATCACTTGCAGATACAGCAGATACAACAGCTGCAACTGCAGCAGCAACAGCAACTGCGTATGCTACAACAACTACATCAACCACATCCACAACTGTTATTACAGCATCACCATAGCCTTGTCGGGCTTCATGGACAGCAGATGAACCAAAATAGCCAATTTACTCAAGAGTTACTCCCTGAAACTTATCTGCAGCAACAGCAGCTACAAAACGATCAATCCGAAGATGGGCGAGGTCGTCCATCAGAGACTGTTGCTGTCGAGTCGGGATTCCAGCGGAAGCGAAGTCTATCAGTTCCATTGCTCTCCATGGGTCAACAGCAACAGTCACAGCAGCAACAACAACTTTCAGAACAAGAGCAGGGTCCAACAGTTGCTGCAGTGGCAAATCAACTCTCAGGACAGACAGGCAAAGACGATGATGGTGATCAGAACATGGAAGCAGATGAGGATCAAGATAACGATAATAATAGTAATAATAATAGCAATAACAATAACAGGGACAATGGTGATCACAATAGAGAATACCGCCATCATGATAGCTCCAACACTTCCATCGAGAACGTCAATGCAAGTACAGTTGTATCAACGACAATTGTGGCACCAGAAGCTTCTTCCGTAGTGGTGTTTAACAAACTTGCAATATCACGAGAGACTTTTCTTGCATCGTTACCGCGAACGGTTCGCCACCGCATGTACGCATCAGGCCCACAGAATTATCCGCTGTATCATCATAATAATAGGCAAAGCAACAGCAGCTATACTCTGCGCCACCATCTGCATTATAACCCTTTTACATACCGAAAGTTCCCTCCTTACCAATACTGGGGAGCTTCTGCGCAGCGTGACTACCATTTGGCCACCATTGGTGTCAGTGTCTTCAACCGTACGAATGCACAATTGTTGTCTCATGGGACAGGGTCCACAACAGCATCAGTAGGGGCCTTGAATGATTCAGGATCAACTCGACCAGGATTAAGTCCGGGAGTAGGAGACATGGTGCTACGGTCTTCGGTTACGAATGGTGGTATAAACAAGACAATGTATCGATCAAGGCTACCCGTACATTTACGCCACATTACGTCTCGTATGAACAGACGTGCAGTGATATGCACTGATGCATACGAAAATGGCAGTGCGGGAGGAGAGAGGGAAGGGGAAAGAGGAGGAGGAGGAGGAGGAGGAGGAACGGAGGAAGAAAGTAATGTCAACAGAAACATAGCAGGAAATCAAAACAGCCAAAGAGACCTAGGCATGGAAGATTCTGTAAATGGGATCCTATTGTCAAGTTTAAGTATCCATGAAGGCTCGCCCCAGAGCACATCGACACCTCTCTTCGCTGCATCGGTCACAGAGAACAGTGACGGGAGTGGTGATGGCTTCAATTCAAGCTCAAATCCTGTTTTATATTCATCGCAATCATTATCTTCACTGGAATCAGATCGGAGGAAACTTTCGGACTGGAAGCGGGTATCAGCACTTAGTGTGGATATGAGTGATACGCAAGACAATCATATCGAAAGAGGAGTGACTATGCGTCATCGAACAGGCGATGATCTTCTGATGGGCAGTAGACTTTCATCTGGACTGAGGTTGTCTTCAGTCAACGGCAGCTCCACCGGTTTGAAGAGCAACAGTAGCAGTGGCAAACACTGGATGAGTCAACGAAACGGGCTGGCAAATGTGTTACAATCCGCTGGGGGCACTGGAAGCAAATCAGGCGCTGCTAGCACTGTAGATCGACTAGTTGAAGAGATGAATAAGTGGTCTGTTTAGAGGCATGGTGATGTCAAGGAAAAGCTCCATCTTACACTAGCTCTCTCTTTCCTGCATTAGAGCGCTAACATCCCGTCTATATAGAGCTATTTCAATGAATGTGATAAAGGCCGATGATTGACTATTAAATGCTTTTTTTTATTTAATATTTTCCTTTTCTTTTACTTCTTTCCAAACTTTTGCTGCATTTGCTTCAACTTCTTTTCACTATCTGTTCTTGATGCTGCAATAGCTTTCGCAACTGCCGACATTTCTTTTGAGTTTCCATTACCATTGGTGTTTGAGTTATTATTTTTGATAATCTTCTTTCCTTTAGCGCCTCCCTTTTGTGATTTCTTGGCAACTTTTGCACCATCAGTCTTGGCCTTCAACTTGTTGATCTTTCTGTTCTTACGTTCCTGTTTCCGATCAATCTCTCCAGTCAATTGTGTGGTGAAATCCCTTTCTACATCGTCATCATCCTCGATATCATCGTCGTCATCCTTATTTGATCTTGTTTTAGTGATAGCTAATGGTTTGCCATTAGCAATGGCTTCTGCTGCCGCTGCATCTTCTTCCTCTTTGACTTTCTTCCTGTGCTGGTCCACGATCTGACTCCATGATGCTCCTACGCCCAATTTGATAACTCTCTCGAGACGAAGCTTGTCCTTATCCAAAAGATCAACCTGTCCACGGATCAAATGCAAAGGGATCTTGGTCATGATCTCAGGTACCTTAACATTGCGGAAGAAAGAAATAGAAGTGGAGAAAGAAAAGAAGAAAAAGAAAAAAGTCAGTTCTAATAAATCTTTATATAAAAACTTTAGTTCCTTAATATTTTTTTTTTTTTTCGTTTACCTCAAAGCACTTGAAGTGATACCAAAAGAACTTTGCAAACTTCTTCTTCTCCTTTTCAGATTGACGTTCCATCCGACCAACACGAAGCGATTTGTTTGGGATAACCTTGTTACATTTTTGACAGACGCTCTTCTGTGACTGAGCATATTCAACGCAGTATGTGGTAACGACCATTTTTGTTTTTTCTCAGTTTCTCAAGTTGAATACGCAAGCTTGGTTAAAAAACTCCCCCTTTTTTTTTGTCGTAAGTAGAAGAAGGAATAAGTAATTTAAAATGAATTAAGTAAACTGTGAAGGAATGAAAGAATGGGTGAGCAAAACCCATTCTTTCATTAAAAAAGTGTTGATGAATGTGGCTTGGCACGTCAGATTTGTTTTTTTTTCTTTTTTCATAATTCAACTCTGTGGTTTGGTCTGAGAAAAGGAACAAGATTACACTTTACGCGTTGCATTTATTCTACCATTCTACATGGATAAAACATATGCAACATGAAAATGTATACATATAAAAATATGTCCTTATCTATCCTATCTATATCAATATCAGAAAAAAGTGAGATTTTTTTTTAAAAAAGAGGCTATTTAGACAATGTTGCAGGAGATCCTGTTGATCTTTGGTTTTCGCATTTATTGCCACCATTGGAAAAGAAAATTATGAAAGAATAACATAATAGAAATAAAAAGATGGTAATCCTAAGCATACTCATTGAGCGGTTCCCTCTTTCTGAGTCGGTCATGGCTGGCTCGACCTACCTCATGTTTTTATTACTACTTTTTTTTCCCTTTGAATGCGATATGAATTAATTTTGTCTATTGAATTATCATCAAGATGTTCTTGACGGTGAGAGTTCCAGGTGTTCAAGCAAAAGAATAACCGAGGCGCACTAAAAGGCCTATGCCGTATGCCAAAGTGCAGGTAAAAATGTAAACATAAGCATAGATGTAGATATAGGACAAGATCCAGAATCGTTGAAGTTCTGAGATAAAAGCTCCGACTCTCATAGGCACCATTCAAAGCAGGTGATGTCACGGTCCAGCGCGCTCTGTTTCATTCTTTGTCTGTACCTTTGTGTTCACAAAGAAAAAGAAAAAAAAAAAAAAAAACACAGATCGTTGCAGAACTTCTCCATCGAGAGTGGATTTTCGTGCAGCCGAGTGCGAGCAGTTGCTGTAACAGCGACCCTTTCGCGTTTTGTAATGAATTTTACACAGACTCCCTGGAAGGCTTCAGCCAAAAAGGGCATTGGAAGCTGAAGAAGAAGCTGCAGTGCTTGGGAGGCACGCACGGGGAGGCATTGTGATAGAGTTGTAGGGATCATGCTTTCCAGAAGAGAGAAAGGCTAACAATAATAAAGTTTAAGGCCCTGATTGATTATAAATAAAGCAAGGTCTTCATTTCATATCTCAAACATTTGTTCTCGCCGAGCGAAGCGTTTTAGAGGTTTATCATGCTTATTACCTGTATTAAGGAGTCCTCTTCTACTTTTCTAGACCTATATTGCCTACTCCTTTCACTGAGGCCGGGGTTTACCTCCATCCATCATTGGAACTCCTAGTAGAGGCGCAGTTTCTACTGACAGTATGATGAGTGAGGGATTCTCTATACACGTTAGAGGTTTTCCTCGTGCGAGTATACTCTTGATTGGTTACTACAACATATCCAGTTGTATTAATAAAATGGGCCTGCTTTCGACAATAAAGCCCCTGAAAGACCATATCGTTACTGGCTTTAAGGTACTGGTAGTTAGTGTATAGAGCAATGGGCGAGGAGGCCGTGGAATACGAAAGTGGATGGTAAGGGAAATCAGAAGATAAAGAAGTAATAGGCTTTCGAAGCCGCAAAATGCGTCCACAGCTGATCGTTAATCGGAACGAATTCAAAACTGTGCAGTGGAAACCGCATGATTATGGTTCTACTCAGAACGTGCCTTTTTTTTAAAAAAAAAACACTTTGGTAGCCAGTTGGCATGGTGCAGGTACTCATGTGCTCCTGCCACGCTACATTGAATTTTAACTAGACAATACAGGATATTAGCATTCACGCGCCACAGAAGTATTTATTGATTTTTTGACAGCAATAGAACAAAACATGTCTACATCTCTGACTATGAATCTTCATATTGTAGGTACATGTGGAAAGTACACGGCCTAGTAATCTATCAATCTGTCAATCCATCCGAATATATGCTTCGGACGGCACTGTTCCCCTAGGCAGAGCGCATATCTTTGTCTGAGCGGTTGACAATAGGCTTCGGCTGTAGGCGTAGATGCTCTAGAAGCATGGATAATTGTCCGTGTCCAACGATTGCTTTTCTGAGAAGGCGGCTGGGTAATGATCACTTCGCTCGCGTCACGCTCCGTCCTCCTTAGATATATTGGCCTCGATAAGATCATCAGGATGGATGGCCTTGAGTATCCACAGGAGGAGCTTCCGTGCAAACACTGTCCTTGACACTGAGATGGCGTCGTAGACCATCAGGCCTCGAGAAGAGTTTCTTGCAATGGTGGCATTTGAAATTGCGCTCTCCTTGGTGGACAGAGGCCTGATGACGCTGTAGGTCGTGCTTGCGGGAAAAGGCCTTGCTACAATTGCCCGCTGTACAAACAAATGGGCGGATCTGGTTGGGATCATGGGTCCGCTCATGAGTACGCAGATTGTACAGACGAGCAAAGCGGAGCTCACAGCCTGGGTGTGTGCAAGGGAAGCGCTTGGCTGCTTCACCTGCAGGCCGTGGTTTGCTCCCACCCTTGGTGGGCTTGCGAGGGCCTTTGCTGCTTCCACCGCGAGGGCCCGCCAACTCTAGGCGAACTCTCTTAAAAGTCGAAGCTGGAGCATCATGACGGCTGCTGCAGAGGTACGACTCGGATTCAAATACGGCAGGGACTTTCCGCTTGCAGCTGGACGTGGGAAGCAAGCCCGCTGCCTGGGCAAGATGACGTGAAGGCACATATTCATCATCGTCATCCTGCTCACTATCCGAGTCGGAGGGAGTGGCCTTTTCTTCTTCTTCGTCAATAGAGGCAGTGTCAGACATATTATCGAACATTGCCTTGGGATGGCTCCCTGGGGAGACTGAGCGTAAGGCTGGAGAGTAAGATGAAGAAGAAGGTGAAGCCGGAGCCGAGGAGAGAGATGACTCTGGAGAATCTGAGGCGGCATAGAAAGATTTTTCAGATAGAGGGCTATGCCCTGCTTCATTTCCAAAATGCTGTCGCTGCAGCGCTGGAGAATCCATAAACAGGGTAGCAGGCTCGATCGTATTACTGCTATTAAAGGATATACGAGGAGACATGGCCGGAATCTTGTAAACGAGCTCGGGAAATAAGGAGAAGGAAGCTTGGTCGCGTAGGTGACTGATTCTACTACTGCCGCAGCCATCACTCAGGCTGCAGTCCTCAAGGAAAAAAAATTGAGTCGCGTTGGTGTGATCAGGATCGATCCCGAAATCAGCAAGGTAAGGAGTCTCGAACGGAGTGTCGAGGTACGAGGGGAAGGGTGAATCAATGTACCCTGTCGAGAAATCAACCTCGTTATTGTCATCCGGGTTCTCATCTTCATGGTTCAGCGCGACAGCAGTGATACCTGTAACATCTGGCCCTTCCAAAAAGGCCGAATATCCATCGAAAACTAATGGTTCATCCATTCTGCTGTAGCTCTCTGGCAAGTCCATTGACGGGGTTTGTGGGGTTGGGTGAGGAGCTTGTTGGGTTTGCTGTTGATGCTGGTGGTATTGCTGACGCTGTTGCCCCTGTTGATGAGGTTGATACATGTCAGATTGCTGTTGAATAGATTGAAGAATTTGTTGCGAACTCTCCTCTTGCTGCACTTGCTGCAACGACTTGACGAGCTCGGACGCGCCAGTAAAAAGCGGGTAATCGAAGGATGCTTCATCAGACTCAAAGAGATGGAAGTCACTGGAGATAGTATTCATGTTCTTGGTGATGTGGTTGTTGATCACACAAACGTCGTTAACATTATCCTGGGCGGCAGTGGAAGAAGGTAAAATGTCATTCTCACGCAAGAGAGGTTGGAGGAGCGCAGCCTCTGACGGGACGAGAGCACTGTGAGGGCGAGGGCGAACATTGGCAGCGAAAGAAGAGTTGATGTCAGGGATGGGACTGGCCAAAGGGGTGTTGGAAGCCGAGAAAGAGGCTGAGGTGTTCAACTGGTGTGTATGAGACATTGTGACAGAAATCAGCGTAAGAGAAGAAAGAAGAAACAGTTGTAAAAGAAAGAAAGGGCGAGCTTTATAAGATAAATCAGGTATGGAAGTCTGAGTGGACAGGGTGAGAGCTAAATGAGCTGCAATCCAAATGAAATGAATGTGTTTCTCAAATGAGAATGAGAAGAATGAATTGCGACTAATGAAGAGCGACTGGGAGAGGAGAAGCGCAGAGGAAAGGAAGAACGATAAAGGCGATAGAGAAACGGGAAGGAGAAGTAAAAAAAAGAAAAGAAAATGGATGGTTAGTCATGATCCACGTTCTATAATACCACCAGGTGTCAAAAAGGGGAAATAAGAAGCATCCGTGCATAGTGCATTAAAGTTGTCCTTCTCTAGAAGTATGAAAAGTATGAAAACATAAAGGGCTGAAAGGAAAAAGGATGGGTGGAGAGTCTGCTGTCTGCAAGTAAAAAAGACACGGAATGGCAGAAAAGCAGAATGATTTGAGCGCAGAACAGATATGGATTCAAACAGATGTGTCAAAGATCACTTGGGCACTACGATCAGATGTAGCTTAACAAGTAGGATTACCTTGAAACAGGCACCCATCATCGGATGGGCCTATCCCCTCATTGGCTATCAATTGGGCACTTATCAATACGATATGCACCATACCGCAGTCGTACTGCATGTCGGTAAGTCTGCCCCCCCCCCCGTCGAGTGTGTATTTGTTTATTTGTGTATTTTTTTTTTTTTTTTTTTTTTATAAAAGTCTTCGCCACCACTTGCGAGTGAGACTTACAAAAGCATGCACTTCCATTTGACCCGTTATTGCTATGTATCCACTGA
Source organism: Lobosporangium transversale (assembly GCF_002105155.1). Classification (NCBI taxonomy): domain Eukaryota; kingdom Fungi; phylum Mortierellomycota; class Mortierellomycetes; order Mortierellales; family Mortierellaceae; genus Lobosporangium; species Lobosporangium transversale. The sequence goes on from NW_019028979.1 coordinate 1,310,181, forward strand.
TGGTCGCCACTTCATCATTATTGTACGCATTAATTAAAGAACTAGGGAATGGGTGTTTGCTTTTCCTTATTCAACGGAAAGCTTTTTATTATTATTTTTCTGAAAAGGAATAAAAGGGAATATGCAAAGGGCGGTATATGAAGGGTCTATTGTTTTTCACCTTTCTAACTACAACACGGGTAGCGAACGACTTCGTCTCTACTTTATCACCTTGTTATGTTTTTTCTTTTTTTCTTTTTCAATTTTCCAAATATGTTTGTGCATGCGTGTCAATGGCCTTTCTTTTTTTTCCTTTTTCAGTCTCGTATTGAGCACAGAAAGTCAAAATGGTATCGTGTCGCTTTCGAACATGCAGACATTAAAAAAAATTACACAAACCCTTCCGAACCCTGTGCTTCCCTCCAAAAAAGTACTGCAACTGGTGTAACGAACTTCCAATATTTCTGTTACATCCAAACCCTCATGCTGTTTGCATTGTTGCTAGAGCAATGGGAAGAGTAGAATCGATTGATGTAACAGGGAGATTGCATAGCCACATTGAAAAAAATTTTCAGCCTTGACCTTTGGGACCAAGTCGTATCTGTACAGACACTTACTTTGTAAAAAAGAATTCTGTAGCGAATGTCGTCGGAAATGTGTGGATTAGAAAAAAAAAAAAAAAAAACACAAGAAAACTAAGAAGAATGAGGAGGAAGGAACCTCTTCTTGGCCTTTTTCACCAATTGTAATTGTGTTTTGCCACCATTTTTTTCCTTTTTGGATATGGTTCACTGCAGCCACAATCAAGGTTTGTAACCGTGCGTAGAAAGGAGTGACCTGCACTGTTCATATTTAATATTTATAGGAGGCACAGCGTTTATGTGAGACCTTTTGTTTTTTTTATTCTCCTGCCCAATAACTGAGGCCCAGGGAGAAAAATCCCTGATAGAAGTCATTCAATTTGTCGAAACTGTTCATGTTTTGGTTCCCACGCACTTCAAAAGAGAGAGTGCTTCTCACTGACAAGGCTTTGGTATCGGAAAGTGACGACATACTCAAAACTTATAGTATCGCTGGATCTCCAATGTAAGCTTTCATCGTTGCCAGGCATTATACTTGTATTGGTGTCTTGGTCCACGACGAATTTCCTCAATATTCAGGTGCCCATTAACATTTCTGAAGCCAGACTCGTCCGAAAAGAAAGCTCGTTTTATAGGCGTGGATGTGTGATAAAAGACTTATACTCGAACAATAGAGAATCATGCTCGATCAGGCAAACTACAAACCCCTTACATGAAGTAGTACGGCGATGTCGCATCAAATAAAATAAATTATTAAAAATAAAAAACAAAACCTTTGATTCAAGAGAAGTAAAGTGATGTAAACCCACTACATCTGGTACAGCGACCAGAATAGAAAGGGGTCATTTACTTCCAATACCATCACCCATATCGAATGTACCCAGCGATATTTAAAGACGTAAAAAAATATATACCGGGAAATGCCCTCAAATCGTAAACACCTGCAAAACCAATGGCACAAGCCAAGAGAAACTAGAAGCTGGATAATGTGATCAGGATATGCCTCATGTAGGAATGAACACTATAAGACTGCAATCCTACACAACCATACTCCGAGTAGATATTGATCCTGGGAGCCATCAGTTAGAATCCAATGCTTTCATAAGGCATTTTCTGTTTTCATAAGGATCATCATGGCATTTGAAATACATTTAGGCGTAACTTAGCTCTAGAGGCCAACACACTGGAGCCATGGGCAAGCAGCACACTCAGACCGGGGTGCGGCAGTCAGGCTATGGAGGAATAAACTACCACTAAGCCCAAGAACCATGAGAAAGCAAATGTAATGTGCATCTTCGAGAATATGCAATATTCTGACTCCATTCAGGGTTTCCAACCAGATCAAAATGAAGAAATATGGGCCAAAAGGCGCACGATAGCAGAACTTATAGGCATGATAGCACTGCCAGGCATCGTTAGAGCCAAGCTCATGGTAGATAGCTTCAACAACACTGGGAAGGTTCGACTACGTTGACAGTAGGAGCCCGAGATGTCTAGTCAGCTGAGGGCTCGCTGCCGGGGTTAATGTAAGATAGATTAGAAGGTGGAGGATTAAGACATTGCTGTGGGTCCCGAAGTCGTGGATACAATATGGCTCTGTTTTATATGGATCAGGCGAACACAAGATAGCTAATTAGAATGAAGTATAAAGAGAAGTAAAGGAATTGCCTTGAGAGAAGAAAAAGTCCCTTTATTTCTATGCTTTAAAAAGTGCCCGTCTGCCGCGGAGGCGCGGTATTGTACCACCAATCATTCGTTGCCATATATCATCGATATCACTCTCACAAGTGGGCACCAACAATAAGCTAAAGTGTAACTGCGCCGCAAATTTCAGTCCAGACTCCCATGTTCAAACAAGTAATGCCTCAGACATCAAAAACCCTATTGTTAAACAACTAACTAGACCTTTCGGCATTCTCGGGCCGTGCGTGCTCGCAATTGGTCATCACAAAGGAATGGACTACGCTACTAACTACATCTCATTGACTCTGAGGCAAGCAAAAAGCAAAATCTTGTGCCACATTATTTATTGAATGATCTTTCGTGGTGCTGCTGCCATTCTTCTTCTTACATTTGAAACAGGCTCGAGGGCTGTGGCATCGTGGATGGATGAATAGGTTTAATAAGTCAGCCTTGATTGCGATCCCAACCCAAAAAGCCTATAGTGGTCGTAAAGGCCTTGTAATAGCGTAGGTGATATTACTTCATGCCTGTGAATCAGTCTTCAGTTATGCTTGGTCTAATACTTTTGCAATCCAAAACCTGTCTGGCTACGAAAAATTTAGCTCGACTAAAAAAAAGATGTTTACGAGTTACTTCTTAGTTGTTTTTTTTATTTTGGCGTCAGACTAAGCTGCTGGGTGCATTCGATCTCTTCTAATGTCTACCTTCCTGTTGAATGGGTTGTTTGACTAAATTGGCCTTTTGAATAGTCTGAACGAGGTGCGGATTTATCTAAAAATTTAGTTTGCTCTCTGTTCTCTTCGCAATGCCGTGCCTCCACAGACCCTCGCTTTTTATTAAGAAAGACTCGCACTCATTCGCCAAATGTGTACTCCTCAAAATAATCTTGTCCCAACATAGACTCTCTCTCCCCCTTGCTCTCTGGCATACTAAATCATAGAAGGGTAGTTGTGGGTTGACTGAATATTTCCGGCGTTGGGCCCGTCCTGAATCCTAATAATTGTACTAATTTAGACACAAAAGCACCTTATCCTAATGGGATATTTTCTTATGAGTACCTGGCTCATACGTCAATTGCAGTTTGAACATGGCCTTAGTTTTTTGTGTTTTTTTTTTTTTTTTTTTTTTTTTTTTTGGTGTTGACGAAAAAGAAAGAAGAAAGGTTAAAATAAGAAGCTGCTCTTCTAGACAAAGGAGCAAAAGGATCATCATATTGCATTAGTCTAGGACGATGATGCCCTCATGAACCACAGAAAAAACCGAGAACCGCTCCACAAGTAATAAAGGCACTACAAGTGATTCACTGAGGGAAAGTTGACTAACAGGATTTGCCATATATTTTATACTAATGAAGAAGAAAAGCTGTGTGGACTGTCGAAAGAGCTGTTTTTGCGGATCCATTGCAGCTCACCACAACTTCTGTTATTTGTTACTTTAAAACTCTTCTTGGCTGGGAGTGGAGGACAATTCAAAATCTGCCTTACGCGTCTTGTTCACGTGGCATGACCTCTGTCGAAATACAGAAATGTTGATCCATGCGCGTCGTACTTGCACAGAGCCAAAGACGCGCCTCTATTTCACTCTCAACCAATAAAGCCCCAGGTTTTGACACGAAAAAAAAATAGGGGTCTTAAGAGGCATGTAATATTTTAAATCATTGCTGCAGGGCTCTGCTATCAATAGTTTGTCTTGAGTATTTTTTCGGAGTTTGTTATTCGGGCAGCTGTAAAATCGGAACCAAGCCACTTACTCCGCCCTTCTCTCGGTGTGTTTGTCCGATTGTGACATCAATCCATTAATCCGTCCACTTGGATCACATCTTCCTCTCTATCTCCATTAACTCCATTTCGTCACCATGTCTGGCATCACTCTTGTCAACCAGGTTAAGGCCTCCAAGTTCCTCTCAGGGCTTCTTCAACCCGTCGCCAATGCCTTTGTCAACGCTGCCGGCTATCGTCAGCTCGGTATGTTTTTCTATCTTCCTTTATGATCTTGCACAATCACGATTATTTCCGACCACATCCATTTATTTCTTAAATGGGCCATATACGATAACTATGCGACAGAAAAAAAAAAAGACTCGCTTTCTACTTCATGTAGAATGTAATATGAACAACCCCGGGATGTCCTTTTTCACTTGGAGAGCAAATGAATGCTGTGTTGTTACTTCTCCGGAAGACGGATATTGTAGAACAGCATGAAAATCCGCGTTTGTAAAAGCTTGCAGAAGAAAAAAAAAAAAAAAAAAAAAAAAAAAGCCATCAGGAACTTTTACCTAATTACGACTAGACTACAGGACATACACATACGCCTTGTAATCAACGTCTCGACCTCTAGTATTTTTCACTGAGAACCTAATTATTGCACGGAAGAACAATAGACAGGAGCATTTCAGGATGTAACCGTCATTTAGACAATTGCCACTTTTTTTATTTTTACTTTATCTCCATGAAAAGCACAGTCATATTCGTTTTCTTGCTATTTTTCTTACCAATTGCCTTTTTTATCATTATTATTTTTATTCACTGTTCTTCAGGTATGCGTTACGATGACATCCTCCGCGAGGAAACTGACATTATCCGCGAGGCTATTCACCGTTTGCCCGAGGAAGAGAACTATGCACGCGTATTCCGTATGAAGACTGCTTTCCAGTACTCTTTGTCCCACACCGTAGCCACCAAGGAGAATACTCTCAAAGCTGAGGATGATATCAGATACCTCACCCCCATCATTGACGAGGTTGCTGCCGAATATGCTGAGAGGGAGGACTTCAACAACATCAAGTCATTCTCCAAGTAAAAATAAACATGCAAAAAAGGTGGAATATTAAAAGAAAGCTGATGATTCATAAAAACCTTCAGTTTAGTTTGGAAGGAGTAGATACTCTTATGGCAATAAATGATTAAAATATATAAAAGACGAATATGTCCTCAATATCATTGTTAAGCACTACAGACTGAAAGGACCATGTAATAGAATACCATATAAATCGGTTCATGTGACGCAGAAAACGAACTAATACTCCGCAGCAAACATAGTTTTTTTTTTTCTCTTTCTTTCTTCAACACCACCAAGCTCTACCATCTATAAACCGCCATCAATATCGTCGCCAACAAGAAACCCAATGCCGCCACCACCAGTAATCCGCGTGTTTAGCTTGCCGGAGCTTGCAATTGTTATAGTACACTATTTGGACACGAAAGATGTTGTCGCTTGTTCGGCGGTATCCAAGGCTCTACATGGTGTCTTTGTACCTTTTGTATGGCAAGATCTTCACTTTGGAAAAGACCGATACTCTAGAGCAATATATTCCATGGATAAAGGTCTAACACCATTAGCACGAAATCTTGGCTTCTGGTACAAACCCATAATTGGATCAATAAGTCATTCTCCAAATAAACAGGAGCAAGCCCAAGGACAGCCACAAGAACAAAACCAAGAACAAAATCAAGGACTACAAAGAAAGAAGGAGAAAGAAGCTCAAGAGGCTCAAGAGGAACGCGGTCGTCAGGATTTCGAGTTATTAAGGTCTCTCCAGGAGAAGGCGCCATTAATTAAGTCAATATCAATTCGTGATCAAGACTCCATCCTTCCATTCAAGTTGGGTAGTGTCTGCACACGTCTGGAGTCCATTACTTTGGATGGCCTTTCGCTTAAGAACGCAAAACACACGAAGGAACATTGGGATGCTTGCAAAACGATGGTGGCACGGAATCGCAACCATATCAAATCATTGCATCTGATACGATGGTTCGACAACTGGGAGAAGAAGCCGTTGTTCGGTCAGCCCGTATGGAATCCTATCTTGAGGTGCCGCGCTTCTTACAACTTACGGTCGCTAACACTGGAGAATACACGCATCTTAGGGCGGCACATGTCGGCATTTTGGGCCATATGCAAGAGACTGGAGACATTGAGGATAATCGAAGTCTGCTTAGACCTAACCCATCCACAAGCGACAGTCGGAAACACGGGTTTAAAGGGGGAGCCTAAGATCACAGAGAAGGTGGCGATAGCGGTAGCCTCGGAATCTTCTGAGATGGCTATATCTAGAAGAGCAACATCAGCACCGATATCAGCATCTGTTGTTGCTGCGGAGGCGAGGCTTCCTCTGCTCCGAACTCTTGTACTTCATGCGTTGCACCCACATACTTCAATGCGACAGCTGGAGCAAATCATTGATCATTGCCCTGTCCTCGAAACACTGGACTGGAAGATAGCATGCTCTTCTCCCATCATACTCGCAGACTTCATTGTTGGTTTTGAAGAGAAGAGATGGCCAGAGTTGGACTCGATTTGTATCACCAGCTATGGGGTTTCAATCTCGGAAAAAGCCTACCACAGACTCATTCAAGCAGCCACAGACAGAAAGAAATTTTTACGCCGACTCGATATGCCATATCATTTTGCTAAGCCTGAGACATTTACACTGATGCAACCCCACTATGCAACGCTCGAGTCTCTTGATATCAGTCGTTATACTTACCTCGATCCTTGTGGTGCGAGTGCCCAGGTGATTGAGATATTGACGCTCTGCCCCAATCTCCAAAGATTTCATGCCACGTTACTAAGGGGCCAAGATATTATCGAGTCTAAACCGTTTGTTTGTAAGAGCTTGAGAGACTTCAGACTGTTCATTGATATGGAGTTTCCAAATAATGGCTCTATCCGAAGGTTCTCCACAGATGAAATTCAACAATGTCGCGCTGTATTTAAAAGGCTATCAGTATTTAAAGATCTCCGCCAGCTGGATTTACTTCATACGTTTGATACAGTCTCTACAATCTTCAGACCTCCTTCTTCCAGTCGTTTGCATGCGAAATATCGGCTCGTTCCTTTGCCGTTCCGTATCAAGGCTGGACTTGATTTGTTGGCAGGATTGACAAGACTGGAGAGAGTTTGTTTCTGGGGCGGAAGACAAAAGGTTCACATGGAGGATATAGTTTGGATGGTGAAGCATTGGAAGGATCTCAAGTCGCTTATAGGGAGATGGCGGATTTTGTGGTGTGATAGGGTGCGTAGGAAGGATGATTTTTTTGTTGGAGGAAAGATCTATGCATACTTGAAGAAACATGGGATCAGCACTTCTGGCAGTAACTTTAATACGTATTATTTCAACCCACTTGATGATATCGAATGTGTAGACTGCTATGAGTCGAGCGATGTAGAAGAAGAGAAAGTAGTAGAAGAAGCAAACTTAAAGTTAAAATAAGATGACACTTTGTACGGAATACCCCTCCGGAATACTCTCGGTCGTCATGTTCAATAAGTCAATGATAGGTATCGGGCTGTAGCTGCAACTAGTGCAGTTACTTTGTTATGTTCCTACCCTATAGCCCCCTTAAAAGGTTTGTCGTGTGGTAGCCCTCGGGAGCGCAGGAGTGTCCGTGCCATATTAAGTGGGCTACAACATTGTCAGGCTTGTGTGGAACGCTTAGTGCTATTAGTAGACTAAGTCTAATGCAGGTTGAGCGCAAGCAAATAAAGTCCTTGCATACTCAAAAGCACCTTTGCTCTACCTCTTCATCCCCCCGGCCCCCTTACCACTCACTTCCTCATTACTTCATTGCCTTATTACCTCATTACCTCATTACTTCTTGGCAGCGCTTTCGCTCTTGAAAAGAAAAGAAAAAAAAATTCAATATATCTTATCTTCGCAATTGTTGCCCTTACTCTCCTAGAACGCACAAGAAATAAAGTTTGTGTTATTCAACAAAAATTTTTTACATGGATTTAGTAGTTCGAAATATTTCCGAGCCAACCCCATGACAATATTTGGTGGCAAATTTATGAACATCTTGCTCGCCCCACTCAGAGACAACACGAGTTCTCAGTCTGATCATTATCATTAGAGGTCCTTTAAGGATTGATGATACAAGAAACAATCAGTCTATTGGTGAACTATTGGGTATAAAAAGATTGACGATCTATTATCTCTTTAACCCCACAGCAAGTCTCCATTATAAAAATCACTGGCACTTCATGGAGGCAAGCTAAGGGTGCCCACAAACACAGGACATGCTCGAAGTATGGGCCTATAGGCGGCCACCAGATTGCTATGAGTACACCGGAGCATGTTCTCACAGACGGTTTTCTTTTGGGGCAGATCTTCAGCTTTCAAAAGTGATATATCCTCACAATGATAAAAATAACGCTTAAAACAGCAGCTCGAATAGATGAAGCCTATTGAACACCGTGTAGTGTTCGTCCATGATATCATTACCAGCATGTGTTTCCCCTATACTTCCTTCAGTTCCTTCGAACTCGTCTTTTCGCACTCGAAAAGTAGCCCACAGCGGCCAAGCTTACTTTGACCACGATATGGTCGGAGAGGGAAAACAGTTCTCGTGCCTGCTGGTCCAGGTTTGGTTTCAAAAGAGGCCTGGAAAGGTTCTTGTTTACACAGCTCATCTCTGACAACAACAATTGGAAGGCAAATCCCTTCCCTTGTGTCAGCTATAATGTTTTTTTGCCTTCATGGCTAGAAGATGCCAATGCGCAAAAGCCACGTGCAGATCAAGAATTCCACTCCTTGTCATTCCAAAGGTAATAAATAAACTTTTTTTTTTTTTTTTTGCAAATCTGTACGAAAATGTTTAGGGCGATGTCTAGCTTCCTTGCAGCTCCTGCAGAAAGGGAAAGAAAGAATCTTTCAGTATCAAGCCCATGCTCACATACAGCAACATCTGCATACTTCAATGAGAAGAATAGAAATAAGGAAAGGAAGGAAACCTATTACAACCAATTGCGGCGGGATGAAATATTCTAAACGAGAGAGTACATGAACTCATCCTTGCCTTGAATCCTATGCAATGCAACATAAAATATACTTGCTTCTTTGCTCAAACATGGACATGTACAGAGCTGCACTGTTACGAGGTGAAGAATGGATCGAAGCATGCCGAAATATACCTATTTGTTTATAAATACATCTACTATATAGATACAATTAATCTTCTTCTCAATGCATGAATCAATACATTTAACTATTATTTATTTATTTTATTATAAACATGGGCAAGAGTAGCAACTATCTCCGAACCATCTCTTCTCTCTTTCTTCTTTTTTTTACTCCAATCTCCAAGCTGCCCATGTATGATGCCATATACATGTATTCTTCTTTCTCCCGTGGGTCGGTCTTTTTTTATGCTTTTATTCATGCACTTTGCATCTTCAAAAAGGCAATTAATGGAACCAAGGTTGGGCAATATTCATTTTTATTTTTTACAATCCCATCCAATGTATTTCCTCCAACGTCAACTGCTGTGGCAACCCCTGATCAGTTAGCATGGTTCTAATGGCCTGTGACACAGACTTGTCCCACATCAGTGTCAGCTGTTTGAGGGCTAATTGAGCCCGAAGCATTTGGTACAATGTCCCGAATTGCATGAATGTTGTCTGGCGTACATCCCCACGCGCCTCTCCTGTGCTCATACTTATATCCATATCTATTCCGCTACCAAAGAGGAGTCCTTGCCCTTGATTTTGGCTTTGACTAACGGAGAATATAGAAGACATATACCCATTAGTTACTACAGGATCCATGGCTCGGAGTGAAGGTTGATCGATCCAAAGTGTTAAAGATTCAAGGTTCCTGCACGCCCAATGTGTTGTCGATATTGATGCTGATGTTGATACTGATGCTGATTTTGAATCTAATACCACTCTTGCGCTTGGGGTTGCATTTGTGACTGATCCAATGGTTACCGCAGTCGTTGTTGTCATCGTCCTTTCCATTGACGAAACCTCTTGCTTAGATTTACTCTGATCCTTGTCTTTGACCATTTCCGGAGACATTTCAGCATTATTGCCACTGCTTCTTCTGCGAACAAGCTCACTGAGTGCAACATAGTCTCCTTGGACCTCCAGCTCCTTCAAATTGGGACACTGTTCCAGCACCGTAACCACACCTGACGTCCAATGGCCCATTCTCCCCCGAAATTTCAATGTCACGATCGTGTGGGTGGAACGGCATAGTAGTGCCTCAATCAGCGCTCCAGGGTTTGTTCTAGTTGACTCTGTGATAGCCAGATCGCCCCGATAATCTCCTACACAATCCAAAACCATTTCACGTAACTTGTTATTACTGCTACACTGAACCAATGGGAGAATACTACTAACACCAACGCCGTATCCTAAATCGTGATGGAATGTGTGTAGCATTGGACAACAATTGATCACAACAGGCAATAAAGCCCCATAGGCTCCAGAGCTGAGTTGCGGAAGTTTTAGCATCTCGAGTGATGGACATTGTCTTAATAAAGGTGCCAGGACAATGTTGTCGTATTCAAACAAAGACTCGTGGAAGAACAATCTTCGAAGGGCTGTTGGCTGAGATAGCTCCATTGGGCTGGGTTCTTCGTCAGTCTTATTATAGATGTCGAGCCATATCTCGAGCTCTTCTAGATTGGGCGGGCAATGGGTCAGAACTGCGATCAGAGCGCGAATATCCATCCGCATATTGATCGACAGCCTTCTTAAGGATGTATGAACTGAAAGGGTTTTGACAACTTCATCTGTGAACGGTTGAAGATAAATTCGATCTATTAAATGCTCGATCCGAAGTGTCTGTAGCCCAGGGTTCCTTGCAACTAACGAGAGCGCGTTTAGGGATGGATCAAGACGAACCCAGAGTGGATCGTATGATTGGTACCATTGACGACGAGTAGCCTCATCTTTCGGTGGCCAGGCCAAGGATCCGAGGTTGAGACACGAGAGCGTTTTTAAAAGCGTGCAGCCAGAGCTGTGGACAAGGAGTCGTGCATCAGCGAGGTCAATTGTTAGGTTTCGGATTCGATGTGTGTTTTCAAGGATACTGGATGTTTGAACTGAGTCGAGGCTGTAGGCCATCACATCCCGAAAGCGATGTGGTCCAAAAATAAGACTCCATAGCTTGCTGACTCGATAGCATTGCCAAATGTCCTTTGGCTGCAGCAGCTCAACAATAGTAGCGATGATCAATGAGTTGTCAAAGATCGAAGGATGTGGGGCAACCATAGATTAAGGGAGAGGAGGTTAAAAAAATAAAAAATAAATAAAAAAAATAAGGATGCTAGTATCGTGAAGGAATTTGAAAGTGCGAGTAAGTGTATTTGGGGGTGTATGGCGTGGGATGAAAAAAAAAAAAAAAAAAAAAAAAGGAAGGAAAGAGTTGAGTGCTGTGTACTTCTCTATTTCGAATAATAAAGTGTAGAGTGTGGGAATCAACAAGTAAAAAAAAAAAAAAAAAAAAAAAAAAAAAGAGGAGGATTAAAAGTGAGTGAAAGAAAAAGAGAGAGGAAGAGAGAGAGAAATGAAAAATAAAATAAAGGTTGTAGCACAGACCGTTGGTGATATTGGCTTTGGAAGCATTGGTCGCATTGGTCGCATTAGCGAAAATGGCAGTATCGACAGCATAGAGCATTGGCAGCAATGAAAAAACGAACAAACAACTGATGCATGTGTACACCTCTTGTTCCTTTGTTATTTTTTTTTTTTTTTTTTTTATTGTCCCAATTGGTTTGTCGATTGAGGTGCTCCACGAGCGTCATTCTGCAGAGTACATTATATTTTGCCATGTACAACATTCAGGCATCGCTCAGCGTACAATCCTCTTCCTGCCCTCTTTATTATTTTCTTTATTTTTTATTTTTTTACTCTTCCTCCCACACCTTGCTCTTACTCCGCTTACCAACGATTTCTTTAGAATTCTTTTCTTTGCCATTCCTTGTTTGTTTGTGTTTGCACCAAGAGTTGGAGATAAAAGATGAAGAGGATTAGCAGTAAGGAAGTGTACCTTGTGCTCAAATGGAACCTTGTTAAATGAATTAATTTAGTAAAAATAAAATACATAAAAATGTACTGTCTGTATTCCGTAACTGTGACAATGTCTCAATAAAACAATGCATGTATCCTCATTTTAAGAGATCATGAGCGAATGAATCTTCTCAGCACTCATCAGATCTTTTTTCTTAACCTTCCTTTTCAAAGTACACTTTCTACATGTTGAAATGCATAAAAGCCAAAGTTTACTTGTTATTGTATTCTTATTATTATAATATTGCAATTTTTTTTTTCTCCTTGTCTCCCAATGGGAATGAGTTTTTTTTTCATTTTTTTCGGCGTGGCAAACATGCAAATAAAACACAGCAAATGGTAAAATAGTCCTAAGATGAACTGATTGAAATCCTCAAAACTCTTTTTTTTTTTTTTTTTTTGATAAAATTTTTTTATTATTCCCAAGGACCCACCCGCTCTTTCGTGTCCATTAATGGGAAAGTTTCTGTGGGCAAACGTTAATTTCTCTGGGCGCAAGAGCAGGGGCAAGGCAACCGGCATGTGGGCGCATGATGTTTGTGTACTGTTGATTATATTTAATCTTTTACACCATCCAACATTTCAACATATACAATGGACACTTGGAATGTGGGCATTAACATATGTATATAATATATATTGTAATTATTACTCTCTAGATCCCCTTTAACCAGATCTATCTGACCAATCTTATAACTTAGTTGATCTTGGTTAGCTCGTAGGGTCAACGGAATGTCCGGTCCGGTATTTGATTCATAAAATATATTTGGCATAAAGCTATGAACAAATTTATTAAAATACAGTATAAGTTTTTTTTTTTTTTTTTTTTTTTTTTTTTGGTCTAAACATCCTTTGGAGGAACGGGTAGAGGTGTCCATCGTGCGCCAATGCTGCTGCCTTCTGGAGAGGGCGCTACATGATGTTGATAAACTTGCTGTTGTTGTTGCTGTGCAGTCTGCCATTGTCCCGGGCCCTGTCCCCGACCTCTCTGGTCATCAGAAGCCGCCGGCGGCTTCCACTCCATGGCCTCATAAAGCTCTCGATTGTCGCCATACTTTTGTCGTTGCAATTGTAAATGCTGCATCTGTGCATAAGAGAATGATCCTGGTGTAGGCATTATTGCTGGTAATGATGGTTGTGAGTCCCGTCGCTGCTCGGTCATCTCTATCCGTTCTTCTCCGCCAATGTCATCATTTTGTACGTCCCTTGATGACTGAGATGGCCGTGCCGAGGGCCTGTTTGAGATAGGCCGGGGACGAGGTCGATACGCGTAATGGTTATAATCAATACCCTCATCCTGGGTTTCTGTATCCCAAGCAATTGCTGATAAATCAATTCCATTCTCCTGGTTATTTTGATGCTGCTGTTGCTCCAATACATTATGGTCACGCAAGGGTGCTGTCGTACCAGGAGATTTAGCTAATTTATATAACCTCACAATCCTAGTTATCATATAAAAAAAAAGATGGCAAAAAGTTTAAATACAGGATCATTGAGGTGTAATAACTGTTTTTTTTTTTTTTTTTTTTTTACCTGACGTTCAGATTCCGCTGGCAATACGTATGTAAATGCTCATCCTTGCGTAATGAGACCAATTTCCCCATGCGGACCAAAACTAGGATAACAAGCGCTCCCAGGAACTGAACAAGATTGCAGACCTGAAGCATGATATTCAAAGCCAAGGCGAAATGTGTGATGCCGCTCAATTCTGGAAGATTCAATGTCGGCGTCTCGCCTCGGTCTTTCAGTGATTGTTGGTATCCGACCTGGACAAGAATAGTACAATTGATAACAAGGCGAGGGAGGTCGCATAGAAGATGCTGCATCCAGTCTACATTATTTTTTTTTTTTTTTTTTTTTTTTTTTTTTTGTTTTTTGTTCATCCATGGACAAATATAAAAAAAAATTGATCGTAATTTCGGTTACATTTTTTGTATTACAAAACATTTAATCATCTCTAGCATTTCAACCCAGACATTCCTTTGCATTTTTTTCCCCCTTTGCTTCCTTCGCTTGATTTGCTTACCTCGCAATGTGAACCATGCAAAAAAAACGACGGCATCCAATAGTCCATATCCTTGTCCAATTCTTTCAAAAAACATGAATCTCTCATGGTTGGTCAAGCAAACCCATCGATAGGCTTCTCTGCTCACGAAAATAGCTTGAATATGCCCTTTCTTGAGTACCTGGCTAGCTCTCCATCCGCCAAAGAGCATGATTGCTATAGATCCTGTCGTCGCTAAAGCATAGATCACCAAACCTGAGCTATTTCCTTTCCCAATTGAAGCCTTTACCCATCCAGATAAGAAGACCAAAGAAAAACAGTCCAGTAATAGTGCGAGCAAAGGCTTGAATAATAAAGATGCAAAAAGATATTGCTTGATGGTGCTGTGCTTTTGCGGGTTAGCGATAGAGCCCAGATCCAGCTCCTTGGAGAACGTTGGGACTGTAACTGCCACTGACTGAAGAAGTAGTGAGCCGACACGTTTAGGTCCTGTGGTAGAGCTATAAAACTGTGAAGTCTCAGTGGGAGGCGGCTGTGGTAGCGGCTGTTCCATTGTAAAGTTGCAAATGTGTTGGCAGGCACAAGTTGATTGCGACAAGAATGAAAGTAAAGAAGGGTTGTAAGGAAAGTGATGGTCAAGATGTAATATAAATAAGAATCAGGAGTAGGCTGACCACGCGGGTTTGTGCGCAATGACGAAAGGGGAGCTGCAGGAGATTACGCACAACAGAATGAATAACAATGAGTTTGGACAGTAAAAATGCAGCGAATCCTCTCAGTGCACGCTTTGGGAGCGCTTTTGGGACCACGTGATAAATTTTTGTGTAACAAAGAAAAAGCAAAAGCAAAAAGCGCTGTTGAAAAAAAAGCCAGGAAGTGAAGAATCTTTCAAGACCCCATTTGCAGAACTGAGGATAATTTTTTTACAGCGCTTTTACTTTTGCTTTTTCTTTGTTACAGCATCTCCCTTAACTGTGTACAATAAAAACTATCTACATGGGCCCAAAAGCGCCCCCAAAAGCGTGCACTGAGAGGAGCTTTAAATAACCTAGGAAAAGTACGAGCAAAAAAAATAAAATAAATGTAAAGCGAGAGTAAAGGGTAAAAATGGAGATCTTGAAAAATGGCTGAGGGATCCGAGTGTGATAGTTCAGTATGCTTGTATTTAATCATTTCGTTCATTGTACGCAGATGATCACAGCCGCACCTTTTCTTTTATGTTTATATGTTTACCAGTTAAAAGATTTTTTTCTGTGCACAGCACTTTCTGTCCACACCACACTGCCACCATTTTTGAGTGTCTTACATGTACTTTTTGCAAATCATTTTTGTGTGCCAAATTATATTTATTATTCGCTTTATTGTCCAAAAATTCCACAGCACAACCTGAATCTCTGATCTCTTGCTTCCATTTTCTTTTGGACCTTTGCTTTCGTTGCTTTCATTTATTATCCCTATATATTTTTTATATTGTCATGGTCGCTACACGTTCCACACGTTCGCCGTCATTATTGCCATTATTACTGCTATTTTCTTTTATAGTTGCCTAAAGGAAATGACTTCGCCCAAGATTGTAAGACAGTAACAAGGGTCAAGTGCAAACCTAAAATGGAAAGAGTGAGACATTATCAGACCTCTATTAAAGTTGAAGGTCTCTTTCTCTCACCTTCTTTCATTCACTGTAATATCTTTCGTCCTCAATCCTTTCAGCACCGAACATTGATTGCAGCATAAACTCTACATGTAGCCTGTGCAACAGCGATAAAAGAACGCACACGGATCTGCCGTCAAATACAAAGCTAATTTTATTTATTACCCTCCATGTTGTTACTGATAGCGCCCCTAGAACAAGGACATGCAGTATTTTCGATGACTCAAGATACGACCGACCCACCTTACTCTTGCTTGAGAATCTTTTTAATTTCTCTCCGATTCAACTGCACTTTTCCTTCTCAATTTCAAGTTATTTGCTAATTCAGGTTCATGCTCTCTCTCTTGCTTTTAAATTTAGATGACGGATCCAATTCAACATCTCGGCAATGTCTCATTGTGGAAAACGTTGCGAATCCAAATCCAGTCTCAAAAATCACAAGAGAGATTATCATAACCATTGTAACGTTGTATTCATAAACTCGCAAGGTGTTGAGGAGAAACTCAATCTCGAGAGAAAAGAAAACAAGTAGACTTGTCCTTTTTGTCCAGCAGAATTTGTTCCAGGAAGAGGTGCTAAATACCACGTCGGAAAGAGGCTGTGTCCAAACCTTAGACTCAATGAACTTTTATCAACGTCCTGCACCGAATTAACTGCGTGTGATTTGCTCATCCCTTCCAACTGTGACCTTTTACCAACATCCACCAGTGCCGAATTACCTTGCATTATTTGCCTCATAAAGCAGAGATATTTCCTCAAAAGAGAGGGTTTGAGGAATTAGTTCTAAGCGCCTGTCGTCAAGTTGAAAGCACAAGCCGCGATAAAAGGCGAACTCTCTTTACTGTAGAGGATCTTAATCTTTCGCCAGTCAGTCTTAGATGAATCACTGGGTTCGACTACAATCTCCTTTCTCACAAAACAATTTACGAAAAGCTTCCTGCAGACAGTCCGTTCCATGTTACAATTGATTCAACACTGCAACCAAAGAGCCTTCAAGAAGGTCGATGTACTAAATGTTGCCCCATTCCATGTGCAGGCTTGGAGAGCTTAATTGATACATCGCCTTATTCAACACTACTTCGTGGGATTATTTTCATGGAACTGAACGAAGGCATTTGCAACATCCTTAATGAAGACTGGTTAACCCGGCCTGAGCTAAAGTATTTCTGTGCGAAAACTTTTGTAGGCTGCATTATGCTTAATTCAACCAATGGGTATTCCGCCTTATTCAATTGTGTGGAACCATATGGACGAAAACAATCAATTGACGCCCACAAAGAGCCATTTCTCTTATCAAATGGCAATGCTCTTCAAACCTCAATTCCTCCCTTTGAAACAAGGCATATTGATCTGTGGCCGACAACAATTCCATGCAAGAAAGGCGACAGGTTAGTTATAGGGACGCAGGCATTTAATGTATTAATAACGTCATCGGCTCGATTGGATATCAAGGAGCCGCCTTCGCTTGGTGGAGTAACCACGTCATTTACACTGAAAGAAAGTAAATTATCCAGAAATACAAAGATTTTTCTTGACAGCGATTCTGTAATTGAGGCCTTTAAGATAATTAACAGCAAGGAAGTGTATCGAAACGCCAGAGGAAATGAACTGGAGCAGATGCGACAGGTGCGCAGCAAGTTCGACCATTGTTCTCCATATTTCTTGTGTAGAGCGGCAAGTAATATTGCCAAGAGCCATTTAATGCAACCGTATTCAGTTTTTACGCTTGTGGGGCATTTTAGTCGTGAAAAAGGGCAAAAGTGAAGGTGAGAATGAAACTAAAAAAGTTCTGACATTTATGAGACTCCGCTTGGCACAGCTAAAACTATCGACAAACACTTCTCTTTTGTCACTCGTGGCTTTAAAATATGAAAAAGAGCTACTTTAATTACATTGAAACCTCTACTAACTCAAAACAACGCTGTAGAAGTGCTGCACAATACATGCGTGATTTATCATCATCACCAGTCTCTCCTGGCTCGAGCTTATAGATCTCCCAAAGCTCCATTGCCCATTGCTGACATTCCATAATCTCGGCATAAAATTCATGTAGCAACAAGCTATCTGATAAAGCTGTAGAGGATGGTGTCACTAGGATGAGTAAATCAAACAAGATACTCTCAAGCAGATCTGGGTTATATTGCTGCGATCTTGTTGATAACAAATTCGATAAAGGCCCTCCTAATTCCCCTCCCCCTCTTCCTATTCCGAGCTCAGTGCCTTCTGTGGGTCCCGGGCGTGTTGAGATCTCAATATCCCTAGGCAGTGTGAGAGAAGTAAGTGATGGCGCAGAAAAGGCTGAAGATGAGGAGGATGTGGAACGTGGGCCCGACATGGACTGTACGGAGGGTGTGTAATATCGAAGAGCAAGCAGGAACTGGAACAGCTCTCTTGTAATAGGAAGTAAATGAGGTGAATTCCCTATAATGGATTTACATGTCAAAAAGTATTAGAAACTGCCAGTTATTAATGCAACCATCAGGCAAGAGAATTTTTGACAATTTAGCTTATCTAAATACAGGCATATTATACCTGCATAGTGCACTAGCACTCCAAGAGCGATTACGAACTTTTTCAGTAATATCGCTGGTGCCTTTTGTAACACGTCATAACCACGTTCCATACCCGCACCTCGATTTCCACCCCAGCGGCCCAAAAGCCCGCCTAAGAAAACAGGTGCTAAATTGGAAAATGCATTTGCTTTGGGCGCTGGACGACTCGCCTCGATCTGTGATTTTCGGGAAAATCGTCTAGTTCGTTCTAAAGAGATGCTGGATACAACTGAGCTAAATGTTGCTGGCTGTTGTTGAGCTATAAGTGTTGAGGTGGAAGAAGCCGCTGTAGTCCCTGAAGGCGAGTATGGATGCTTTTTCTGAGGTGCCTTCGATATCGAGGAATCTGTGGGACGATCAAAGCCAGCAAGCTCTTTAGCACCCAATGTTAATGCCGTTAAAATGTTAAGTCTTTGACCTAACGAGTTCTTTTTTTCATAGAACTGGGACGTCAATACTCTATCAGTGTAAGGCATAAGAGGGTCAGTATACTCCACCTTAAAAAAAAAAAAAAAAAAAAAAGGTTACTGATCACAAAGAATTACTGACACTAATGCTTACCCGGCTACAATGACTGGTGATGTGACAACAAGCGCCACTAAAGCATTCTCTCGCATCTTGTAAAAATTTGGCAGCTCAAAGTTGTCCATCAAATTTACGAGCACATTAGCCAATATCTCCGCAAATTCCTCTATCATATGGAAAGAATCATTATATGTGAGAGCCATTTCCACAGGGTTTCAAAGTAGGGAACATGGCGATCCGCACAGCAATTCAAAGCAAACATACCCAACTCAAGACTGCCTGTCTTGCGACGAATTAACTCAGTAGCTGTCCGTAGTCCAATATCAATCTTATCGCGGTCTTCGCTTGCACGGAGATACGACACGAGATCCCTGAGATACAGAGGCGCAGCGACTTTAGCTTTCTTGGCTGGCCCCATATCCTCATCCGGATCAGACTCGTATTCCATTGCATAAGGCTTCAAGTCATCTTCGTCACTATTAATACTATCACTATCGCCGCCGTACGTATTTGTTACCGAAAATGACTCTACAATTGCATCCGGATCTTCTTCATCATCAGAATCGTTGAACCCTCCGGCGCTGACATGCATATCATGGAAATCTTCAAGCACGCTATCCTCATTTGAGTCTTCAGCGCTCTCTGAGCTAGAAGGACATTCAGGTTTATAAGGTTGGGCTCCATCCTTGAGGTGAACAAGCGATCGTGAAAACTGAATTTCAGGGTCAGAAATATCAAGATCAAAATCTGCAGGGGCGCCTATCGTGTCTACTGCTTTAGAGAACTCTTCTGCTACAATCTAGATAATAACCTTCATAGTATCAAAACCTGGTGTCAAAAACAAAAGATCTTAGAAATCCAAAATTCAATCTCCCGACTTACAAGGCCGATTTGTTTCCGTTGAAAGCTCTCCATTTCGAGCCAGTTGCTGACGCCCGCGCCAAACACTGGGATTAGGTCCGCCTCGATTAACACCTGCGGGCTGAAGTACCCAAGCATAAGCAGTATTTGGTATGAAATATCTATTGTGTACATAGAAAGAACTCCATCAGCAATCTCCCTCTCTCTTTTTTTTTCTCTTCTTTTTCCCTTTCCTCTCTTCCTTGCTCGTAGTAACGCCAGCAATGCTGGTGTTGGCTGCCTTACATTTCTGGTAGTCAACAGATGAATGGCTTATAAACATGGGATCGGACCAAATCGTAAGTGCTTTTTTAAATGTCTTTAAAAGTACTGAATCTAGACTCAAGAACATATAAAAAAAGGCTTCTGTGAGAACGACTCTTTATGTCTCTATCATTGCCAGTCTCTATTAAATACTATCGGCTCTAGGCTTATATTGCTATTACCTTTATTTGCGTGTGCATTTGTGGGCCAGCCACTTTGTATGCAAATCAGCATTCGCAGAACACCGACCCCGTAGACTCGGCCCTGAAATAGCACTTGGTCAATAGCCTCGCTGCCCGCATCCTGATTTTTATCTCCGCTTTCGCTGTTGCTACTACTACTATTACTCTTCTCATCTTTATACTGCTGCCCTGCTCCAAATCCAATCAACTTAATCATATTGGCAGCATTATGGACTGCTGCGAGCTGAGATTGAGCTGAGGTTGAAGTAGTACCCGTGCCTTTAGTCATAGACCCTCTGATACCCTGTTTAAAATTAAGCTGATGTCGATCTAAGTACTCTACAAGAGCCCCTAAAAAGAGATGAGCAATAGATGGAGACGACAAATGTGCCAAAGCTAGCTTCCATCCAGCTGCTTTCAAGGAATGATTCCTCCCCCATAGTGTTGAAACCAAAGATTCGACAAGGATTTCTAGATCATGTAAGAGTAAGGAAGTTGATAAGGACATGTCATGATGTTTTTTTTTTTTTAAAAAAAAAAAAAAAAAAAAAAAAAAAAAAAGCACTTTTTAAAATTCCATGTTCATACTTCCATATCCCAGGCGTAGGAATTTCGCAATCACAGATCCGAATGCTCTTGCGCGATGTGTATAGGCAACCGTGTGATTCTTCTGCATGTTCATTTCCTCTCCATCTTTTGTTGTTTCTGCAGCTATATCGTCAAGACAAGATTGGAGTTGAGATGCGAATCGCTGATAAAATATCGCCTCCTGAAAACACTCTTGAATTTCTACTCTGGTAGGCGTAGCTCCTCCTAAAGCATTGGACACTCGTGTTGGGATAGAAAACAGCTTGGAGAGAAACGTGTCCCATAGCGTATCATATTCCACACTCGTTCTTGTCTCAACCGCTCCTGATGGTGATGTGAATAGTGAGCAACCCACGTAGAAATCCTGTAGTGAAATAGTCTCCAACAATTTTTTCAATAGCCGCAAGATTGTTGCGTTCAAGAACGAATGGTTCTCTTGAAACTGTCGCCCATGGATCCTGCTCACTAATATTTGTAAAGAGACAACAGACATCATGGGCCGAATGTGTTTCTTCTGGTGCTCTTGTTGCCCTTGGTCTTGCTCATGACTATCTATTGGTACACGCCTAGAGGACGAGACAAAATACGCATCAAAGAGAGACGTCTGCTGAGCAGAGGGCAACGCACTGAACCAGTCAATAGTAATATTGTCTAAGATAAAGTCGAGATGATTTGGAAGGAGGTGTTGAATAAAATAGAGCTGTTTAGCAGGTGTAGGTTCCACAGGCCCTGCCCATTGCGGAGGTAATTCCCTCACATAGTCGCTCCCTGTAGTGAAGACGAGCACACCAAGGAACGACAGTGGCTCTGCAAGGACACGCACTGCGGCTGCGAGAGACGATGTAGGTCCTCGAACTTGGTTTTGCAGATCATTCAGGTATATAGATAGGGCCTCTGCGTCCTGAATGGGCGCCATGGAGCAAAATGTATAATTTCAGGCGAGACGATGCAACGCATGTTGTGATTCTCACCACAAAACTTTAATATTAGGATGATTGGTAAACGCGTGTGGGTGGCTTTCACCTTTGATTACCTTTTTTAGAATAAAGTTCTAGCATTTTATTATTATTATTTTCCTCTGCTAGTCTACCAGCGCAATGCTCCATAGAAAATCGGACTAAGAAGAAGAATTGCATATAATAATTGCAGTATTCGAAAGCCCATGCTCTGCCTCCAAGCGTCGTCCTCTCTTTCCATCGCCTTCTGCTCCCACAGCCCTTGGCTCTCAATTTTGAAATCCATCTGCATGACCATAAATGACTCAAGAAATTTCAGGATCTGCAACACATTATCAACTGCACGACGCGACACCTGGAATCTTTCTAGCACATCATCGTAATCCCCTGCAAATGCAAAGTTATCGGAAGCCGTGTGCATGACTGAATTATATGCAGGAGCATGACCTAAACTGGACATAAAAGAAGGGTTGTGGTATGCATGATGCAAAGGCAGAGGTTGACGACGTGGATAGATTCCTCTGTCTGTCCCACCATTATTGAAAGACACGCCCGGTGAGGCTGCGCATGTCCATAATGCGCAATCACCGTACTTGACCCATTCATCTGTGCTCGTCTCCCCTAACCACGCACTAACTTTAGTATTATTTTGAGCTTCGCCTGGACGCCCGGTAGAGTCTATGGTCATATGCCGATTTGTAGGACTTCTGTATGGTTGAGGGGGATGTTGATAATGGCGACTTGAATCTGCATGAAATGTTCTCCTTGAGCGGCCAAATTCAAACTGTCGACCCGGGAAAGGGACCCCACGGCGTCCAGCACTGAATCCGAGCCCCTGTACCTGATGCTGCTGCTTTAACAAATGTTCTGGATCATCGAAATAGAGTCCTCTCAGCTCAGAACAGAACGGCATAATTACGTCCGTCAAGAGCCCCTCGCTGAAATGCTGTGTCTCTAAAACGAGGTACTTTAGCGTATTGCACGTACTCTTTAAGATTACTGCAATGCCCACATTGGTTAATACGGTAGTTCCGAATTCTAAACGCTCAAGCGGCGCGATGATCGTCTTTCTAACCATGCGAGGCTGATTGTTGGTGGCCATGTTGGCTCCATTGTGCTCAGTGTTGATTGAGTCCCCCGAACTGGCTGAAAATGCGTTTGCAGCAAGGATATCCATTTCCGTCTCGATACCCAATCCTTTCAACAAATCCCTATCCCGTGCAAGTGATCGATGGATACCTAGCACTCGCAATTTTGGACAGCGGGTTAATAGTGCTGCCAATGCATCTCCTCCAACATCTACGCAACTTGTGACAGTAAAAACTTCGATAGAGTGTCCTGCTGCCTCAATAAGCTTCTCAACTGCGCTATCTGTCACTGACCCTGGGCCCAAAAACACCTGAGAAAGACGACATGGAGAAGTAAGAACAGACTTAGAAGGACCTGGAAGAGCACTTGGATAGCGTTGACCAGTGGTAGGTCTTGAGTGGCCAGTAGCGGTGAGTTTTGGTGTGCTTAAGCCTTTGATCAATGCATAAAGTAATTGATTATCAACAAAACCGCCCTGTAGTCTCAAATAGCGCAACTTAGATAACCCCAGCCCGAAAAGTTGCTCGAGAACTTCGGGTTTCTCTAACCCTGCATCCCGCATTTTCTCGTTTGCATGAAGATCCAAGGCGACGATTTGATCAGGACAGCGTAAGCGAAGACACTCAAGCGCTTTAACGAGCATTTGAGGAGACGCCTGGGGATGAGCAAAGTTGAGCAAGACTCGTCGGACGTAACGGCGATAAGACCATCTAGACGCATTCGATCTAATTCTTCCTGTATTGGATCTACTGCTGCGAATCCTTTCATAATGTTCTGTGCCCCATTGGTAATCACGTTCATGAGTGGAGTCTGGTTCTACAAGGCTGTGTCGTCCCTGATCAGCCACGGAGATAGCTTTCCCGTTACTGAATATAGAAGTATTACCGAGCTCTTTACTTGCTAGAATTGCTGTAGTATCTCCATTTAATGAGGACACACCCGAATGTCCATGGGGTTTTGGAGACTGTCTGCAAGGACTATTTAGTTGGATCGCTCCGTGCTCTTCATCCATATGCCAAAGAGACAGAGGCTCATTCGATCCTTGCTTCGGAAAAACATTGCTGCAGCCTGCTGCAGGTCCAGATTTCATTTCCGCTACGTCGCAACTCTTGAATGCGCTCCTTGGTTCATTAGTCTGTGATTTTATCCCACCAAGCGTCGCCATCTCTTCACTCCCATCCCCCACTTCAAACAACTCCTTGAGTTCTGGACAACCTAAAAAAAGACTGTTATCGGGATCCCTGTGGTCTTTTGGCAGCTCATCGTCCATTAAGAGCACTGAGAGAAGCGATTGCATTTGGTATGTATCATGGCCATGAAAAACCAAATTGCGCCAAAGCGATTGAACAGCGGCATCAGCGAACCTCCTACTAACCAGCAAGAACTTGAAGGGCGCTGCCAAGTGTATAGATGCATCAAAGTCATCTTTGGTCTCATCACTCTCAGAGTTATTATCGGATTCGTCAGATGGTTGACAGGATGCTCCAGATCTGTCATCTCGTCTCCAAAAAGTGGATGTATGCATAGTCCCAGTGATGCTCCATGATCTATTCATGGAAGCATTTGACAGTGTCGGAGCACGTGCGCTTAAACTCATCGTTCTTCGGCGGACCAAAGAATTGTCCAGTGTGGAATTGAACCTTGTGCTAGAACTCGTTGACAGCTGAGTTCCAGCTAGTGTCGTATTTGTGAAACTTGGCTCCCCGGAAGATTCTGATGGAGTCAAGCCCATGTAAAAGGAATTGTCCGTCTCCCGATCGCAGTCATTTTCATGTTGAACCGAGTATGGAAGAAGCGAGACTAAGCTTTCAAGTTTATATACAACTCTGTTAAAGACTGAAGATGATACGGTGGTGAGATGATCGAAAGGTCTATTCAGAGAAGGCATATGTATAAAGTTGACAGTTCTTGGCCAGGGCAATCCTTGCAAGTATCTTGACTGAGCTATAGAGTTGGAAAAGAACCGCCAAAGAAGGGGCATGCGAGCCGAGTGTTGTTGCTCCATGTGGTGACACCAAGGGCGGTTTCCGTTCCTTGGGCAGGGCTTTACTTGATGTGCTTCGTGCTTTGTACATTGTGTGCTATGTGTGCTGCCAATTGTCCCTGCACAGGCTGTTCTTTTGTGGCAACGTCTTCGCCTCTTCTTTAGCTTTGGGGTGTCTAATGGCTTCTCGGGCTGTGCCTTGGGTGTATCTAAGTGTTGTGTAGCTTCTATTGGTGGTGTTGATCTTGAAGGCTTGTATGATTGCTGGTGGCTGCGTTGTTCCCTGGAGTTGACTTTGCGAGGGCTACGAGGGACTGGACCGTGACAAAGTGTACAATGGAAACAGTCGTGGCAGAATTGGTTCTCAAGTGTGACAAGTGGACAAGACCAGAGCAAAAAGTCGAGATCTTGACAACAGTACTCAAGAATTATGCATAGAATTTCATCAGGAAGGTCAAACAAGTGTCGAGGACGATGAGAAATGGACCGCCGTAGTTTGTGAAGAAGATGCATCTGGGAATTAATGGGTCTACAAAAACTAATGGAGAGAGCAGAAAAAATAAATAAAAAAAAAAAATGAAAATGAATTGCCAAGAACTGAATGGTTGAATAAGCCTCATTGCTCAGTCTTGGTCTGTCCTTTCAATTCTTCATCCTTTCTCCTGGTAAGTTGCTTTGTTATGTAACAAAGCATTGGTTTATAATTTTCTAGGCGTGTCACATCCCAATTGAAGCAAGGGACAGACGTGTCCTTGCATGATAGAATAACAGTGCTCTATTTCGTACACTTTTTTCTTCTTTTCTTCAATAGAACCTACTTGGGTTACTTTTTCATAAGACTTGTGCTCAAAAAGTGTGTGGATGTGTGATAGACTGCGGGACAGCAAAAAGAGGAAGACGCAAAGTAAAATGAAGGGAGAAACAGTACAAAAAAAAAGAATGGGACAACCAGGCACAATGGGATCAGAGCAATAGCGTCTGTGTGGTATTTTGCTGGACTCAATAGGTTCGAACAAGGATTGGTATGGTGTAGCTTTTTTCCCGTTCTTTCCAACAATCAGACTGCGCTTCTTAAAGATACTGAAGCAGTTGATAAGGGAAATTGGCCATGGATGGTTAATAAAGGAGAGATCCCTCAACTTAAATTTCGTATACAATACAATAGTTAATGGATCAAGGAACGAGGCACAATCTCCTCAATCTCGACTTTTTCCTACAATATGGGAAAGTCTCCCAAAAAAGTATCATGCATAATCACTTCTCAAACAAATAAGCAAATGATGCAAGCAATGCAAGTCATAACAACCTCGGCAGTCGAAAACAAGGCAATGGCAAAATATGCCTTTGTTTATGTCTTTTCATCACAATGTGCTTATTGAAATAGTGAGTCGTTTGTTGCCACTGAGGTATATATTTAAAATAAGACTTGAAGCGATCTTCTGGTATAAAAAAACTAAACAAGTCTGGTTGTGTTATCCTTTTGCTCCTTTTCCTTTTACAATGTGTACTCCTAAATTCAAGGCGCGTCTTTTATAAGCGATTAATATCTTGGGATACACCAGCAAAACAAGGACTTTTCTGTTGGTCGTTCATTTTAAGCTTTAAAACTACCAATGGATTTACAGAGAGCGATAATTAAAACTTCTTTGCTCAATAAAAAAAGGATTTATTTCAGGTGCCAAATATAATCAACTTTGAAGACCCTCTTTGGTAGCCCAGCTGCCAAGGAACACCTCATAATCTAATCGGCAACCCAGGTGCCAAATATTATTTGGCAGCTCATACTAATTATAGTAGTTTTTGCTATTATTTGGCAGCCTATTTTTTGGGGCTGCCACTAACTTCACACACTTGGGTAGCAACTGGGCTGCTAAATAATGAAGGGAAAAAGATATTTGCACGGGGGTCTTTTTTTTATTTGTACGGGGTCTTTATTTCAGCCCTAAATACCATAACCAGGAAGCCTTCCACGACACAGGCTTAGATCTAGAGCCGCTGCCTAAGCATCAAATACTGACCAGAATATTTATCTTATCAAGGTCGTATGTAGCTCAGAGCATTCTTTATGCGACTCTGGAACTAAATACAGAATTACAAATGATTTATCTATAATTGAAATATACTATGCCACGCTACTTTAAACTTTTGTTGGCCATGTTACTATAGATTGTGGATGGTTCCTCGATACTTTCTTTCATTTAGCGCGTGCATACATCTCTAGTATTTCCGTACACTATTAAGCACACAACGATGAGTTCAGTTATTAGGAACCTTTAATGTGTAATTTGCTTCGGTAGATATACAAACAATCATACTACCATACCCATTGCTATGATGAATAGCGTGCCATGTTGCTACTCTCTTTCTTTTTCTCTTATATGTCCTTATCTCTGTCCTTCTTTATTAAGAGCTCAAGCGCCCTTGGTACTATTTTTTGCTTATCAAATTCATCAAAATGCAATGGGTAGACCGCAGTTTGTTTTGTGGAATATCTATCCTCTCACCCGTTTGTAATCCGAGAGATTACTTTTCTTTGATAGGTGGCGCAGTTCACACTCAAAGCCGATCGTGCCACAATTACCTTTATCCCTGTATCTAAATAGCTAGAATACTTTAATAGCATAACCGTGACTTATAGTGATAGAAAAAGAGACATAAATACTCTTTTCTGTTACATTGATAAAGATCCTTATTTTTGTCGCATTGCATTTCAAGTTTGTTACCATGTTCAATCAGGGTTGATTATTCACCAATAATAGCCAGAACTTACCCCGAGTCGTCTTTAGCACCCAGTGCCGCATATTCAGCAGCGTATGTAGATGCTCACTGCGTCTAGGGACTAGCTTCATACTGTACAACCACCTGAAAGAAAGTTAGGTCAAAAAAATAAAATTTTCAGATGGTTATGAAGAGAAGCACTGTCTTCAACCCTATTTCTTGCTGTTTTCCGTCAGCATGTACTGTCCAAAAACTTCAGTGATTATCCACATTGGCCTCATTAATAAAAACGTAAATTTCCATCTTGGTTGATGAAGTATTTTTGTATGTCACAAATGAGCTGTTTGTCAGAGATTCAAAATAAAAAAATAATAAATAACCCACTTTGACCAGACTTTCTTTTGGGTGATTGTAGAGCGGAATAGAGCGTGAAAAATATTTTGTAGGTAGATAGTAAGCAGTAGAAAAGTAAGTGAGAGTAAGATATGGGCCCACACCACATCCATAGGGTATTTGTTCATTTTCTACTAGAGGGACACACCAGGCAACTACGTACCTATCTGTAGGATGACGCAGGTTCGTTTTTAACACTTCATATCAAAGATTTATCGCGTCTATGTGTGGCGCGTTATTGCCACTAGTGTTTTTTACTCCAGCTAGGCCATCATAATATTGCATACTGTGGAATACGCAACAGGGTGCGATGAGTATCACAGCTCCCACGGCGCTGCAACTCCCAAAAGTAATAATTCCAGACTCCCCTCTACTCTAGACTGACCTTCACTTATCTCCTTCGAAATAAAAAGCTAGAATCATGTAATCTGTAGGATACACGTTGCTGCTTGTAGATGAAAAAGAGACCCCTTGCAAATAATTTTTTTTATTTGCACGGGTAGAGCAGTGTAAATAAGGCGTGTACGGGGCAGTGCACGGGGGCAGAGGTGTACGGACCCGTGCAAATAACTTCATCCGTTAATAGACAGGAAGTGTTAGGATCGCATAAATATGTTGATGCGCCTCTAACCGTTACTGTCATTGGATTGTAGCTGAATGTCACGATCAAAAAGCTTGGTGAACCTTTTTTTGTTGGATCTCAACACGTTCAACAAGAGCCCCTGTGCTTCTCATCAGCACAGGATTGTCCTCAGTAAACGAGATGCGAGAGTTTTTACAAATAAAACAAGAAATAGGCCAAATAACGCTAGGTAGGCTGCCAAGCAAATCATGGGCTGCTAAAAAGAGTCTTCAAAGTTGACTATATTTGGCACCTGGATTGCCAATTAGATTAATCCCTACAAGTAACTTCATCCAAAAAAAGATCAACATATCCTTCAAAAGAAATCTCTCATGCTAGAAACATGAACTTGATTAAATTTAATGATAATGCCCACTGCAGGGATCGAACCTGCTACCTTTTGCTTACTAGGCAAACGCTCTACCAATGAGCTAAGCGGGCTCATTTTAAATTTTGTCGTAGAGCATCTACTAGTGATCTCTGGAAACTAGTAGGTAATGATGAAAAATGAAGAATTGGGCAAGAGCCTCGTGGTTTTGGGATACGATAGTGATCCTAAGTAATGCTAAGCCCAATGGCTGAGTAGTATACTCGTCAGGGCACCCCCCTGTCTAGCCGACCTCGTGGGTCCTTGTTATCAAAAAAAAAAAAAAAGGCACCCCCCTGTCTAGCCCAGGGGCCGGGTTCGAGTCCTGGTTAAGGCACATAAAGTGAAGCAGAGAGCAAAAGTCGACCTGGATTCCAACGAGACACCGTGCCTAAAAGTGATCCCTGAAGTCAACAGAGGCCTAGCCAGGGACACAAATGGAGTTATCATTAGTGCCAATACTGAGGAGAAAATCCAACGCCAAAGGGAACGGTACAATATCCAGCCGGGTAATGTCATTTATACGGATGGATCTCTCAAAGATATTGGCACTGAAAGAGTAAGTATGGCATTTGGTGTGGTAGTCCAGACACAAGAGGGTGAGTTTTACACTGCGCTATCTGGTAGAGTAGCAGGCAACGCATCCTCGACAAAGGCAGAGCTAGCTGGTTTGTTGGCAGGAATACTTATCAGCCCACGAAACAGACCTATGACAATCCGACTTGATAACAGCGCAGTTGTGACTCAATTCCGAGCATTGGTCCGAGGCAGAGTGGATAGCACGTTGCGACAACGTATTAGATCACCGTATGCAGTATGGTGGGCAGCTATACACAACGCATTTATTCAACAAGGATCGGAAGTCACGGTCGAGTGGGTCAAAGGACATGTCGGCAACAGAGGGAACGAAGAAGCGGACGAAGCAGCAAAACATGGACATTATGGCGAGCTATGGGATATCAACATAACGGAGCATAATGACATGTACTGCCATGCAAAGTTCAACGGTGTACCAGCGGAAGATGACTTAAGGCAGATCCTTAAGTTACAGTCAACAACTCGTACACATCACACGTGGATCGCTCAGAACAGGACGCAGGAGCATGTTAAGGATTGGACAAAAATTGATTGGCGAGCTACTATGAACATTGTTCATGATAGCAACCTACCGAAAGGACTCTTCACCAGCCCAGCGGACTGCCAAAAGCGAGCGCACAGGGTCAAGAAACTCCATGGAATGTTGCCTACACAGTCATATATGAGACACTGGAGGCCAGACCTTTATGAAGACGGCAACTGCAGAGTGTGTGGGACAGAGGGTGAAGACACATCGCACATCTGGAGATGTCCAAGGACGATGGAGACTCAGGCCGAGAAGTGGAAGGAGATAATCCAAAATGTGAATGTGATAGGGGAGAGGACATGGAGGAAAGAGTTGAAAGCAGTGCAGGAGCAAGCACAAAGGGCCAGAGAGAGAGGTGTAGACCCACCAAGGACAAAAGAGCCAACTTTTACTGCGGCAGAGGAGGACTACATTTGGAAAACTCTAGAGATGCATATCGATGGTGTGCGAGAAGTACGATGCCATGGTGATAGGAACGACGGTGATGAGGAAGAGAGAGAGCACACACCAGATTGGTCTGTGCAGGACATTTACCATGGACTTACGCCCAAGTCCATTGCTCAGAGTTGGAAAGTTGGCTTCAAGACAACAACAAGGATAGCTACATATATGGCAGGGCGCTTCGTCAAGGCCATAGAGGAATTCGGTCGTACAGAAATCTGGAACAAACGGTGTAAAGTCACCGTTGAATGGGAAAAGGCTCGCGGAATCACTGCTATGAGCAAACGCGCTAGAGGACGCAACTGTGTTGGGGAGCACAGACGTAGTAGCAATGATTTCCTTGTCCCTTCCCTCAGACAAAGACAGAAGCTGAATGTAAAAGAGATCTACAAGATCGCGGATGACCGAGTCCGGGACAGTTACCTTGGGAAAACCAAACTGGACGTGATGGAGCGGCTAGGTGGAATGAAGTTTTTGATGACTATGGATAGCGGATAATTTGTCGCGTTGCGCAACAGGCCACGTCGGGAAGGTGGACTTTGAGTACCAACCACGGCGGTCAGGGTTTATGAAATCATGGATACAGCGGCTCTTGTCGTTTGTGCAGTAATAGCTGTTTATTGACTATAGTTTCTGGAGCATTTTGTTCATAGAGTGTAGAAAATAAATCCCATGACCCTGAGTGTCCTTGTTATCAAAAACAAAAAATCTTTCTATAAGAGTTCTTCAACAGGCCAAGTAGGGAGTAGAGCCGTGCCATGGGACCTCAGGGACCAAGGAAGTCTACTCAATACTGACGTGATTTATGGACAGGGTGTTGTACTGTGACAGTATGACGATGCGGCTTCGGTCGATTATTGGATACCGCTTTATTTGCGACCCCAGTAATGGGGCAACCCATTTATAGAGCTAACATCTAAATAAACCTTACATAGCCTCGTAAGTCTTCGTTATCAAAAAAAAAAAAAAAAAAAAAAAAAAAAAACTTCAACCACGATTGGGTGAACCCTTGGCGTAGCCGTAGATCCTTGTTATCAAAAAAAGAAAAAGAAAAAGAAAAGAAGTAAAAGTTCTTTAATAAGGAAAAGGTGGTCTTTTGACCTAAAATCGATACGGTCTCTCGTGTGACCCTGCCACATGCGCAGCCAGTATTAGGAAGTAGGTTGGGAGGTTATTTTTTTTATTTCTTTTTTTTATAACAATGTCCCAGATAACATAAGCAATAAACAGTTTTTACTGCACAAACGGTGAGGGTCCTTATATCTATGGTTTCATAGATCCTGGCCGTCGTCGTTGGTGCTTAAAGTCCGCCTTTCTGACGTGATCTATTGCTGGCAGGTTAAGAAATAAGAACCTTTTTTTTTATAACGAGGACCCACGAGGCCGTGTAGAATTTATTAGATGTTTTACTAAAGCTGATGGCCGGTGCTCCGACGCACAAAGGCAAAGACATAAAGTTTCGGTGACGAAGCCACTAAGTGAACAGTTATTGAGAAGTCTTTCCTTCTTTCATTGTGCGTACCATTGAATTTGATCTCCAGTAGGTCTCCTGTAGTACTTTTTGTTTATATTCTTTTTTTTTTTTTTTTTTTTTTTTTTTTTAAAAAAAAACATTTGGTGATGAATTTGGTGGCATCTCTAGTAGCTATGCTTTTGTCCAAGGGAAGAAAACAAATGAAGCTAGCCGGCTAGTGTATGAGTCATTGATAGATGCAGTGAGAAGGAGAGCTCATAGTTACCATAGGATTTCAACTGAACTTTGAGCTGCTACTCGACTGTAGAGTTGGATGCGACGCCGCATTGCGCTTGTTTTTGACTGTTTTAATCAGTAAGCACTTCCTGTATGCACTACAATGGATACAATTTGACTTCCCATCAAGCAGCCGCTGGAACGTTGTCGCGTCTTCATACTGCACTATGAACCTAGTTCAGCTTCTTTCCAAGCAGCTAAAGCTACGGTATTGTAATTAGCTCATTGTGATCTCGATGTGCTAGACCTCAAAAAGGTAGAGATCGAAATACGAAATGAGATTGAGATGGTTGTCTGAGTATTGGCTGGTATCAGCTTTCTCTAAACTTTAAAGTTCGTTCTAGGTTTGTCTGGACGTCGGTTGTGAGCCATCAAATTTGCGTCTCGTTCATCCAGCTTGACAAGGCCTGTAATAAACCTCTTGTATCACATCAAATATTTGATAGAAGGTGCAGACAAATCCAATCGCGCAATGTTCCCACGAGTGAGCAAAATTAGAAAGCCTTGAGCAGTATAGACATGTTTTCTTTTCTTTCTTTGTTTCTTTGTGCAACCATCCTTCGGAGAATGAATTATTATTTCCACATTAAAAATAAACTTAGTCAAGGCACACAGCACTGTCATGGGAACAAGGGCGGGGTCTGGAGTGTTGGCGTTCAGAGCGAAAAACAATAGATCCGTGCATTTTATTTATTCTTTTGATGTATGGCAGCAGGTAACTTTATATAGAAAGCAACCAACTTTGTATAGAAATCTTCCTACTCCGATGCCATTAAACTGAAGGAATCCTTGGGATGGTCATCGGATCATGTTTTAAGAAGGAGCCCTGCCTTGGCTCCGATGCAATTCCGATGCAATAATCGAGAAAAACGAAGTAACTGAGACTATCAGCGCAGCATAACCCTGTGTTGTGTACGCATTCAGGTAACTACACGCACGAATGATGGGGCTATAAGGGAACATCAGACAACAAATCAAGTGTCTTACATTTGGCATGATGCCGGGTTATAATTCCTGTTCATCCAAGAATGTTAGGATAATATTCATTCTTCTGTTTGCTTGCCCTTGGCCCCAGCCCTCTTGCTGTTGGCGGCCCAATGAGAAGGAAATAAAAAAAAAAAAAAAAAGAAAGATTGCCATTGTCTGCGAAAATGATATCCATTGGATGATCCAATTAACGTGTGGCTCTTCAGGAAGTAAGGCTGTAGGGCCATCGATCCTTTCCAACGTAAGAAAAAAAAAAAAAGAAAAAAAGAGAGGCCATCTATATGATAAGAGTAAGAGCAAGTAAAAGCGAAAAGTATTGTTCAAAAGAGACCATGTGCAGTTTACGAGTACCTTTTTTCTCTTATGGTCGCGTCATGAAGTTCTGAGAATCAAAAATGAAGCTGAATTCACATTTCCAGACGGACGCGTTTGGCCAAATTATTATGCGTACACCTGCGTAATACGTAATGAACAAGTACAAAGTGCCAAGATGTTACCTTTATCTATTTCCTGCTGCAATGTCCGCTCCTACACCACACATTAAGTCTACAGGCCCGGGCCTAAATAAAAAATAAAAATAAAAAATAGAACACCGCTTGCTTTTTGTATTAAGCTATGAATAATTTATTACACATTGTGAATGGGAGAAAATGCATATTCTTTAATTTGTTCATTCACTCTCTTTAAGCCTGCATGCCATTATTCCACATCGCAGCTCTCTTTCCTTATCCCTTTGCTCATATCCTGGTATTATTGATTGAAATCGCGGCCAAGCCTTTGTATTGTGTCACTTCCCACGTCTTTAAGATTATTCCATTCCTTGTCTTCTACGCCATTGATCTCCAAACTTGAATTATTCATGCACAATTTTTTTTTTTTTTTTTTTTTTTTAGTATAAAAGCACCGATGTCCCTCACCCATTCCTTCCTTTCCTTATTTATTTGTTATCATCACCAAAACAATCGCCTCTAGCAAATTTCAGGTATCTACCCAACAAAATGTTTCGTTCTAGTATTTTCTTCATCGCCTTGAGCGTTATTTTCTTCGGCCTCCTATCCACAGTCTCTGCTGCTGTCATTCCCAATGACGAGATCCGTGCTCTTGGAAAAACCTTTCAGAAACTGCGCAAGATCAAGGGTCACTTTGATGGCGGCGAATATAACAAAGCTGTCGATGCCTACAATGGCGAGAAGCATCAGGTCATGAAGGTATGAAAAGCTTTTTACGCAATTTTTTTTATTTTTTATTTTTTATTTTTTTCAGATCGTTAATGAATAGTGTTTCACCCTTTTTTCCTATTATTGGGTCTCTTATTCCAAAGAAACTGGCTGAGGCTTTCGGTCGCCCTAGTGTCTCCTCCGTTGACATTGTCTCTACCATGGGCCCTTCAGATGAGATCCCTGAACATATCCTTGCTGAACTGAAACGCTCTGCCCCTCAGGTGACTCCTCCCACCAACTTCAAGTATCTCCTCTACAAGTGGCGTGGATACCATGACTACCTTTGGTTCCGTATCAATCTCAAGAACAATCATGTCTTTAACAGTGACTGGTACTTCGCTTACGAGTAAAGTACTAACAAATATATCTTTTCCATCACTGGCCATGATGCCTCTGCGCTCTCATAAAGGAAGAAGGGGCAGGGCCACGAAGTCTAGGATATCCCATATTCTTTACTTTATTACTTTAGACCTATCAATATTTGTTTATTCACATCTTTATATCTTTCTTTTGTATTTATTCCTTGCATTGAAATAAATCAAAAAAAACTTAATTTGCCTCTACTGCTTTATGGATCGAATGAATAATCATTAGCCGAGTAGATAGGTTGATTGGAGGGGAAAGCTCCGGTTTATAGCCGAGCCCAGGAGCACCACAGTGCGATCCAGTATTGGCGTTTATTTATTTATTTTTGTTATTTTTTGTCAATATCCAAATGTTGACGTCAATCTAGTTGCGACAGCCAAGCCATGGTCAGACAGCAGGTGCTAACGAGCGAAGCATGCTCAATGAGAGAGATACATTACTTTGTTGTTCACTTACACTGATATACATCTTGCGCATGTCAGAATCCAGATCTTAACTAAAGGCCCGTTTGTGTGAAGGCGACATTGTTCTTGTTCCTATCTTAGTAACTCCCTCAGCTTGACTTCTTTTACACTTACTTTTATTTTTATTTTCTAGAAGCGCCCAAAAAAAGAGAAATCAACATATTAAAAAGGAAAGATATTTCTTTTGTTTTCCTTTCTTCACGACTCCTGTAAGCATGGAAAAGGGGAGATGAAAGAAGTGCTGCAAATAACGAAACTAACCTGCTTTTAAAAAAGTCTAGCTGCCATATGAGGAGACTTGGTACTTCTATGGCGCCGTTGTTTGAAAGGAATGAGCACTAGTGTAGTGTGCAAAATCACATATGACAAGCAAATAACAATAAGGGATCTGATATTAGAGTAAATGCGTCATGAAGATTAATCAACGTGCGAATACCTTGTATTTGTTTTGTTTGTTTGTTTGTACTAGCATTGTCGCATTCCATGCGCTACTAGCGCGGTTAAGTGTGGCTCGTGCTTAGATAAAGTTGGCTCTTATTAAGCCATGAAGCTTCATTCATTAGAAAGCTTATAACCTTATCAAGGTGACACCAAAGAGCTCTTTTTCAATGAAGACCTCGGTTACTTACTCCATTGACCGTTCAAAATGCACACATATACTGTTAATAAGGCGATAGCGGTAGCTACTGGAGCATACTGAACCTGTCCCAGGGTATGTTGTGAAGCAAGTGACTATCGTTAAATAATAGTAATCTGGTCAAAGGAAGGAAGTAAAAAAATAATAATAAAGAAGTAATGGTGCTTTTATTCGTGTTCTTATTCAGACACACTCAATAATTTTTTTTTTTTTTTTTTTTTTTTTTTTTTAAGTAGACATCTGAGTGACCTACTTCATAAATTAACCTCCATTCGCGAAGAGAGGGGAGGCAGGCACTTAGAGAATGGTATGGCTTAGCACTGGTCATGACTTTGGAGCGAGAGATAATGAATGAATATGGCATATACATGGCAATGTAAAAAATATTAATTTACGTTTATATTTATTGTGCTGTATTATCTTGAATATTATTCTTTATATCGTACTGAATTAAAATATCTTTCTTCATATTTTACTCTTTCTTCGCATTGAATTCGGCCCAATATTACTTAATTTCACAATCCTTTTTAGTCCTTTTTAGCTCTTTTACTCCTTTCGATTTGCTGCCAGGTCACCAGGGCCAGAAAAAAGAAATGAAGGAAAGAAATAAAAGAAAGAGAAACCACAGTTAGTCTCTTCATGGGAAAGGGCAGATGGATATTGAAGCCAAAGCTCCCATGGTAGCACTCCTCCCCTTACCAGGGAGGAGGAAAAGCCAAAGGGAATAAAGAAGCAAAGTTGGTTAGCATTGCCAAGATGGTCTCGCTGCCTGCGAACATGAATGTAATATCACTGTGCTAATGTTATGGGCTTCCCTCACCTTTGTACTTTTTATTCCAGCCGCATCACACTGCACACTGATTCCTCATTGTCTAAATGGGCCTCTTCACTTTATCGCAAAGCACCGCCATCTGAAGGGAAATGCATAATTCATGATATCATGATAGTATGCATGACTCGCGCATTAGTTCTTTGAGAACAGGACAGTTAGATTGACATGTGATTCTTTCAAGGTTAAAAGCCTGATTCTTATCCGTGAGAGGCCTCTCCTCCTTTTGGTACTAAGGTGTACCAAAGGCTACGCTAAGGAGCGTGCCAAGAGAGGCGGATAATGAGTGGCATTGATTCCATGCATCTGCTGCTATTCGCTGTCAATTTAAGCTTAATTTTTGCCACCAACAGGAGAGACAAAATGAAACAAACGCGCACTTGATCCTCACTCAGCCCCTTTTCCCTTCATCCTTCCCCTTCTCTTTCATCCGTATTAAGCCGATATAATTATAGAGCCTCTTGGCCCCGGAACGCTTCTGAAAACGAACATTTAAAAGGATGTCATCTATCCACTTTTTCTCTTTTTTTTTTTTTTTTTTTTTTTTTTTCATTATTCATCAACCTCTTTGACGAAAATGAAAGGTAGGTACTCTTCCACAAAAAAAAAAAAAAAAAAAAAAAAAAAAAAACAGATCCACTCGTACTTGAAAAAAGTCCCAGCTCCCACTACATGTTAACCGTCTATGATCCCAACTTATTTTCTCCTTTATTTCTGTCTGTCTCTCTCTTCCTTCCCAGTCACCACAACCACAGTAAGAGCCACTGCGCCCTTCAACAGACACCCAGACCCCTGGCCTCTCTTCTGGTCGAGCTTAGGACCAGCCTTCCCCAAACCCGACGATACGTGCTGGTCGATGCCGAACACATAAAAAGCAGAGAAGCCCCCTCTAAAAAAAAAAAAAAAAAAAAAAAAAAAAAAAAAAAAACCAAAAAACCAAAAAAATTCTTAAAACACAAAAAAGAACAAAAAAGAAAAAAGAAAAAAGAAAAAAAAAGATGACCAAAAAGCAACATAAAAAGAATGTAATAATATGTAACATAATAGTATATAATAGTAGTAATATGTAATAATAATAAGAACAGAAGAAAAAAGCAAGGTACTCAAGATAGCTGAGGTACTCAAAATGCCCAAGGCGCTTGTGACAAGGCGGCTGACATTAATCTTCATAGCCTTGCCCCTAGTTGTAGCTGTTAAAAAAAACAAAGAATATTTTTTTTTAAAAAACTTTGAGCCCAAATACAGACATACCTATACTAATGTATCCCTTGTAAGAAGAGTACATAATTTTTGATGCATTAGTGGTGATGATCATGTAACTCTCGTTTACGGCAGTTGACGAAAGTGATATCACAGAAGGTTCAATGTTTAGTTGGAGAGTAGGATTGCGATAGATGCACTTTGAGATTACGGAATAGCTTGATAGACCATGCTTGTGAAGATGATGGGGCATTTAACCGAATCAATAACATAGTGTAGTATATATTGCAAACAACCTTATATTATCACGACAAACTCAATCCTAAGGAAAATTAGCGCATACAATTCAAATGGGGTTGAAAAAGAGAATTTCCGTCATAATTGAACAGAAACTAGCGTTTAAAAGAACGACAAAAACTCCACTGGACGAAAAATAATAGTATCCCTTTGGTCAGTTAAGTGTGCTTATATTTTTAGGAAATTAGGTTTCTAGAAGATTCGCCCAATTTCACTTAACATGTCAACCAAATGTGTTCACTTTTAAATCATTTTTATATATATCTACACACACTCAACATATACACCATTCAATGGATACATCCTTCAACACATACACCTTATTCACACTCTTCTCACAGACACAATATGCCACGCACTTACAACAAAATTGACGCAGTTCAGCGCCAGAAGATTATTGAATCTGTCTACAATGAACATTTAACTTTTGCCGAGACTGCCCGCCGTTATGGCTTTCCCCAGTCTACAATTCGGTCCATTGCCCGCAAGTTTGAAAAAGATGGATTATTTGATAACAAGCCGCGTGGTGGGAACCGCCTCCCAGTTCTCAATGACAAGCACATTTCATGGATCAAGGAGCAGCTTGATGCTCATCCTGATAAACCGATTCGCGAATTACACCAAGAACTGAACAGATATTTCCAAAATAACCCC
This sequence comes from Lobosporangium transversale, assembly GCF_002105155.1. NCBI lineage: Eukaryota > Fungi > Mortierellomycota > Mortierellomycetes > Mortierellales > Mortierellaceae > Lobosporangium > Lobosporangium transversale. The sequence goes on from NW_019028979.1 coordinate 1,348,983, forward strand.
CCCGTATCCATCTCTTGTGTCTCGCGTGCAGTTAGGAAACAGGCCAAGTATACTCTCAAGCTCCGAACGTGCGTCTTGGGGCCAAAACGCCATGGAAAGCGGCATATCCATTAGTGATGCCGTGTTCCTTGATGAAGCTGGGTTTGACCTTCATTTGATGCGCCGCTTTGGGCGAGCCCTACAAGGGAAAAGAGCAGTAAAGATTAGGCCTATAAATCGTGGCCGCAACCTGTCTCTTTTGGTAACAGTTGGTCGAGAAGGAATAATTACTTCTAATGCCGGACTTGGCTCCTATAATTCAGAAAAGTTTCTTGAATTCCTCAATACCAAGCTGTTCCCAAGCCTCCAAGCGCCAATGATAATACTAATGGATAATGTCAAGTTCCATAAAAGCCTAGAGATCAAAAAAATAATTGAAGGCCATGGTCATACCCTCTTGTTCCTACCCCCATATACCCCTCACTTCAATACGGTTGAATGGGTCTTTGGTCATGTTAAGGCCCATGTAGGGATCCAAGAATTAGATAAGCAAGAAATGTTAACAGAGCACGTTGAGGCAAGCCTTCGAAATATTATCCCCTCAATGTGCTGTGGGTGGATGCGTGAGGTCAATAGGAACATGTCAATAGCACTCAGAGGTGAACTTCTGGGTTGATATTACAGTTGAATAAAACTTAAGCGAATTTGGTTTGAAAGTTAAGCGAAATTGGTAAGCCACTTGGCTCAGTTGGTTGGTAAAATAGCACACTCAATTGGTCAAAGGGATAGTCGTGAGTAGAGAGAAAAACAGTTAATTGATGGGAGGACAAAATCAAACTTTGATCCTTTGGAGATGACTGCGCCCAATATCTCTAAATGTTGCATTCAATAATTTTGAAGTGCTGACATTCTCCTTCTCCCTCTCATTTCCTCTTCTGATCTTGAATGTCTACAACAAAGCTCCCTAGTGGATTCACCCACCATCAATACCTCTTTTATTACCATATCAATGAATGTCAAATATTGGTACTTCATTGAATGACAAATGGAGGTTCCTCTCGATGTCCTTACATCCAGTGCTCCTATTCGAACCATTCGCGTCATTCGAACCATTCGCGTCATTCGAGTCGATCCAGGCTAGGGCTTATTCGAACCGGTTCGAACTTACCATGATTCGTTTTCGACTCGAATGCATTCGAACCCATTCGAATTCGATGTGTTCGAATCGAATAGGAGCACTGCTTACATCTCAGTTCTCTCAAGTCCCGTCTGGTAGCCTATGGTGTGTTTTGCCTTTTAAGGGCCCAGAGTTTCAAGTAGCTCCTTGTGGTTGCCCCTACGCTCCAGTTAAGGTAAATGAGGGTCATTTTGTTTTTTTGTCAGCCTAGGCTTGATTAAGTGGATAGAGTTCTTCAAGCCTCCTAATCTCACATAACGTAGAGTAGCTTCTATACTGATGCGCACTCCCTCACTCGATTTGATGTACTGCTGAACTTCCTAAATGGATCCAAGTGTTCCTGTAGCAAGCTTGCGTGCAACTGCCCTCTTGGTAATAGGAAACCAATGGAGGTCTGCCCATTCTGGTTTCAGGAATATTTTCCTTGTCACGGTTCCTGATCCTTAGTGCCGATAAAGTAGAGATACTAAGTTCCCTGACAATTTCAGTTGTTGGCTTCCCTTGTCGAAGTAAGGTCTGGGCACTTTGCACCTTTTCCGTAAAGGACTCCGTCATAATAAATGCTAAGCGTTGTGGAATGTTGCTCGTAAGTAAAGGCTCCTGGAGGTATGGCGGAAAGTAGATTTTAGTGGAAAAAAGAGAAGTCAAAATACATTCACCTTGTAAATCTGTCAAACTGAAAGTTGATAATTTCATTACGAAGTCATGACTAAGAGTAAGACCCGAGAGTAATAGTGAAGTAAATTAACTAAAGACACGACTTGCAGTCCACTGGCGGGGTGCTAGAGGACTTTTGGTGACGACTCTACTAAAGTGGCCAAGCCATTGACCGCCAGGTTCAAATATACTTCATGAAACGCCCTCAGCAGGCTGACATGGCTATGAAGTGTATAAGCAGCTCCTTTTCCTCTTAGAAACAAGGACGCGTACATGCATATAGCAGAGGAGCCTCTCTAAGGGTATATATTTATGGGAACAATTGCTCAACCTTTGAGCCCCAAATTGCATTTCTGCACCAAGAGGGATAGGACTCGCACTGGTTCCTGTCTGGTTCCATATTCCTTCAGGATTCATTGCCAATGCCGCTCCTAGTGCCGGAGCACCAATGCCCTACAGCTTTCCCATCTTCGGCTAAAGCTGGGATTCGAGCTGTTGTAAAGATTGATAAAGGATTGACCAAGCAGAATTATTACAGGACAGCCCTCAAAATTCGTCCGGCCGTGATTATTTACAGTAGTTAGGGAGGCACGAAGAGAATGATTGAGCGAGGGGGATGACATGATGATTAGGATTTGAATGGCGGCAAAGCAGCTCGCCAAAGTGGGTCCCCAATGACCATTATCCATCGAGCCAGGACCATATATGTGTTATCTTCTTTTATTGCCTAATTTAGCGAACTTTTCAGAAAACTACCCTTAAATAAAAGAAATAAACTATATAAATCTGCTCTGCTACCAAGTTGGATCTGCATCTTCTTGATAGTGAGCCAGGAAAAATAGTAAAACTAAAGACAAAAGGGTGGGTATAGGGTGGGACATATATGGTCCTGGCTCTCGGATAATAAGCTTAAGTCGTCATGTTATTCGACTTGGCCAGCTATTATGTTTTTATTAAAAGGAAAAGAATAAGAATGGTGAAAAGAGTGAGATAAATATGAGGCTTGGCTGTCGCAATCTAGTTCGTTACAATTATTGCTTGTCCCTTTCTATGTAAAGGGCTGCCTAGACTAAAAGCTCTACACTATAGCTCATAATCAGATGTGGTGGATGCTACCATGATAGCCATCGAAGCAGCGGTGTTAGTTAGCAGGGAAAGCATATGGATTGCTCTTGTTGGAGTTTATGTGTGATTTTTTTTTTTTTTTCTTTTTTTTACAAGAGCTGTCAAGAAGAGAAGGGAAGGGAGGTTTGGTCAATTCAAGCTTGGTTTCCAAAGAAGATGGTTGTGATAGGAAAGCAGCATTCATTACTATCATACTTGGCTTAAATTTCTCCCTAAAAAGCTACTGGCGTTGTTTTATTAGGAAGATGGCCTTCACAGATAACATTCCAAGGCGGTTTTTTGCGGGAACTTTGGGAAGAAGTTTAAAAAAAAAAAAAAAAGCTACATACAATACAGGGCAACTACTAAGCTATGGCATCCTCCATTTTAATAAATGTTATGCTTGGAAGCAGTCTCTCCCTAGATTGCTTTTATGGCTCAACGCAGTAGATAGATCCGACTGGTGAGATGCCTTTGTGGCGACAGCGCTTGTCCAAGTAACGCTTGCAACCTGTTGGACCATGAGGCTGAATTACGCAAATGTTATCGTCCACAGAAAGTAAGGGAACGCAAGTATCTAAAAGGATTTTTTTTTTATTTTAAAAAAGAGGTCAGCAAGAATAGACCATCCATTTCTCTTGGAAAAATGAAAATGAGCCTTTCAGCTTAACTAACCTCCAGGGATCATTTTTTTGCGCAAAGGTTCAACAGGGATGCCCTCTGTATCGCAAATCTTGTACCACAGCTCATAAGCAGATGTGGTGGATGCCATCACGGCGATTATCAAAGCAACAGAGCAGATAATAGAAGAGAGTGTGGTATGCATTTTTTTTTGTTATCTATTCTTTTTGAAAAAAAAAAAAAAAAAAAAAAAAAAAAGAAATGAAGAAAAGAAGTAAATGGGTTCATTGAGTGTTTTTTTTTTTTTTTTTTTTTTTTTTTTTGAAAAAAAAGGACACATGTAAAAGGAGTCAATTGAAGGCGCCCTTCATTCTTAGGCGTATTTTTAGCTCCGGAGAGAGAGTTGTTTATACGCCGCTCCTCTGTCTTAAATATCACACACGCCGCTTTGACACTGAATGCTAGGCATTTAACCGCATAAAGGTATCAGTTTCGGCGGAAGTTTGTACTGAAATGCAATGCGCAATGTTGTCATGGTAAAAGATCATACCACTTAATTTGTATTTAAAAAAAGAACGAAGGGTCATCATATCGCAAATAAGGAAATATCCTTGACAATGGACATCTATTCAGGTGATATTATTGAGGTAGCTCTCTCCTCCAAGCGGGATAATTGTTGCATGCTGTTGTCCAACACAAAGACAGAGGCAAGAATCTAAAACGAAAACAAATCGCTCATTTTCATATACAGCTACAAGATATTGTTTAATGGGCAATTATATGACGCTAACTAAGCTTGCATTTCTACTTCTTGCTGACGCTCTCTCTCAGCCTTGCGTTGTTCTTTTGACTTTCTGAAATATCGCGTCTCTTCAGGATCAAAGCCTCCTTCTGGTGCACCAAAATATGCCCATGATGGTGTTTCTGCCATGTAATCCAGACTGGTGAACTTTTCCCCAGACTCGACCAAATCAAAGAATTTGTCATAGTCGATATGTGTATACCACTTTCCATCCTTTTTGAATTTGGTCGAGGCGACCAATATAGAACAAGAATGAGCGTGCTCTGCCGCAATCTCATAACCAGCGCCCAATTGCTCTTGAATCAGCTCCACAAACCGAACAACTTCTGTATGATAGGGAACATTAGCCATTGTCAAACCAGATGCACCTCCATAACCACAATAAGTTACTCCCTTGATCTCAATGAAATCAGGCTGACCACGACGGATCAGCTCAACATAGTTGGCAATTTCATCCGTATTGAAATCCTTGACCAGCGTCAATCTGTAGACTGTACGCTGACCCTTCCTGCCCAGAGCATCCAAACTGTCGAGGAATCGTTCCCAAAAGTCACGGAATAGAGGCCGGTCAATTTTCTTCAGCGATTCTTTTGTAGAGGCATCGACACTGACATACAACTGGGTTACTGGGTCCATACTAGCAATAGCATCGGGGAACTGAGCGTTTGTCACCAGGAACGATGAAATGCGCTTCTTGTGTAGCAACTTGACGAATTCATTGATATGGGGGTACTATACATGTAAAAAAAAAATTTGTTAGTCCGAGTCCACGATAATTTAGACGGATAGTATGAATCTATAGTCTTGCATGTTCCCAAGACTTACGAAAATAGGCTCGCCAACTAAAGACAGGGCGCAGTGCTTGACCTGAGTGGCCTCAACAAAACGGTCAGCGCGGACACCAGGAACGCCCTTGAGCTGCTTTAGCATTCCATAGTGGTTTTCCAATGCGCCTTCCAAAATGAACTCTGGGTCATCGACCTTCCATCTCCACTCTGTACCAACAGGATTAGTATGATGTCTCCAGCTACATCAAGTATGATAAGTAGTAAAAGAAAATAGAGTTAGCATTAATATATGTAAAGATAATGTACCATCTCAGCAGAGCATTTAAAATGCATAAAACAAAGAAAAGTACCAGAAGACACATTTGTTGGCGCATGCTAAAGAGGGGGTGGTTTCCATGCAGAGATGAGACTGAATACCATAGAACGAGTGCTTATAGCAGAATCCGCGACCTCTCAGTGCAGCCTTAGTCCAGCGGCAGATCTTGACACCAGAGTGGGTCCCAATAATTTTGTACCCTTGCTTGGTTAATGATTTGTACAGCAGAGGGCTGACCATCTCACGCACCTCTCGGGGCTTGATTGCTCTACCATCCTTGGTCTCACCAATCATACGCTTTGCACGAACTTTCTGATTCGCATAAGCTTCCTCATCCAGAGCCTTATCTTCCTTGGCTTGCCTGATCTTGCGAGCCACGTTGCCCATATCCTCTACATCAACCATGTCACCTTCTGAAGTACTGCCTCCATCAATTGTTGGTAACCCCAGCTTTTCCTCCTTGGTTTTCTTCACAGCTTGGCCATCTTCATCAAACTCTCCGTCATCATCATGTTCTGAGGCTGATGCGCCATCCTCCTCGTCTGATGAGAAATAAGCTTCGTGAACATGGCTCTGATTTGGATCCAAGAGTGATTCCAGAAGAGCGTCATTCCACTGTTTGAATGCGCCACCCTGATCTATAAAGGAGTAATTAATATCAGTATACGATACTATTGTATCTCCTTGACAATCTTTTTATTTTATTTTATTTTATTTTTTTTTTGAATTCCTTACCTCCATTCTTGTCTCCTTCACCAAAAGGCCAGACACGTTGAGCACCTAGCTGTCCAAGCCATTTATCTGCAGATCGGGGACCGTTACAGAACTCATCACCATAAGCTGAATCACCCAAACCAAAGACGGAGAACTTGAGCTTCTTGAGTGATTCTCGCTCCACACGCCAATCGAATCGTGTATCCTCAAGCCACTTCAAAAACCAGTCGTTAGGACCCTCCACGTTATAAGTCGATAGAATAAAGATGCACAATGAAGATTCACTCAAGAAATCCTCGGTATCATAGTCCACAATATCGATCAACTTGGGCTCCGGAAGGCCTCGTGAGGCAACAGATTGTGCTAGTTCTTGAGCAAAGAGCTTTGCTGTCCCAGTGATGGTCGAATAAAATACTTTCATGGGTTCTGTGAGCATAGGAAGCAGCAAAGGATCAATCTTAGCAGGGGCTGTCGGAGCAAATCCATTTGTCGATGAACAGGCACAAGCATGACCACCACAGCCATTGGAGACAGTGCTAGTAGGAACAGAAGCAGTGATGATATTGCCATCATCATCTACCATAGTGTTGTTGTGGTTATTTTCATTCTTATATTTCCCACCGCAGCATCCGGTTGAGGTATCGCCTGCAGGTTTGTTCTTGCCTCCACAACAACCGTCGACAGTCGAAGAGGTAACGATTGGAGCAGAGGCAGAAGTAGTGACCGGATCAGCTTGCTTTTTATTCTTGGGTTTCTTACGAATCACTTTGGGTAGTTTTCGGAACTCTTCCTTCTTGAGCCCCTGATGTCTGTAGGGCTTTTGCTCGGCCGTGGCATGATCCATTACTCTAGAAACGGCAGCGGGAGAGAGAGTTGGGATAGTGGGGTCATGTTCCATATCCTGAACGATCCCCTCAACCTCGTTAGGTGGTTCTTTATTCTCACTAGCATCCTTATCCCTTTTAGAGTCGCTGTTATTCTCCTTGTCTTCATTAGTGTTGTTGGTGTTTGAATTGACCTTTTCTTTGTTGGAGAGAATAATGGAAAGAGTTGCAATGGCAAAGGCCATGCAGACCAAAGGAATGCGGTACTCCTTCCAAAGCTGTAAAGCTGATGATGAACTCATGTTAAATGTATTCTTCTTTTCTTTCCGGCTAAAATAGAAAGAGGAGGGGAAAGAGAGAGTGAGGAAGGTGCAGCAACTGAAGTAAAAAAAAAAAAAAAAAAAAAGGTTCGTCCTCTGTGGTCTGTGTAGGCCCTGACTTTTTTTTTTAAGATTGTTGTTTGGGTCCAATGGACAAAGTAAATTGTCAAGCCACTTTAATGCAGTCACATTCTCCTAAATCAATTTATTATTTATTATGAAATATATACAGTTTATTTGTAGCAATGCCATAACCGACCCTTGCTTAAGATACCTAGCTCACAGATAAAGCTGTTGGGATCCCCTTCATCAACCGTTGTGCTGTGTGTGTTGCCACTTCCAGCCCCGGCCCCCTCCCCACCAGTCCCCTCGCCAGGGATTTCCTCGTCAATCTTGGCCTCCAAGTTCTCGATCGGTACCTGCCAATGGTTCTGCCCATAGACAACACTAGCCATCTTGGCCATTTTAAGTACATCTTTTAGGTTTCGAGTGCCTGAGTCAAAATAGGGCCACTCGGATGGATCCCTGACTGCATACTCAGACAAATATCGGATCGCATCTTCTATTGTGCCTCCTCCGCTCTCAATAGTGACGCTCTTTTTGGAGGTGATTCTGATCGTACTTTGAATAACGGGCCCCCTATGATGCCACAGATCCACATCGTATGTAGATGCCTGGATGGCCAACAGCATCAATCCTTGTAAGTTAAAGGTCGAATAAAAGAAACTGATAGGTCGGAAAGTTTCGTGGGGCTGTGCACCATCCTTGCGGATTTGAGGTCCAACTCTTTTCTCTTTAGCTTCCTCCATCAAAGCTCTGGCGTCTTCATTACGGCCCAAGAATTCGAGAATAGAGACGTATTGAACTGAGAAGTAGGTGCCATGGTTATTTTTAGCATTCTTCTCCTGATTAGCTTCGAACGACTCGTCTAACCAACTTATATAGGACTTGAACCAGGTCTGGAGCCTAGGAATCAATGTGGGCTCTGAATGCATGGCCTTGGATCCTTCGATTGCCTTGAGTGCATCAAACATTCTAAAACAAAAATGTGTAAAAGTAAGGAAAGAAGCATGTTAACAAAAGTCACTCGCGATTATAGAAAAAAAAAAAAATAGAAGGAAATTGGTAGAGAAAGTATAGAGAGAGTGTAGAGAGAGGCATTACCCATAGACTTTGAACATGTCAAGGACACCTTGAGCACGTCCGAGATTGTTGCCAAAGATCAAACTGCCATACTTGATATTAGGATTCATGTAGGTTTCTTCGTCTAGGAACCACTGCTTGACTCTGAATACAACCTTTTCAGCATAGCGCTCCTCGCCTGTCCAAAAATATGCCTGTCCCATATAGTAGCAGTCCCTAAAGACTTTTCTCAAAAGCCGATAATCCCATACCAAGTCCATGTCTGGGTTGGGTTTACCATCAATTCGGATATACGGCAGGCCACTGGGGGTGTTTGGATTCTTCCAGAAGTAACGTGCCAATGAGGTATAATCATGAATATCGCCTGAAGGTGGGATCTTGTCCTTGGGCTTGATGACCACTGAGTAAATAGAATTGTTGCGGTAGGCAATATTAGCCTGGCCTAAAATATATTTAACAGCCGCATCTCGCTCGAGCTTGATATGGGGCCTGCTCTTGAAATAGTCGTCCAAGGCTTTGACACCGATCTTTTCCTCAAGGAGTTTTTTAGATGCAGTCGGAAGAAACGCCTCATCAAACTCTGTCGGCAAATCGTCCTGAAGCACTCCCTTATTGTTGTCTTGGGGCTGTTGCACCAGATGTCTATTATTCCCTTCCTGTGGCGGTGTACGTTTCTCTTTCTCCTCGTCGTCGTCTTCATTATTAAACAGGATCTTGTCGTTATTGACCTCCTCTATATCCTTCCGTTCCCGATCTTCCTCTTCTTTCAGCCTTTGTTTTTCCATCTCATCCACTTTTTCATTTTCGGCTTGCTTCTGTTTCAACAATTCTCTGTACTTTTCTTCTGCTTTGAGTTGTCGTTCTGCTTCTTCTGTTTGTTGGAGTTTTTGTTTCTGTAACAAAGCTTCTTGTTGCTCTTGTGTACCGCCATTGCCTCGCCAGTTTTCATTGTTGACGCGGTTAAGAGCAGTATTAGTGTGTGGGGTAAGAACATAAAGGGTATAGAAGAGACAGAGGCCTAGCAGTACAGTAAGCCACCTCTTACTGGTTCCTCGTAAGTGAACCATGTTTGATTGATTGTTGTCTCTATTGGCAAAATTATTAGATATAAGGTTGTAGATTTTTGCAAAAAAACAAAAAACAAGGATGGGAGTGAAGAGAAGGAATCTGGACAAGAGAGGAGAGAGAGAAAAGACAAAGAGAGCAACAGAGAGAGTAGAGAAAAAGAGAGATAAACATCCACCTCTTATCCCTATGATGCGATCGATTTGTGTAGAGTATGTTTACTGGGATCAAATGTTATTTTGGGCGCCTAGGCTCGTCGGCGCGGCGTAGACACAGGATGAATCTGCATGGGCGCACACGCACGAGCTATTTTCCACAACAACCAAGATGCACAAAGCACACATGTTTTTGTGAACGAGAGCCCATTGCCATCAAACCTTGTCAAAAAAAATTGCTGATCCATCTCTCTGTCAAGGACATTTAAAAGGTTTTTATATGAATATAGCGACAATGTGCATACATAGTATTAGGAACCTTAAGAAAATCGTATCGATATGAAAAGATCTAGAATGGCCATTGTTCTGTCTAATACCTTCCTAAGTTCGTTTAGTGGTTTATTCTTAATACAAAACATGGGCGCAAAAAAAATAAAATAAATAAAAGGGCAAATCTTGTACTTCATTTGAGCCTTCACTCAAACACCAACTTTTGTTACCAGAGATTTGTAGCTTTAGAAGGCGCTACATTGCTTTTACGCGTTTTTTTTTTTTTTTTTTACTTGTTTGTTTCTCTGTTTGCTTGTTCGTTTGAATGAAGGATTTCACATGTGTACATGTATGTGTGCGATAGGTTAGAGGAGATTTTCATCAAAGGTAGTTTTATTATTAACAATTAACAATCCTCAAAATTGTCTTTTTTTAGTTTCTAGCATAGCCACAACTTAGAATTTCAATCTTCTATTCGTAAAAAAAGATGGGCAGAGCAGAGACCATCTTGGCTTGAACAATCAGTCCATTTCTTCGATAGTAGGCTGTGATGGCTGTGCTTCTTCTGCCCCTGCGCCCAGTGCTGGCCGTGACGACGATGCTGGTGGTCCTGAGAAGAGACTGCTCATTAGATCTGCTAACAAGTTAGCCTGTTTTGGTGCCCTAACCCCAAAGAACAGCTCTCCAATAGTCGCCATCATCTATATTTGTTTGTTTATGTAAAATAGTTATCAGTTTTATATCGTACTTGAAGCATAAGGGATTGCCACTACAATGCATCTTTTTTTTTTTTTTTTTTTTTTTTTTTTTTTTTTGCTGTGAATAATCACTTACCGCGCCAAAATTCTCGTCAATGGACAGAATACCTTTATACTTTGCAGAAAGCTGCTTAAAGAGAGCAGGGTTACCGGTTTCACAGGACAAGAGCAACAGCTGTGTAAAATTGAGCAGTGAGGACTTGAAGGTCTGCACAGTTTTGGTAGAACCTGAAGGGGTGTTATACTTTTGTTCTGATGCCAAATAGGTTGATGGCAATCGCTCTACAAATGTTTTATAAACAACATTAGCATCGCGTAAATTTTTCATTGATAATTCCTGAAGGACACCGCGTAACAGGTATGCGCCCTTATCATGACTAGGTTCCATTTCTGACCACTCGAACAAGGCAAGTCCCAACGCCTCTGCACTTTCTTGTGTTCCTACTAACAGATGTGCCTCTGCTTGAGCGTAGTCCTTTTCTGGGTGCGTCCCACATTGGAATAAAGTCATAGTAATTGATAATAATGATAAAAAACAATAACAATAACAATAAAAAGTCAGATGCCGCTCATGCAATAGTTTCGCAAACCTGTTAAAGGCTATGTGTGATTCATGCTTTAATATACCTCTCCAGAACAACAATCCCACATAGTGTTGAATCAGAGGATCGCCCTCCCGGTACTCTCCATTGTATCCAGACCAGCTAGATTGAAGGGTTTTTTGTAATAAGGTGAAGGATAAATAACAATAATAAAGATTCAACAATCAATTTCCAGGAGTTGCCAATTTACTCAATATTAGCTAACAGTCGTCAATTGCAGCGCGGTATAGTTTACCTGATAGCCCCTTGGAGAAATGATCTACGTTGAGTGTTCTCGGGTCCCATCAAGTCAGCAAGATCGAAAATACGATCTATCCATTATTGTTAAGGATATGTCAGTATTCCTAATACATCAAAAATAGGATAATTCCTTAACTAGCAATCCTTTTTTTTTTTTTTTTTTTTTTTTTTACCTCGAGATTCTTCTGTGACAGGAATCTTTGCCTGATTGTAGACATCAATAAGGTATATTGCCAAGTCTGTTCCTGAGTTGCCCTGCTTATGCTTCAACAGAAGCATTGCTCCAGAGTGCAAAAGATCGATCGCATCATTGTAATTTTGAGCCTTGACATAGCTGATAAAATAAATAAAAATGTTAAGGGTATGAATAATATTAGTAGTGGAAAACATCTTGCCTTGTGAATTAATTATGGTCGTTATTATTTGATTTCAACTAAAGGGATGTCCTGTTTTTTCATGTTCCTGACTTGTAAAGAGAAAAGAAAAAGGATGAAGACAAACGTACCGATTGGCTACAGTACGGTACATCTGATGGGCCTCATAATAGTTTCCGTCACCCACAGACTTTTCTAGTTTCTTCAATGTTTTTGCAGTTCCTCTTGCGGCGGCCATAATGAATGCTCTTTCCTTGTTGTTGGTGATGTAGCTTTGAAGGAGGAATGAGATGGTTTCGTCGCGTATCCTTGCGTTTTCTATGGTCTTCCACGCTCCTATCTGTGGCTCAGCACAAATTCTGTTCGCTCCGAGCAGTCACCCACTTTCTTTTCTTCATTCATTCCCTCCACATTCTTTCATTGCAAGAGGAAGCAAAACATTCCACACAATCTCGACCTCGTTTTTCTTCATTACTTCGTTAACCGACTTTCCTTTTTTTTTTTTTTTTTTTTTTTTTATATTTTTTGTTGTCCTTCGTCTCGCACTCTCTCACTCCTTTTTTTTTATTCAATTTTATTTTATTTCCCTCGCACACGACTGGCTTTGCCCAGATTTTTTTTTTTTCTTTGACAAACTCTTGGTACTCTTTCTATTTTACAACTCAGCCATGGGGATCTATCGACCTTTAGTGGTAAACAAAATAAAAAAAAAAAAAACCATTATTGTTTCCCTTTTCTTCTCAAGAATCAAAGCATTATCTTTTCTAATATGAAGGGTCTCTAATTTCATTATTTGATTATTATTAGGTGACGGCTTTAATAGAAGGATGTCAAATCCCAGCATGTGGTGTGCCCGCTACAATGGTACATGTTTATATTTATAGTCATCAATTGAAATTAAGCTTTCAACAAAGTTCCCTTTTGTCTTATATGACGCCTGATCCAGGTTATTGAATAATGACTGTAATAAATATATATGCATATAGAGAATGAACCTAATGGCTTCTAGCAGGGAGGATCCAAGGATACTCTACATTGGTATGAGGCTCTCCATTTTACACTTTTTTTTTGTCTGTTGTCTTCTACATTTTTTTTTTTCTAAATAACCGACACTTTATAGTCAACGGTGACAAGATTCTTGTGTATCATTTCTCAACGCTCACACCTTCGGGAATGCCCACTCTTTCAAATTGGCTCTCTGACCCAAGATGCACAAACGATGTAAAGAATACTAACTTAAACGAACGAACTTCTTGAGAAGAAGCTGAGAAAAAAAACAGAAAATGACCTTTTTTTTTTTTTGGTTCATGTTTTTGGGTGTAATTAGCATGTCAATGATAGAACAATCAATGTAATGAAGATTGGATACCTTGGCACAGAGGAGGTCCTGGTAACTGCTGATGAAACCGGTGATGTCTGTGTATGGTTCACTATGAACCTTCGGCGTGATCCACTGTTACTGAGGTGAGGTTTGATATCGAAGTTTTTATTTCTTTAAATTTAGTTCAAAGTTTATCGGTAAATGCGAGGAATTTTGCTTATTCATACTTTCTATTTTTTTTCTTTTTTCCTTCCTAACTCTGCCCGGTACATAGTGTTGGGAAGTCTGCATGGGGGATCGCCATTCATTCAGAGCAGCGTCTGATCGCTATATCGTGCAATGCTCATACTGTCACTGTGTTTCATTGTGGAATTGACTCTTGTTGGTCTCAGCGAGTATTGTCCAGAGATAATTCATCAACCAGGACAGATAATGGAGCAGGAGCAATATTAACAAATGTAGCTTCGTTAGCTACTTCAACTCCACTCCCATCATTCGAACCTCATATCGAGCACACCTCACAACAAATCCTTCGTGGACATCAACACAACATTCCTTCAGTCACATTTTCACGCTGCGGGAATTTTCTTGCTACAGCGTCAGTGGATCGTACTTGTAGGACCTGGCGTCTATCGGATGGACAACAAATCCAACATAAATCATTAGGGCCCCTTTGGGGCTGGGGGGTCTGTTTTGTGGATAAAGATGACTCCTGGATGACTCTTTCTCGACAAGAATATAAGCAGATCCCAAAAGACCATTTGCATCCAGGCAAATTGCCTGGTCAGAATGTCAGAGATTCTCCATTATCAACCACTGCGTTTTCACAACGACGATTACCCCCTGGAAGGGATTATCGAATGGTTCGGAGTCGATGGTTTGCTGGCCCGTTACATAATACTTCATGTGACGAGCTTGATAGTGATGATGAAGATCCTCGGAGGAGCCGTGGTGATGCTGATGGAGCGGACGAAATAGATTACATGGATGATCGAGATGCAGCCTTATTTGGGATGGACGATGATGAAGGCGAAGATGAATGGGAGGACACGAGTACTGATGGAGGAGAAGGACATGAAAGAGATGTAGAAGAGCAAGAGGAAGAAGAAGTAGGAGAGACGATGGATGAGGGTGATGATTTAGAAAACGAATTCGGGCGACGGGGTCTAGAGGCGATTCTGCAGCCAATACAACATTCGGATGTTTCTGCCGATACAGGTGACGATGCAGATATCGAGGGTACTGGTATCGATACAGAAGATGGTGGTGGCACTACTACAGAAGATGGTGCTGGCACTAGGTCTTCAACCGTACTTGCACAGCGGAGCCATCGGACAGATGTCCGGAGGCCGAGCGTTGCAGCAGCGGCCAGATCGTCAATCCAACAGCAAGGAGAGTCCTCATCAGAACATGAAGTACTAAAAGCGTCTATGTCATCAGCACGTACCACAGAGTCAAACATTGCTATTATGGACAAAATTGATGATAATGCGTCCGGCGGCCGAGGAGATCATCTTGATCAGTCACTGCCTCAGGAAGTTATAGAAGCTCGGGAATGGGCAATCAATGTAGATCCGAATGCTTTCACAGCTTATATATGCACACAACAAATTAGTGAAGGATCGCTGTCCTCCCAGCTCCGAAACCATCGCAACCGGAGATTAGGCATCGGAACAAAAGCAACGGCAGCATCAGAGCTTATTGCGGCCCAAAGATCTGTGCCGCCCTCCACGTCAAACCTGCTATCAATGCCGTCACCTTCACTTTCACATTCCACCCTAACATTACCTCCGCTACCAGCATCATCACAACCACAGCCTTCATTGCCCTCAGAGCTTTTACTCTGTGCAACAGCTCGCAACATTTATCTCCTCAGTCAAGATCATCCACCACCACCAAATAGGCGTACAAAAACATATAGCTCGAGACTAGCATCGGCAAGAGACTCTTTGGAAAGCCTCCAGTCAGACCCTCCTGATGAAGGCTTGATTACCCATAATGAGCTGTTGATGTGGCACAGTAACCTATTTCAAGACGAAGACCCCGACTACGATTCAGATCCGTATTATGACTATACTATGGATGAGCTTATGGGCACTGCGGACGATGATAGCAATAGTGGTGATAGTGAGAGTGATGATGACAACGATGACGATGACCCTTATGCGCATCACCACCATCACGATAATGATGTTGACATGGATGATCAGGATGATGAGGAGGAAGGAGTCCAGGAAGGAGGAGAAGGTCAGATTCCAGCTCTTTATACTATCTCTGTCGCACGTGCAGCTGTTGCAAGAGCCGACGGACGACGATTTCATTTCCTGGAACATTTTGATCGCATCTTCAATATATTGCTGATCCCGGAACTAAATGTCCTCATTGCAGCCAGCCAGAAGGGCGCAGTGACCATTTTTCGGTTGCTGAAGGTCTTAGACGATCCATCATGCTCAGAAACTTTGACAGCTGAAACTGCTACATCAGCAGCAGGAGCATCGTCGACAACATTGCCCACGGGCTCAACGCGAAAAGGGAGTGTAGCAGAGTGTAGCATTAGCAGTATGGAGCATAAGCTTACTGGAGACGCGCTGACAGGAGCAGGAGTAGACAACGAGGCAAGAAAGAGAATGAAAAAGAAGGCAGCGGCAGAGGG
Source organism: Lobosporangium transversale (assembly GCF_002105155.1). Lineage (NCBI taxonomy): Eukaryota > Fungi > Mortierellomycota > Mortierellomycetes > Mortierellales > Mortierellaceae > Lobosporangium > Lobosporangium transversale. The sequence goes on from NW_019028979.1 coordinate 1,364,866, forward strand.
CGAAGGGATGGACCATTCAAACGATGACAAGAGCCAGCATAACAGCCGCGACCATGACCGTGACAAAGAGCATGAGCCAAAGTTTAAAGCTACCAACAAGCCCGTGGAACGATTCGTACTCTTCCCAGAAGTATATCTTCCTCGGCTGGAGCCCCCACCACAGCCACTCTTTGGTGTCTCGGTCGTCCCTCTATGTTCGCCTTCATCTTCGTCAGCATCTGCATCATCAGTGTTCCTGTTGCATCTGGCCTATATTGACACTCAGTTTTATAGTTATGAAATCCGTCTTCGAAACGAAAAGGATGATACTGTCGCTTTGAATAACATTTTTGTATAGTATATATAGTTTATCAAGAGACTTTCTTCCTCTTTGATTCATTTTTTTTTTTTTTTTTTTTTTTTTTTTTTAATGGCTGTAAACGAATAAGGTTCATGTGAGAGGTTTTGTAATATTGGCACTATAGTTTTTTTTATTAGGCGACGTTGCAGCTTTAATGTCATGCTTCTGAACATCTTTGAAATATTCTTATCTATATCAAGATATAGTCATCTAGATCCTCTGCCACTGCAGGATGGTCACCTTCCGTGGCATTGCTCTTGTCTTGAGAATCAAGGCTTGCTTGAATTTGAGTACTTTTATGTTCGGATGTCTGTTCCTGTATTTGATCCTGTGCTTGTTCTTGGGCTTGATTCTGATGATTAATAGAGACAGGTGTAGACATGCGGATGTCCTCTCTGTCCTCCGAGGTATCGTCAAGGCGCATGGGTGACTCATTTCCTTGCTCATGCCCCTGCTCCTGCTCCTGCTCCTGCTCTTGTTGCTCAACATGCGATGCGTGGCGATGATGCCGCTGAGTAGGGTAATAAGGACAGGTCGACAAGTGTGATCGGGAGCCCAATGTCAATGATGACATTTCATATTGCTCAATCATTGCTGTACTAGCACTCGTTCTGAAAGTTGATGATGATGATGAGCCAGAGCCAGAGCCAGAGCCAGAGAGACATTGATTGCTCTCTGCTTCAAGTGTCTCCTGCGATGGATATGTATAGTGATGATGGAGATGCTGTCGAAGATGCTGACGCTGGAAATCGAGTAATTGACGCTGCTGCTTCATTAGCTTTCTCATTTCTGCATAGTCGCGTTCAGCCTGCTCCAAGTCCTCCATCTGTTGCTCCAACTCCAATGCTTCATTCTCCTGTTGTTGTAGTTGCTCTAGTTGCTCTTGATCATTTGCCTCCATTGTTGTCGACATTGTGGTTATATCGACTGGTTCAGATCCTGATGCCGTCGCTGCCGCTGCCGCTGTCTCTGCAGCCTGCACAGCCAAGTTTTGGACATGGGTCTCGGTCTCTCTCAAAGTCAGACCTAGATGGGCCATAATGGCAGACGAATGTTGTCCTCCTACCACCATCGATGCGACAGTTGATCCCATGATTCTATAGTTTCTCTGGATGCTTGAAAGGGTTGCTGATGGTATCGCTGGATGATCTTGCATATACTGCCGAAGCTCCCGGACTCCCTTTCCTGAAAACACACAAAAGACTTCACGCTGATGTTCTGTAAACTCTGAAGGGGGAACTCTACAAAATTTTTGGTATCGTGGAGACATGAATGCTGGAACTCCTGTGACAGAAAGATGGGTTAACTTTGTACATTGGTTCACCAAGGCCGCCACAGCTGTGTCCGAAAGATGTACACAATATGATAGATGCACTCGCTCCAATGTCTGGGGCACGACTTGGGAGACCAACATTGCATAAATACCATGATCGGTAATGTTGGAGCATTTGACCAAGCCAATCCTGCGAAGCTTTGGTAATTGGGCCATCGCGAAGACTGCAGCATCTGTAAGTTTAGAGCAGCAAGCCATATCAAGATATCGGATGCGAGTGCAGTGCTGTGTCAGTGTGGTAATGGCCTTGTCTGTCAATTTTGAGCAATGACCTAAATGCAGATAATGCAGATGCTTGCCCAGGATTTTGATTAAGCTGGCGCCCGCATCCGTGATTTTATCGCATTTTGTTAGAGCCAAGTTGCGGAGTCGGGGAGCAGCGGGTATAATCCTGGCTAAAGTCTCATCTGTGATGTGGGCACATGAAGTCAAGTTCAAGACACGAAGCTGCTCAAACCGAATGGTGGATGATATGCCCTGCGATGGTGATGATGACGAAGTCAAAGCCAATGTAGATCCAATGGGAATAGAAGAAAACGCCTGATCCGTAAGGTTGGTGAGAAGTGTCATGTTGATATCCCGAATTTGAGATAGGGTCTTGAAGACGATGTGAATGGCGTTGTTGGTCATAAGGTTACAATTGGTGACATCAATCTCCATGAGCTGCGGACAGGACTGTATGAGCGCAAAGATGGATCGGTCTGTCAATAGAACACATTGGCCCAATTTGATCTAAATAGGAGACAAGACAGTTTTTATGTCAGGAAAAAAAGCAAATATCATGAGCAAAATTAGGAGAAAGGAGTTATCATTGTTGCCCCATGATGCATGCATAGCATGTGTTATTATGACGTGAATGTAGATAAAAACAATAAAAATAATCAGTGAGGCGAGTGTGAAATATCCCAATTATCACACTACAGCAATAATATAGTTGTAATACGATTGGGTATAATTTGTTCCTTCAGGACACCAATCCAAATCATACGATACGATTAAAAAAAAAAAAAAAAAAAAGTATTATTCCACCACTCCATCCATGTCCTGGCTTTTGAATATAAACTCTTCCGCCTATTGTGGAAAACAAAACAAAATCCCCCCAAGTGCACACTAAGAGGACTGATACAGAAGTAGGTATTGAAAAGATGTCCTATATTTAAATAGGGATATGTTGGGTGTATGAACGTGGAGTGTGATGCTGATGAACTTACTCGCTTTAGGCTTCGGCAACTGGCTGCTAGTTTTATGATTGAGTCATCTGTCAAGGCTGCACAGCCTGTCAAGTAGAGTGTATGAAGCTTTGGGCAATGAACTGCAACATGTTCCAAAACTGAATCTGTGACAGCTGGGATGTCGGACAGATCAAGGGAGTACAGTCCCCGCCCAACCTTCAAGATCTGTTTCAGCCCTTCCTCAGTGGTTTTAGTACAACCAGGCAACATCAATCGTTCAAGTCGAGTACAGCGATCGAATTGTACCAGTAATTCATCTGTCAGATCGTGTGCCAACATTGAAAAGTTTAGTCTCCGGATATAGTCTGCATAAGGGAAGACGGTCTGGGATCTGTCCAAGGAGAGTGTTGAGCAGATTTTATGAACAAGCGAAAGGTTCAGAAGTGAAGGGCGAGACCAGAGAAGGTCCATTCCACAAGAGCACCAGAGTTTGCAGACCAGGATTGCGGACCGCAAGTCCTGTGGAGTGGTCAGGAACCTGAAGATGTGCAAAGTGAGCTCCAGAGGGATTGTCAGGCAGTATTGCTGCTGTTCTAATGTCTTGTTCTGGGGTTGTTCATACTCTTGTTTATATACATGTGATGTCTGTTTTTGTTCTTTATCTTGCTCTTCTTGCTCTTCTTCTTCTTCTTCTTCTTCTTCTTCTTCTTCTTCTACTTCTTGCTCCTGTTCCCATTGTTCATCATTATCAGAGAGTTGTTGTATTGATTGATGATTATTTGTTGTAGAGGTAAGAGTGGAAGTAATACCAGTGTGGTCTAGGTCCATGTCGGAAGTGGAAGTGGAAGTGGAAGAAGAAGAGGAGGAGGATGATTTTTTAGCCTTGTCCTTGACTGAATGTGTACTTGTGCCAGTTAGACTTGTGGTTGTTGTGCCTGAGCAGTCTAAGGTTGCATAGACATCGTCTTGGTCTTGCTCAGCGCAGGGGGTAGTGCTCTGAGAGGAGGTAACGGAGAGTGAAGCGAGGGAAGAAGAAGGCAAGGGCAGTGACATGGGCAAGGGCGAAGGTGAGGGCGAAGGCGAGGATGGGGAAGACCGGAGAGGAGAAGAAGGTGAAGGAGGAGAGGATTGGAAAGGTTGTAATGTTGAATGTGAGTGTGAGGGAGAGTCGATATCCATGGTATCCATTTGGTTTAGAAGGAAAGTAGAGGCAACAAACAGTTGCAGAGAGGAAGGAGTAAAGTAAGATGAACCGAAAAGAGAGGAAAGAATGAGAATGGAATGTCAAGGTGAATGTGTCAATGTCAATGTAAAAGTGAATGTGAATGTGAATGTGAATGTGAATGTGAATGTGAATGTGAATGTGAATGTGAATGGGTAAATGTAAATGTAAATGTGAATGGAATGTGAATGTGAAAAAAGAAAGGGAAAAAAGGGAGGAAAAGGGAAAAATAAAAAAAGGGTTAAAAAAAAAAAAAAATTAGTTTTTTGGGCCAGACAGACCCAAAAACCATTTTCACATTCATCAACATTTTAATCTCATGTTTAATCGAGAGGGCAATGTATTACAAAAGGCTTTTTTGGGGTCAACACGTATGATCTTGACTAAAAAAGTTTTTCTTTCTTTTTGATCTTTGGTTTCAGGACAAAATGAACATGACAGTGGTATTCTTCCTTCCCCGATCTTGAGATCTTCTTCTTGTCATGCAGAATAGCAATGCTCAGGCGATGCTTTCTTCCTCTTACGATAATATCTCTTTTGCCTGATCAAATCAACCCTTGGGAGGTCAGGGCAAGACAACGAAGTCATGCTTTCAATCCATGCTCGATTGGATCCACCATCAAGATCGAGTCAAATAATGCGCAATAACCTGGCCATGTATGATCTGAATAACTGTTAAACCCCAATCCTTCCTTCCTTCCTCTCTTGCATCTCTATCGCTTTCTGTCCTACACACTAACGCATCATCATGTTCAAACATGGCTATCTCCATTACTAGCAAACATGTATTCCCAAGCTCATCATTCCATTTTAGTTTTATTTCTCTTTACTTTTTATTTTTTATTTATATTTTTGCTCACCTCCCCATCTTTCTCCACTGTATCTCCCTATGCTCATAGCCTATTTATTTTAGAACAGAAATCGGACTTGATTAGAAACATGGAAAGCTGTGTGGTTCCTTTTGCTTTTACTGGCTGATATCTATACGACCTATAGACTCTGGATTTTTTTTTTTTTTTTTTTTTTTTTTTTAGCGCATGGATCACCATTTGGTGTCTGCGCTCTTGTTTGTTTTTTTTTTTAAAAAGCCTTTTTTGTGTTCTTGCAGATCTGTCAATAGCCACAATGTGTCAATTTATGTATTTCATCGTCGCCGACATTTATAAAAATAAAATAAAAATAAAATAATAAAGTAATACACTTTTACTTTTTCCTTCACCTAACTATTAGTCATGAACCTATGCTTTAACTTCCCCCCCACCACCGAGCTCATATAGTAGCCTGTTGCAGAATTTCCACAAAGACTTTCAAGCTTCGGCCAACTCTGGACCATCCACATGATCGCATCCTTGGATATCCTCATCCCTGACCCAGTCATGAAATCTATACTTCTCAGTTCCTGTAATCTTTCCAGCTGCCCTAGTCCCGATTCCAAAAGCCATTCAATCCTTCCCCCCTGCTTACTCCCTGTTCTCTGAATATGATAGTTCCGGCCCAAATCAAGGTGTCTTAAGCGAGTCAGCTTTGATAGATGTTCAAATATTAAACGTGAAAGCCGTTGGTCTTCCCTACCATCACATTTCGTAGTCGAGCCCGAGTCCAAGCCCAATACCTCAGAGTCTGATTGTGAGTCTAAAAGACTGTACCGTGATCCTCGTTCTTTTGGTGCACCTGCCCGGGTCACGTCTATAAAAACTTTCCACGTTTGTAGTCCCAAACAAACCCAAGGCCCTACACTTGCGCCTTCCTCAATGTCTGACACGTGTATACAGTTGGCTGTCAAATGCTCCAACATTGGACAAGACATCAGCATTTGTTGAACCATCTTTCCTGTAATGTCTGAGCATAGACCCAGATCTAACGTTTGGATTTGAGAAAAATACCTTCCCAGTGCACTCACTGATTGTTCTTGTAAACTAAGGCTCCGTAACCGAACTAGCTTCAACTTTGTCCCAGCCCGTTTTAATAGTTCTGTTAAAAACTCTTCTGGAATGACTCTACCCTTGCCTCGATTACAGGTGATAGAAATAGACTCAAGTCCTGGCCAATGACGCTGATTCTGGTCATGGTCATGGCCATTGCGTCCTCCTCCTTGCTTTTGACAATGACAACGATGACCTTGCAAGCCAATATATTCCGTTATGGCGTCTTCAACCCGCGTGTTGCGATAGCTTTGGTGGATATTCCATTGTAGTGACAAAAGTCCAAAACTCTGTGCAATAAACACCTTGAATTGAGTCATAGGTGTCATCCCCCGAATATTCTCCAACACTAAATCCTCAAGTCTCAACGATGGTTCAAACGATCCTTGATCGACAATTCCTCCTATCCTTCTCTCTACCTCTGTCTGTGTCTTCATTGATGATAAGAATGGATGGTCAATGAGTAAATCTGAAAGCCTTACTCTCTTTAGATGAGGACCTGCTGATCTCCAGAGAAGCATCAAATTAGCTAGGCCGATTTCTCGCCCAACTATACTCAGACTTGTCAGTCGTGCAGAAGAAGGGCCGAATAGATGGGACTGCGGGGGAAAACAATCCACAACAGCTTCCCAGAATGCCCTGGATGGTATATTGGCTGGTTTCGAGAATCCAAGATTGACGTCAAGAGCTCTCAATGTATGTCGGTTTCGACGAACAAATAAAGCGAGTCGGCTCCATGCGTCGAGGCTATCATCATCTGCATATTCTCTTTCGGCTTTCACATCGTCCTCATCGTCGTTGTTCCGGTGATAACTATCTTCCAGCTGGATGTTATTACTACCGCTGTCGCTCTGTACACTATCCTCGTCAGAGGCATCGCCTTCCGACGGTAGTAAGTCCCAATTAATGGGTTGATTTTCATGGATAGTTCTATGTGATTCAGTCCCAGGAAGGGATAAGTACTCTAATCTTGTGCAATAGATGCTGACTGAAATATCGTACTGGGTCAATGGCCCTCCGTCAAAGATCAGTGACCTTGTATTGTGTGCATTGGCTTGAAAGAGAGAACGGAAGTTTATTGGTAGCTCTGATGAGCGAGAACGTGACATGGATCGTGAAGTGTAAATGGACATATTTCGCCAAAGCAAAGGGGTGAAGGACTTCTGCCAGGCTTTGCAAACAACCATACACTGCAATAGATCTTTTCGCGTCAGACATAAACCCACAAGGAGCCGGATCTCAGGCATGTCGAGGGGGCTATTTGTGTTCATGCTGTTTACAATGGCATTTCAATGTAAAAGATGAGGAGCAATGATCAATTTAACAAAATGATCTTTTTGTTTGGTTTTATTTTATCGCATTTGCCCGAGCTCACGACTCTTAAAATGATCAGAGTTTAAATTGGTAAATACGGTTGAGAACGCGCACCAATTATTCATCATCCACTGCAGATCTTCTTGTTCCAGAGAGCCTAAAATCCAACGAACGTTGAGCATACTGTAAAGGTTTATAGTACGGTGTCATGCCCCGGGAGATTCTGTCAACCGAGTATCTTCCGGTGTAGGTGCTCGAGTCAAACCCAAAGACTCAAGAGATGGCCACGATTAACGAATGTTCTGTGCTGACATCGTCACCAACGGAAACTCGGATAGATCTTGAAATGAGCACATCAAACGCGTGATATTTGGACATTGTTTGATCCATGTGGTCAGCCACCTCTCAGGACTATCAAGATGATCCATCTTAAACAGCTCCAAGGATCGCATTTGCGGGCAAACAGAGGTTACAACTCTTCAGAACTCAATCTCCTATGCCTTGTTTGTAAACGCAGCGTTCATCAAGGAAATTGATTGTAAATTTGTCTTTTGAAATAGCACCTAAGCAAAGAGGCTGTCTGCATTCAGGATTTTCAAGGGTAGTAGGTTGGGACACTGACTCAACAGCTTAAAAGGAATCCTCTGCCAGACCTTGAGGTCTTTGAGGAGTGAACAATGCTCCATTTACTTCAACATATGAGACAAAGTTTGCTCCTCATCATAAACCGCGAGTGAACGCCAGAGAATTGAAATGAAATGACTATACCATTGCTTGCAGACTCGCGTGCAGATGGGACTAGGTTCCTATGAAGATAGACCGCAATATAGAGTTCACACGTAGTTGAAAAAGGGTTTGCTTCACTTGTTTTCATCGACATGATAAATGGATATTTATATTTGAAATGTTGCAAAAAAGACAACGATATTGTTGTCACGACTGTTGCTATTATGTTAATGGATTACTACTATTGTCTTTATTTAGCTTCCATTGAATGTCCTCATATTCTCATATTTCTTGTTTAACAAGGCACCATTCTTCGCTTGATCGCTGTTCATTGGGCCCATGACATCGATGAACTTTGGCCAATGGTCTATCATCCACTGCAAATCTTCCATCTCCATAGTCTGATTAACTCTCTCTGTTAGATAAATATGCATCATACACTTGAGTGGCTCAAGTTTATCCAGGCCACTAATCACGCGGATGTCAAGAGATGGGTATGGGGAGTTGGAAGGGACATGTAAAAAAAGCGTGACCAGACGCTTTAGCTGCGATAGCAGCGCAAAGATAAATCTATGCGTAGATGGATTGCACTTGATAGGAAACTCAAATTCGATGCCGAAACTCTGCAAAGTCCCACTACAAGCCCAAGGCGTCGATTGACATTTCAAGACGTCATTCACAGGTGCATAAGCACCATGTAGCGTTACTAGCTTCGGGCAAGATATTAAAATTTCATGGGTCATCTCCCATGTTACCACTCTGTGCTCCTTTGCTTCCTCATAAGTATCCGGAGACGGGAGCAAAAGCTTCTCAAGATGTGAGAAGTGGGGCCGTAAAGCTGCATATGATAGCGGACCAAAGTCTGAGCGCATAGTCCAAAGCTCCTTGATTTGTCGCATCCCACTTAGAACAGCCGCCAACGCCCTATCAGAAATGTTGCAGTATGATAATTCTAATCTTTCTAAACGAGGCCAGAGCTCCGTCACAGTAAGAGATGACAACATCCTCAAAGGAAGCGAGCCCGCATGGGACGAATAAGCCAAAGTCTGCAAATTGGGACAGCGAGCGATCCAGTTATCGATATCTTGCAGCGATATGCCATTGACGACTGTTATTTCCAACTTCCGAAGCGGGGTAAACAGCAATGACGATGGTGGGCCTTGCGGTAAATGTGTCAAAGAGATTTTGAGCTTTTCTAAACGCGGGCAGATGTTCCAAAAGCAGCCGATTGATAGAATACTAAAGTCCAGTTTACACACTGATAAAGACTTGAGTTGTGGCAATCCTACCTCTGCAGTCCTCCAAAATGAACACTCATCCGCAAACTTGACATCATATAGGTCGAGAGTGGAGAGTTGTTGTTTGAGGGCGAGGGTATGAGGGCCGAGGTCTTTTGTGGAGTTGAGGTTCATATAGGTCAGATTAGGCGAAAATAATACGAGATAGGCTTGCCTCTTTTTGCTGCTGCTGAACTTCTTGATAAGATGTCCATATTTAATTATTTGTGCAAGAGGAGGGAGCATCTTCCTGTTGTAATCAGAATCCTCAAAGCCATGCCAAAGAGAAGGGAAAAAGAATGTATGCCATTTCTTACACACAAGAATGCAACAGGCAAGATCTATGCGACGCAAGTATTTATTGATGGAACGGCGAAGCTCTGGTAACTCGAAAGGGCTTGTTACCTCTGGCATGACAAAAAAAACAAAAACAAATGACTTTGTCAATTGAAGAGCTCAAAGAAGAAATACCGCAGCAGTATTTGTAGTAAATGCGATAAAACCCCTTAGAGCCCTTGATTCCATTCAACCATGTGTTCTTCTTCTTCTTCTGAAGAGTCATTGTTCAATTCCTCAAATCTCTTCAAATGATTTGATTGAATGACCCACTGTTTCAACTCTTCCTTGGTGATACCCTTGACAGTTTTGACTACTAATACTTGGAGCTTTCTGAATTCCATCGTCGGGTCAGGCCCATAAGCGAGTGTAGTACGAATGAGTTTGAGTGTCTCAATCCTTTGACAAATCATCCAAAAGTGCGGCACCGCATAAAAATCAACCACAGTATCACGAATGATCAAATGTTGAAGTCGATGTAAGTTTGTAGATACAGTCTGCCAGAATCCAGACGCGTCAAGAAATCTTACGCGGTCCAGACAAAGACTTGTCAAGTATACTTTCCCTTGAAGTATTGACCCACAGAGATCCATCGCAGATGCCAAGGCCAGATCACAGAGCTGTGCAGAAAATACAAGCGAATAATGAAGCGCAGTTCCTTGTAAAGCTAGCTTCTTGACTAAATGTCCATGTCTATGATATGAACTAATGGGTGGGATCTGGTTGGATCGAAAGAGGTCGACAAGCATATGCCTCCAAAAGATTGGCATTATGACTACGTTCCATCTTCGACAAACCCGAAGACAGCGCGCCTGGTCGTCTTTGGGGATGGAAAGAGCAATCTTATGGAATAATTCCGCCACCTGGAAAGGGTCCTTTGGTAGCATGATTTGATTCAATGGGGCAACAATAAGTGGATATGCGTGAATAGGTGATACTGTTTTTTTTTCTTCAAGAAGTAAACTATCAAGTGAACATCAAAAAGATGTAAAGAGAAGACACTTGCATAAAATACTTACTGCGCGTTTTGATCTAAAAGAGGCTTTTTATTGGCTCATTTCATGTTTATATTGGTGGCAACACAGAGTCGGAAAAACTCGACAAATCAGGCTCTTTTCTCATTTCACTTTTTTTTTTTTTTTTTTTTTTTTTTAAAGAAAACAAGGAGGCCCACATGCTACAGACATTGTTCAGTCGAGGGTACAGACATGGAAAGCGCAGTACAATAGCATCGATCAGGACCATAGCGCTTGACATTGTCGTTCAAAAGCAGCCACAACAATGTCGCTCATTCATCAGTCTACCCAAGTTACCCAACCTACCCAACCTACTAAAACCACTCACGTCATCTAGGCAATACAAAGATCGCATCCTAGTCAAGTATTCGCAACAGGAGTTTTATGAACTTGTTGCTAACGTGGATGATTATCAGAATTTTTTGCCTTGGTGCACTTATTCAAAAATGTCTAAACCTTCGCCAGACAATACTGTTGAACCGGATCCAGCATTGAGCCGTCATCCAGGATCAGGGTCGGAAACAGACTTGAGGTCGAGCGTTACTGTCAGACATGGAGAGCTTGGTATAGGATTCAATTCAGTTCAGGAACGATACGTCTCAACGGTGACTTGTCAGGAACCATGGACTGTTCGTGCTGTTTCATATGACTCAAAACTATTTAAAGAACTCGCTACCACCTGGAGGTTCACTCCTAATATCCCAAAAGCCTCAACACTCGAGGCTACTCTGGACCACGAACTACAAGAGAGGCAGTTACTGACTAGACTTGCAGAAGAGGAGGACAATTCAGCCAGGAGAACAAGAAGAGACACATTGCCTTCAGAATCGTCGTCATTATCATCATCGTCAATATCATCTGTTTCAGCTTCAACTGCAATCCCAAAGCAACCGGAGCAGCATCGCAGGCTCACAGCGGCTTCAGTATTTGGTGCTTCCGCAATACCAAAGCCAAAAATGTTGACGGAAAACTCGCCGACATCAGCCTCTTCTTCCATATCAGCAACGGGAGCTACGCCTTCAGCTCCAGAGTCAGATCTAGAAATTGAAGATGCTGGACCCACTCAGCAGCGACCCCTTCCTGTGCCACCAAAACAAACGATCAAGAGGATATCTTCGCCTTCAAATCTAGCAATGATGAAGCCAAGTGATTATCCTTCGTGTTGGGTGGATTTTGAAATCCAATTTGAGTTTGCATCGCCAGTGCACGCTTCCATGTCATCATTGTTCTTTGATCAAGTTAGCAAGGAGATGCTGAAGGCATTTATCAAAAGAGCGGAAACTCTATTTGGACCACGATAACAATTAAAAAAAAAAAAAAAAAAAAAAAAAAAAAAAAGCAATAGACAAGGAAGTAGTGTCACGGTTTAGAATTTTATTCATAGATTCTCCTAAATAAAAAAAAAATAAAAAATAAAAAAAATCATGGAAGACATCCTTGGCTTCGGTTATGCTACGGCTACAGCTCTGATACTATAGCCCTTAGTAATTAGACCATCGAAATTTTAACGCCGTACCATTAACGAATTAACGGACACAGAGAGCATTGCTACACCCATTGTCAGTAGCAGATAAATCATTACACTTGCGCTAATTGGGCTCAAATGTTACTATCACTGCGCTGCGGCTCAAATGTAAAAAGAGCTATTCACAAAAGCAATGATGGGTTTATTTTTTCATTCTTCTTCACCCACTTCCTTTCTCTCGCCTCCTTCGCCTTTCCCTTCAGCACCAGCATTGGTATCCAATAAGCAGCATTGGGAATCATGCCAAAGCAAAACAAGGTGCCTAACGAGATCTTCTTTCAGATCGGGCAGCTGTTAGATCTACGAAACCTTGCTCAATGTGCTCTAGTCTCTCGAGCATGGAATGCTGTATTCAGCCCCATGATCTGGTCTAACATCGCATTGGGACCAAGCAGCCGTATAATTGAGAATATCACTCAAGAAAGGATTGCAAACAAGGCTCATCATGTAAAGCACCTAATCTTGGAAGGAGATTCCTCCCCTCAACAGTTTGAATTCATCATACAATGTTTTCACCTTCAGACCATTTCGTTCCACAGAACAACGCCTTATTACTACGACAGCAACGACAATGGCAAGAGAGAGACCCGACGACAATGCTTCAAGCCCTGGAAAATTAGTTGTCGACAGATCTTTAAACAAAATCGAAGAACTCTTCGTTCACTCAAACTCCATGACTGTGTCTTGCCTACGGGAGAATACTGTGGCCAACGCTCAACCTGGAGTCCATTTCTCAGTCTTGTTCGTTTTTCTCGCTCAGTCTTGACAACGCTACGACTTGTTAACAGTATTATCCCACCAGGACCACATCTTGAAGCCTTTTGGACAATCTGTGAGCAGTTGGAAATTCTTGAGCTTAGAGAAGTCCATTTTGAGATGACTTCAGTCCCCAAAGCAGAACGAGCTGCAATGGCATTAGCAGAAGGTTATCATAATAACTTGGGCAGGCGCCATCAGGTGGTCCGTAGACGATTTCCATGCCTTAAAGAGTTAACACTCTGGAGATCCGGTCCTTACAATCCTCTTGCGCAGCTCGAACAGATCATCCGATGTGCACCACGATTAAAGTCCTTGATTTGGCGCTGTACACGACAAAGTTGGTTTCCCTATTATCGGTTCATTTATCTTATCACTGGAGATGTCGGATACTATCGGCAGCCTACACCAAAACAACGCTTACATTGTATTCCTCTAGAGCCTTGTGCGGGACCATGTTGGCCTGACCTGGGGTCCTTGACGATTACTGACTTGTGGTTTTCCTCTTACTTTAAACCAGTCGATTGTGTGCCCATCATCCGGGCCATGAAACGACTTCACAAACTGGATGTGCCTCTCGAGCACATGAGCTGTGACATGTTTATCCACATGTTCACCCAACACTCCTTGACAATAACCGACATTGACTGGCGTAGAGCCGATATGGATATGATTCCAGGATGGTTCGACACAATAATGTCTTGTCCAAATTTAAAACGATTCGCTGTCAACAATATACATGCTTACGATTTGATTCAGCCCCACAAGGAATGGAAATTTTTACATCGACTAGAGGAATTCATGGCACCTATCAGCATTGATCCCAGTGGTTATAACCCTCCTCGAACTAGGCCATTGACAGAGGCCGAAATTGATGAACAATACTCTCTTATATTCTCGCTACTAGCCAAGATGAGAGCTCTAAAAGTGCTGGATGTGAGTCCAGGTAATACTCAAATATATTGCGCCCGATGGCATTTATTGACTTTGCCGCTGAAGCTTGACAAAGGGCTGCGTCAACTCTCAGAACTGAAAAACTTGGAGTGCTTCCGGTTTAAAGGACCTCAAAATATGGGGCGAGAGGAAGTGTACTGGATAATCCAGAATTGGAAGATGTTACAAACCTTAGAGGGAGGTCTTTTGGCCCGTAATCGATCACGATACATTGAGAGGCCCAATGTCTGGGATTGCGCTTTGGCTCAGATCTTGAATCGCCACAGAATAAGTACTCCCAATAGTATATATCACCCCAATTATATTCGCAAAAACGGAGGAGTCGACTGGAGCGAACCTTGTGATCATGATTATTTCAAAGGTGACTCTATGATCGAGCCCGATATCAACACCTTGGACCTCGATCTCTTCAACTGAAAGACAAGCAAAGACATTTGTATACACAATAATAACGACTTGCGTTGCTGAATAGTAGTAATAAAGATTAGATTCAAAAAAACCACAGTATCCATATTTAATAATATTTATTGAGGACGAGAGGAGATGGATGAATGGTGGGGGATAAATGGTTGATAAAAAATCTTAGACGATTACTGCTGCTGCTGGTGACCAGCTTTCCTGGCAGCCTCACGCTCTCTCCAACCACCGGCAGTGGCAGCTCCGAACAAGGGGCGGGATGGTCCTTCCTCGCGGGGAGCCTCACGTGCAGGCTCGCGGCGGGAGTCAGTGCGAGGTCCTTCACGTACAGGCTCACGACGAGAATCACGGGAATCACGGGAATCACGGGAATCGTTACCACGAGCGCCAGGAGGACGATATGCTCCGGTAGAAGGCGCAGGAGCGCTCTCGCCAGCGGCAGCTGCAGCAGCCTTGGCTGCCTCGCGCTCTCTCCAGCTTAGCTTCTCACCTCCAGAAGCGGATGGGATAAACTTTGGAGGCGTGACAGGTGCAGCGGATCCAGTTCTTGAACTGGCCAGACGAGCTTCGATCTGCGACTCCTTCTCGCGCTGCTTGGCAGCGATAGCATCCAGCTGTCGCTTCCTCTCCTCATACTCGGCTCTCTCCTTTGCAAGTTGGGCCTCACGTTCAACACGTCTCTTCTCTTCTTCAACAGCACGATGAGCAGCTTCAGCTTCACGCTCGGCACGCTCCTTCTCTTCGCGGATTTTGCGCGCCTCGTTCTCGGCCTTGCGCTCTCTGTAAAGCTGAATACGCTTCTGTTTCTCCTCCTCGATTTTGAGACGAGCAGCCTCGCGTTTTTGAGCAAATTCTTCCTTGCGCTTCTCCTCCATCTCGCGACGGACATTCTTGTAGTCGTCCAAAATCCTGATCATACGCTTCTTGAGTTCCAACTCGTATGCATGTTTGGTAGCAGCAGCTTCGCGATGAGCCTTAACAGCAGCCTCATGATAAAGACGATCTGCTTTCTGCTGGCGCTCGTAGTCCTTGGCCAAAAGAGGACGCTCCTCCAAACGCATAGCACGTTCGACGTGATCCAAACGCTTGCCAATGGCCTTTGTACGCGCAGCCATCTCGCTCTTCTCCTTCTCCAATTGCTTGATCTGGATGGCAACCAATTTTTCTCTGTCCATGTTCTCAAGGTCCTCATCGTTCAAGTCGACGCCTGATTTGTTCTTTAGAGACTCGGCTAACTTGAGAGACTCACTCTTACGGATAGCTTCCTGCTCAGCACGGATACGCTCCTCTTCGCGCTTACGACGGTCCTCTGCAAGGCGGATCTTGAGAGCTTCCTGCTCAGCCTGCAGACGAAGGGCCTTTTCACGAGCTTCCTCCTTCTCTTTGCGAGCCAACATGGTCTCGATCAGTTCCTTCTTGCGTTCAATAATAGCCTTGCGCTCGAGAGCAAGATTGTGTTCTTCCTTCATGCTAGCGAGAGCCTTGACAAAAGCAGCCTTCTTGGCTTCCTTCTTTTCCTCAACAATCTCGGGTGAAATCATAGAAACAGTAGTGTTGAGGCAGGTGGCCAAGCGGGTGAGCTGAGTCCTCATGAGGTCGGAAGGCAATGACTGCAAGACAGGTCCGTCCGTCACCATCTTGTTCTCTGAAGCGAACAGATCGGTTTCAAAGGTCAAGGACTGAGTAGCGTGGTCGATACGGATTGACAATTCGCCCTTTTTGCATCCCTGCATGATGAACTTTTCAATGGTGGCAGAGTCGTAGTTGAAAGGGGGGGCGAAAGAAGCTAACTGAATAACGAAATCCAACTTGACAGTGGTGTAAACCTGTGACAACTGCTGGAACAGACGGGTCAAGATGACTTGATGAAGAGGTTTGACGTACTTGACAAGCTCGGGATCCTCGGTAAGTTTGGTCATGATAGGCTCGATCTTTTTGCAAATGGAGAGAGGATGAAATTGAACTTCAAGAATGTTGTACAACTCGCGAAGCTCGGGGCGGACGTGTCTGAGAATGTTTTTGCTGAGAGCCTCCTTCAAAAGACCAGCACGATTGGGAGAGCGACTAAGACCCAAAAGAGCAGCCAAACGATGGGATTTATTTTTGGACTCATCAATCTCATAGTTGCTGTCCTTGGATGAAATAACAGGGATTGCCAAAGCAGAAAGCAAGGCGAGAGAGGCCATGCGGGTCTGCTCCTCATCAGTGACAGATCTGTTCTGAGTTTTGACAAGGGTGTAGTACTTGTTCCAAGCAGCAGCGTGGAAGAGGTAGTTGTCAGAAACCATGAAAATCTTTGTCAACTTTTCATAATAGTTGGCCATCATGAAAGGTTTGGGCATCTTCTTGGACATTGTCATAAGGTTGTGAATATCCTCGACAGAGCGGAAAGCCTCCTGCCACAACTCGAGCTCAGCTGCAGCGTTGAGCTGCTGGAAACGAGTGTCCAAGTGGCGCTGGAGAGACTCAGGCTCGTTGAGGTTGATAGAATGAGGTTGGTGGGCGTATTTGGCAACATTCTGAAGATGATTTCGGAGAAGGTCGCAAAGGCGACGGAACTCGGTCTTGCGAGCGTATTTCAAGCAGAAGTGGAACGCCTGGTGAGCAGTTGTCTGATAGAGAGCCTCAAGACGGGCATTGTTCCTGAGAATGTCAAGTACAGTCCTGTATGCCTCCCAAAGGAACTTTAGCCAAGGGGTGACGACAGCACGATCAGTACGATCCTTGTTTTGTTCACCCGAAACGGTGCTGAGGAGGATGGACTCGGGGGTCTCAGTTGCCTCCAGATCGTCCAATCCGTCCAATGTGATCTTATCAGCCTTGGCCTGAGCCTCCTGGACCTTTTCCTCCGACAGCTGAATGAACTTTTTAATCACCAACTGGAAAGAGAGAAACGAAAAGATGAAAAGATATTGATTAGTCTTCTTCAGACCCTATTTACAAAACCATTTTTAAAAGAGTGAAGAGTAAGATAGAAACAATCCTACCTCGATGGTAGCAATGCTGGTGTTCTGAGAAATATTCTTGTATTGATGGAGACCCTCTTTGGCGATCTTGCCCTTGCGGAGCGAAACGCACAGCTCAACAAACTTGAGCATAATAGGCTCAAGTGAGACTAAAGGCACGCTGCGGGATCTCTTGGAGATGATCACATCGTGAAGAGCCTCCAGGGCAGCAGCATTCTGGCCGACAGCAATGAGTTCTAGAGAACAGCACAAGTGTAGGCGAACGTGTCAGCAAAAAAAAAAAAAAAAAAAAAAAAAAAAAGGACGAAATTTCGTATATGCATGCGTGTGTATGTGTGTGTAAATGGAAAATACAAAAAAAAAGTTTCCAGGGGGAAGGTAATCTAATTGCAACTTGGGTTGGAGATCCCATTTCGCGCCAGATAAAGACGAGACGAGTCAAGTTAAAGAAAAAGTCGAGTTGGCTGATAAGATGCTTTGCTTTGTCAGGATGGGTGAACACAAATATAGAGGAGGAGTACATGGATGGATAGACCGATAGATTGATGGGTAGACGGGTAGATAGATAGAGAATAAAGGATAGATGGATGATAGAGCAAGTTCAAGGGCATGGATGTGTGTCAAGGTGTATCTGTTGGATGGGTGACGACACTTCGGTCTACTACTTGCTGGCCGCAGAAATTGCCTGTAAAATTTTGACAGGTAAACAGATCAAGCAAGACCTTTTTGATTGAATATTTTGTAGAGAAAACAAAATGAAAAAGATGTGGTGGAATGTATCTTTAAGGAATAGTAAAATGTATCCGTTTACCATCGGCTCTGCGAAGCACTGATTCTGGCTTTGCGAAAGGTGCCATGATGAAGAGAGGAGGGTGATGAGGTGAGAGGGAAAAAAAAAAAAAAAAAGATTTCAGTGTTGTGTTTGCATATCACCAAAATCTAATCAGACAACGACAACACACACGCGCGCGCATAAAAAAAACGCCACTGAAATTGGAAGCTTTACACATTCACACATTCACACCTTGTGTTTTGTGTTTCGGAGACCATTTGCAAACGTGCGCTTCAATGACATCGCCATTCAACTATCCGCCACCAGGGGGCGCTCCTAATGCAAATAGCACCTTAAGTCCATTGCGTCCGTTCTATGGCACTCAGCTAGATTCGCCATTGCAGTCTTATTACCAACATACTGCTCAGCTTGAACATGACCTTGCCAACACCCACGAAGTAGACCCTGATTCACAGGCTGCTACCAAAGAACTGCTCAGATATGGCCTCCTAAAGTATTTTACCCTTGCACTCGCATCTCCATTCGAGGTTGCACAAATCTTGATGCAGGTCGAATACTCGCCTACTGACGAAAGGGACGACACTGTTAACGACTGCCTTGATACAGCAGAACAGGTATTTTACTTTTTTTTTTCTTTTTCTTTTTCTTTTTGGCTTTTGAGCGCAATCTTTTCAACATTATCAATTTGTGTATTTTGCATGCAACTGTGCCTTCATCTCACAATTGTCGATTCCTCACATAGGAGAGATATGATGAAGAGTTCCGACGTGCCCAAGAGGCCGCTGAAGAGGAAGAGTTTTTCGAAAACGAATCGGAATCAGATGGTTACTATTCCAACAGCGCTCATACCGGCCATTTCCCCTCACCTCGTTCTAACGTTAATAAATTGGACCCAAACTCTGCTGTGTTTAAGGAGCGCAAGCTGTTTGATCAGTCTGGATATTTGATCCGCGATGATGTCTATGATGAAGATCTCAGACCTGCTTTTCAGTTGGCCCCAATTAATGGGGGTGTATATTCTGTAATGAAAGCTTTGTTCAATCATCCTACAGAAGGACTCTTCTCTCTTTGGAAAGGTATCGTCATACCGGATCCACATTCAGCTGGATGTGTATCTCCTCCTTTCTCTCTTTTTTTTTTTTTTTTTTTTTTTTTTTTTTTTTTTTTCGGTATTCGGGGTAGTCGACTCATCTTCCTATTATTCTAGGTCAATATACCAACTGGCTATACGAGATTTTGCATCTATTTGCCCAACCAACATTGGAGGCTACACTAAACGATACATTCGATCTATATGACGATGCTATCCCTCTGGTGCACCTTGATCGTGTTGGACCCAACATTGCTACTTTAGTCGCCTCCCATGTTGTTGTCGGATTCATCCTCTCTCCCTTGGAGCTCGTGCGCACTAGGTAAATACAAAGACAGTGTAAGCATTGCTTATGCTGCTTCTGTTGTTTTATTGCTTGATAAACATACACACCATCTTCTAATATAAACCTTTGAATTCTGGAAATATCATACATAGACTCATTGTACAGACAGCTGACCCAAAGCAGCGCAAATATACCAGCATGCTCAATTGCATTTCAACCATCATATCTGAGGAAGGTTTTACAGCACTTTGGGGCGGTGTCAACCTCTTGCCAACCCTTCTGTATCACACAATCAACCCATTGCTTACCAACTGCATCCCTCTGGTCATTGATCGTGTTTTCAAAATTTCCGCCGAGGACTCGCCTTCCCTATATTCAGTTGCAGAATTGGGACTGGAAGTTCTGGATCTTTTGATTCGGTCGCCTCTGGAGACTGTGAGGAGACGTCTTCAGATCCAGATCCAAGCCAAGATCCCTGGGAAGCGTTATGAGACTGTGGTGGAGACAAGGAAGAGGCCTTATTCGGGCATCAAGGACTGTCTCTACAAGATTGTGCAGGAGGAAGGCGGAAAGCCTAGGAGGAGGAGACGATCTAGAAAACAAATCGAGGATGGCGATGAAGCAGACAAACCAAAAATTCCATGGTATGGTGTATGGCGTGTCCGTCGTCTGTATACAGGATTAGGTATGTTTCTCACAGGCAATCTTGTTATGTTTGCGGTGAGCACTACATCCAACCTGAATACAGAAAGCCTCGAGGACTGGTAAAGTTACAGCTGCACTAGATAATAATGATAATAATGAACAGTGGGTAGTAATACACATGTTCGTTGGCCACATTGTTTTTAACACATTGATTCAGTATAATAAAAGAAAATAAAAGAGAAGGCTCCGGTCCATAATTTGTACGCCCTTAATACTATATTATAAAAAATGCGGAACTATACTATACATAACAAGGAGATGGCTTTTAGCTTTAAAACCCATATTTGGACTGTGTCTCGGCTTTTGTTCTGCGACTGGCAGCCCAACTGGCATTCAGCTGTTGTTCATTCGCTTTCGCCTGATATGCTAGTGACATGATATTGTGCTTCCGTTTTTGTCCTAAAGAAGGTTTCAAATGCTATAGGTAAAAAAAAAAAAAAAAAAAAAAAAATTAAGGAGCGGACGGACGTCAGCCGATGTACAACATAACCATGTATTACTTCTTTTTTTAAAATTACTTACTTCAATTGACGCAAGATTCACTGGCTTTGGTTGGCCACCGTTTGCTCCCATAGCCATCCGCACATGCTGTGCTTGACTCATCTGGTCCTTTGCAGAGATGTCGACTACATTGATTGGCATGTCTCGCGCCTTTCTCATACCTAGCTTATGTAACTATTGTAGATGCGAACAAAAAAAAAAAAAAAAAAAAAAAAAAAGGTTAGGAAGGTCATTCTCTATCAAGTTCATAAGGATTTGTTATGAAATACTATAAGGACCATGGAACAATTAAGCCCCAACACCTACTGCTGCTGTATCCAGCTCAACCATATTACTGCTATGGTTTTCTGAGGATCCCTGTAAAGTATGCGCATTCATATCCGCTGTGTATCCTTCATAATTCTGATATGCATACTGATCATTTGTAGGGTAGGCGTATTGATCATTTGTCATATATCCATATTGTTCATTCCCACTGTATGCATATTCCTCATCACCCGTATAGGCGTATTGCTCATTCGTTGTTGAGACATCTACAGCTATCTGATTTTGTGCCTCCCGCTCCTCTGTAGTCAAAGGTTTCTTGTCGAAAAACAGTGGAATATAAGTGCTGGAAGCAGTTTTTCCAGACTTCGATGATGATCCCATTGATGAGCCAATGGCTGCATCCCCTAGTGGAAAGAATGATACCGGTTCTTCGGCTTCGGTTTCACCTTCACCCTCATCGTCAGACTGATTTTCCTCAACTTCTCCCTTCATCGTATCGCTGGCTTTTCCTGAGACTGAGCCTTTAGTTGTAGCAGATGTTATTGCAAGAGTAGGAGTAGAAATGGTGGTTTTTTTAATTGTCCTTGGCATGAAGCTAGGCTTCGCTAAAGTCGATGCCGTAGTAGACGAATTTTGTCCGCTCTTGGGTGCAGGTAACATTGCAAACAGAGCGCCCACACCACTGCCTGCATTTTTGGTAGCAGCAGCCAGTTTGGCTTTTTTTCTAAACTCTGAATCTTCATCGGAATCAGAGTCAGATTCAAGAGTTGGGAGAGTATGGTATTTGCTGGTCTTTGGGATCGAGGGTATTGTCACAGTCTTCGTTGAGGCAGTAGAGTTGGGTGATTTACATTTCGGTGATGGTAATAAGTTGGAGAGTGAATGGATCTTTGATGGTGTTGTTATTGTGATACCTTCAGCTGTTGCTGATGTTGACGCCGCTCCCTCTGATGCGCGAGCACTTGTGGTGAAGATAGGAGTTGATTCTGTATCAGAGTCATCTGAATCTGATCCATATGCTGCAAGAGCGTCCATGATGTGCTGTTATTGACGGACAAAAGCAAAAAAAGAGCTTTACTTCTTTTTAAGGCGAAGCGATGCATTTTGTCAGGTGTCACGAGTCTGAATACCACACAAGAACCAACGATTTTCTCAGAAACGCAGCTTATCTCAACATTGCGTTTCATTCTTTCTTTTTCTTTATCAGCTTCGAATTCTCCCGTTGTCATGCTTGAACCGAATGTATTCCAAATCCCAGAGCTCTGTGGGCGCATTGCGCGATATTTATCGATGCAAGATGCCATCAATTGTGTTCAGGTCTGCAAGGAATGGAACACCATTTTCATAAATGTTATCTGGTATACTATTGAAGTGGACGTTGAGACGAACTCGAAACTGCCAGATCAAGAGGCATTGGCCAAGCACTTCCAGTTTATCAGAAATCTCATTCTTCGAAACTCTTCATTGGATCTTATCCCATCTTCATGTCCAAACTTGCGCTCTCTAAGCATTGAGCGTGTCAGCTGTCTTCAAGCTAATATACTCCGTGGCAAACAACAACTGATTGCTCTAGAATTAAAAAGTGTCGAACTGGATGATGCCTCTGTGTTGTGGAAGTTAGTAGCATCAGAGCTTCATCAGCTTCGTGAGTTATATCTGATTGTTGCGGACATTGACCAGGACTCGATCGAGCACTTTTGGATGGTATGTTCGCGTTTATGCACCCTTCAGCTACGACGCGTTGAGTTATCTCGAGGACCAGATTCAGCTTTGGATTTCCCCCAGATGCGCTCTATGAAAATTGGTGTTTTAATCGGCCTAAACCTTGAAGACTATCGCGATTGGTTCAGTAACTGCCCCAATCTAACACACCTTCAGTGGGCCCACAGAACTACTTTCCCGTTGTCAACAATGTCAGTCCATGTTGTACGGGAATCTTGGTCACTGCTTCAATCATTGGATCTGCATCACGCAATCATTTCAGATAAAGACCTGGCAATGATTGTGGAAGGCATGAGGAAGGTCACAGAGTTGTTTGCTACTGTCGCCGGGATTGGCCCATATACGTTTTCAGCGCTGCGCCCTCATTTTGCTGGGCTTGAGGCTTTATCTTATCCATTATCGCATCATACAAGGAGCCATCTCGGTGGAGATGTGACATGCAGGATGATCAACGAGGTTCTGACATCTTGTCCAAAATTGAGACAACTTGCAGTTGGAGCACTTCGGCCAGAAGACTTGTTATCAAAGAATGAACAGCCCTGGGTCTGTACAAGTTTGAGTGTGTTGAACTTCCAAATCGGATTCCCACGAATAAGCGATCCTGCGCTTCATCATGCTATTTTTGCACAACTTTCAAGGTTACACTCGCTTGAATTTCTAGGCATCACAGGGCCTGGAAACTCCGATGCTGAAAATCGACAGTCGCTTGACTTCCGATTAAGTATGGGCTTATCCCAGCTTGCAACGTTAACCAGGCTCAAGCATATCCTACTTGAGGACGCAGAGCAGAATATGGAACTTGAGGATTTGCAGTGGCTTTTTGAAAACCTGCGTGGTCTGCAGGAGGTCTCGGGAAGGTTGAATATGGATGATAATAAGGAGCGTGAACTCCAAACAACCATTGCGATGTTTAAGACAAATCGTTATCCTTGACAAATCTTAAAGGTGTTTGGTATTTTTTTAGTAGTAGTAATATACCTATGATAACTGATCAAATCAAACCATAATGATCGAAACCTTTTACCCTCTATGGATATCCATTACAAATGTAAATTCTCTTTAATTGTTGAAAACGTAAATATGCAGGAGCCAACATAAGGTCTGTTCAGGCTCCAATTTGATCGGGCAACTCTAGAAAGTAAGCAGGGCCGGTATGGCCCGAACTTTTACATAATGAGATCCTGTTCACCCATAATCCGACCATATAATAAGTGGTTGGGTCTTTTTTGAATAGGAACATACAATGAATTGTCCTTCTAGCGCAGCAATAGTATATGTAGAGAGCGCCAAATGCAAGCATATTCCACACCGCAGAACACATCAAAGACCGGATCAACTTGAGGAACCGCTATGTCACGGGCACCTAAATTGAAAAGCGCAAGATTCCAATGCCCTGGAAGAGCCCGTCGGTGCTGAAAAGGATGTCAGTTAGATAAGCTGAGTACAGCTGTCGAAGCAGATCCTTGGACTGCTTTGACTTCTATTGTTCTAGGACGCGGTACAAGTAATCTGTACAGAGCAGGCAATGTTTCTTATCGGCAAGGAAAAGGGAGTAGTTTTCTTTTAGGAGGTCTTGCTCTCCCCCCTACGTTGCTTTCACACCTTTCCTGTCCCGATATCCAGTGTTCCCCACCATCTTCTCATTCTTCGCGATGGTGAGAACGAATCCTAAGTTCCATACCCATTAATAACTATCCAGCCTCTACTGTGTGGGTTCCGATGGTAGAACATGTTGCAGATAAATGATGTGTTTAGACAGCGCGCTATGCGTGTTACGCGTTTTGTCTGCTGAAACCTCGTTTTTTGGGGAAGTACAACTTGGAGAATGAAAGAATGAGAACATTAGACAGAGAATTAAGCACATTCTTCTTCCATCAATGGAAAGTGACTCATTATTTCGATTTAATGTGACACATCCATGCCGTCTCTTTTTTCCTTTATCTTCCTCCACCACCTTCGATAAACCTATAGGGACAAGACTTTATGCCGCAGCAGCCATTGTCAGCAGCTATCCGTACGCTGGGCCTACCCGAAATTTCGTTCAGGATCGCTCACCTTCTGCAGACAAAGGATGCTCTCGCTTTCTCAGCTGTCTCCCGCTCCTTATATTATTCTCTCACACCATTTCTTTGGCAGGAGCTGCACATTGGTAAAACTGAGGAATATGAAGACTTGGAGCTTCAGAAGCCACTCTTCACAGGTTACAAAAGACATATCTCACTCAAATCTGTGAAGCTCCCTGCAGAGCCTTTGGAGCGCCAGAGGCTTTTGCAAGGCGTCTTTGGAAACAAGGTCTCGCTGATACGGTCTCTCCATATCCTTGATGAAGATGATATCGACGCTTCGTTCATACTAGGGGAGATGTGCACTAGTATCGAATCTGTCACTATCCATGGCTACTTCACAACCAAGTCAACTGACATAAATTTCAATAAGGATCAGATCAAGCGCTGCAAGATAATGGTTCAAAAAAATCTACCCATCTAAAGTCTTTGACCTTAGTTGGATGGTCTTAGGCCGGGAGAATCGATTTGGAACCCACTCCTAAAATGTCATAAAGCCCAGAATTTGTGTTCGATGACTTTGAGGTGCTGCTCCATCCGAGGGCGGCATCTTAAAGCCATGTGGGCAGTCTTCGCTCAACTCGAAAGATTGGTGCTCTATAAAACTACTTTTGATTTGGAACATGGAACCATGTCTCTCAAAGATGAAAACAGGAGTGAAAAGCGAGTGAGGTTTCCGCGGCTGCAGGAGTTTGAACTTTGGGGCTCACGTACAACAGAGCAATGGCTGGATCTCGAGCTACTAATCGGGCAGTGCCCAGTACTCCGGAAGTTGAACTGGGTGATTGGTATCGACAAGATAGTTTATTTAGAGCATTTTTGTTCAGCTTTTTAAGGACTCTACATGGCCAGAACTTGTCTGGATTAGGGTCAAAAAAGATCGTACCCGATTTACAGATGATCTGTATGTCAGTATTTTACAAGCCGCCAAGCGTCCACTTGACCGCTTAGAGATGGACATCACTGGCCACCGCACCGACACTTTCAACTTGCTTCGAACGCATTTTGAAACTATTCAAACAATCAGTTTAAAATGCTGTTCCGATAACACGGGTGATTGGATCATTGAGGTGTTGACATCATGCCCCGCTCTAGAGTGTTTTAATGGTATGAGCATTACCGCGAAGCAGATTATCGAATCCAAGCCTTGGGTCTGCCACCGATTACAAAAGTTGAGCCTCTTTATAGATATGGGATTCGAGGATAATGCGTTGACACGTCGATGGACTATTGATGAGCTGGAGCAATGTCGAAAGGTTTTTGGACTACTAGCAGCATTGAAGAACCTACAGATTTTGGACTTTCTCGGCTCGTTTTCAACCACGTGCGGCTATTCGTTTTCATCCAGGTGCGGTTATTCGTCTTTACCTCATAATGCTCCTACGAACTCACGCTTCCGTCTTGTTCCTTTGCCTCTCCGGCTTAAAGCTGGCCTTGGTCTGCTCGCGGGGCTGACAAAGTTAGAGCAGGTCAGGTTTTGGGGACAACAGCAGAGAGTGCACATGGAAGAGTTGATTTGGATGAAGCTGCATTGGGCTAATCTTAAAACTCTTGCAGGAGGATGGTCCGTCCAAACAGGAGGGGCACAGAAGAGTGCTAATCGATACTTTCGTGAAGGACTCTTGCGTGAATGGTTGATAAAGCATGGAATCAGCACCTCAGGGTCCTATTATGTCTATGAATATCACGGAAACTTTTCGTCACACGACGTTGACTGGTGTGAAGGAAGCGATAGTGAGGAGACTAGCCATGATAACTAGAATCTCTAGCAAAGAAATACCCTACTACCCTATAGAAAAGAGAGAAAAAGAAAAAAAAAATTGTCTCAATACCATTCTTAGCTGTGGTTAAAGTAATTTAGTCCGTCCTGTAAACAGAATATCGTTACATTGAATCCATGGGTGCAGGGATTAAAGTAAAGAGTAAATTCGTAGCTGAGGAGTGAAGATGTAAAAGAACACCTTCTGCAAAGATGGCAACCTGTAAAGAGTGATAAAAAGATATCGCAGTATTGATCTGTCACATCATTTAGTGTCACCAACATCCCATTAATGAAACAAAGCTCCATCACGATTTTTATTAGGTTAGGACCTGCGCGTTTGCTTCGAAGTGAATGAGACACTTGGGAAATCCTTGCCACCCTACTGACTGAAGGAAGGAAAAACGGCTAGGGTCAATAAGTAATGAGATTGATCCTGGTCCTACTTTTGTCTATGAACAGACAGAAATAGAAAGTATATTCCAATCGCTTTGCTCTCATTCTAATAAGAATCCAAGAGATCATGGGACCCTTTCATAAAACAGTTAAAATTAGAGGCAGTGGAAACATCTGATCATCCTTTCTTCCTATGTGTCATCGATGTCACGTCTGAAAGTTGAATGCTAGTGGTGAAGAAGCATTCTGGAATAAGCTTCAAGGAGATAATAAAGGTTAAAACGCAAGCTTGATGTGGACGAAAAAGGGTATGAGTGGTGTACAGACTGTAACTAGTCCATCGACAAGACAGTTGGTTGGAAGGATACAGCCTGAAGGAATAAACTGATTGAGAGCCTTGACCAAAGAGGATGGCACTGACATGGATGAATCTGTGGGCGAAGATGTGCTCAGAGAATTTATAAATTGCTTTACCGTCCCTTTTTTTTTTTTTTTTTCTTTCTTCGTCTCTCCTACTCTTCTCACTTCATTCCTCCCTCTTTCCAACTCGTTTGAACAACCAAGTGCAGCTTTCCTTCATCATCCACTCTCCCTATATTTCCGTTCAACTCTTGATTCCTCTATCGTACTTTTTCATTTTGTAATTTGTAGTTTTTTCCTCACAGCATCTCGTCAACTATCACAAAGATTCGCCCTTCCTTTAAACCAGGCGTATCCATTATATTCGGCATTTAACTGCTCCACCATCATGCCAAGGACTGCGAACTCTGCCGAGAGCTCTGCTCCTTGTGACGAGCCAGGCGCAGGCACAAGTTCGATCTTTGATGGTAAGAAAGCAACACAACTGCTCTATGTATATCCAAGGATTTTTTTTAATTTATCTCGCAAATTACAATCAACCGAGAGGATGCCAGCGATTTCAGATGACACAATAGAAACAGAGGATGATATGGAAGAGGAATTTGTCACACCATGAGATGCATGGCATCTGAAAAAAAAAGTATTTTTATGGGAATAGAACTGCACCCCCTTTAACTTGGAAATTGCAGCATGTGGTTGGTTTGGTGGCGACATGTGTATGACATGAGTCTATGACAAACAGATGAGCCATCTTGATAGGCAGATCTCGTCATTGCATGCGCAGACGTGAACCACTTGTTCTTCATGTTTCACAAGGGACAAAAGGATATTTGCTAAACTTGTCTTGGTTAATTTTTTTTTTCCTCATAGTGTCAGTCAATATCCTGAATTGTACTGTGGGGTCAGGAATTTTAGCCTTACCGTTTGCGCTCAAGTAAGCATGATCATCTTGGCACCTACAGAACACAGAATGTGGGCCTAAGTGGGCCACATGAAAGGAACACCCCTTGAATACTGACGTATATTTATTCTACTCCTTTTTTTTTTTTCCTTTCATCAGAGAGAGCGGGTTCGGACTTGGTCTTACACTATCAGTCGTAGTATCAGCTCTCTGCTGGTTTGCTCTCTATATACTCATCATCTCGGGAAAACGCATCGGTGTATACAAGTATCCCGCTCTCTGTGAAGGTAACATTATAGTAACGAACAAATTTGCAGCATATAACTGTATGGACGGTGATCCTGATTCTGACCTAGCAACTCTTTATTTTCTTTTCTGGGGCTACAGCAACTATGGGCCCATTTGGAAACTATCTATTAAATGGAGTAATGTTTTTCCAATCGGTTGGTGCCTGCATCACATACTTGATCGTCGTAGGAGATACTATTCCTGTAGTTTTGGAGCTCGCTGGGATTGAAGCCACTCGACAATGGACTATTTTTATCTCGTCCTTGATCTTCGTAAGTCCGAGAACAACGCTTCGATGCAATACATAAATGCATGTTGTACGAAAACAAGCATGCTTTTGATTTAAAGCAGTAAACTGGTGCTTACTTTTTTGTGTTCAGATTCTTCCTTGGCTCTTTTATAGATCGATCGGATCTCTGACCACGGTTTCGATCGTCTCAGTGTTAACTCTTCCTCCCATTTTGCTCATTGTTGCTGTTCGTGGTTTTTATTATGCGCCTGAACATAAGCACTCATATGAATTCGTTGGTGATAATGTCTTCCCCGCAATTGGAGTCATGGCCTTTGCAATGCTTTCGACTCAGGTATGCAAGTGACTCATTATAGCACTCAATCTAGATATTGAACCAGGAACGATCAAGAGCAAAAAATAATGCTTACTAAAAAAAAAAAAATCTACTACTTTGCCATCTTCTGGGTATCATCTGATCACAGACTGCATTCCTCAACTTCACGACGATGGCTCAGCCTACGCGCAAAGCATGGGGACAGGCCACTGCAATTGCTGTCTTCACTTCATGGCTGGCCTCCTTTGTATTTGCAATCTTTGGCTTCGTTGCATTTGGAGTCGATGTCCAGGCCAATATCTTCAACTCCTTTCCCCTCACAGATTACTATATCAATTTGGGACGCGGTCTTCTCGGGTTCTCCATGTATTTGACATTCCCACAAGCTGTGAGTAAAATATACATATATTCATATGGTAATACATTTAGTGGACGAATGCTATCTGAATCCTTTTATTCATGATCTAGATATTTTACGCTTATTTGCTTTATAGTTCCTTCCTGCTCGTTCGTCCCTCCACAGTATCCTCGGTCACGAAGACAACACAAAATCACCCACAATCAAAGAACACCTATACACCACCATTGCCCTCTTCATCCCCATCCTTGTTATTGGAGTCTTTGTTACAAACCTAGGTCTTCTATATCAGCTCATTGGAGGCTTCTGCTCCACCTTCCTCGCTTACATCATACCCGGCGCATGCTATTTTTTGGTTTTCTGGAGGAACGATTTCATCGGCAGCGTTGGTGGTCTCTCAAGCTTGCCTTCAAACGATGATGAGTATGGAGAAGATCGCTATGAGGATGATGAGGATTCATTGGATGATGAGCAGGAGCGTTTGATAAAACAAAAGTCGGCAGTGGTTAAAACATCCACCTCCTATGGAGCAACTTCGCCATCACTCTCTACACCTTCGTCATCTGCAACCGTTCTACAAACTACCGAAATTTCCAAGAGACGTAAGGAAGATCGTAAGACTGAATTGTGGTTAGATATCGGAGCAGGTGTACTTGTAGTCTTTGGTGTGTTTGTAATGCTCATTTCGACCGCAATTACCCTCAAAAAGATGCTTGAGGTTGTATAGTTGTACAATATGGAGGCTTTTTTTTTCAACTGTACATTATTTCTATTTTTAACCGCAGCAAAAGTTAGTATAATAGAGCAAGGTTCTCATTCCATTCCTTTACCTCATTAAAGAAGAAAAAAAAAAAAAAAAAAAAAAATCCCCTCCGGCTGTAACTATACTTTATTATGGCGGTCTCTATTTCTACATCCGTCGTCAATATCAACCCATTGACAATTCCAGAACTCCTAGTACATTTGAGCGTGTATGTCGATTATACAGACCTTCTGAACTGCATCCAGGTGTCCAAGGCCTGGTACCAGGCCTTCATACCCATGGTTTGGGATACCATTAAACTTACTTTTCCGCTCGAAGTTTGGAAACCGAAAGGACTGGAAGGGTCTCCTGTAGAAAACGTGTATAAGGAAGACGGCAATGATGAAGCTGTCAATTTTAAACAGAAAGCTCTCCAGAAGCATGCTCATTTAGTCCGACATATCATTTTCTCACATGGAGTTGGTCCTGGCCACTCCATGGTATATTATCCTAACCTCTTAAGTTTAAGAGTCCTAAGGATCTTATCCAGTCAAGAAAACATTCATGCTCTCCTTACAAAGTTACAGGATCAAACCCGAAACCAGAGTCATGATACTCTTGATAGTCTGGAACAACCACAGAAACAGCAACAACAATCCCTTCTTACTCACCTTGAACTTCGTGATCATGCGCATGACTTTATGTTTGGCGCCAAACTTGATACTATTCTCTTGAATTTGATGCTTGGCTTTCCAAATCTGAAAGACTTGCGATTGTACGAGCTGTCTATCCACACAGCCGAGGATATGATCCTTTTCATGAAGTTATGTGGGCAACTCGAGACCTTAGTACTAGTCAAAACAACGCTAATGCCTCTCGACCATCCCGACCATCCCAACTTAAACTCTACAGTAACAACAGCCCTATTTCCAAAGATGAAAAAGATGAGGATTACGGTAGAACGGCGGATGTCAGCACATGACCAACTCGACTGGATCAGTCGTTGCCCATCCTTGACTAGTCTTCAATGGTCCACATCACGATCTGTAGAACCGCTCCCATTATCAAAATTCGGTCAGAGATTAACCGAAGGGACCTGGCCACTTCTTCAAGATCTTCAACTGACGAATGTGATAGCATCGGATGAAGTGTGGGCTGTTGTCATCCAAGGCATGACCCATATCCAGAAACTTTGTATCCCGGACGCTCAATTTGGTCCGCTGTCTATGAATGCACTTCGGCCTCATTTTCCACATCTTCAATATTTGAATATCACGGCCCATAAACTCATCACAGGCCCCTTCATCCCAGAGATTTTGGCTTCCTGCCCTCGATTGGAGCATCTGGAGGCCGATCATGTCTGGGGTGAAGATATTTTGGAGGGCAAACCATGGGCATGCACTTTGTCACTGAAGCACCTCGAGATTTATTTCGAACTTCCTGCACCACCAATGACTTCCAAAACAAAAGAAATCCAACTGAATATCTTTTCAAGGTTGGCTCAACTACAGAATCTAGAGGTACTGGATGTCGGCAACCGAGAACCATTTTGGCCCTCAGCCCGTCGTGGAACTCTGGTGTTCCGGCTGGAAAATGGTCTAGGAACACTAGCACCAATTAGACGATTAAGGCGGCTACATGTGGGGATGAGTCATGATCAAGATATGGGAATAGATGAAGTCCAATGGATGATAGAACATTGGAAAAACTTGAAGTTGCTCGACGGGAAAATTAACGAGCATTCTGATGTGAATGGCGATGTTAGAGCAACCCTGGCGAACGCCGGTATTCAAGTACTTCCGTATTAATAGCTGTAGAGTAAATTAATTAAACGTCTACTTTTATGCATTTAATACAGATCCTTGTGCGCGTCTTTTTATTTCTTTACTTTAACTTGAAGAATGATTTACGACTAAATTTTTATTGCTAACGATCATTCTTCGGATGCGGTATGAGTTGCCTGGTATCCAGTGGTTGCCAAATGGCTCTCAAGGTGCTCTAGAACGAATGGATACACTTCTTTGTAAGCCTTGTCGCCCACAATGCAATCCATGTGACCATAGCCTGCAATCACCTCACGCCTGTATTTGCTCTTGTAATCATATGCCATGTTGGTCATTGGCAACAGATCTCGAAGCTGCTCTACAGTCCTGAGCGTAGATTCTGGAACGAATACTTGACTCTTAGCGCCATGAATCAATAACACAGGCACATTTTCAAAAGCCCTCTTCAAATTCTCAGGCGTAACCAAATCTTTGCCCTCAGTATCCATCAATGTCTGCGCCTTACACCAGCCATTGACCATTCCTTTCAAGGTCTCAATATTGATGGAGCCCATGACTTCGTCCAAATGATCATGGAAGTTATTGGATAGCTTGTCGTGCTCCCACAGCAAGCCATAGCAGAATGAAGCACGATGGCAAATAGCATTATTGCAGTATTCATGCAGAGGCATGGGCAAGAATCTCAGCGCGTTGTCAATCGCACGATCCAGCAATGTCACTTTGTTGGAGGGCTTTTCTACTGTTGGAGCATCTGATCCCTCTGCTTTAGATGAAGGCGAATGTGTGACCACATCAAATCCATCCTGGCCCAAGACCTTCTCGAACAATGGTACAAGTTGCAAGTTTTGCTTGATTTTGTTAGCGACTGAAATCAAGGGACGAGTGGCGACTTGAAACGAGACTACCGATCCAACGCCCTCGATCTCGCCGTTTAACATACCAGCCCATAAAGTTAGAGAGCCGATACAATGAGCAACGACTTGGATGTTTTTAACCCCCGTCTCTTTCAAGATGATCTTGATGGCGGCGGCATGGTCTCGTGCACCTCCATAAATGGGCGATTGGCGGTGGGAATCCTCAACGGTGACCGAGAGGCGCCAGTCAGAAAGCCAGACATCATAGTCATTTGCCAAGAGGAAGTCACACAGATTGTGAGGGATTAAGTCGGTGGCGAACAATTCGGAGCTGATTGCAGCGCCATGAATCTTTACATGGATAATCATGAATTGAAGCAGAAAGGAAATTAAAGCAAAAATAGAAGTTTAGATACCTTTGCAATTCCGCGAAAAGATAAGTGATTGAACAACTCTGTTAAAAAAAAAAAAAAAAATTAAAAGGCATTGCTTACCAATAGAACTGGGCCTTTCTTACCCTTGTAGCGGGTGAGGCGAGTGTTGAAGCCATCCGACGAGACAACACCGTATACCTGGGATGTAGGGCGCTGACGAGGATAGCTCTTTCGAGTTTTCGAATCTTCAGGGTATTTGAGCTCGTTCAAGAAGGGCAAATAGGTTTTAACAGTAGCATTGAGCGTAGAGACACTAAAATCCTTGATTGCCTTCAAATTGGCAGTGACACTGGAGCTCTCACCCTAGAACCGATCCATAAAAAAAATAAAAAAATAAAAAAAAGTCCCTTATCCTTTAGACCTCATAGGTACTGATACGATATTGAGCAAAAAATGACAATCAGATGCCCAACTTACCCGAAAAGATGATATTTGACTGAAAAAGTCATCATCGTGTTCACCTAGCTTGCCACGTCCGAAAACTTTCTCAACGCCATCTTCGACCTTGTATATAGTCACAAGGATACGCGATGGCTTGATCCATCCTTCAAGGACATGACCAGTAGAGATAGGCTTGCGACCCTCGAGGCGGTATCGATCTCCAGTAGCGCACAACAAGATCATCTTGTACAGGATGGCATGTTCGTCAGCAGGATCTTCCTCGGTTCCGGTATAGACCATGAATACACCAGTCTCGATCATCATGGGTTGATCTGACAGAGCTCTGCAGGACACAGTTCCTACAATCCTAGCACGATGATCTGTTCTCTTGAGGAACTCCTCAATAGGACCTGTTGAAAGTGTGAGGACCACGTTCATGGTGGATCCCGCAGACCTAGCTTGATTGTCTGCTGTATCGAAATCCTCTGTCAGAATCACAGTCGAGAGGTGACCCTTCAACATCTCTGTAAAAGTAACTCCGGGTTTCTTTTTTGACTCTGCCTTCTCGGAAGACTTGCTCCAAGAGCCAAACATGGAGGGGAGCGTCCTGCTTGGTTGAGCTGTATCCTCATCAGAGTCAGAGGTATCACTTTTATCACCGGGGAATGGTTCAGAGACGATCAGTCCACGAACGTCACCCTCGGCATCAGCGACATCTTCGAGAGCAGATTTTCTAAGTTTCTGGGCCCATACATAAGATTCGGTTGCCTTTTCATCGTATGGAATAGGGAATTGGGGTGTCTTAAAGTCGATAGGGACTGTAGTAGCATCATACTTGATAGTCCAACCGCGATCGCGCGCTAAGAGAGCACATGCACGCTCTGCGAGCGCAGAGATGGTCAAGAAAGGGTTGACACCCAGTGACATGGGCATGGCAGCACCGTCCATGACGTACAATCCCTCATAGACCTCATCACCTTGCCCAGTGAAAACTTGTCCCTTGTGGTTGATAACACCCTCAGCAGCAGTGCGCCCTATGCCACAGCCTCCAATTGGGTGGACCGTGACGATAGCATCATCCGTAGCAGAAGTCAATGGGTCACGAACATATACTCCGCGAACAGCCTCGGCAAGAGGTTCAAGCAACTTGTCCAGTCTCGCGAAGTTGCGGCTGGTACCGACGCCAGGCCACTGAATACGGATCCGATCGTCTTTCAGGAGCAATTCACCACGTGCATCATCGTGTGACATAACCAAGAAAGTCTGAGTGTTGGCCATAGCGCCTCTATAAACACCAGCTACATAAGATGACAGCTCGCGTGCGTTCCTGCCAATCTTCTCCTGGAAGGTCAGATCCTGTGCGGTCTTGAATGACTTGCTCGATTTCTCGCACATGACTTGATAAATACTCCTCAATAGCAATGCAGCTTGCGCGGGAACTGCACCTTCCTCCACGACATATCCATCCATGACATTGGGTGCATCACGATAATCAATCAGTCCTGTAATGACAGGACCAACTTTTTTCTCAAACTTTTTGGGGTCTTCGTCTCCCATGGATACTCCATTCACGAGGGTTTCGCCATTGTAGGAAAACGCTAGGAACTATGCATACCAGCAATACAAAAACAGGGTCGTGAGACAACTGATTTTCACATGAAGCTTTGCCCCCTTCTGAGCATTGAACTGTTTCGAACGCCTTGCATCGAACAAAGCAGTCTCTACAGTTTTTTTTTTTTTTTTTTTTACTACTTACATCGCCATTTCCACTAAAGTGCTTGCCTAGTTGGTTTGAAGTCTGAAGCCCGCTCTTTTGAGAGCGTAGCAAGATCTCAGTCGTACCCAATGCGCCTGCTCCTAAGACAACAATGTCTGCAGTGACAAACATGGGTGCAATAGGAGCACCATGGTCTGCCAAGAATGTTGCCCGGCTTGAATCATGCCATTCAAAATACACAACATAGGGTGCTGGCTGATTGGGTTTTTTGTTAGACCGCTCGACACGAACGACGTTACAGCAGGTGAAGATTTCAGCACCATGGTTCCATGCATCAGGAATATAGTTCATGAGCGTTGTGTTCTTGCTCCAATCATTAACTCCAGTGGTGTCATTGCCTGTGAGTGTACTGGCCTTTTGAAAAACACCTGCAGGGTTGAGCGCATCCTTGAAGTGAACCGTGATGGGTGGTCGGATAAAACGGTGATGAGCACCTGCACCTTTGGCCTGAACCTCGAGTGTGGCGAGCTTGGGAAGGACAGGCCAGTCTTCAGGATAGGATGTAGGCTGGAGCATATCAATGGCACGTTGGAACGATTGGTCCAATAGTTCTTTATCCTGCCTGATCTCCTCTGGCCAAGTCTCGTCTTCGAAGATGCGGGGATCTGGCTTGAGAGCTGTATTAGCGTTCAAGAGTGATGTTCCTCCAAGGCTAGACCATTCATAAGATTAATAGAATAGTCATTAGATCTACTGCAGCACTTATTTTTCCCACAGCTTTAAGATGTTAAGTCTACTCTTAACCCCTGTTGCCAAAAAAACTATAAAAAAAAAAAAAAAAAAAAAAAAAAAGGAATTGCTTAAAGTGCATTCCTCCATTCATTGCTTACCCGCATGCAACAAAGGCCCATTGATCCTTATTTTTGTGAATCTCATAAAGTCCGGTACGCTTGCCTTCATGCCCATGCTCACCGTTAAACTGAACTTCTGAAGCACATTTCAGTGTGTCTTCAGGGTATTCACCAGGCCACCGCTCTTCGCCACGCTCAAGAATACAAACACGCTTGCCAGCTCGTGCAAGGCGCGATGCAGCAATGGAGGCACCGTAGCCCGATCCTACTACAACTACATCGTAATGGCTCTTGAGTTTTGTTAAGGAAGAACCAATCCTTGGAGGACGATTTTTCTTGCGATCAGGCATTGGATATGATATTTATTTAAATTAATTGAAGAAAGGGTATTTACAAATGATGTAGAAATGTGAATGAGCAACAGGTCAACGAATGAAAAAGAATGAGGCAAGAGAGAGAGAGAGAGAGAGAGAGAGAGAGAGAGAGAGAGAGAGAGAGAGAGAGAGAGAGAGAGAGAGAGAGAGAGAGAGAGAGAGAGAGAGAGAGAGAGAGAGAGAGAGAGAGAGAGAGAGAGAGAGAAAGAAAATACTTCTTTAACGTGGGTAGCGGAGGGCTCTCAACGGGTCTTTGTCCCATCCGTCCCGACTAATTCTTGATTTTCTTTTCTTACTGATCTTTTTCTTTTACTTGCTTATGCGATGATGTTCGTTGGTTCAAAAACATATGTGCACATCTGTGCAGTTGGTCCTAATGCTCAATGTCCCAAACCCCAAATCTCGGCCCTACATATCAAATTCCGAGGAGGAAAAATACTTTTCCACATTGACTTGATGGGCTATGTACTATCTCATTCAGCCTGTGCCTCAAGGACATGTGAATTATTTAAAAAAAAAAAAAAAAAAAAGCATTTTATAATTGACACACATGCTTCATGATCCCAAGCAAGCCCTTGACCGGACAAGCAGAACAGGACGATATCCTTATTCAAACCATGTTTTTTTTTAGAAATACTTAATGGCGCTTTGATAAAGATTAATTTGTCTGATCCTCTTCTGAATGGATGCGGATGTTGAACGTGTGCCTAACAAATAAAATTCCGGGCTGTGTTTAGTGGTGTTTCTGTTCAATATACTTTCAACGTGCCAACATGGCTGAAACATGTCAATTGACTAATTCACAAATTGACCCATTGACCATGTCTTCATTAATTCTTTGGCACAACCATCATTCTATGTCTGCATCATCCCTCTATTACCACGCAGAATGTAGTCCATTCGCAAAGTACATGACATGACCAAACAATGCCTGATTGTACCAAAGTTCAGATCTGTTGGCCACCAACGTGATATAAGGAGCCTCTTTTAGCTCCGCAGCCAGAACGTGTTCAACTCTTTTCTTTCTTTTATCCTGTTACTACATGAAACATCGAAACTTTTACGATGACAGAACCAACACCCACAGTCAAGGCTCGAGCAATTGACTTGCCGGAAATCCTTTTAAGATATCATGCTTTCTCAGCCCATCAGATCTCCTCGCCTGCTCCGCCGTATGTAAATCATTTCGTG
The DNA here is from genome assembly GCF_002105155.1 of Lobosporangium transversale. Lineage (NCBI taxonomy): Eukaryota > Fungi > Mortierellomycota > Mortierellomycetes > Mortierellales > Mortierellaceae > Lobosporangium > Lobosporangium transversale. Next base: position 1,402,525 of record NW_019028979.1, read on the forward strand.
CCGCGTTCGCACCCCTTGTTTGGAAAGACCTTCACTTTGAGGCGCCTTACCCGGTTAACAACAACCAAGCACCCTATGCACGACGTATCAATTTCCAAAATAAAACATTCGGACAACCTGCCCATAACCCTGGGGACCATTTGAAGGAGCTACTGAAGGATCAGGACAAAGATTACGCTATGATACTCGATGCAATTCAAGAAAAGGCTCATTGGATAAGATCCTTGTCCATTCATAGACATGATTCTGAACTGCCGCTCAAAGTTGGCAGCATCTGTAGAGAACTAGAATCTATCACTTTGGAGGGTCTGTCTTTGGTTCACCCCAAGCATACAAAGGAGTATGGGTTGCCTGTCAAACGATGATGACACGAAATCGAGCGCACCTGAAATCGCTTACTCTCTTAAGATGGAAACTCCAAGGTCATAAACCATTGCGTGGTGAAAGCGCATGGAATCCCATTCTCAGGTGTGGTAATGCTCAGAACCTACGATCTTTAAGTCTTACACAATGTGGCATCAGAGGGCGTCATATGGCGGTGTTTTGGACCATATGCCAGCGGTTGGAGACCTTGCATTTGAATCATGTCTTCATGGACACAACCAAAGCTCTTGATGTCGACTCGAAGCCTCACGATTCAATGCCGCCAATAGCCATGGCGCTTCGATTCCCGCGACTCCGGGAATTGTCCCTTCGCAATATGATCTACCATCAAGAGCATGAACAATTGAATCTTATCTGCCACTGTTCACTCCTTCAAACCCTTACCTGGTGTACAAGATCAAGATACGATTTGACTGACTTTACAAATCGATTCATGAGGCATACAGCTGGGTGGTTGATATTTTAACCTCATGTCCTACGCTTCGAAAACTCACAGCCAAGTTGCTCCAGGCTCGAGACATTATCGATGCCAAACCATTTGTCTGCCTTCAATTACAGGAGCTCCAAGTCTTTATAGACCTGAGATTTCCTTACCACCGATTTACCAAGGATGAGTTGCATCAATGTAGAGCGGTGTTCAAAAGATTGTCAATCTTTACAAATCTTCGTGAACTGGATTTGGTCTCTATTAATGACCCCTCCCATCCTCGCCAAAATATGGTGGGGCTTCCATTGAGGGTAAGGGCTGGATTGAGTCATTTGAGTGGATTAAAGAAGTTGGAGGCTGTTTACTTTAGCGGACGACAAAAAGTGCACAAGGAGGACTTGATCTGGATGATCGATCATTGGAAGAGCCTCAGGCGCCTGACTGGTACTTGGCAAGTCTTGTTTGGAAACAAGGACTTGGTTCGTGACGATTTTTTTCATGAAGGAAAATTACAACAGTGGCTGAAGGAGCATGGTATCCAAACTGATGGCTGCCGATATGAGTTTTATAATCCCGGAGACATGGGGATCGTGGACTGCTGTGGGAGCTCTGACGATGAGCAAGAGGACATTGATGGTGCACCTCCAAAGCCCAGATCGAAAAGCGAAGAGAAAGCTTGAATAGATGGCTCAGAACAAAACGGAATGATATATACTTTGAATTGTTTTAAAACTATGATACTTTGGAGACAAATCGCCTTTAGACAACATCAACATTGTTCTTGAGCTTGCCAGTGAGCTTTGATGAGCTCAACCTTCACATAAAGACATCCCCTTCCAGGTACATCTGTTGGAACAATCGCACACATTAACAAGCCAACCAAAGACATAAAAAAACAAAATGAGGGCGCACAGCCTGGATGATGTCAGTTGATTTTATTTTTAATACTATTACTATTACTATTACGACGACTGCGGCAGGCAAACTCATACCGAATTTCAAGAGGTTTGATGTTACAAGCAAAAAAAAAAAAAAAAAAGGATTATGCAGAAGCACGACTAGTGAGAAGACTATGGGCCTCCGCAAGCTTGGCCTCCAACTGGGCAATGCGGGCACTCTGGTCAGCCTCCTTGGAGAGATGACCATTTTTCTCAGTTTCAAGAATAGCAACCTTCATAGTGAGACGATTGTTAGTTGCCTCTAGCTCTGCAACCTTGGCTTCAAGCGTCTCCAATCGAACCAGCTTCTTAAGGCGTGAGCGACGGGCAGCGTCCGTGTTTTTAGCACGCTTGGCAATGATCTCCTCATTCTCCTCTGGAGGAGATAATGCGCGCTTCTTAGAAGCAGCTGAGGCAGGCACAAACTTGACAGCACTTACAGGGACAGGAACAGAGGTGATACTCTGCTCAACAGGCTCGGACTTTGGGACTACTGCGGGGGTAGTGTTCAATGGGGCAGCGCTGGACGAAGTGTTAAGGACAGTTGCAGCATTGGCCTGAGCAATTACGGCGAGCTCCAAATCACGGCTCCAAGGGATGTTGAGCGCTGCTGCAGCCTGCTGGAGTGCAGCACTGGTCAACAGCGACGATGGAGCGGTCACTGAGGGGACCTTGACCTGAGCGGGCGCTGTAGATAGAACAGGGGCGACAATAGAAGGAGCAGGCGTCGAAACGGGGGTCACCAAATCATTGTTGACACCAAGGGCCATGTCAAAGAGAGAAGGGCCCATGACAGTGCCAAATGAATCAAATCCCAAGTCAGGAGAATCATCCAGAGCAGAGAAGGGACTCGAAGTCAAAGAGACATCATCACCAGACAACACGCCCAATTGGAAATCATTGGCCAGCCACTCATCAAATCCACAACCATTGTTTGTGACAGTAGCGGTAGAAGCAGGAGTGGCAAAAACGTCGTTGGTATCGTTGTTGACTGCAGGAAGTGCAACCTTGCCAACTATGAAAAAGAGGAAAAAAAAAAAAAAAGAAAAAAAAAAAAAGTGTCAAAATAGGAAGAATTTGAAGTAAGACAATTTTACGAATTATGACATTATACAAGTTGCTTACATTGAGCAAGGGCAGACTCCAAAGCGTCTGCAGACTTGGTGAGCTTGGGATCGGTCATATCAAACATTGTGAAGTCGAAAGAGATGGCCATTTTGGAGGATGTGATGGTAGGTGTTTAGTCGTATAAAAGAATGAATGGATAGATCTGAAAACGTAAAGACGTTACTCTTGCTCAAAGGTAGAGACGATAAGCTTTTAAGAGTGTAATAAAGAAAGTAAATAGGTTGAGGTAGCTACTACTACGATTGAGTTATTGATGTTGTTGATATTGTTATAGTTTAAGATGGGGAGGATAATTGAGGAAACCATGGTGGGCTAACTTGTTTTAAACCGTAAAGGTTATAAAAGAGATGATTCTAAAAGGGTTAAAAGAGGGGAGCTACAAGGGTCTTGGAGGGGTATGCGCAAAGGCTATACTTGAAAAGGTTCTGGTTCTTAAAATTGGTTGTTCTGGTGCGATATGGGGGTGTACAAAGAAGTACGAAGCGTATTTAAGCGGAGAAGGCCATCTTGGGCAAGATTATGAACGGTATGTGTGAAATGTAAAGCAAAAGAAGGGGTTGGATAGTACGTCCAATAAAGAAATATAATAAAAAGAAAAAAAGCTTAAGTGGTTTGTTTGGAGAATTGGAATAGTATAAATGGGAAGGGGATAAGGTAAGGAAGAAGAAAAGAAAAGAGAAAAGAGAAAAAGAAAAAGAGAGGGAAGAGAAAAACAAAAATAATAAAAAAGAAAACATGGGACATGTTTCCTGTTCCTTAAGGGCTTTGTCTACGATTATTTTTTTTTAAAGTTTTTTGCTCGGGTCTATCTTTCCCGCATCTCTCAGGAACATGAATATAATTGCGCAGATATTGTTATTCGTACACAGGTGTTACGCCAACCACAACAAAGCAATGTACGTGGGGGTCATTGAAATGCTTTCCAAAAGCAGCGTGCAAGTTTATCATTGTTCTTTTGACAGGCTTAATTTCGTTCTTCTCACGGAAAAAAAGGTCTCGGCCATTTTGGGTGAGAAAAATGTTAGCCCTTGATCTTGTCATGTGCAAAAATAAAGTAGCAATAAATTAATAATGCAACGTGGAATGCTGCTTTTCAAGGGTCACTCAAAGGCAATATTATAGATTTTATACATGTATCATGTGGCCAGTCCCTGCATTTCCAGGTTCATATTCATGAACAGTGTAGTGCACATGACCTTTACAGAAATTACAAATGAATAAATTTATTTGGTATCACGTGCACTGGCCATCGATTATATTGCACTACCACTTACGTATCATGCATTCAGCGTCCCAAAAAATGCACTGTATACCTAGGCTATTTTTATGAAGTTTTCTAGGTACTCAGGCACCTTTTTTTTCACCTTTAATGCTGATTGGCGCAAATGAGATCACGCCATGCAAGAAAAGGTTGATTTGTAATGTCAGGAATGAATGAGGATGAAGCTGACAAAAGGAAAGGTGAGAACAATAAATTGAAGTCCATTTTGCTTCTCATTCTTTCATTCCTCTTTAACTAATCTATCTCACAAAACCACGTCATTATATCTATCTACCCGCTTTCATATTACTTAAATTATGTCTTCCTCTAACAACACTGCTTCCTCTTCCACCAGCCAAGTTGCTGGCAAAAAACGCGCTCGTGAGGAATTGGAAAACGACAAGAGCGCAAGTCGCCAGACCTCACCTTCCCTAGAAGGTCCACCTGCTGCCCTAGCGTTCCACTATGTGCCATGGGAACGTCCCACCAAAAATATACACGAAATCCAGAAGCTCTTTCTTGAGGGTCCATTCTGTACTTTCAGGGAGCGGGAAGACAGTGAGCTTTATCAGGATGGCGATGAAGGGAGTCCTCGCAAGATCCTCTTTCTAGAGGGAGTGCTAAAACGCGATTTGTCCAGCAAACCCGTGACGCGTGGCAAATTTGAGATTTTCGGGCTTCATGAACCATCGCTGATCAAGCAGCTGAAGCGTCGTGACCTCAGGCTGATCAAAAACACGGAATTGCAACGGTTAGAAGCGTTAGCTAGGGCCTCGCAACGTGCACCGGCTGCTGTCGTTTCAGTTGCAACAGAGACTGACCGTCCAGAGTCGACGCTAGAGATGTCAGAACGACAGCTCCGAACGGTTCTCACTGAACTGGAATCAGTTAATGTGGACTCGCCTCGTAACAAGCTTTTGCAAGAAAAAGCAGCACTGTTGTTAGATGTGTATAGAACCTTTAAACCAGTTGCGGAATAAAGTGTTGTTTTCAAAAATATATATTATCATGAGTATAAAAAATTCGTACGGCGGTGCACTTTGGAGAGTACATCAAAACCATAGCTTTTTATTTGCCCTTCTTCTTTTGGATAGACTTAAAGTACGCGTTTGAGGATCCAGCTTGCCTGATTGCAGTATCCATTGTCGTTTTTGCCTTTATAACTCTGTCGTTCAGTGTTGGTCCTTCAGTCTTCAGGACCTCAGCCAGAGTAGCAAAGATAATTCTTCGCTTGAGCATATACTGGTTCCTAAGATTAGGATTCCAGCCTTTGCGCCAGTCCTTTTGGAACCTATTCAAACTCCAAATCGATGGCTTTGCCCCCTGGGCCGTAAACCATTCATCCCAAAGAGGAAAAAGAGGGGTGACCCTTGACAACATAGAGAAATTTGGGGCTGCAGCTCTGACCTGGTCAATTGGGAGCTGCAAGTAAGTCTCTGCAATCTTATCCGCTAAACATTCCAACTTCATTGTTTCCATGGCTTCATTTATCCCTCCATCTTCCTCTTGTTCCTGCACCTCGGGGTCTACTTGGTCTAGTTGCTCATTTTGGCCTGGTTGCTCGTCTTGGCCTGGTCGCTCATCCTGCTCTGGTTGCTGCTCCAAAGCATCCATCCCCCTTTGTTCAAATCCCCGCGGCTGCTCCTGGAGATGCTGCCTTGGAGGTATATGATGTATAAGGTCATTCAACTGTTGTTCTTGCTCTTTCGCTTGACGCTGCTCTTGTTGCGTCAGAATGCGATGCTCGTTCTCCATATCACTAGCTAAATGCCCAAAAGACCTGGCGGTTGTCTTCGTAAGGTTCGACATTACAGTTTGAAGCCCTTGTACGATGGTTATCATCTCACGATGCATATGACTGCATGTTCTAGACCAGCCAGCATTACTATTCTCCGCTGTAGCTTGGAGTGCGCCCATAAAATCATCACGTACGTAATGATCCAAAGATGACACGCTCGATTTGATGGCTTGAAGCTCTTGATGGATGACTGGAGCATTGAAACGGAGACTGTCGTTTGTTGGTGATTGTGTCTTCTGCATGGCATCGTGAAGTCGCAAAGAAAACTCTTGGAACAGTTGCGACGAAAACACAGGGTTACTAGTGAAAACGTGGTGCTGGCTGTAGATACACAATGGATCGCCATTGCACGCCATCAGAGCAACTGCATCTTGTAAAATAACCTTGCGCAAGTGGGCTAGGATAAGCATGATTCGCATGGCTGGAATGTACTCAGCTGGATAAGGTACTGACTCATTGTCAGGACGATTCAGATCTTCGGGACGATCCATCATAACGTTCTCCATCCATCTGGCCCAATCGACATTGTCTGGAAACAGCTCCTCAATGAATGGAAAGATTTGCTTCTGTAATTCAACAGGCGGTATAACGGTGTTCCGCGGAAGCCAGAAATCCTCATTCTCGTGGAGAAATCCGGCCATTTTAAATGGTACAGTCTGCGCTACCGGACTAAGGTAATGCGTTACCAAGCGGCGATGGTTCCAATTACCATGTTGGGCAATATCTTCGATGCTAGCCCCATTGGCTTGCGCATGTTGCGCCCCAGCCTTACGGCCACTATGAGTAACCTTGGATGATGTGTAATGCGCTAGCTTCATCACCTCGCTTAGAGATCTGAGTATGGCTATGCTATTGGTTAGGAAACAGAGTACAAAAACTTCATGTAATGGCGTATTTGCATTTCTGATAATTTCACTTGCCTGTAGAGAGTCGCAGCATCCATCGCTTTGTATTTGTCAGAGGCATGTACAAGGTACTGGGATTTCCAGTCATGCATGCGGAAATTTGGAGTAGATTCTTTCGTCTGTTGTGTAAGGTAAAGGGGTATTTTAATCATGGATGAATATTAATAGACAGCTTATATGCTGAGTTAATCTTCAACAGCAACCCATAGAAGCAGCCAATACGTACCATCCACTGCTCGAATAGATAAAAAGCGAGGCATCCAACAGGGCAAATCTCTACGTCCTTGTTACGAATAAATACAGAATGGAGCGTATGATCATTGTTCATTTTTCCTTGAGGGATTGCTATTACAATCCCAAGTGCGAACTGGTGTCCATTTCCAGCAGTCGCAAAGTGGTGGGGAAATAAGTGGCTCACTAAGGCATCTCGTATACTTTGTCCCCGAGTGATCATAAAATGATTAAATGCAAAACACAGACGATTACGCGCGCCAACTAGCTTCTGTGTCCTGGAGACAGCACTCAGATGCTTATAGCTCCTGCTCCACGAGATCTTCATAAATTTCTTGAACATAGATAGAGGATATCCCGCACCAACTGTCAGTTGCAGAACGTCCTGGGACGACGTTCTTTTGTTCTGGTTCAAAAGTAACGTTCATAATCTGTTTCTAGCTCTGCTGATATAAAAAAAAAAAATAAATAAATAAAGAAAGAAGGCGTGAGACTGAGGCCATAGAGGGTCGGCGTACGGCTCTAAGCAAATGGGATACATAATGGGTCCTTTGCTCAGAAGCACTCCTCCTCTCTTAGAGGGTGTTGGTATTGCGTTTTATTGAATCCATCTTTTTTTTTTTCTAAAGGGGTTACGGGGACAAGAGACAGGAACGCCGAGAAAGTAAATGAGTGAGTGGGAAGGAGAGCTTACTCGGTTTAGAAGGGTTTGGAAAGGTGTTGGGTGTAGCAATGAAGAAGGAAGAAAAGGAATGCATGAATGCATGAGACATTTTTTTTTTTTTTTTTTTTTTTCCCAGTATAGCCTGGGAGGTATTTGCAGAGGTTACAAGCAGGATTACAATTGGTGCGAAAACACAGTCACATATATACTTATTGAATACAAATTTTGTAATTTAAATTGTTAAGATTTCATTTTGTAATCCGATTACAGCAAACTACCGTTTATACTGAAACGGTAGTTTGCTGTAATCGGATTACAAAATGAAATCTTAACAATTTAAATTACAAAATTTGTATTCAATAAGTATATATGTGACTGTGTTTTCGCACCAATTGTAATCCTGCTTGTAACCTCTGCAAATACCTCCCAGGCTATACTGGGAAAAAAAAAAAAAAAAAAAAAAATGTCTCATGCATTCATGCATTCCTTTTCTTCCTTCTTCATTGCTACACCCAACACCTTTCCAAACCCTTCTAAACCGAGTAAGCTCTCCTTCCCACTCACTCATTTACTTTCTCGGCGTTCCTGTCTCTTGTCCCCGTAACCCCTTTAGAAAAAAAAAAAGATGGATTCAATAAAACGCAATACCAACACCCTCTAAGAGAGGAGGAGTGCTTCTGAGCAAAGGACCCATTATGTATCCCATTTGCTTAGAGCCGTACGCCGACCCTCTATGGCCTCAGTCTCACGCCTTCTTTCTTTATTTATTTATTTTTTTTTTTTATATCAGCAGAGCTAGAAACAGATTATGAACGTTACTTTTGAACCAGAACAAAAGAACGTCGTCCCAGGACGTTCTGCAACTGACAGTTGGTGCGGGATATCCTCTATCTATGTTCAAGAAATTTATGAAGATCTCGTGGAGCAGGAGCTATAAGCATCTGAGTGCTGTCTCCAGGACACAGAAGCTAGTTGGCGCGCGTAATCGTCTGTGTTTTGCATTTAATCATTTTATGATCACTCGGGGACAAAGTATACGAGATGCCTTAGTGAGCCACTTATTTCCCCACCACTTTGCGACTGCTGGAAATGGACACCAGTTCGCACTTGGGATTGTAATAGCAATCCCTCAAGGAAAAATGAACAATGATCATACGCTCCATTCTGTATTTATTCGTAACAAGGACGTAGAGATTTGCCCTGTTGGATGCCTCGCTTTTTATCTATTCGAGCAGTGGATGGTACGTATTGGCTGCTTCTATGGGTTGCTGTTGAAGATTAACTCAGCATATAAGCTGTCTATTAATATTCATCCATGATTAAAATACCCCTTTACCTTACACAACAGACGAAAGAATCTACTCCAAATTTCCGCATGCATGACTGGAAATCCCAGTACCTTGTACATGCCTCTGACAAATACAAAGCGATGGATGCTGCGACTCTCTACAGGCAAGTGAAATTATCAGAAATGCAAATACGCCATTACATGAAGTTTTTGTACTCTGTTTCCTAACCAATAGCATAGCCATACTCAGATCTCTAAGCGAGGTGATGAAGCTAGCGCATTACACATCATCCAAGGTTACTCATAGTGGCCGTAAGGCTGGGGCGCAACATGCGCAAGCCAATGGGGCTAGCATCGAAGATATTGCCCAACATGGTAATTGGAACCATCGCCGCTTGGTAACGCATTACCTTAGTCCGGTAGCGCAGACTGTACCATTTAAAATGGCCGGATTTCTCCACGAGAATGAGGATTTCTGGCTTCCGCGGAACACCGTTATACCGCCTGTTGAATTACAGAAGCAAATCTTTCCATTCATTGAGGAGCTGTTTCCAGACAATGTCGATTGGGCCAGATGGATGGAGAACGTTATGATGGATCGTCCCGAAGATCTGAATCGTCCTGACAATGAGTCAGTACCTTATCCAGCTGAGTACATTCCAGCCATGCGAATCATGCTTATCCTAGCCCACTTGCGCAAGGTTATTTTACAAGATGCAGTTGCTCTGATGGCGTGCAATGGCGATCCATTGTGTATCTACAGCCAGCACCACGTTTTCACTAGTAACCCTGTGTTTTCGTCGCAACTGTTCCAAGAGTTTTCTTTGCGACTTCACGATGCCATGCAGAAGACACAATCACCAACAAACGACAGTCTCCGTTTCAATGCTCCAGTCATCCATCAAGAGCTTCAAGCCATCAAATCGAGCGTGTCATCTTTGGATCATTACGTACGTGATGATTTTATGGGCGCACTCCAAGCTACAGCGGAGAATAGTAATGCTGGCTGGTCTAGAACATGCAGTCATATGCATCGTGAGATGATAACCATCGTACAAGGGCTTCAAACTGTAATGTCGAACCTTACGAAGACAACCGCCAGGTCTTTTGGGCATTTAGCTAGTGATATGGAGAACGAGCATCGCATTCTGACGCAACAAGAGCAGCGTCAAGCGAAAGAGCAAGAACAACAGTTGAATGACCTTATACATCATATACCTCCAAGGCAGCATCTCCAGGAGCAGCCGCGGGGATTTGAACAAAGGGGGATGGATGCTTTGGAGCAGCAACCAGAGCAGGATGAGCGACCAGGCCAAGACGAGCAACCAGGCCAAAATGAGCAACTAGACCAAGTAGACCCCGAGGTGCAGGAACAAGAGGAAGATGGAGGGATAAATGAAGCCATGGAAACAATGAAGTTGGAATGTTTAGCGGATAAGATTGCAGAGACTTACTTGCAGCTCCCAATTGACCAGGTCAGAGCTGCAGCCCCAAATTTCTCTATGTTGTCAAGGGTCACCCCTCTTTTTCCTCTTTGGGATGAATGGTTTACGGCCCAGGGGGCAAAGCCATCGATTTGGAGTTTGAATAGGTTCCAAAAGGACTGGCGCAAAGGCTGGAATCCTAATCTTAGGAACCAGTATATGCTCAAGCGAAGAATTATCTTTGCTACTCTGGCTGAGGTCCTGAAGACTGAAGGACCAACACTGAACGACAGAGTTATAAAGGCAAAAACGACAATGGATACTGCAATCAGGCAAGCTGGATCCTCAAACGCGTACTTTAAGTCTATCCAAAAGAAGAAGGGCAAATAAAAAGCTATGGTTTTGATGTACTCTCCAAAGTGCACCGCCGTACGAATTTTTTATACTCATGATAATATATATTTTTGAAAACAACACTTTATTCCGCAACTGGTTTAAAGGTTCTATACACATCTAACAACAGTGCTGCTTTTTCTTGCAAAAGCTTGTTACGAGGCGAGTCCACATTAACTGATTCCAGTTCAGTGAGAACCGTTCGGAGCTGTCGTTCTGACATCTCTAGCGTCGACTCTGGACGGTCAGTCTCTGTTGCAACTGAAACGACAGCAGCCGGTGCACGTTGCGAGGCCCTAGCTAACGCTTCTAACCGTTGCAATTCCGTGTTTTTGATCAGCCTGAGGTCACGACGCTTCAGCTGCTTGATCAGCGATGGTTCATGAAGCCCGAAAATCTCAAATTTGCCACGCGTCACGGGTTTGCTGGACAAATCGCGTTTTAGCACTCCCTCTAGAAAGAGGATCTTGCGAGGACTCCCTTCATCGCCATCCTGATAAAGCTCACTGTCTTCCCGCTCCCTGAAAGTACAGAATGGACCCTCAAGAAAGAGCTTCTGGATTTCGTGTATATTTTTGGTGGGACGTTCCCATGGCACATAGTGGAACGCTAGGGCAGCAGGTGGACCTTCTAGGGAAGGTGAGGTCTGGCGACTTGCGCTCTTGTCGTTTTCCAATTCCTCACGAGCGCGTTTTTTGCCAGCAACTTGGCTGGTGGAAGAGGAAGCAGTGTTGTTAGAGGAAGACATAATTTAAGTAATATGAAAGCGGGTAGATAGATATAATGACGTGGTTTTGTGAGATAGATTAGTTAAAGAGGAATGAAAGAATGAGAAGCAAAATGGACTTCAATTTATTGTTCTCACCTTTCCTTTTGTCAGCTTCATCCTCATTCATTCCTGACATTACAAATCAACCTTTTCTTGCATGGCGTGATCTCATTTGCGCCAATCAGCATTAAAGGTGAAAAAAAAGGTGCCTGAGTACCTAGAAAACTTCATAAAAATAGCCTAGGTATACAGTGCATTTTTTGGGACGCTGAATGCATGATACGTAAGTGGTAGTGCAATATAATCGATGGCCAGTGCACGTGATACCAAATAAATTTATTCATTTGTAATTTCTGTAAAGGTCATGTGCAGTATATAGAGCGAATCTGAATCAATATTAAGACAGGGAGTGCTCTGTGTCTTGAAATGTGACTGTCACTGCTCTGTGTCTTGTTTGTGTAACCATTTTGGCGTATATTTAAGTCAAAGTGCGTATAATGTAGTCAATATAAACCACAGAATGCGTAAAATGTAGTGAAAACGGCGTATATTCCTTCCTTTTCAATCATTAGTATTTCAGATACCTTGCTATTCTGGTATTATTTAACTTTTTACAGACCACATCTGGTCAAGTTAATCTAAACTAACATTCCCTTTATCCATACTCCATACTATTCGCCATTTATTTCCCTCAACGGAAATGAGGAGAAAGTGCGTTTAGACGCTACCAAACGCCAAACGGATCGCAAACGCGCGACTCACAAACATACCAATTTCTTTTTATTTTATTTTTTTGGCAAAGCAATTAATGCATTTAGTATTTTATTACTATATCTATTATTATATATGTTACTATCGTACATGCTTCTATATATGCTATTGTTACCTACCTGGGAAGTGTATTGTCATTTATTGGTCATCTTCAGGATCCTCTTGCTCCCTAGCTTTCATGGATATCAACAGTGAGTTAATAGTCTTTCCCTCATTTGCCTGTGACCACTCAGCAACAATGTCTTCAGGATTGCGACCTTCCCTTCGTGCTGCTTCGTTGATCAGCCTAATTAACTCATATCGTCGATTGTAGGCCCTTTGGTCTGATGTATTCACTGGCCAACTCGGGTTCAATCTTTTAAATGCTGCAAGGGGCCCATGAAACTCATCCCAAGCATCTGCCACTGTGAGCTTTCCGCGGTCTGCTTTCCATTTGAAAGTGGCGCTTGATGAGCTGGGGCCTGGGGACGAGTGATGCGATGGCTCTGGCGCTCGTTGGAAGCAATGTAGAGGAGCTTGAACCAGCGATGAGTGCTGTTGAGGTACCTGTGGGGGACGCGTCGCAAACGGCTGCTGTTGAGGGACTCTGCGCAGAGCAGGATAGCTTGGCATAGTATGGGGATATGGCCCAAGAAGACCGGCTGAATTCAAGGGATGCGCTGGAGCTTGGCGAGCTGACGGATCCTGCAATAAATGTATCACTATCTCCATTTGCTGCTTTAGCGTCGCGAGCTCTGAGCTCATGGCAGACAACTGCGCCCTTTGTTGTGCTTCTTGCTGTGCCATTTGTGCTCCTTGCCGAGCAATAGCTGCTTCAAGAGATGCATTCTGGTGACTAAGGCTGTTTAGCGCGTTGGAGACCACATGTTTGTCAACTGGGACTAATGGATTGACAACATTGGCGCTCTGCTGATGCACTTCGATCGCACGAAGGAGCTCTCTCTGAAAGTCAAGGAACAGCTGACTCTCAAAGATTTCTGGAAGTGATTCTAAAAGCTTATTGCTCAGAGTCCTTCCTTTGCTGTCAGGCTTCAGGTACAGCACGGCGTCTTGAAGGATAACTCTCCTCATTTGTACCAGCAATAGTAGGAAAGCTCTTCGATCAATCATTGCGCTGTTCATGAGCTTATTGGCCGTTGCGGCGGAGCTTCCCGTAGTTTCTTCATCTTGATCCCTAGCCGCTGTCGAATGGCGCATACGCTCCTGCCAGCCTCCCCAGTGCAGGTCGTCCTCCGTGATGAGATCCGGGTTTACATCTGTCATAGCATCATTACAATCCTTGACCCATTCCTCATTCTCTCTAGCGCTGCTGTTAAAGTTCCCTTCGATCCAAGGGAAAATTTTCCTCTGCAGCTCCAAGTCAGGGATAACGAGATTACGCTCAAGGATATAAGGTTCCTGTTCCTTGTTGAAATGAGCCATATAAAACGCGCCAGTGGTGGGGTTCTTTGGAGCATAGAAACTCTCCATCTGTCCCATTACCCAACGCCCAAGGTGACGGATATGCTCCAAGCCTAAGCCCAGACGGTACGCATCTGATGTTCCTGCGTGTCGACCGGCGTGAGTGACCTTGGTCGAATAAACGCCACAGGTTCGCATCACAGAAGCTGTGGCATCGATTTGAGTCTTTGGTGCAACAGCATTCTTGCGAAGGCCTGCGTTGCGCTTCTCGATCGTACTAGCCGCGACCAAAAGCTTGATGTTGTACCAATCGTCAGGATCAGCGAAGTTTGGGACATCCTCCTTATCCAGCTATTATAGGAATGGTACGCGACCCAACATTTAACAACGAGCTAGGAAAGTACATAACCTATATTGCAGTAAGAAGAGACAAGAATGGCACAAATCTCTTACCATAAATCGTTCTAACATGTAGAAGCCAAACGCTCCTACAGTACACCTGTAAAAAACTTTATGACGAAAGGCGGTTGCATAAAGCTTAACACCCTTTTTATTTGTTTTGCCACGAGATATGCAAAACGTAAGTCCGAGAGCTGGCTGGGACCCACTTGCCGGATGGGAAGACATGATACTGAACACATCAGATAGGTTAAGATTGCGAATGTCTTCATCTCGCAGCAGCATATGGTGTCGTGCCAAGATGCAAAGGCGCTCACGCATATATTGAAATCTACCTTCCGCATGGTACACTCGCTTCCCTTTTAGCCGCAGCATTGGCTTCATACCCCACGTATGGAGGGCCATCCGAATGAACTGCTTCTCATTATAGGGGTCGCGAATAGAACAGGTATCAGTGCGCGTCGATCCCTGGAATGAGGTGTCGTACACTAGTTTCCCCTCGTATTCCTCGATAGCCTCCTTCAGCGGGATATCCTTGCGCGGATGAGGTGCAGGGTTTGGCCAATCCACCTTTGATGACGCTTGCTCCTTGTAGAGATAAATTAATGCCTTCCTGGCACAATCCACTGTTTCTATCGAGATAGGCGCATAGATGAATCTTCGGCCAGTCTCATCAGTTTGCGGATGCGAAAGAACTATATTTGGATTAAAATGAAGTGTCAGAATGTCAATTAAGAGTGAGCCACAGCTTTGAACAAGGTTATTTTGGTTACATGATTACACTAGATTTACTTTTTGCTCTTTCCGCAATGGAGGAGACCATGAGGGCTTGTGGTTCAGCAGACATGAGGGCCTCTTCTTCAGCTGGTTGCGAGTGATTTTGTTCCTCGTCTTCGCTTCCTGCATCGTCTTTGTCACCTTGGGAGGCTTCCTCAAACCCCTCAAATGCCGGAGTCTCATAAGGCTGTGAATTACGTTGGCTATAATTTTGCTCCAGCTCATGGACAACATCCTGAAAAATACTTTCCTCTGTCTCTGCTTTCCAAGCCTTTGGTTTTCTCTTATTTTCGCGAGTCAGCTTGCCCTCTAACACTGATCTGGCCGCTTGTGATGAAGCCTTTCCAACGACGCCACTGAATCCCGCGTTTGAATCAATATATTTCTTTACTGTGCGCTTGAAAACAACCTCCTCGAAAAACTTTAACATTTTTCTTGCGTCAACGCTGCAGTCCCCTTTTTCTCTTGTGCTGCAGAACACCTATCATTTATATTGTATTTGCATATTTTGTATTACGAAGCATGAAAAAAAAAATTTGACTGTCCTAAAAAATAAAATAAACAAATAAACAAAATAATAAACTTACCTGCCAAGCTTTCAAGTATGTCTTGTACTGCAGCAATGTCTTTGAGGGATTCTTGTTGGCGAGGAGAGATTCGAGAACATGGTTAGCACAGGTTTTTCTCTGCTCTGCTGTTTCTTCAGACGAAAAAGGCGACTGAAGGTGGCTGGAAGAGTTATCAGTTGTTGCACCGATAATCGTGTCTTGGGAGTAGATCCGCTTGCGAGGGGTGTGTTCCTCGGAGACGTTGTGGACGCCTACAGAACAGGCCCTTCTTTTGCCCTCGCGGATCTCTCTCCTTTTTTCTTTTTCATCTCTGGCTTCCTTAGCCTTTCGTGCATAGCCACTTCTTCCTTCTTTCCCTTGCTTCACGCTAAATTCGAAGAAGGTCCCGCTTGGACCTGAGTTTATTGATGAAGAGGCAGCGTTGCCAGAAGAAGAAGAAGCGATAGTGCGGGGCATCTTGATAGGTTACTTTATATTTTTTGTTGAGGGAATTGGGTAGATATTTGTGAGTACGATCAAGTGTTGCAAGTAGTGGTTATCGTAATAAATAGCGATGATGTATAATGTATAAAAGAAAAGAATAAAAAAGAAAAATGTAAGCGAACATGGTTTTATACTTTTAGCTCATATTGTCAAGTCCAGTTCAAGAATATACTCTCCTCATATTTCAATTGTTCAATCGCTATCTTAGTGAGCTTGATCAATTGTTAGCTTCCCTCAAGCGCGTTATTTTCCTTTGAGTACGGAATGAGTACAGATGAGGAATGAGTGGAATGAGTGGAATGGAATGCGGGAATGAAGAATTGTATGAAGCAAGGTGTTGATCAGATCAGACCGCTTTGTGAGCGCGCTACGCGCGTGTAACTAAAGATACTTTTAGTTTCTACTTTTCAGTTAGATGTAGTGAAAAGACATGTGCCTGAATTCTAACCTCTGTGTCTCTGTGTCTGTACGTGAAACCTATGAAACATTTTGCCTATTAATGGGCATACACTGGAATTTGACTTAATAAACTATTACAGTATAAATATATATATATATCTATACTTTAATTTTTTATTTTCGCTTGTGGATCTCTGCATACAATTGTTCTTCTTTTAATCTTATTTCAATAGCCGAAGCAATAGTTTGGGATATCGTCGCCATTTGGTCACGAACATAGTGTAAAAATATATTGATTGAACTGATGGCCAGAAGCGAGGACAATATAGATATATATATATCGAGGAAGTGGGGCTTCTTGATATTTTATTATCACTATAGAGACGATATGATACTTATGAAGGGACTGCTTGCTCCTCCTCTTTGTGTTTCCTTGAAGGCTTTTGTGAATTTACAGGGCTTATTTCATGTTTAAGAGGAGGTGGAAGGAACGCAATCTGTGGACGATATTGAGAATCCTTGACTACTCGACTCTTTTGTACTGACTTGGGTAGATAATGGAAGACGACATGTCGAAACAGCCTTTCGAACATCGTCTATTGATTACAAAAATACAAGCGTTAATCGATTGTTGTAAAACTATGTCAACCGGATTTTCATATACCCTTCTCCTCTTCTCAACTTTAAATGGCTTACATGACCATATTGCAGTTTAGCTGCAATTTGACTTGCTTCGTATTGTGTCTTTACATGATGATACCGTTGCGCATGATAACTTTTGAATGCTTTTTGAATTCTTCCAAAAGATAAAGGTTTAAGGTCATAAAGGCAGTTTGCTAAAACTACAGCGTCTTGCATTGCATTTATAGCACCTTGGCCAGCACTTGGAAGCATCTATCGTGACCAAGAAAAAAAAAATTAGTAACAAAATAACTTGCTTTCATTAAAGATAATTGCCATATGTCCAGCACTAACCTTGTGTGCAGCTTAGAGAGACGCGATTTAGACAAAAAAAAAAAAAAAAACTTTAAGTAAAAGAAATAACTTTTTGCAAGACAATCCATTAGTTCATGAGACACATACCATCGCCAATCAACACTGTCCGACCATGGTGCCAAGTTTCATATAGGATATCTTCAAGGAAGACTCTGCTGATTAGGTCCTTTGGTGTAGCATCGATCAAGTCGCCAAGGATACCATATGGAGTCTTGAAGTGATATACCCTCTCGATCATTTTTTTATTGTGTGCAGAGGTCCACTCGGAATTCCGAAACTGCTCATCCGCTGATGCATCGGCAGTTAGTTGCAAGACAGCACCCCAGCATATTCTGTTCCCAGGCACTTGAATGACACTCCACTACAAGGATGGTTATTTATAATAATGATGTGAATATTAAAACTATCAAGAAAGAAAAAAGTTTCTGAATTACATATTTTCTCAGGAACTGGTGTAACTCACTGCATATGGCGTTGACTTGTCGCCAACCATTAAGTTACTGTCACACGTCGGTCCTCCCAAACCAGGGTATTTAGATGGATCGAGCGCATTAGTCGTGCCTACTAGACAGATATAACCCTTTGATATCTCACGCTCATCTGAAGACGGCAATTTCTTTTGTTCAGAAAGCTCTTTGAACAAATTCTGGCGAACCGCGCTATAGGCTCCATCTGCTCCTACTAAGATGTCACCATGAACGCATGTTCCATCTTTGAGACGCACCATGACACCTTCTTGGTTCTGTAAAAAACTCATGACTTTTTTGCCCATTTGGATCTTGTGAGGAGGAATGCGATCATACAGCAACTTGTAGAGTTCGGGGCGAGGGAAAAGTGCGCTCTCATAACCAACGCTGCATCAAACAAATAATAAAATAACAATACAGTAAATGATTGTGTATCATGTATCTTGTATTGCTTTCTAAAAGAGGAGGCGACAATCTATGCAAAAGTAAATGTATATACTCACATTTTGTTATCTTCTTCACAACTATACTCTCCAATCTTCTTCATGTCGTGTGAGAAAATCCTGGTCATGGAACATGTAAACGAGATTTTGCGAAGATCCTCATATAATCCCAGCTGCTCGAAGGCAGGAAGGATATTCGCTGTCAAACTCATGACAGAGCCTACAGTCCAATACAAAAATAGAGATTAAAATTGTGAGTTTCTATATATTTACAAAGTGACAAAAGGTGAGAGAGGAAGAAATGTGTATACATACCAAGAGGTACAACCTCTTTTGCACGCTCGAAAATCTGGTATGGGATGTTTGCCTTTTCTAGGATGTTTGCCAAGAATAAGCCTGCAAGACCCCCACCAGAAATGATTACATGTGGGGGGCTATTGGAGATCTGTGGAGGTAATTCACTCGATTTGAAGGATTTAAAGATGGGCTCGGGCGAGTATTCATCTTTGACCTCGTGTGTATCTTGAGCATTTAATGTTGAAGCCATGAGCGGGTCTTTTAATTTTATTTTATTTTAATTTTTAATTTTAATTTTAACTTCCTTGAACAGGTTGAATGAATGACAGGAAAGAATGTAAATGAGAATGAAGAAGAGAGGAATGTGGAAAGTAAAAAAAAAAAAAAAAAAAAAAAAAAAAAACGAAGAGAATGTTTAGAACGAGGTAAACGTGTTTGTTCCTGAGCCTTCAATTCAATCCAATAACGGCTCTTTTTCTTTTTCTTTTTTTTTTTATTTGTATAGATGTGCTGCAATGCATTCTTGGCAAAGTTGGGTGTTTTCACAAAGCGCTATTGCGCACAAAACAAATAAACAGACAAGGGTGTAGTTGTGCATTAATTTTTTTTTATTGTTTGCATGCTCCATCATTAATACATGAAATAAATTAAACCGGATATCGATTTCCGTATTGGCAAATGACGGGAATGACAAAAAAGAAAAAAAGAAATCCTTTGTGCACTTTTTCATTGAGGCCAACCATACAAAGCCAAACGTTACCGAATGTTATATACCGAACGATATTAAAAAAAAAAAAAGCCTTCATTAGACATGTTTACCATGTTTACCATGTTTACATGCAATTGTTTTAAATTGCTCAACAGAAGAGAGAAATGTATATAAATATATATATTAAATACCCATCTGTCCGTAAAGATAACCTTTTCGCCAAAGCAAAAAAGTATAAAATTGAGTTCTACTCTCTTACACTTGGACGATCTCGACTCAAGCGATATGATTTGCATTACAAAGCATAGCAGAGTACTCTCTCTGCTTCGGTTTCTTCATGCCCCTTCATCTATTCTAGACTTTGTCTCCATTACCAACAATGCTAGCTCCAGTATGCAGATTCATACTACTGGGCTGCTGAATAAGGAACAATACCTCCGATTTCTTTTTTTTATCTTTTGTGCATGTGAATGTTAGAAGTGTATAGGGATACCCCCCTGATATCGCGTCGAAATGAAAACGCGATTGGACAACTACTATTTATAATAAATATGAAGGGATACCTCTATCTCCATGCCTTTTCTTGTAACGGTGGCATGATAATCTCAATTTCGGGCCGGATTTTGTTAATAACTCTCTGAATCTCTTTCAAAGCATAGTGTTTCTGCGCATGTCTATTTTCATTCGTTTGAAACCGCATATCAATCGTTTCCATCTCTGGCCATAAACACTCTTCCCGGTGAGCACGTCGTCCTTGGAAATAATTGATCAAATCTTGCACTTGACCAAGATGGGTCATGTCAACGCCATCAATTATTTCTCTTCCATGCTCGGACAGCTCTTTCTCATTTTTCTTCTCGTATGTCCGTTGTCCATGTTTTTGATCAGTCGCAATGTCAGGAAGCTTTATCTCCTTATTCTTGTTAAAAATACTGCCGTCGAACCTTGAACGAACTAAAGGAAATGATACTCCAAGGCTCTGCTCTGATAGACTGACACTATCATCTTTGCAGTATAAATCATTTATAGTCCGAACAGCCTTCCAAAGTCGCAGCAGCCCTTTAACCGCACTAAATTGCCTCTTATGCACTTTTTCCCATTGCTGCTTCATCTGCTCCTGTGTATCATAATAATACTGCCGTTTCATCCAGTCAATGCTATTCTCTTTCAAGGGCAAAGGATATCCTCTCAAGTACAGTTGCAGGGTCCTCAGACGCTTCAAACGTGACAATAAACACAAACTGACAGGCCCACGGATAAATACATTGGTCCTATTAATAGCCAGCTTTTCAAGATCAGGACACACCCGACTGATATATCCGAGAACCACACGCAATTGTTCCGCGAAATCCGTCATGCCTACTCGATGCTGTTCATCAATCCGGATGTGCAGTGTCTTTAACTTTCGACAGGCCCAGACCCGCTGATTTAAGGGTACCAAGGGTGAGAGGAAGGACTGTGAAACACATGGCTGACCAAAAAGCGCTTTGGTCACGTAGAGAAGGTCCAGAGGGAGATTTACCTCTAAGGCTTTGAAATGCTCCAATAATGGGCTTTCACACAAGAGTTGATGGACCCAGACCCCAATGCGTCGTTCGTCCGCCGCGGTGCTTCCTCTGCAAGGGCCTATAATTTCAACTGTCGTCAGTCGATTTACCATTCGATGCGCATCCAAGAGGACGCATGCTGATGACAAGGGATGCCTGACCATACTGGCGGTAGAAACCCCCCAATGCTCCACCAACGGGAACTGCGCAATAGGCGCAGCCTCTTCATGAATGCTCGAGGGCTCGCACACAGAAACATGAAGGCTATCCAACTTTGGACAATAGGACGACAGGCGGCCAAAAAACGCTGTTCTCCTTTCCTTTGTGAGGAGAAAATTCTTCATAGGGCCGTCATTGGATCCCCTCTCCGAGACTGGCTGAGCATTGACAATTCGGAGCTCTGTCAACTCGGGGCAAGATCGAAGGAATGACTCTAGGGCAGTCTCTGTCAAGCCTAGCTTTTCAAACGTAGCAGATCGCAATGGCCAAGGCCGCTTTTGCTTGATGTGAGCGCGAACATCGGCCAAATGGTCAGTAGAATCGTCTTGCTTAATATCGAGATCCTGCTCTTCCTCTAGCTTAGCTATGCTGTCTACTCTCCAAGGCGCATAACTTGCTGCGACAGTTGCAACAGATAGTTCTTCAAGATTCGGGCATAGGCGCCTAGTCTCAGCCATAGAAATTTTCGCAGAATAAGGAACACTGTCCAAATGTAAGCAAGTCAGGCCAGGACCAAGGATACGCAGAAGTGGGAGCAATTGAGACCAAACATCGGTATTAAGGTCAGCACTGAAAAAAAACTGTCGGATCTTGAGACCAAAGGAGTAAAATGAAGTAGCAGAGGAAGAGGCTAAAGACGCAAGGGCATTCCGGAGAATAGACCAGCTCGCTTCTTCTTGGCCAAGAGGCAGTCGTGCTGTGTAGAATTTAGGATAACTTCCTCGTTGGCAAGCCAGAGTATAGGCTAGTCCAAGCTTCTTTGCCATTACCTGTTCATTTACACCTTCCTTCAGATGGATGGCTGAAAAGTGGACTGTTCTCTTCAGGAGTACCCGAGCCATTCGATACCATTGATGTGACACCAGTGGGATATTGGTGCGGAGTGAAGCCTGTCCTACAAAGGATAAGATACGTTCAATGACCTCGGGAGGAAGTGCGGGCAGCATGCTAGCTTTAGTCGGGATATTTATAGTAAGAGAGAGAAAAAGAGGAAGTCAGGTTATGATCATTGGCAAATGAGTTTTAATGATGACAGATGGCAATGAACCTTGAAATTGCCCAAAAGTCCAGACCATCTATGGCAATGGTGGCATGCTGCGCCCATGAGGCTTAATTAAATTGGCGTTTTTTAATGTTCATGTTCATGTATGTAGTGTGCCACAGAAATCAACTTCTGGCAGTCGGTTATTAATATTTCTGTCGTCTTTACCGATCCGCGGACTACTGCCTAGACACCTAATATCCGTACAAGGTCATTTTTACCAAGTCAGTGAATTTTCTCTGGCAATGTGTCGAAATGGAGGCTACCTATACCACTGTATTTGCTGCTTAGCACCAGCATCTACGTTGTTTTTGCATCGATCTTGGTCCTGTTGTGGTGTCTAACCGCTATATTATAACTATCAATACACGAGTAGCTTAGTGCTAAGTCGAGTCTACTACTATTTAAGGCCTCACCAAAGGCCATGATTAAGGGGTAAATATGTTCTCATTTATCCACTTCTCGCCTGACGATATCTAGTATTTCCTGCATATGCTCCTTTGAGACGGACATCCCTTTAGTATTGTTTCTTGTACTATTGTGCACCAATAATCTGGAAAAAGAATGCTATGTCCGACTTGGCCTTGATGTTGGAATAAATCTTTCGTCCTGATACTTCTGATGCTCCGTTCTTTGTATCTTGGAGGACTACCATAAATTCCCCCCCATGAAGGTGGGGCAATGAGCCATCATACCATTCTTTCTTGATCTTCTCGCGCGGGGTGTATTACCTTTCCCAGCACGATCCTTGCTCCAGAGATTTTGCTGGCCTAGAATCATGCCATTTTTGAAACCATTCTCTGATGTGTCTTTTAACACCTTCTGGTTCAAGGATGTTAAAGGTATCGCCACCGCCCTATACTTAAATTATGACCAGTATGACTCCTCCATGTCTCCTACCCAGGAGTTTATCTATCATCTGTCCTGTCGCCATGAGCAGCTGTCCACATCTCTCTTCAATCCATTGCCATCTTCAATGCTTTTCTAAACGCCTCCCTGCCTGCATCTCGGGCACCGCCTGCACCCATCTCTCGTAGATGCCCTTACTTCACATCTCCTATACTTCTTCCCTCCTTCTTCTTTTTTTTTTTTTTTGATAACAAGGACCCACGAGGTCATGTAGGATTTATTTAGATGTTAGCTCTATAAATGGGTTGCCCCATTACTGGGGTCGCAAATAAAGCGGTATCCAATAATCGGCCGAAGCCGCATCGTCATACTGCCACAGTACTACATCCTGTTCATAAACCACGTCAGCATTGAGTAGACTTCCTTGGTCCCAGAGGACCTGTGGCACGGCTCTACTCCCTACTTGACCTGTTGTGCGCGAAGGTCATCCTTTAGCCGCTGTCCTCAATCATCAAAAATTTACAGCTTTCCAGGCGCTCCATAATCGCCAATTCCACCTGCTGCCGGTAGCTTGCCGCCACTCGCCGGTCTGCCTCAGTCCTGATCGCCTTCACATCTGCTGTTCGTCGTTGTCCCTGGTTTTTTTTTTTTTTTTTTTTTTTTTTTTTGATAACAAGGACCCACGAGGTCATGTAGGATTTATTTTGATGTTAGCTCTATAAATGGGTTGCCCCATTACTGGGGTCGCAAATAAAGCGGTATCCAATAATCGGCCGAAGCCGCATCGTTATACTGCCACAGTACTACATCCTGTTCATAAACCACGTCAGCATTGAGTAGACTTCCTTGGTCCCAGAGGACCTGTGGCACGGCTCTACTCCCTACTTGGCCTGTTGTGCGCGAAGGTCATCCTTTAGCCGCTGTCCTCAATCATCAAAAATTTACAGCTTTCCAGGCGCTCCATAATCGCCAATTCCACCTGCTGCCGGTAGCTTGCCACCACTCGCCGGTCTGCCCCAGTCCTGATCGCCTTCACATCTGCTGTTCGTCGTTGTCCCTGGTGAGAGCCAAAGAATTCACCTCTGCTACGTCTGTGCCTCCCAACACAGTTGCGTCCCCTGGCGCGTTTGCTCACAGAGGTGATACCATTTTCTCTTTCCCAGTTGACGGTGACTTTGCAGCGTCTGTTTGTAACTTAAGGATCTGCCTTAAGTCATCTTCCGCTGGTACATCGTTGAACTTAACACTATAAAACTGGGAGGATTGGTTTACAAGCATATTGAGAAGCATTATTAGTCACGTGATAATTAAGGGTAGTATGAATATTAATAATATATAGTAATAATTGCACGTCCTCTAACGAAGGAGGATTGGCGCAATTGGCAGCGCGTCCGTCTCCAAAGCGGAAGGTCGGGAGTTCAAGTCTCTCATTCTCCATCGAGTCTTTTTTTACTTCATGAAATAGAAAGAAAATTTGTTTTGGGTCATTTAGGACGCTACCAATTAATCATGTATTATCTCCTCAAAATTTTACTTGACCACTTTGCAAAACTCGAATGATGAAGGCGATATTCCTACATGGGGATCATCTCTTATTAAAGAATTAATCTATTTGGCAGCCTAGTTGCCAAATAACATTCATTATTTACTTGGCAGTAACTATTTTTTTTTTTTTTTTTTTTTTTCATTCCAAGGAACCGTATTGTATTTAACGCTCATATTTTAAATTAATAAAGCTCTACGTCATAGTTATGTGTAGTGACATTGTCTTGTCTCATTTAGAAAACTAATGACTTTTTTTTTTTTTTTTTTTTTTCAAGTAGGTCGCTCATACAGCTTTGGAGGTGCTATTTGGAGATCAATGCCTATGAGAGGTTTTCGCTCGGAGCAAACGCGTCTCACCTGCTACCTAGACGTCTTCAATAAATCGTTCTCTAACCGTGTACATTGAAGGCTGTTTTGTGAAGATGTCATCGCCGCTGCCCTTAGTACCTCCGGCGGCATTAGCTGTGCAAGGCAATATATCCACAGAACGCTGCTTGTTTTACCACTGATGTTATGACCCTGTTATCAAAAAAAAAAAAAAAAAAAAAAAAAAAAGACTGTATTTGGCAGCCCAGCTGCCACCCAAGAGTGCGAAGTTAAGTGGCAGCCCCCAGAAGTAGGCTGCCAAATAGAGGCAAAAATTACTATTGGTATGGGCTGCCAAATAGATTAATCCCTTATTAAAAACTTTGATGATACTAAGACTAAGAAATTGATTGCAATCAACATCCGATTAGGAGCGTGTCACCAAGTAATTTATGATCTCTTCTAGAATGTAGATATCTTCATCAACAAATATATGCCTGACAACCCCACAAACTTGGGGCTAAGTTACAAATATCTGAGTGCTCTGAATCTTAGACTAATGTACGCATCCCATTGCTGATAAAGTACTACTATATAAAACATTAAAGCATAATGAGAATATCGTACGAGCCTCATCATGAGTGAAGTAGCCAGTGGTAAAAACAAGAGTGACTAAGCCTGTTAGCTTGACATTACTGAGGTTGACTGGCTGTGGTGGCAGTCGATGGACGATTAAATTTCGTTTCTTTTTTAATAAGTAAAGGATCGTATGCACGGATCCTATTGAGTGCTGTTGCATCATCCTCGATAAGAGCGATCAACTCGGTCGAACCGGTGCTTGTCTTGATGAAGATCTATTCGTGTAACATCTTGATATGGTCTTCTACCGGCGCTGATTTCTCTGCTACTTTACTAAGTGTTACGTACCGAGGCTTGGGAATGCACCTCAGGGACACTTCCATTTTTATTCATAAGATCAGAACATTGTGTGACGGTCGTAGCGGGTCCTTAATAAAAGACTCCCGCCTGGCAACAATAATAGAGACAGCTTTGATCTCCTTGACTAGCAATACCACAGAAAACATCTCACTAAGCTCCACAGCATGAGCTTGTAGTTGCTAGATGTTAGTAGATTTTCAGACTTGACGGACTTGCTTTTGGACTTTGTAGGGCAAGCGTAGCCTCTGTGATCAGTCTTGCCAGAAACATAGCATGATTGAGGACCATTACCACCGTTCTTGTAACATTGGGCTTCAGAGTGACTGTGTCTACCACAGGCGGACGTCGAGTTCTGAGAGAATCTATATCCATGATAGATTTAACAACATAATCGTTATCTTGATGATGGTCCCGGTGTTGATGAGAGATGTTTTGATGAAAGTTGTTTCGATGATATGTAGTGTGGTTGAATGTTTAACAAAGTGAGATGTTTTCTATAGTGCTTGCGCTGGAGCCATAGATCTGCAACTCGTCGGGAGTTCTTCAGGGATTTTATCACGGAGTGGGTAGTATGCAGCCTCGAACTCACGGACAAATTCCATAACATCTGAGTTAGGTTTCATGGATAAATTGTCGTACTTGTAGCGTAGCTCGAACTCATCATCCGCTTTGGCAAACTGCTCTTTAAAATCTTGAGCGAAGTTTTTCCAAGTGAGGATATTCTTAGTCTCAAGATCGTCA
The DNA here is from genome assembly GCF_002105155.1 of Lobosporangium transversale. Taxonomy (NCBI): domain Eukaryota; kingdom Fungi; phylum Mortierellomycota; class Mortierellomycetes; order Mortierellales; family Mortierellaceae; genus Lobosporangium; species Lobosporangium transversale. Next base: position 1,429,034 of record NW_019028979.1, read on the forward strand.
ATGTATCTAAGACTCCAATCACGTGCGACCTTGTCCATATGTAGAGCAACACGAACTGTGAAGAAGTTATCATTGACGTTGGGGATTTTGTACAAAGCGTCCATAGCGCGTAACCAGGATGAAACATCCGCCTTGCTGTCGAATCGTTCAATTCCTGCAAGATTAAAATGCTGATTGGTTGTAGTCAAGGAGATCAAAGTTGTCTTTATTATTGTTGCCAGGTGGGAGCCCTTTATTAAGGACCCGTCATGATCGCCACACAATGTTCTGATCTTATGAATAAAAATGGAAGTGCCCCTGAGGTACACTCTCAAGCCTCAGCACGTAGTACAAAGTCTTAGCGAATTGTGCTTTAAAGTCCTGAGCAAAGTTCTTCCAAGTAAGAATGTTCTTAGCCTCAAGGTTATCAATATGTCGAAGGCTCCAATCACGTGGAACCTTATCCATGTGTAAAGCAACCTGGACCGTGAAGTTGTCGTTGACGTTGGAAATCCTATACTGGGCGTCCATAGTGCGTAGCCAAGTTGAAGCATCTGTCTTGTTGTCAAATCGTTCTATTCCTGCAAGACTGAAGTGTTGATTGGTTGTGGCTTCTATATTTATATCACTGTCACTGTCAAGAAAACAAATCTTGGCGGAAGGTCCTGAAATGCTTTGCGCGTTGGTATTGGGTGTGGTTTGCATTGTTGATAAACAAAAGGTGCTTGGCTCCAAAAAAAAAAAAAAAAAAAAAAAAAAAAAAAGGCAAACAAGTAAAAAGACCAAAAGATTTGCTCAATGGGAAATAAAAGTTTGTGATATAATTACAGTAGAGAGGTGAATACGTACAATCGGAAAGTGTAAGGAAGAGGGACATGAAGAAATAGCTAGATCGTGATAGAGGTAAAAAGAACCTTTGCTACCATTTGTCGTAATACGTCTACTAGTGATCTCTAAAAACTAGTAGGAAAATAACAAGTCAAAAATCGGGCAAAAGCCTTGTAGAATTGGGGTGATCCTAACGAGGACGTAGAATAAATTAGATAGATGCTGCAAAAGGGTATCGATAATGGTAAGAAGAGACCTTTAATAACTGCTAATGGTTTTCTGAGGATTCATGATAAAAATAGTGAAATAAACTCACCTGCAAAAAGGGAATCGATGGTAAGAAGAGATGCCGTTTTCGCAGTAAGAAATAAAATTATTAAAGTACTAAAAAATGATAAAAAATACATAATTTGGGTAAACAAAAAAGCGTCATTTACGGTGCCCCTCCATTCTGACTGACACTACTCCTGGAGTGCTTGGATAAACGCCGTAGCTCTCTCTGATATATCTCAGCAGGGTTTGCTGGAGGAATGTTAGGAGAAGGAGCTACTGCATCACGGCTAGCGATGAGCTGCTCTTGGTCTACACGTTGTCGTGCGGCATCTTGAATTTCTGCCGTTGCTGGATCAGGTTCAAGGTAATCCGTCCATAGTATTTGTCCATAGAAAATTTATCAGAAGCACCTTTTGGCTTGTACCAAGGCACCTTTTATGGACTGACTATACTTTATTCCAACAAGGCTGGCTATGATGTGTTGGTTAAAGCTAAGGCTGATTTGATGTATAACATATGTGAAGAACATAGCCTTCTAGTCAAGGTCGGAGTGGTTGTTACTGGCAATTTAAAAAAAAAACGTCTTATTGTTACTACAATCAAGACGTGGGTGGACATTTGGGTGAATAACAAAATCTAGAATTAGCACGACTCTGGTTCGTTAATCTTATTCTACAGATCCAACTTCAGGCTATATGCACAAACGAGAAGTAGCTTTACTCAGCAGATAGCGAGATAACTCTAAGAAGGCCAGTTCCCGAATGATCGAAACACCCGCATATAGTGAGGAGCATAGATCAAAATCTAGGTTGTTTACATTATGACTCTTTATCTCTGCAATGGAGCTTCACAAGAAGCATATTTTGATAAAACCCTGTTTGACTAGTTATAACCGCATAAAATACCATTAGCCCCGTTCTACCACTTTTTTGACGCAAAAATGCATGAAAGGGCGCTAACTTGAGCTGTTTATTACTTTTTCTTTTTTCTTTAGGAAATGAGTGATAGAAGAGAAGATACTCTTAAAAATAGGAGATTCTTCCGATCTTTTTTTTTTTTTTTTTTTTTTTTGCTTACTCCGGGGCTTGGGAGTACTGATAGTGCTAGATTTGCGCTTCAAAGATTCAGAATCCTTGTCGGAACCGTTAAATGGATGCTCTGGCATATAAAGAGGGCATTTCCACTAGTTACCAATTGGAAGCGGAAGGCAGGATCTACGGACGCAGGGGTGTCATGTCTCAATGTAGCCTCAGTAAAAGGAGCAACTAAAAGAATTACCAAGAAGATAACAGTCAAAGCAAGGATAGGGCTCTTGAAGATCATTTTGGAGGAAGGGATTACTGATAGAAGGAAGAGAGAGAAGAGATGATCTTTGAAACAAAAAAAGTTGGTGTCGATAGCCATATACATCTGTAGAAGAAGCATCCACAGACGGATTGTAATGGGTTATACATAAACTGGATCATCCTGAACAAAAAAACTTATAGTTGTGATTCATTGTATATGAAATGAAGAGCTGATAAGTTTGAGGTGCCCAAAATAAAGATTAAGAGAGAATGAGTGGTATGTGATCAGAGTCAGACTATTATGCTTTTAGCATTGTCTATTCCATTGTCATTAATTATGTACATGTTCATGCACTATTATTATTATATTATTAATATGTTTTTTTTTTTTTTTTTTTTTTTTTTTTGATTGTGTCTAGGTTTATCTAATCTTGATCAACCCAATCTCTAACGATCAGCGCAGTCTCGTGACGTAGAGCATCGTTAGCACCAGGGAACAAGATCGGATGGCCAGGTGGGAAACGCATGGAACCTAGAATATTCCATTTGATACGCGTCCATTCCATATTGTAGCTAGGATCAATATCCCAAATAAGTAGCTGAATAAATTTTTATACATCGTTGTACAGGAATGATAAGAGTCATTAGCTTTAAATAAAGGTGAAAGCATAAAATAAAGTACATGAATAGTCGCACTTACATGATGCAGCAGGTGTAAATTACTTGGCGAAATCCTGCCACGCCCACCCGTGTATTGTCCTGCACTTAACCCAATATCATCACTAAGCCCTAAGTTGCCTAACCCAACATTGACTGCTGCGCCTACTCCGGCCTTGATGCCTGCACCCACACCATGTTCCCCTGACCCAACAGTCGATGTTGACGCCACGCCTTCCTTACCCTTTCTTTCACTACCATCTTTGCCGTGTTTTCCAAATGAGCGATATCCGTGGCGGCTATCAAATATACTGTCCTCTCGTATCCCCGCTCCTTGCTCATCTTCTTTTTGCGCCAGTTCATCGCCATGTTTGACATTAGTATAATTGTGGATCGAAGTCCTCAGCTCCTCCACGATAAACTCACCAAAAGCATTGACGAGGGCTATAGAAAAATCCTGCTCTGCAATGTAACAATATCCAGTCAATAGACGGACCAAGGCCGAGGCACTGATTCTATCTCGATGGAGCGCTTGCTTAAGGACATGCTTAACTGTTGGGATCAACTGACGTCCTTCCATCGGGTTCTTAATCATAAGGGTGGAGCACATATTTAATATTGCGTTGCTGTAATCCCAATGGTACACGTAATTGGTTTTTTGGACTGGTACTTTTTTCGGTTGAATTCGATGGTTATGTGAGCGGTGTTGGTTGCGGTGGTGTGAAGGCAGATGTTGCTGCTGGTATTGAGGTTGATGCCTTTGAGATGATGTAGGCGAGACCTTAGAATCCTGAGTATCGTTTTGATGGCCAGTGCCCCCAAATAGGTTCAGCTCTGGATCAATAGAATCCATGTGTTTTAGAGCACTGGGTTTTTGCTCTGTAAACAGTGGCTTCGGAGGCGCTATAGGAGGCCCAGTAGTAGAGGAGGGATTAGAAGGAGGAGCCTGAGCTGAGGACTTTGTTGTATTGGGAGGCGGCATTGTTAAGGGAGAGCCTTGTTGTGTTATTAGCGTTGCTGCATCCTCACCTGACAATGAAGTAGGGTAAGATAAGCTCAATGAAGTAGATTCGGCAGTACCTTTTTGTGACTCAATCGTAGAATCTGTTACTTCGAGTGGTGTAACTGCAGTTCCTGAAGGGGCTGTCACAGTGTGCTGGCCTATTAGGTCTAAGGCAGTCGACCCAGCAGAGGACTGTTGCTGAAGATGCATATGCTTTTGGGATGCAGGTTGCAGCCGCCACTGTTGCTGTTGGTGGAAGTGAAGTTGCTGTAATAAATTGAGTGAGGACGTATTCGAAGCCATTGTCGAGGTATTTCCTGGGAACAAATGGTTTGAAGATTGCTTTTTAGCTTGTTGCTTCATCTGCTGCTGCTGTTGATCTTGTGTTAGCCTCATCTGTTGAAGCTGCTCTTTTTGTTTTTGAATTTGCTGTTGATCCCATTCAGCTGTATATTTTGTGATTTTGGTCAGGAACTGAGCCATATCCGGCAGTAGACGTGGGTCCTGGAATTTACAATGGACCCGCTCGATATACAGCGCCAGATTGATCAAAATGGTCGACACTTGGGCTGGCTCCAATTCTCGAAAGATTGTGACTCGATCTAATATATCACGAACAGGTTGGTCTCGGAAATGGACCAGACGTACACTGGAGGCAGATGGGTCCAATGGCACCATTTCGTCCTCACCCAAGACTGTAGCTAGGACATAAAAAAGGTCTAGATCCTGATCTACTTCATGTACTTGATCTTCCCAGCCGAATGAATCTATATTATGGGCAGGCTGAGTCTGATGGCACAAATAAAAAGCAGTAAATGCTAAAGAGTTAGTATTGCACAAGTACGTTGCAATTTTTTTTTTTTTTTTTTTTTTTTTTTTTTTTCGCCATATTACCTTAAAAACGAGGACAAATAGTCCGCTACCCATGAAGTGCACAAATGCGTCATGTAAAAAATTCTTTGCCCGGTTCAGGACTGGATCGCCTGGATCATCTCTCCTTCTAGTCATCAACCGCCCCATAGCCATGATTTCTCTTGAAAGTAGCGCAGTTGTCATAGTTGAAGACCGCTTTAGAAGCGTAGAGCAGATAGATATCGACAGTAGGATGCTCTCATCAGATAGCGACTCTTCACCCGTAGGAGAATTAACATTCAGGGCAGCAGCAGCACCAGTAGTGCCTCCAGACGTCGTTATCACGTTCTTCTTAACTACCAACATGTCCACAATGCGTTTCATTAGCACAACTACGAGATCTGATAGTGGATCTACTTCTTTGATGTACTTATAGATCACAATGAACAACAGTTCAAGCCAGTCCTTCAGCCTTCCTGCAGGAAGTGCGCCCAGATCAGTCTCAGACCCAAGGAATCGCAAGATCACGTCCACAAAATATGTTCCTACGACGGGCGTATTATCGTCCAGTCGTCGTTTCTGATTGCGGCGGTAGTGGTGATGGTGATATTGTTGGTAGCGTGGTTGCAGCCCATGCTGCCCGTATGGCGAGTAATTATTCTGTTGGTATTGATTCCTTTGAGCAACATTATTTTGTTTGCCGAAAGAATCTTTTCGAAAGCTGTTGTGGTGGTCATCCTGGCGGTGCTTGTTGCGAGAGAAGTGAAGCAGATTATGACGGTGATGGGGCTCGGTTTCCCAATTGTCTTCGTCCTCCTCTTGCGAATCAGGAGCTGACCCCTGCGTCGAATCCTTGGGTGGATCAAAAACGGTGGCAGTAGTTGCGCTAAATGTTCTTTCTGTTGTTCCCATTGCTGCTGGGAGTGGTGTCGCATAGCCGCTCTGAATCATCATCGCTTCAGATCCAGATAATGTTCCCCCTTCTGTACCTCTCAAGAATTGGAGTTGGTCATAAAGTGTGGGTGGATCACGTTCATAATCCGGCTTGATCTCCACATACCTATCCAAAATTAGCTGCAGGTTTCTACAAATTGTCAACACAAAATTCTCGTGGCCAGGATCGTTTGGCAGCATAGTATTATGACCTTCTTCCTCTTTAGTGCTCGCTGCTACTGCTATGCTATGGAAAGGGCTCATCCTCTGTCGAGGAATATACTCTCCATAGCGGACCTGGAATTTACCCTGACCTAAGCTTAAAAGCTCGCAGTCTTCAAAATCGAGATAAAAGACTACCAAGTATTTGATCTGGATCACTTCATCCAGTCGAGGTTCGATACCGTTGGCCACCATCTGAAGAGCCAAATTCAGTAGACTGCAGTGGATGTCATCTTCGAGAGCTAACTGTTTCTCGCGAGATTCTATTTCCGTTTCTAGAGCTGATGAAGATGACAATTCAGCAGGCTTTGCAGACAATATGACAGAGGCACGCCGATGACTTCGTGATGGTTCGCCCGCTGGCATGAATGCCGTATTTACTGGTGACTCTGTATCCAAAGCAGCCGGGACATTAAGTGATGCCCTCCGCTCGGGTACTGTCTCATTCAGCTGCTGCTGCTGCTGTTGTAATCCTGTGTGGTGTGGTTGCGGTCCATCGAAGGTCTCTATGGGCGAAGCCGATGTAGGAGACGCCCTTCTGGTTTGCGAGCTCTCTACCTTTACTGGGCGGTGCTTGGAATCGTCCGAAGGCATGTCCGTATTCATCCCACAGTCACTTGAGGCGTCACTGCTATGCTTTATGTGACTCTCGTTTGAAGCGTCTGAGATACCGCCTGGAACAAGTTGGCCCAGTTTTCCGCTCGTGAGTAGCCTAAATATTTGCCCATAGTTCATTATCTTCCATCTAGGAAAGTAATTGTTCAAGCGTGTCATCAGCTTCAAGAGCATCTGCTGGGCCTGTGGTGGGCTGGCAATGAAATGGAGTTCCCAGGCCTTAAGTGCGTGGAGAATATGAACAGGCTGAAGTGCTTTGAGAAGTGTTTTGGCTTTAGTGCGCACTGCTTCTTCCTTATCCCACATGGAGGAAACAAAAAAAGTAAATGCGGGCCCCAGGCTCTGGAGTTGATCCGGAAGAAACTGGTAGCGGTGGTGAAGGTAGTGTTGCTCCAGTGAATCGCCTTGGCTTTTGTTTGAGTCTTTCTGGTCATACCCGCTCAAGCCTGTACCACGGCTCTCACTGTTCTCGAACTCAAATGGGTCGGCTCCCGGCCGTTTTCTGTGCTGGTGCTGTTGCTGTTGCTGTCGCTGGTCACGGGAGCGTATGCCTCCTCTTTCGACGTCTTTTCCTTTACTGCTCAACATAGTCCCCATTGCGAATGAGGTTGTCGCAACTATTGGTTGGAAGAAAAGCTTCATCACCATGGCATCGTCTAGTTTGGAGAAGAGTCCGAAAACTGGGTCAAGTGCTGAAAACCGGGTTTCCCAGTCCTGATCGTTAAAGTAATGCGAGAGGGTTTTTTGAAATATATCAGGATGTCTGGATATGAAGCGCATCAATAAAGGTAGTGTTGTCTCGGTTATGTGGTCGTTCAGTGGTGAGATCATTTCCCATACGATAGGAAGCACATCATCGTGTATGCTCTTAATGAAATCATCCATATTCGAAACCCTACGAGCATTGTCCAGGATAACAGACAGAACTTTCACGGCTTCACCCTGCAATGAGAGATAAGGAGTGCGTAGACTATATAAGAGCATGGATATCACTGCAGAGTTGCGGTCAAGCAGGAATGGCTGCCTAGAATAATGCTGTTGCTGTTGCGACGGTAAATTACCATCGCTATTGCCTCCCGAAGGGCTCTTGCCTTGCCGGCTACGAGAGAATGTAGAAATCGTGCATTAGCACGTGAATAGCTTCATGACATAACACGCGACTGAATATAACTCCTGCCGTCATCATTTTACCTGCGCTTTTCCTTAGAATTCAAACTAAGAGGCACTATCTCTGTAGCTAAGATAGTCCGTAATGGGCATCCGTATCCGTACATCGCGATTGCTAATGCATATTTGAGCAACCGTTGTTCACTACGCCATACAAATACGGAGGAAGGAAAAAAAAAGAAAAATGAGTTCAAATTAACGGCTCCTTTTCTGGAAACCATGGCTACATAACGCCCACTGTCACCTGCTATATCTATTTACTGCAGAGATAGCTTATGTTACCTGTCAAGATCCTTGCTAATTTCTCCGTTCCCGACATCCTGGTTCATAATACTCAATATTTCTGCTTGATTTATCAGCAAAATGGCCTCAACAATTTCACCTGTCTCGCTTTCTGACATTCGGTTTACAGACGTTACGATATGTCGCCAACATATTTTGAGAAAATCTCTGGATAGCTCAAGAAGCTCAGAGTCGCTCACAACATATTGCCTAATCGCCGAAGGTTTTTGGCCAGACATCGCAGTAAGTGACGAGGCATCTTTAGGTTGTGCCGACAATGTTCCTGACGTTTCATTTTGAATCTTTTCCTTATTGCTTGTTGGTACCATATCCGGGGAGTCTACTACATCCACAAGGCTTTCGCAGCACTCCAGAAATGCTTGTGCAGGTACATGGACACCACTTTGAACCATGGCATCTAGCCAAAAGAGAGCTTTATGAATACTGTTGCCCCTAGTCGCATTGCTACTACGCTCATCTGGGCCTTGAGATCGCTTCAGTATGACTCGAAGCGTATCGAGAGGACTTTCAATTAAGTCTTCAATAACTGAAGCGTCCGAAGCGATCGGTGATTGATTTCCCACAAAGGAATTCGAAGAATCATGGAACAATCTTGCTTTCAGTCGGCTCCGCCACTCATTATCTTTTTGAATGCCAGCCCCAGTATCGCTACTACCACTATTACCAACCTCCGTAGCTGCAGAATACCCGTTTAGAATAGGACGACTGAGGGTAGTATTACTATGACTATTACTGCCTCCCCCGTCAGCACTCCGAACAGCATTGCCGAGTCCCAATCCACTGCCACTTCTGGCACTAGCTTTAAAAAAGAGCTTGTTTAAAGTTTTGAAGTTCATACTCGATACATCCATACCGTCCATCAGTTCCTTGAGATTGTCCAACCAACGGCAAAGTATATTCGGGAACATATCGAACAGAAATCCTGCCTGACGAAGTTTCACAATTGATTCAAGGTAACGTTCTGCCTGGCGTTGGTGAAATCTCTATACAGGTAAGTAAAAGTAAAAGGAATCTCCATGGGTGAATGTTGGTTTCAGTTACGCCAACAGAGACAAAGAATAGCAGCAGTGCTATTTTTTTTTTTTTTTTTTTTACCTCTATCTCCTCCTGTGTAAAATATTCCTCTGCGCCCTCTTCATCTTGGGCTACCATTTCCCGTTCCAGGATCCTGATCTGGCGATATACCATATCAAAGTACCTTGTTGGGTCCAGCTTCATAATCTGTTTAAGCCAGGGGAGCGCAAACTTTTTAGCCATAAGTTTCCGGGTCATTACATAAGATCCTACGGCGCCAAAAAGATTTGAAGCCGTAGTAGTCGAATTAGTCCTCGAATATGCGTTAGCAAAGGCAGTGCCAGCAGCAGCAGTAGTAGTACTGGTCGTAGTAGGGTTTGTTGCCGCGGTCATGGAGCTTGTGGTAACCCCAGACATTAATGGGCTGTCTGTCACACCTGATCTACCACTGTTAAGAGCATCGCCACTACCAGGCGGCGTTATATTCATAGTATTCAACAACGCGCGCTTCCTCGCCATCTGCTCTTCGAGGTCATTTCGAACTCCAGGGATCTTCTTCCCTCTGGATGTATAGTTTTTATGGATAGAAATTAAATGCTCATCCTCCAGAAGCAACCAATGAAAGATACATCCTACCAACCGTTCGCAAGTATAATCCGACATGAACGGGTCTGGGCAACAATGCCTCGTCAACAACAGAAACCCGCTTTCATTAATCGATAGGTTAATGGTACTAAGGCAGCTCCAAATGGTATGGATCAAGTCCTCGACATCCCGAGTCGGGTCAATCGCATTGACCATCGGGAAAAGGCAGTGCACATCTCGAACTACCCTCTGTGAAGGCATCATAGCTGTTGTACCGTTGTTGCTTCCGACGGCTGCATCGGAATAAGATGTTTGAATTATAGGGAGCGTAGAAGTAATGGTAGCAGCACTAGCAGCAACGGTATCCAAGTCGTCTATGCGTTGATCTTGTTGCTGCTGCTGTAGGTCTAGGTTCTGCGTTAAACAAGAATCGTTAGGCGAAAATTGAGAGCGATTTGAAGGTATGCCAACAATAGTGGTGGTAGGTAAAAACTCCCCAGAACCTTGAGCTGTTATAGTGGTAGGCCTGTCCACCTCAAACAAACACAACTCTCCATCTAGACGTTCTAAAAGTCCCATCTTGACCCACTCTTGCAAAATCACTTGCATAGTCCAATGACTATGAAATTCGAGTCGCCGTATACAGAACCGTAGGATGGTAGATAGAGATATATGGCTCATTTGAACTGAGTGTTGTGCTAATAGTTGTTCCTGAGCTGTGTCCAGGTCCGGAGCAAAAATATCCTCACAAAGGCCGCCACCACTTTCTGTAGGCGTAGAAATGAAATATTGCTGGTGGTTGTACTGATGAGGATGATGATGGCTGTCTGTGTGTATAGCTTCTGTCTCCCTGATCATAGTTTTGGCCAACGCGGCAAAATGGCTCCAGTAAGATGGCGAAAAGAGTAGAAGAGTATCTGGTAGGGTGTCTTCGAAAAAATCGGCCACAAATAATGACAATGGCATCAGCTGCTGATGAGCACCAGCAGTAGCAGTACCAGAAGAAGACGAAAAGTGTTGCTGCTGCATAGATTTAACAAGATCTACAAAGAACTTTTGGAGCGTTATCAACTCAAACCCTGAAGCAGTCATTTTCATTAATAAGCCCTGCTCTAATGGTGTGGGCTGCTCTTCTGTCTCTTCCTTCGAGGCCCATTCATGCACCTGTATTTCTTCTCGTGTAATTCCTGTTAATAAAAGTTCAAGCTGTAGCATTAGGATGCTGGCGTTGCAGCTAGCTTCTTCATATGAGTATCGTTCTTTAAATTGTGCAGATAAAGGCGTAGCTGGCGAAGGAATGGAGGTTGCTGCCGTTACTGCCACTCCTGGAGCGGAAGAATACATTGATGATGCTGAAGGGTTATTGATCTCCCATATAGAGATGAGTTCCCGATAGAACTCCAGAAAGCTCTGTCGTAAATCATCATAACTAATCGATATAGGGACGAAGTTACGAGGCTCCAGCGATTGTGTAACAGTTCCGCACTCTAATGGTGTTCCTTGACAATCTAGATGCATTAGCTGTCCACAATCGCCGCATCGGTACGCTTGGAAATGATGGCCCCACAGAGGTCGTTTACAGGCCCCACAGAGACAGGTCGCAAATAAGTTAACCAGTTGAAGATGGTGGCCCGCTCGTTTCCGATATATTTGATTAGTCTTATTCTCATACAAAACATCGTTCTTATTACTTTCTGCTTCTTCTGTCGGATACATTAATTGGTTCCTCGGTCGCCTTGAGACCAGGTCGAAAGCACAACATGGTTGAGTACAGTCAATCCCTGCAAGCCGCTTGACTCCATAAAAACAGTCGAGATGAAGTGCTCCTCGGCATAGGTAGCAAAAGAGCCCAAATCCCTTCACGGCCGCCTCACAGCGTTCGCAATTGATTACCTGAACTGGATCCTGGTCATTCTCCGGCTCAAGTCCCGAAAAAATGTATGGGTATAGTTCATGGTCTGCAAGGTAGTCAGGTCCAAGGACAGGAGTGGAGCTAGTACCATTAGATGCTGTTGGAGCAGTGGCAGCATGCGGATGTATGGTTGATGATAAGATCTCTGTTGCGTGTGCTGATGATACTGCTGATCGTCGAAGTAAGGACGAACGATGGCCACGTTTAGACCGAATCCCAAAGCTACCAATAGAATCGCTTCTGACTGCTGCATTGCTCCGAGGGATTATAGGATCGTCCAATGAGCCTCGTCGAAGAGAAAACTGCACATCTGACTTTATGGTGTTTGTCCGCGACCCAGCGGTGGCACTGGTGAGGTTTGTGGGGCTGAAGCCGACAACGGAGGGTACAGCTGCTGCAGCCGTTGCCGCCATCGTAGACATATTCTCTTGAAGAGCTGATTGTCGAATCAGCAAGACAGTCTCATAGTCAAGTGGAAGGAATTTATCCGAAAGAACATGATGGCCTAAGGATGGCTTACTGATCCACCACAAGACCTCTAGAGCTCGACTTAGTATCTTCTCGTTTTCTACAACAGCAATCATTTGCAGTAGATCCATTGAGAGATCGGGCTTTATCCGTAAAAGATCTCCTATAGACTTTTGAAGTTGCTTCGCTACAGGCAGAGGCGCTTTGGTGAACGAGATCTGCTGAAGCATTGACACTAATGTGAATGAAATAAGCGAACTAGCATGCAAATCCATCGTATCCTGGGCCTGCGTGAATGAGGTTGGATTAGATCTTGAGTTGAGTACATGATGCGAGCTAGGAGAGCTGAAAGATTGCCCCCCTCCGCTTCTTCCTCGTCGAGGAGCAGCAAGCATCCCTTGCTCCTCTGTAGGCGAATGAATTTGAATCGCAAACGTTTGATTATTGTTTAATTGAACACGGATTTTGGAGGGTGATAGCGGGGAGTTCGAAGCCGATGGTGCCAATGGTGGTGTTGATGAAAATGACTGCATCCTAGAAATTGCAAAGGATGGTAGAATAGTGCCCGTCAAAAGGTCCAGTAGGCGGACAAGGGTATTATTCTGGAAGACTGTAAAGGCCGAGAGCGCAATCATCCCAATATCGTAGATAGCCTTGTGATCATGTACAAGCATTTTTGACAGGTGGAATAGGATATCGAGAATAATTGAATGCAGAGCCCATTCTGGCCGAGAGGGCCGAGGATATTGAACCTTATAGCGACAATCATGTGAGATTATATCGGACAAGGTAACCATAAGGTAATCCAACAACTGATATGATCCTGGCTCCTCGTCTACATATCGGCCAATATTAGATTGCTGAGCATTATACTCAAACTCGAATAATGAATTGGATGAATCTTGGGACGTTGCGCCTGGTGAATCTGGTGCTGGGGCGTGGACATTTGGAGATGATGCCCTGTGTGGACTTCCATGTGGTGATGCTGATCTGGTCCTGCGGCTGTTGAACATGGATGTGTAGTCCCTATGGCAGTAGAGTATAAAGAAAAGGTGTCGGACAAAATTTACTTCTATTGCATAATTCTTCAATAAAGAGCGACATTCCTGACATATATATCTTGGCGGACCTTACATGGGAAAAGTTTCTTCTCTCAGCTCTGCTATGTCCCAGCCGCCCTCAGTCGCTTTGATGAGGTAATCGCGTAGGTTCAACGTCAATTCTACAGTGTCATCGCTAAAAAACATATCTTCTGCTTCTCCTGGTACTGACTCCACGACCCACTTTGGAGGCTTGTCACCTTTGAAGTAGAGGCTATCGAGATCTGTATCTATTTGCTGATGCGGCCGCTGATTCTCCCATTGGTTTTTTAGTGCTCCTCCTTTAAGCCTAGTAGTATCCATGGTAGCACTCGATGACATATAAGCTGCTGCTGAATGTGCTGCATACCACATGATATTGGAAGGCGCTCGCTTCCGCTTTTGGATCTTTTTAAGCATCCGCTCTAGGCCCACCTGCCATTTGCTTGGCTCCTTCTTGATAACTTTGTTGTTGGATGGATTGGCAATGCCACTCACCGCATTGGCCGATGCGTTATTATTGCTTTGACTGCCACTCAATGCTGAAGCCGTAGGCGCACGACGAAACGAAGTCGTTGGGTTGAGATCAGTTTTGATATGCAGTAAGGGGAGCTTGGCCTTTTGTTTGGGTTCTTTGGCTGTCCCGACAACATCTTGGCCCTGTAATATCGCGGACCCCGATGCTTGTACAGAGACTGGAAAATTAGAGGCAGGTCTAGTATCAGATATGGACACGGGGGCTGTGTGTAGAGAATGTTGTTGGGATTGTGAATGAAGATTTTTCTTCTTAGCATAGTCCAAATCTAAAGGCTGGGGTCGGTGGAGAACTCTGCGCCCTGTCCCCTTCCGAGCCTCATTCACAGGTGATATGAGCTCGGATCCTGTGGATCCTATACGTGTTGACAATGTTACATTTCGACCTGTGGGAGCGTTGATATCCTCGCCTTGCACGAGCTCATCAGACAAGGGGAGGGTTGGCGAAGATGATACTTGCTGAAGTTTTGGAGAAAGTTGTGGTAGTTGCTTTGGAGAAGTGGAAAAAGAGGTATTAGGTGACGATGATGATTTTTGCTGTAGTGGTTGTTGCTGGACCTGTGAGTGTTGAGAGGGGTTTTCAGGTAAGGGCAGAGATGAAGCCCTCGATATTGATAATTGTTGAGGCTCGGTATTACTATTATGCATGGTAAATTTCGTATACAATTGACTGAACAATTGAAAATGGTATCAACGTCTGCTAGTGCGTGCAAGTAATATTTTTTTTCCTAGTTGAGCTGAAATAAAAATATAAATAAAAAATAAAAAATAATAGATGATGGCATTAAGATGTTAGTATGACTAAGAAGGTGTTTTTTCATTGAATTTCATGCAATAAAATGGCATGACATGATAAATGACATTAACATGGCACCTTGGCTATAGGATGATGTGAATCCGATTAGGGTATCATTGTCTGTGTGTACTAGGTGATGGATGTGCAATGGCAAAAAAAGGAACAATTGAGGAGCATGGACAAATAAAAGTCAGGTTTTGCATGGGCGTACAAAGATATTACCTGTGATTTCAATACAACATCCAAAAATGTCTGGAAGCTCTAATTTTTACTCATTTGCAAATAGGATTATATGGGTTATTTTCATTTATTGTTACTCTGAACATTTATTGACATATGCAAACGATCACAATAATATAGTGCGATCCCTAAGAATCAACAGCAGCTGTATCTGAGATGCCGTAATATCCCTTGACCTCCGAAGCTCTCAGGAAATATGGGACGCCGTGGACTTAGGAATGACCATACACTGCTCTTTTTGGTTGTTTTCTCATTATCTAGTCATGGGCGAAGTAAACGCCACCAATTACTTTTTAAATCAAATATGCAAAGATGAAAAATAAGGGTTACTAGCAAATGAAAAGATTGATGGTTTTCTAAAATATAATAGTTTATTCACGGATCGTGATTTGTTACATGTATTGTATTGAAATGGATCTAATATGCTAAAGATGGGAAAGGAAATGAGGGCTTTTGTATGCTAAATTATTCGTAGATTGCCTGACACCTCTATGAGAACAGCTTGATAGTGTGATCTGCTCCACTCGAGATCAACCATGGCTGGATGGGGTGCCACTCCACACAAAGTGCACCTATATGAATCAGAAACGTTAATATGAAAACAAATTACAATGCATTAGCGCACAGGCAGAAAAAGATGTTGATATCTGATAGACTTACCAAGTGCTTCAACACGCTCATGAACATTCTTGAGAATCTTGACAGGCACAATGAGGGGATTTTGCAGCAGATCATTGTAAACCATGCCGTGGAAAATCTGGACATTGCCATCGTCTGCACAAGATGCAAAAAGTGGATAACGTTTATGATAGGCAACAGAGCGAATCGCTTGCTGGTGATATCTTAAAGTCTTGTAGGGCTTCGACGACAGATCTAGATCAAACCAGCAAAGACGCTTATCATAAGATCCAATGATCAGATTGTCTCCTGCAGGGTGGATATCCAAAGATGAAATCCACTTGACTCCTGTCTGCATGGTCTTGACCAACTCTTGACGTTGCAAGTTGTATTGACGAACATAGCGTTGAGTTGCGACAAAGAACATGGGCTTGTTAGGATGGAACATGACGCGCTGAACAGCACCCTTGTTCTTTTTAAAAGGCTGTTGCGTCTGGTGCTTAGTGAGTTGGTGGATCAGGACTGCGGAGTTATTGGCCTCAGGTGCAACAGTCGCAAAATAATCTCCCTTGCGATGCCATGTGACCTGCTTCACTGGCTTTTGCAGATGAATCCACACTCGAATACCCTTCTCATATTCAGAGGGCGTTGGCTGCTTCCATGTTGCCTTAGGGTTCGCTTCTACAGTAGCGTTGTTGGAAAACCCTGCCTTTAAGTATTCTTCCGAATGAAGCGTCAATTCGGGCGAAAAAAGTTTCTCAGGCAAAATCAATCCGATCTTATATCCACTACACCATTATAGTTTGTCAAAAAAAAAAGAGGCATTATATAATCAAAATACATGTCTCAGAAATATGTAATGTACAATAATAATACATCAAGCACAATACAAATACTTACCAAGCAACAGCAAGTACAGCAACCTCCTTGTTTGGTCCCCAAACAACTGACGTGACAAGTTCGTCCAAATGATAAATGGTCATGCATCTTCCAGTGGCAACCTCCCAAATACGAACAGTCTTATCATCTGATCCGGAGGCGAGCCACAAGCCAGAGGGATCCACAGAAATGGAGCGAACACGACCAATGTGACCCAAAAATTCAATTGCAAGACGCGTAGGGAATGGTTGCAGATCTCGAGGAGAGGGCAGCTTGGGTATCAAACTTTCAGGATCAATATTGAGGCGGTTCTTACGCACACGAGGCGCAAGATAAAGATCTAAACAACGCTCAAACCGTTCCTGGATAAATTGACCGTAACCAGGTACATTCCTAAGAGCATTATATTTTTGTGGGAGATAGTTCTTTGGACGGTCCTCCTTATCCATTTCGTTCCACTCTTTGATCTCCTCCTCTGTTGGCAAATATTCTGCTGGGGGGTTGTAGCTTTCATCATGAGTGGGCAACTTCATCTTAGGTGCAGCGATATGCATAACATGATCTTCTCTTGGCTTATCTTCAGCATCATTCCAAAGATTGTAAAACTTTGGCTTGGGAGGTACATAGCCAGACTTGCGAGGGACAATGCGACCCTCACGAATAGCACGAACAATCTTCATGATCCTCTTTGCCTCATGCTTAGAGGGAATGAAGCGACGCTTAGGCTCAGGAGCAGCAGACAAGGGCATGACTTCTGTCTTTGATGTGAAGAATTCAACCTGCTCCTCATATGGGTTGTACTCCGCATCTGGAATTCTGTTGCCCTCCAATCTGCGGATAATTTCAAGCTCCTCTGCAGTCAACTTGACATCCTGTCCTTCCTTGTAGTTGTGAGCTGACAACCTATGCGATAAAGATGTTCACGTAATTTTCGCATGTCAGCAGTAAATCCCCAATATCCCGCTTCAGAACAATGATATCGAAATGGAGCTTGAAAGTGGAAACATACCATGAATCTGGATCATCCATCGTACTAAGGAACTTGTCAAGTTCATCACCAGTAGCTGGCTTCATAATCTTTTTGCCGTTGATGTCGTAGCCAATGTGAGGGTAATCATCATACCAGTGCATTGGAATGTTACCGACTGTATTCTCATTCTATATGCCCATCAATCATTTTAATATCAAAGGATGGTTAATAACAAAGTCCAATTACATCTACAACAACCACCATGAAAGGATCTGAGATAGAGATAGTAATAAATGTAAACAACTCTTTTTACCTCTTCTGTGGATGAATCACTATCATAGACAGGGTCGATCTCTGGGTATTCTCTCTTGATTGGATTGTATTCGCTCTCCTCTGGAAGCGGCTCGTTCAAATTATGTCCAAAGTTAGGATCAATCTCATCTTCCTCAAGATCGCCATAATCGCTTTCCGCTTCCTCTTCCTTGTCTACCTCGCTCTCGTTATCGCTTTCTTCCTGACTGTCGACGATGCTATCTCCCTCCATATAGGATCCGTCAGAATTATCGT
This sequence comes from Lobosporangium transversale, assembly GCF_002105155.1. NCBI lineage: Eukaryota > Fungi > Mortierellomycota > Mortierellomycetes > Mortierellales > Mortierellaceae > Lobosporangium > Lobosporangium transversale. The sequence continues at coordinate 1,446,814 of NW_019028979.1, forward strand.
CTTCTTCATCCTCATCCTCTTCAATATCCGCAGCAGACATATCCTGACCCTCCTCTTCTTCAGGAAATTCGTCCACATCGTCGTCTCCGTCGTCTTCAACATCGCCGTCCATTTCATCGTCATCCGAGGCCATATCAATGGCGACTTCACCAAACTCATCATCATCAGAGTCCCGTTGAGCTTCAGCAACAGTTCTCTTTTTACTCTTGGGTACTACAACAGGCTGAGTTTTAGCCATAGCCTGTGTCTTTGTAGAAAGAATTGCCTGCCTGACTTTTGCAGGCGACTGAGAAACAGCCTTTCTGGTTGGTCGTGTGCTTGGCATCGGCCTAGTGTGAAATGTCTTTATAGGGATGAAATAATGGGTGGTGTTTTCGTCGTGGTGCAAATGAAGAGGGGCAAAGGGTAAATGGAACACAGCTGGTTGACTCAAGGGAAAACACTTCTATTCAAGTTTATACCGACTGTATAATAAAATAATTATAAAAAAAAAAAAAAAAAAAAAAAAAAAAACCAACAAAACACAAGCCACGGCATGTAAATATACATTCTGCCAGCTTAAGTGAAAACACAAGCAACATGCACGAACTACAATGGATTTTCTTTTGTAACAATCTGTTCGATTATCTGTGGAGAGTAGCTTTATTGATCTCAGCGCTTCTCATGTAAAATATTTGCAGCTTATTCCCGAGACTAAAGAAACTATCCCCTGCCAACAACCACAAATGCTGCAGACACTTTACTCGGCGTGGAGGGTCTCAAGGAAAGCAGCAGAGGGCTTTGGGGCCTTCTTGGTAGACTTCTTCTGGGTCTTCTTGAGGATCTCGGCACGGCGAAGAGTTTGGGCATAGGGGTTGAGACGGTTCATAACGGCCATAGACTTCAAGGGGTTCTTCTTCTGAGTGTAAGGACGAGGAGTCTTAGCAGGACCAGCAGCCTTCAACGAGCCCTGAATCTCAGCAGAGTTGATGATGCGAGTGATATCAGGGTTAGAAATGATGTGCTGGGGAAGAGAATAGTCCTTCTTAAGGGCAGAAGGCTTGCGGTAGGTGCCATAGATCTGGTCCAAGAGAGCAAAGGCGCTCTGGGTCCAGATGATAAAGCGGCCCATGTGGCCACCGGGGGCGAGCTGCAACAAGTTAAGAGTGCGAACATTGGCGAGCTCGACACCGGGAATGTTGCGGAAGGCCTTGACAATACCGTTATCCTCAGCATAGACGACGAGAGGACCGCGGCGTTGGCGGTGACGACGGTTACGCATCTTACCAACACCAGCACGGAGCTTGCGGGAGTTGGAGACCTTAACAACATCAGCATAGGCGTTGACGGCCTCGAGGAGAGCGACGGCAGCCTTGGTCTTGGTCAAGGACTCGATACCGTTGCTGACAACGAGAGGGACCTCCTCAATCTGCTCGATTCTGTGACCACGAGCCAAGACCAATGAGGGGAGGGCAGAGGCAGCCAAAGCAGAGGCAGTAGCGAAGCGCTTCTGGTTCTGGTTGGTCTTGACGTGCCACTTGCGCCAGATCTTGGTAGGGGCGAACATGCGACCACCACGGCACATGTTTCCGAAAGCGGCCTGGCCAGAGCGGTGCGTACCGCCTCCAGAGACACGGGGAATACGGGCAACAGCGCGACCGGTACCCCAGGACTCGGCAGAGGTCTGGTGACCGGCCTTCTCAGAGACGGCATAAGCCTGGCGGTGGTTCTTGTTCATGTTCTTGTGGACGAACTGGACAACATCAGGACGGATAGGAGCCTTGAAGACAGCAGGCAGAACCTGGGTGCCAATGGCCTCCTTGCCAGACTCAGAGAAGACGGAGATAACGGGACGAGCAGCCTAAAGATATTGATGCGCATATGATGTGTCGGTGAGAGGTTAGACGCAATAATCCTCTACAGCTGGTTTCAGGTCTCACTATTGCTATTCTGCTACAGCTGTTATTGCCAGTCCACTCCATTCCAAAAACGCAGTTGGTTGACATGTCTTGTCCGTAAATCCATGCATATTGATCGTTCTTTGAGCGCTATTTTCAATTCAGTATTGCAGTCTGATTACATCCTGTTCAGCCCTTCGAGTCTAACTCGATTTTAACGATCCATGCATCTAATAACGCTTCCATTCATAGATTCCATGTAATCTTTTGCTCCAGACAGTGATAACCATGGTCTAGGATCAATTGTTTGCCAAACCGATACTTTATTGCAGGACAATGATTGAATAGGTGAATGGATGGATAGATTGATGAACGGATGGATGAACAGCCCTCCCCATTGGATTGATTGTGATCAAGTGTCACTAACCATTTGTATTATATTTAATGAAGTTGAAAGAGAGAGAACAATTTGATTCGCGTGTAGCCAAACAATAAAAATCAAAATCAGAAAGGGGGATAGAAGATTCCCAAGCCACAAAGATTAAAGTTGGAACTGCTTTGCTTGCCATTTCTGCCATGCTTTCTTCATGTCTCAATACATGGATAATGTGCGATAGACAGAAGTAGTCGCCTCCTATGCTATGCTATCGTGCACCAGGCCATAGCCTCTGGGCCCCGAAAATAATTACAAGTAATATTAATATCCCGTCTCCAAAGGCTATTTCGTTTGCAATCCAGCGAGGCGCCTTATATTATGTATACACATTAGTTTATCGAACCAGGACCAAGGCTGGCACTCTTGAATAAAACCTTAAAATGTACACGTACTGTAAATCATTGTATATAAAAAAAGACGCAAAATGTGCAGGGTCACTCCTTTTGTTTAATAAGCCATGCAGGGTGCACGACCCTTCTACGTTCAAAAGTATAGGAAACTTGTCAAAAAGTAAATCTAGATAAACACTTATTGCGTCGGATCAGTGGCAGCCATTTCATTCCAATGAAGGAATTTTAATTTCTGGAGCTTTTGCTGATTTGTTCTTTTTCTTCCGATGAAGAAGCAGCAGGGCCACCAAAGGTTCCCTTCAACTGCACCTATTGTGGTGACGATAGAAAGTGAGATAGACCAAAATGATTTAAAATTCCTCATGTTTTTTTCCTGAAAGAAACAGAGAACAAGAAGAAAGTGCGAAACATGGACCCGCGCCCTGGTTTAATAATGTCTAACGAATGAGAATCGAGTTCAAATATAATCTTCCAATCAAGGGAAAAAAAAAAAAAATTGGTAATATTTTTTTAATTCAAGAAAAAGTGACATGTTCTATGATGGATACGTGCGTCCAAATGAACCTATTTCGATCACGTCCAGGCGCGGCACCAAGGAAAGGGAATATGTCATAATTGCTTTGTTTATTTGTTTATTGTTTATTGAATTATCTGTTCCTTCGCTTTATTTATTTAAAACATCCTTCTTTGTCTTTTTTCCTGTTCCTCTTTGTTCTTTGTTCTTTCTTCCTTTGTGTGCTCTTCATATGTTCATTCCTATTTCCGTTTGAACAACTTTGATCATCTTACGACCACCTACTAAGCCTATTCAGCTTAGGCATTGCAGTATTTTTATAATCTTTCATTATTTTATTTTAACGACTACATCTTTTGCATACGAGCATATAAAACATAATAATAATGAAGTTCAAGAGACAAAAGGATACTCAGGGCACGAAAGAACCAGAAGCAAGCAACAATTTGCTTACAGTCAATAGAGGTAAAGGTTCTCTCTCAGCATTGGTAACCACTTATGTTAATCATCTTTTTAGTGGAAATGCCTCTTCTTATCCCATTAAAACACAAACAGCAGCAGCAAGCAGCCTTAAAAGTAGACAAAGGGCCGCAGAAAGTTGGCGCCTGTTCCAGTTTCGTCCTTCATTCTACCATCTTTCACCCTTTGTACTCTGCAATACAACCGTCATCCTACATTTTGCTATTTGTATCTTGCTCCCATACCGTATTGGATAGCACCAGATTTTCCTACCCGTGCTTATTTCATTTTGGCATCCACGTATTTGCCCCACCCTTTTGTCCTTTCATGCCAGGCTTACATGCACAGCTTCCTTTGTCAATTAGTTGGACCCTACGATACACTTACTATTGCTCTCTCCCTTCCTTTCTTCCTCTTTTTTTTTTTTTTTTTTTTTTTTTTTTTCTTCTTCCGACTCAGATATATACCTTAGTTTAATTTAACCATGGGAAAGAATTCTCGAGCTAACTCAGCAAAACCCCTTCACTTTAGACATCCCTCTGACCATGACGCTGACACCGAGTACGCCTTGCGATCCTTCTGGAGGCCCTCCTATGTCCTTTCCTCCAGCAGAGGAGCTCATTGATCAGGAACAACTCCACCCATATTCAACCCCTGCATCTGCTCCCTCTGCTCCCTCTGCTCCCTCTGCTCCATATACATTCCCTCCTCAAAATAGCAGCAGTAACAACAAAACCATCAATAATAATCTTCACTTAGACAACAGCAATAACACAGCATTAAAGCGTCCTTCAAACAAAAATCCATTCCCTTCTTCGACCATGATCGAAATCGATCGTATCCTTAAACAGGATGCAGCCATCGAAGGAGATTTTAGACCACCAAGGCAGGCAATGAACAGCGATGAATCCGATTTTGATTGGGATGAAGATATCAACATTGATAACGATGGTCAGGTTCACAAGCGGAAAAGGCAAAAAGCACGATCCACCTGGCGCAAACTTTCCCCCTTCCTTAGAATGGTCATCTCGATGGTTATTGTGGCCCCCATCGTTGCCATTCCCGCGATCCTCACTAGTATCTACTTGACTGTTGTCCCTAAACCAGATTATCCCCCTGCAGGATCCTCTGAGGCCGTTATGCAACAATACAATGTCGACATTGGAATTTATGAAAAGGAAAAAGTCCGTAGAGATTCCATCGTTTTAGTCTTCACTTGGCTTGCCTTCATGTGGTGTATCGTCTGTATTACTAATTGGGGGGTCGATTTTATCCCTGTGGTCGTTGTCCGTATCACTTCTCTTGTCACCTACAGCCGACTCGAGGCTGTCAAATCAAACCTCTTGATCTTTGTGGCGACAAAGAAGTATGTCAAATGGTTCATTGCAGCCTGTTGGGGCACGGGCTCATATGTATTCCTATCCAAAGTAGTTTACCCGCTCTTCGGAGAGCAATCCTGGCAGCCAATTTTAATCAAGATCCTTGCAGCTGTGATCGCAGGTTGTGCACTGGTTCTGATTGAGAAGATCCTACTTCAGATCATCTCCAAGAACTTTCATCAGACTGCCTATGCTGACCGTATTAAGGAGAACAAATACGCTCTTCAGGTCTTGGATCGCCTAGGAAACTCAAAGAAGCTCAACAAAAAGCCCAGACCGGCTCACAGCAGGAACAATACTGCAGATGGAACCGATTATATGACACCCTTTGGTCCCGGAAGTCACTCTCGTCAGCAATCGAGATCACATAGTTTGGACCCTGGCGAGGCCATGTTGTTAACAGAATCAGGATCGGCAAATAGCACTCCTATCGGCACACCAACTGAATATCCTATTAACAATACCAACGACAACAGTCGTAATTCAACTATATTGGCAACATCCCGTCGTTTGCAGCGCGAAAGCAAAGGCGCTAATAAGCATAATGATATCTTTAGAGGCATCAACCGCAGGCTACATGGAATTGCCTTGGCTGACAGCACCCCATCTAAGGACATCAGCTCAACCGATAATGCTAAACGATTAGCCAGGACACTATTCTACAATTTGCAAGGCAATGCGGAAGAATTGGTAGTTGAAGATTTCTTCCTTTACTTTGATACAGAGGAGGAGGCGAAAGAAGCCTTCGCAATTTTTGACAAGGACGGCAATGGTGATATTTCCAAGCGGGAGATCAAAGAAAAAATCTTTTACATATACAAGGAACGCAAAGATTTACATACAGCTCTCCGTGACCTCTCTCAAGCGGTCGGCAAATTAGACATCATCTTCTTGACTATCGTAACCGTAGTCTGGTTGTTGATCATCTTATCGATCTTTGGCACCAGTGTGGTCCAGAATATGCTCTCGATCGGCTCCTTCTTAGTGGCTCTCAGCTTTGTCTTTGGTAATTCTCTCAAGACCTTGTTTGAAAATATAGTCTTTTTGTTCATCACGGTAAGTTCTTTTGACTTTTTATTCAATTGATCATTAATAGAAAAGCAAAGGATGAAGTGAGATGCTAACCGGCACTATTTTATCTTGATTGTATCCTATTGATATTAGCACCCATATGACTCTGGTGATTTATGCAATATTGATGGCAATGAAATGTATGTTCGCGAAGTGGGTCTCAACAGTACTATGTTTGTGACTTGGGATGGAAAGCGTATGTATTATCCCAACAACATTCTCAGTCAGAAACCCATTCATAACGTCCGGCGTTCTCCCAACATGTCTGAGAAAATTGGTAAGAAAGATAATAACAGTAGCAATAATTAACAAGTACTTCTTTTTACAACCTTGAAATCGTTATAACTGTCCCGGTTTATTAACTTACTTGCTTCAATATATTTAGTCCTCAACATCGATTGTTATACACCTCAATCCAAGATCTTGGAGCTTCGAGCTAGGATGCGTGCCTTTTTGGCAAACGAGAGCAAAGAATTCCTGCCTGATATGGAGATTCAGATTCAAGAAATGGATTCCAAGCTGAAAATCAGTATGGTGATCGAGCACAAGGGTAACTGGCAAGACTCTGGTCGCCGATGGGCACGCAGAACAAAGGTAACAATAACGGTAACAAAAAAATCAAAACCAAAAAGCTCGTTATCGGTCCAGGAACTAATTTTCTTTTATTATTATTACATTGTAATCCTTGTGTTTCGCTTTCTAGTTCAACTTTGCATTGAAGGAGGCTGTAGAGGATATCGGCATCAAGTATTATGCTCTTCCACAGCGTATCGAGGTCATGAATCGTGATCTGATCGACTTGGACCATGACCATGGCGATCAGACAACCCTGGCCTCCGACTCTTCCACGCGCAATCGATCTCCGGAAGACTTGTCGCGATTGTATCGTAGGAAGATAAATAGTCGTCCAATTGGTGATTAAACCAATTAGCATTACCTTCCCCATGTTTATCATTGTCTCATGATCAACATTAGTGTACATATCATAAATATAGATAGAAAAAAAAAAAATAAAAAAAAGAAATGAAAATGAAAACAATTACTAATATTAATAAGTGAAAATGTAGAGTTTCTAGTCCTTAAATCTAAAGAAAAAAATATTTATTATTATGCTTTTCTCCTCTTAGTTCCTGAGCTTCTCAATCCACTTAAAGCTGCTGTGATATCTGAAGATGAAATGGTGGGTTGTGTTGGAGCAGAAGGAGCGGTTGTAGACATCATGCTTGCGAGTCTAGCCTCCAACTCTTGGCATTTTTGTTGTAGTTCTTGATAGTCCTTTGTGTCCGTCACAGACCCTCCTCCTATTGATGATGAGGTTCGTGAATTTACAAATATATTACGAACGCTTTCCAAAAGTTGATATTCTTGAGACTGACCCAAAAGATCATTTCGACTATTCCAACTCATGTTGTTTGTCTTTGACGACGCAATTATAATCTGGGGATCGTCCGCAATTGAGCTGTTGGCACTGACTTCAGGTCCTCCTTCACCAATACGGGGCTGTGGGATACGCTTGAATGCCGTGACAGGTGAAATCTTTGGTTTCTCTGTCAAAGTTGTATTGGAGTACAGATCTGCAGGTTGGAGAAGCGTGTGGATCGATGAAATGGCACCTGAGGTGTGAAAAAAAAAAAAAAAAAAAAAAAAAAAAAAAAGAATGAGAATCGCAATATAATAAAAAGCCTTTTTTTTTTTTTTTTTTTTCTTTTCTTTCGTTGCAATACCTTTGTGTTGTTTGATATCTCGGACCATCTGTCGACTAGCAACGTCCCAAACCATCAAATGGCCCTTTGAGTCTCCACTGACCAACGCGGATCCATCAAAGTTCAAGGCTAGTCTAAGAATTGGGTGATGATGTCCTCTAAAGATCAAATCTGCGCTCTTGCTACCATTCCTCTTGGATCCCCCCAATCCAATCTGTTCTAAGCCCGAATCACCGTCCACAGATTCAATTGTTGTGTACCCCTGTTGGGTATGTTTCGCTCTATATAACATCGCCTGATAAATCAAGTAATCCGCCTCGTTAGCTGTTGATGATGTAGATGCTGGTGTGCCTGATGCAGCCAAGAAATATCTCTCTGCAGGGTCAAACGCAATCGCCAGAATCTTTGTTGGGAACAAAAATGTTGTCAACAGTGCTCCTGTCGACAAATCCCAGAGTTTACAAGTATGGTCCAATGAAGATGTCACAACACGAGCACCATGAAACCGACCCACACCACATTGGATATCAGTGATAGGAAGTGTGTGGTCCGTCCATGAATAATATGGGGCTGGTGATTCTGTTTGTGAGTCGTCCAGAATAGTATTCATCATCCACACATGAACCACTGCATCTTCACTTCCTGAAAACAAGACCGTGTCATCAGCTGAAAACCGTAGAACAGTGATTTTCCTGTAATGGGCGTCAAAAGTGCGATGAAGAATTCCTGTTGCAATCTTGCAAAATCAAAAATATGTGGAATTAGCTTGGCTTAGGCGCGCAATCTTCTTATAACTAAATCGTAAGGTCATATTATTTTTCTGCCTTTTACCTCCCAGATATGGATACGACCACTTTCTGTTCCTCCAGCACAATAAGTACCACGATTAGACGCTGCTAGACAAACTAATTTATCCGGCAAAGGAAATTTCATATAAACTTGATCCTAGCATTTAACAATATGTTTTACAAGTTAATCTCCTGCCTTTTTCCAGATCTAGTCAATTTATAAATCCTGGGGCAAAGTGGATGGTATCTTCGTATAATAATCCTTCGAGCTTCACCTTCTGAAAATTATAGACATGCATTATTCCTTTGTCAGCTTGAGCACTAAGAAAGACTGAGCCAAGATTGCGAGGGTTGTTGACAAGAGCAAGGGACTGTAGTGGTGTAATGTTCTGTTTGAATGAACCCAGAACTGACCCTGTATGTAGGTTCCAGAGATAGACTGTTCCATCAGCGGCATCGGATGAGGATGTTAATGCAAGCTCAACAAACATGATGCAGTAGAGATGTTGTTTGATATTATCTGTTCGTTTGCTCAAGTTTCAAAAAAAAAAAAAAAAAAAAAAAAAAATAGTGACTTGCTAAAACAGATCAGACTGAAAACGGCACTGCTCTATTCATAATGCTTCAATAACATACAGGCTATACATATCATACAAGTAAACTAAGATGTCTACAACTTGTTTGCAGTCAACCATTCAGAAAGGCTCTCCTGTTCTCGCGACACCCATGCAGAGTTGACGTTCAATCCCTCGATGGCTTGGTCCAGTGCACGCTGGAAGTCTTTGGTATCCTTGTCCGCAAAGAACTCAGTCACCTCCTTTACCAACGCACTGTCTGAAACCTGAGCCAAGGGATACTTAACGCACATACCCAACAGGCCCATCGAAGACTTATAACGCTCCTGCAGCACAGGCCAATTGTTCTTGACAAATTCCCAAGTAGGCAAGCGAGCCTTAGGGTTAGTAGCCAGTCCAATCAAAACATAAAGAATGTCTTGAGAGCGGACAGCTCCTGAAATGGCCAACTGCTGAACCTCGGCGATCAGGTCAAGTTGCTGGACGTGACCGAGCGCCAAAAGAGCAACAACCTGCTGATCCTGCTTGGGAGCATCATGGAAGTACTTGAGGACATGACGGAACTCTTGTTCGCCACCGTTGCTTAACACGATCTCAAAGACAGTCTGACGAACCGAAGGGTGGAGAATGGAATCCTGGCTGGGATCAGAAACAAAGATGGCGAAGCGACGTTTAGCCTCTGCAACAGTAGCCTCGTGGCCAGCACGACCAGCAGTGCGAAGGATCACGTTACGGAGACGGCTCGTAAGGTAGTCCTCCCCCTCAGGGAACTCCCATCCAAGTTTGTTGACCATGTTGTCAATCAAATTGCGCTGGAAGTGGCGGATGCCCTGGTAAACGCGCTCATTGTCTGCAAAGATGGCTCCAATCTCACTTACACGTTGTGCAAGGAGCTCCCAGACGACATATGTCTTCTCATTCTTGTAGTATTGAACCAAGTCCAAAAAGTTCTTGGTGGCAGTGTGACCAGACTTGGCCAAAGATGAGATGTCAGCAATGAGACCAGCACGATCGCTCAATGATACAAGGTCCGAGCCCTCTAGGATGGCCTTTCCGATACGGGAAATGGCGCTTGGAGGATAATTAGTGCGGAACACACCATTGTAATCCTTGTTGAACAGATAAGGGCCCTCAGGGACTTCAAACTTCAGCGTACGAGTCTTGAGAGTCTGATTGGGGTCAGTGATCGAGGCAGGCTTAGGATGGACACCCAAAGGAACCCACCAGATAGTCTCATCATCCTCAGCCTTGACATCATTGGTAGATAGATAGCGGTGCTGCTCTACAGTAATAATACCAGCTTCCTCTGTAATATTCAAAACAGGGAGACCAATGACGCGAGTCCAGGTATTCATAAACTCTTTGACATCAACTTTGGACTCTTCTGAAAGAGCGTTCCAGAGATCGTCCGTAGTAGCGTTCTTATATTCGTGCTTCTTGAGATATCGGCGGATTCCAGCCAGAAAGACATCAACTGTCAACCAGTTGCTCAACATGCGAATGACAGAGGCACCTTTGGAGTAGGAGATGGCATCAAAGATCTGGTGAATCTCATGAGGGTCGTTGACAGGGACCTCAATAGGATGGGAACTGCGAAGTGAGTCCAAAGAAATACCACGTTGAACATCGGAGACAATGAAAGTAGGCCAAGTATCCCATTTGGGGAAGAGATGATCAACAGCCAAAGTTCCAACCCAGGTGGCAAATCCTTCATTCAGCCAAAGATGATCCCACCACTCCATCGTAACCAAGTTTCCGAACCACTGATGAGCGAGCTCATGAGCAACAGTGGATGCGACTTGCTCTTTGAAACGCAAATCAGAGGTCTTTTCATCAAAGAGAAGAGCAACAGTACGGTAAGTGACAAGACCCCAATTCTCCATAGCACCCATGTCAAAATCAGGAACAGCAATTTGGTCCAGCTTGGGCAGAGGATAAGCAGTTCCAAAGATTTCGGAGAAATACTCGAGGATTCTTGGCGTAATTTCGACAGCGAAACGACCTTGTTCCTTCAATCCCGGGAGGGTGTAGACACGGCAAGTAACAGGGTTTTTGAGCTTGGTGGTGGTGGACTCGACATACTCAAAATCACCTACAGCCCAAGCAACGAGCTAAGTAATCACAAGAAGTTATTTTTAGTAATGTTACTCTAGCATCATACAACAATGCATTCCAGAAATCAATAGTGATGATAATTTACATAAGTAGACATAATGGGGGTCTTCTCAAAGTGGACTGTCTTTTCTTCGGGCTCGACTTGTGTGATGGATTCAACGGGCATATTAGAGAGAGCCTCGAGCTCAACGGGGACAACAAGCTTAATCGAGAAGGTAGCTTTGACAGAGGGCTCATCCCAGCAAGGGAAGGCACGACGGGCTTCAGTAGCCTCGAATTGGGTGACACCCATAACCTTAGAGTTACCCTCTGTATCTTTATAAGTTGAGCGATAGAAACCAGCCATCTTATCATTAAGAATCCCATCATAGTAGATACTAAGGAGAGCAGAACCTTTAGGAAGCTCTGATTCGAAAGTGAATGTAGTAGTCTCACGATGCTCATCAAAAGTCGTTTCAACAGCTTCATGGCTAACGGATCAAAAAAAAAAAAAAAAAAAAAAAAAAAAACATGTTAAGTATAGTTCTAATAGTATGCGCTAAATGTATTAGGCGTGAATTATCACTTTTATTGCTCGGCAAGCCTCATGAAAGCCCAAAAGTCTTACGTTTTATCATCAATTTCGACACGGCCCCATTTAATCGTCAGTTCCTTGGTGTTGATCTGGATGGTTTTGGTAGCCTCATGAATGTTAATGCTATGTTATGATAAGGAAGAAAAATAAAAAAAAGAACATCAATATTTGTCTTATTCATTAGCACGATCCTCCTGAAATTTCATTCCCAATTGTTGAGGTCCAAGAGAAGGGACACAAAAAACTGCGCCAATGAATCAATCCTTTCTTCTTTTTAATCCCTTCCACGACTTGTATTTAAAATATTTATCAAGAGCAATTCCAACCGAGCAAAAAAAAAAAAAAAAAAAAAACAGGCTCCTATTGTGGTTCCCACGGTGTGTGTGCCTGTGTGTTATTTGTCTGTCCCTATCCCTATCCATATATCCAGTTCCTGTTTCATTTGAAAATGTAGGTCTATTGCATTTACTTGATCTCGACATATCCTCGGAAAGTGAACTCCTTGAGGTCTGGAGTGACGGTCAGGGTATAATGTGAGGGTGTGACGTGAGTGGGCAGGACTACACGGTTGGAATTGCCATGCTTGTTGCACATGATGTATGAAATGAGTCGACTAGGGATGAGTTAAAATGAATGTGTGTGAGAGTGAGAGTGAGAGAAAAAGAAAGAAAGAAAGGAGGATAGAGAGCTAATTGTAAGATGTCTTTAGTTTTATACCTTTTTTCTCATGGGAACACGCACTTCTTCTGGGTTGACAATCCCGCCATTTCTGGTACAATTGTTCATTTGACTTTACACAAACACAAACAAATCATTGATATTATATGTATAATATTGATAATAACTAAAGAAAAACGAGGGTTACCCGCGCACAACATGCACTTCTCGCCCTCTTGATTTTTTCATCTCGTCTACTTTACTTGCCATGATATCAAATATCGTTTGCTCAAACAGGTCTAAGCAATTGGGCAAGGTTGTAAAAAATATATTGCACAACTCCCTGTGGCATCAAATCGTACCTTACTTTGCTTGCAAATCAAAAACAGTTCAATTGCTTACATGTCCTTTTTTGTACCCCTTTTTCTCATTTACGGACAAATCGGTGGCATTACCATGCGCTGTGATCTTGTGTTGTCTTCGCCATTTTTACTCCAGTTATCTTCGCCTTGAGCCTTTTGATATTTGCTCCGCGGTATATTCCCAGCTTATCAACGTCGAACTGAGTTGATGGATTCTTACCCACGTTTGACCCTAGGTCCTTTAATCCATTAGAGTTTATGAAGTGCACGTCATATTAATAGACACTGAACTGCACTAAAGCGCCCAATATCATGTATTTCTATTTTCCTATTCGTATGCATCAAACCCATGTATATATATTATGAGTATTGTTTTTCCTCCCACCCCACACTTTTTTTTTGATGTTGGAAAAGTGAGCTGTGTACACAACATTTCTTGTACACTCGCCTCAAGGAGAGTGCTCATCCAATCACAGCATTCATAACCGTGTGAACGCCATTCACCCCTAAAAAGGGAACCATCTTGAATTGATATGCAGAAAGAGGATGAGTTTCATGACCAATGCGCACACACAAAATAAAAATTAAACAAACACGCATAAGAAGCCATTATGGTCAGAAATTATATACTTTGTCAGAAGCTATTCATGCCAAGCCTGTCTAGCCCTTCATTCTTTGCTGTTTATTTCCTTATTTATTTTCGGCTCGTCATTCTTTCTTGCTTTACTATATCGCTGTCTGTTTATTTCCTATTTCATCAGTAGCCCTGAGCAACAAGCCAAGATTCGAGAGCAGCCCCATCCCTTGCAACCCATTTACTGCGGATACGAAGCCCCTCTTTGGCCTGTTCTAGATCTCGCTCAAAGTCTCTGGTATCTTTATCTTTGAAGAATTCCTCCAAATCCGTCAAAAGCGATGGATCCGCCATCTTATTAATAGGGATCTTGACACAGAAGCCTAACATACCCATGTTTCCTGTATAGCGCTCCTGCAGCGTCGCCCAGTTACCCTTGATCCACTCCCAAGCTGATAAGCGTGCCTGGATGTTCATTGACAATCCTGCAAGAACATACATGAAATCCTGTGCTCTCACTTCCTCCGATAAAGCAAATTTAAACATTCGTTCAATCTGCTCTTTACCATGGACAGCTGTTCCCAGTGCGGCCAAACACAATGACTGTTGATCTTGCTTGGGTGTGGTTCTGAAGTATTGCAGAACTTGGTCAAATTCCTTGACCACGCCATGAGCAATGGCAATTTCAAATGTTGTCCTACGCGTTGATGGATGTAAGACCTTGTCTTGATCCGCACCATCCTCCATAAACAACTTGAATCGGCGTAATGCCTCCTTCACTGTCGGCTCATGACCTGATCGTCCCGCGCTAGAGATGATGGCCCCGCGTAGACGGCTGGTCAGGTAATCTTCACCTTCAGGGAATTCCCAGCCAAGCTCATGAGCAAGATCATTGACCAACTTGCGTTGAAAATGCTTAATCGCATTGTGCGTACGTTCATTGATGCTGAAAACTTGAGCAATGTGATCGAGCTTGCTGAGCAATAGGTCCCATACACTATCTCCACAAGAACAATTATTCAAAAGAAAGAAATTAGTTTTTTTTTTTTTTTTTTCATCTACAGATCCATGTGCATGACAAGGTGAATAACAGAAATATACATACACAAAGGATCTCTCATTCTTGTAATATTGGATCAAATCAAAGAGACGATCCACACCGCTGTGTCCAGATGTAGCCAAACTGGACTGATCAGCCAAAAGCCCTGCGCGCTCAGCCACTCCCAGAGCTGGATTACCTTCCAGGATAGCATGACCGAGTTGGCGGATAGCATTCGCCGGGTAGTTGGTACGGAAAACACCTGTAAAGTTTTTGTTAATCAGATAAAAGTTGGCTCCACCTTTGGCTTTGGATACCTCGAATTTGAGTTCGCGCGTTTTCAATGTCTGGTTATGGTCTGTGATGGAAGCGGGTTTTGGATGGACACCCAGAGGGACCCACCAAATGGTCTTGTCTTCCTCTTCAGTGACGTCATTAGTCGACAAGAAGCGATGCTGTTCTACAGTGACAACGCCTTCATCCTCAGTAACGTTCAAGATTGGGATACCAATGACGCGAGTCCAGGTATTCATAAACTCTTTGACATCGACCTTGGACTCCTCAGAAAGTGCGTTCCAGAGATCATCCGTTGAAGCATTCTTGTACTCATGCTTCTTGAGATATCGGCGGATTCCAGCCAGAAAGACATCAACTGTCAACCAGTTACTCAACATACGAATGACGGCGGCACCTTTGGAGTAAGATATAGCGTCAAAGATCTGATGGATCTCGTGTGGATCAGAAACTGGGACTTCAATAGGATGTGAGCTACGCAGAGAGTCCAAGCTGAGTCCCTGCTGGTACTCATTCACGATAAAGTTGGACCAGGTATCCCAGCTGGGGAATAAGTGGTCGACTGCAAGGGTGCCAACCCAAGTAGCAAACCCTTCATTTAACCAAAGATGCTCCCACCACTCCATCGTCACTAGGTTTCCAAACCATTGGTGGGCAATCTCGTGAGCAACCGTGTATGCAACCTGCTCCTTATTAGCTGCATCTGAAGTCTTCTCATCATAAAGCAGAGCCACAGTACGATACGTGATCAACCCCCAGTTCTCCATTGCACCGGCATCAAAATCGGGAACGGCAATATGGTCAAGCTTGGGGAGAGGGTAGGCACTACCAAAAATTTCAGTAAAGTACTCCAAAATCTTGGGCGTAATTTCAAGCGCAAATCGACCTTGCTCTTTCAGTCCTGGGAGTGTATAAACACGGCATGTAATTGGCTTCTCAAGCTTGGTAGTCGTTGTCTCAATATACTCAAAGTCGCCAACAGCGAACGCCACCAGCTATGGTAATCAAAAACGAACAATTGTCAGATCATGTGAAATAAATGTAGCCACCAGAAAGTAAACAAAAGGGATGAAGAACCATTTTAAACTAGAAATATTTGTTTTCCCATTCATTCAAGGAAAGTTCCATGTGATGTGCATGAACCCAAACATGGCCGAGAACGAACCATACCACAAGGTAAAGATACAAGCAAGTAGGCAATCCAAACGGATAGCCCACTAGAAGAATTCTCCGAGGCGCACCCAAACAAGAGTCTCATATCCAGGCCGAGGCCATTACAACTCTCCCCTACGGTGTAGACGAGTCCTTGAGAGTTCTGTTTCTCTTTTGTATTTTTTAAAAAAAAAAAGACGGCGTCGTTCCCTGTATATCGCATCTCCTTTTTTCCTTGTGTTACAGATGTATTGCATGATTTTTTTAACGACAATAATACACACAACCAAGAGTTCATCGCCACATCCTTTAATGATTAGGATCGAAATAAAGCAGGGGTGCTGCTCCAATTCGAATGGGATATGTAAAAAACTTACATAGGTTGACATGACAGGTGTCTTTTCAAAATACACGGTCTTGACCGCTGGATCTACAGATGTCATTTCCTTGATGGGCATATTAGAAAGAGCCTCTAGCTCCCAAGGAACCACAAGCGCCACTGAGAAGGTTGCTTTGACGGCAGGTTCATCCCAACAGGGGAATGCTTGACGAGCATCACAAGCCTCAAACTGAGTAACAACCATATACTTGGTCTGGCCTTGAGCATCTTTATACTGAGATCTATAGAATCCATTCATCCGGTCATTGTGCTCTCCTTCAAACTCGATTTGAAGAACGGCCTTTCCTTTGGGAATTGGTTGTGCAAAAGTAAAAGTTGCCACTTGATCGATCTCTGTTAACTTGATTTCTATTGCCTTATGGCTTTTTTAAAGATACAAAATTAATCGAGCTGACTTTTTTTTTTTTTTTTTTTTTGAATGACAATTAAAAAAAAAAAAACTTACTTCTCCTCACCCACAATGACATTGACCTTATTGATGGCTAATTTCTTGGCATTGACCTTGATTTCAGATGTTGGTTCATGAACATTCACACTATATTTTGCAGAAAATTGATGCGTGAGAAAAAAAAAAATAACAAAAAAAAAAAGTCCAGTATTTCAATTCTTTAATGCCTGTTCTTACTTGATGGAAACCTCGCCCTGGAAAATGAACGTGGTAAGGTTGGGCCACAACTTAATGTTATAGTGCTCAGGAGCAACATTCTTAGGGAGGACAACGCGTTCTGGTGTCATATTGAAACGTTGAAATAGTAATAATGAAATAGACGAAGAGAGAGTCGAGGAGGGAAGGGGAAAGGTGAAAAGGAGGGAAGTGAAAATCAAGAGCAATCGTTGCTTTAAAAGGTTTTTGACTGCGTAAATGCGCACTAACTAATCTGTCTTTGATGCTAGGTACAGTTTGACAATTACCTTAGCGTTGTTCACTTGCTGACAATGTGTCACGTAAAAAAGACTTTGGCCATTTAATACATATTTTTAATTCTAATCACAATTGACAATATGTTCTTCGTCTTGACCCTTTCTACAAGCTTATACGTCTATATAACTACACATCTAAACAATATGTGCTGCTCGTTCATTCTGACCGGCTTCTTCTTCTTCTTCTTCTTCTTCTTTTTTCTGGACCTTCAACTTTTGCTGCTCTTCTTGAAACCTTTTTGAAGGCTTCTGAGGGATGATATCTAGGGTCCCTCTCTTGGGTGCAGGAGGCAGGAATGCTACCTGTGGTCGATATGCTGCTGAACTCGTCAAGGTACTCTTCTGAAATTCCTTCGGCAAAAAGTACATGATGACTGTACGGACCAGCTTCGAGAACCATGTCTGACCATAGAGCAACCTTCCCGATACATTCGAGTTGCGGACCTGCTCCTTCGCATGCACAAAGCGCTGGTCTTTGTAGTCTTGGAGAGCCGCCTCGATGTCCTCCTGTGACGTACTGGATCCGAGTTCATAAATGCAGTTGGCAACTACCACAGCGTCCTGCATCGCATTGATTGCACCTAATGTCAAGATTCACGTACAAGTTAAAAAAGGCGACTGTGTTTTTTTTTTTTTTTTTTTTTTTTTTTTTTTTTTAATAAAAAAAGATGAATATACCTTGTCCTGCACTTGGAAGCATCTTATGGCAAGCTACAACATCAAAAAGATGATAACATTGGTATCAATAGGTCTGTTGTATATCAATCTTCCTCCATATCATATGTCATTTTCCTTTCTATCATTCTCTTTACCGTCGCCAATCAAAGCAATGCGTCCATGGTTCCATGTCTCAAACAGTTTTTCTTCAAGATACACATTCGAGATCAAATCTCTGGGAGTAGCTTCGATGAGGTCGCCCATCGTGCCCCCAAAAGGCGTCAAGTGATGAGCGAACGGTGCGATCGTGGCATCGATTGACTCTGGTCTCCATTCCGAGTTACGGAATGCTGTTTCTTTCTGCTCAGCTGTTAATTGAATACTAATTCCATAGCAGATTCGATTCCCCGGAACAGATATGATAGTCCACTGAGAGATGTAATATGAGGAAAGGGTATTGTAAGGAAAAGAGCAAAAATACAATACAATAAAAAAACTTTGCCTCTCATTTCTCATCCTTTTTTTTTTTTTTTTTTTTTTTTTTTTTTTCTTTCTTACTGAATATGGTTTTTGATCAGCGATGACAACCGAAAAATGTGCAAAGTCATCCTTGAGAACTGGATACTTCTCCGGGTCCAAGGGTACAGTCGTCCCTACCAAGCAGGTATAACCCACCTCTAATGACTCTGTATCGCTCTTGGGCAATAGCCGTTCCTTCTGTAGACGTTCATATAGACTCTGTCTCACAGCACTGTAGGCTCCATCGGCTCCAATAACAATATCGGACTCATGAGTAGTACCATCCGCAAAGCGAACGATTGTCCCATGCTGACTTTGACCGACCGATAGTACCTTTTTACCATAATGGACCCTCTCTGGTGGTATCCTCGATAACAGGAGATTATGGACCTGTGGGCGGCTGAAGAACTGTGTATTATAACCAATGCTTGAATTTAGTTGAAGAATAAAGAAAGAAGGAAAAAATAAATGAATGGAAAGAAACCTCCGATTTCAGTCTGTCGACGAGATAGCCCAGATGAGAAAGCCTAATTTAACTTATGTTCACCTTAGCCATACCTGTCCAAGTGTCCTCCAATGTTCATTCTGCTGATCCGGGTCATGTCTTCCTTGAAGATATCCATGCCTGTACCAGGATATGAAATCTTGCGCAATTCATCAAACAATTCTAATTGTTCGAACACTGGAAGTATGTTGGCTCCCAGAGACATTCCAGCGCCTGAAAAAAAAAAAAAAAAAAAAAAAAAAAAAAAATTAATAAAATTAACGACAATAGCAGAAACGGCTCGGATCTGTTCACTCACCATATGGCTTCAGAGAATTCGAACGCTCAAAGATATCGTATTCGATACCGATTTTTTCTAGCAAGACACCGAGCATTAGGCCTCCGAGCCCTGCTCCGACAATAGTTACTCTGAGTGTGCTGTCGTGTTCACTCATAGCAGACGTTGGGTACAGTTCTATTTCTTTTTTTTTTCTTTTTTTCCTTTTTTTGGAAGCGAGGTTTGACAGGCAAGCAATAAGAAAGGAAGAGCGAAAGGAAGAGCGAAAGGAAGTGGAGTAGAATATAAAAAGCTGGACAAAAAAGAAAGCAATAAAAGGTGGGGCCCTGATAGCTTTCAAAATTAATCTCGTTATCTAATTTAGTGATTTTATTGATTGTGCACAGCACCATTTCACTTGCAGCATGCATCGATACCAAACATCCGCTCGTGTTGCACAAATAAATTTCTCTGCGCCCGTTGAAAAAGAAAAAAGAAGGAATGCATGCATCTGTTGGCTTTTGGACTGAGTTATGCCTGTAATTTATTATTATGTGATCAATACTGGAACTACAAACGGTATATGTATACTACAGAGCAATTTTGGAGTGACTTAAGCAGCCTGTGGGGTGCTTTCCTTCAACTTCTGCTCCTCTTGATACCTTCTAGAAGGCTTTTGAGGGACAGGCATAAGAGTACCCCTCCTAGGAACACGAGGTAAGAATGTCGCCTGGATTTGATATGCCTCGGTTCTCGTAAGGTTGATCTCTTCAAGCCATTTGGGCATCCAGTTCAGCACAGCTTTGCGCAACAACCTCTCATACCAGGTTTGTCCATACAAAAGCTTTCCTGCTTGAGAAGAGTCTCCAACTGACATCTTGGCATATTCATAGCGTTGTCCTCTGTAGTCATTCAAAGCGTCCTCCACTTCCTTACGCGACGTGTTTCTCAAATCGTAGATACAGTTAGCCAAGATCACAGCATCTTGGATGGCATTGATGGCACCTTTAAAAAAAAAAAAAAAAAGCTTAGTAAGTTAACCTTTTTTTATAGCTTTGTAAGAGAATCAGAATCAAGTAATGAACAGTTGTAAATACCTTGACCAGCACTAGGAAGCATTTTGTGGCATGCTATTTCTCAAAAAAATTTCATGGAAAAGTAAATGATGAATAAGGCACTATTTCCACACTTTAGGCTTTTTTTTTTTTTTTTTTTTTTCTCAGCTCATGCTTCAGCTAGCCTTACCATCTCCTAAGAGTCCGATACGGCCATGATGCCAGGTCTCGAACAGCTTCTCCTCCAGATAGACGTTAGAGATTAGATCTTGAGGAGTGGCCTTGATGATATCCCCCAATGTGCCTCCGAAAGGAATCTTATGTTCCACGAGCTTAGCGATCGTTGCATCCACCGATTGAGATCCCCATTCAGAGTTCTTGCATGCAATCTCTCGTTCCTCATTTGAAAGCTGAATGACAATGCCATAGCATATTCTGTTTCCAGGAACATTCAAGATTGTGCACTAAATTCAACCAATAAAGCAAGCTCAGTATAAATGTAAGGTTCAAATCTTAAAAGGAATGGTCTCATTCACAAAAGAAAACCCGTTTTTCCTTGTGCGAACTGAGCCCACGAGCCACTGTTATAACCCCATTCTCCATGAATATTCCCATTAACCCTTCGCTTATCAAAACCTAATGATAAAAAGCAAATGGGGTTCACCATACCGAATGAGGCTTCTTATCCGCAATGACAACTGAGAAATGTGTGTGACGATCCTTGAGGTCTGGGTACTTTTCAGGGTCCAGAGGACGGGTTGTGCCAACCAAGCAAGTATAACCCAAGCTCATGGACTCTGTATCGCTCTTGGGCAACTTGCCTTCCTTTTGAAGGGTATCGTACAAACTTTGACGGACAGTGCTGTAAGCACCATCCGCTCCGATCAAAATATCTCCTTCATATTGAGTGCCATCTGTACAATGCAAGATCGCACGATGCTCATCCTGTTCTACAGAAGCTGCCTTCTTGCCATAAATAATCCTCTCCGCTGGCACCTTAGACAAAAGCAGACGATAAAGATCTGGTCTGCTGTATGCTACAGCATCATAACCGGTACTATACAAAAACAAAAAACAGAAAAAAAAAAGTCAATACAATTGCCTATTATTGCTTTCCCTATAGTAATATGTTTTTTGTTTGTTATTATCCATGAAATTTGTTACCGTTCACGGCTTCCTGCGATATCCATGGAGCCAATCAAGTCCAAGTTCTCGTTGAGAACATCCATCTTTAATGCAGGTGATGATAACTCAAGGAGCTCGTCCAACATTCCAAGCTGCTCAAAGAGTGGCATGATTGGGGTTCCAAAGCCCATAGCCGCACCTTTGTGGCGAAAGAATGACATTAAGAAAAAGAAATTAGTTCCATGTGGCAGTCACTCTCTTTCCTCAATGTCTCTTTTGTATTAGAGCATACCAAATGGCTTCACAATAGGGGCACGCTCAAAAATTGTGTATTCGGCACCCATCTTCTCCAGCAAATGTCCGAGCATGAGACCACCGAGGCCGGCGCCTACAATCAAGATTTTTGGGGATGAACTCATTGCTATGATTGTGGTTATTAATTGGGAAAATTTGAGGGTTGTAAAAATGAAAGCGTAGAAAATGAAAAGTGGAAGGAAGTGAAGGAAAAAAAAAAAAAAAAAAAAAAAAAGCGGAATAAAAAAATGGGTGAAGGAAGGAAAAAAAAAAAAAAAAAAAAAAAAAAGAGAGAATTAACTAAAAGTGAGAGCAGCGATGTTGGACGGGAAGTGAAAAAACTTGCTTCTGAGTCCTCACCAGAAAGTGGTCGACAAATATACTTTTAATATACTATTTTTGAATCAAAAACGATGATTAAATTGTATATTTATATTTATACACATTTGTCAATGACTTTCTCTATCAGTATGACAGCAATTAAGGTATAGCAAATGGACACAAAGACCATGCGTGTGTCAAGCATCAAGGTGACAAAAATGTTTTTTACTTCCTTCACTTATCGAAGCCACCTGAGAATTGATCATCAAGTTCGCATACTGAATTCATTTCAACTCAAACACTGATTCTTGAGATGCTATCGTTTTAAAAAGAATCGAAAGTATTAGAATACACAAGGCATTGAACGATTTGAATTCTTTTCGCCAAAAAATATCAGATGGTGAAGAGCTGTTCAACCTCTAAAACATCATAGTGTTTTACTTTTGTTAACTTTTTACATTCGGATTAGCATGTTAGTGTTCAATACACCATAAGTTTATTTTTGTGAGCATTGGTGGTGCTCCATCTTGTTCTTGTTGATCCACATGCGAGTGAGCATTGCAAATATTTTTACCGCCTGCAGTTGACAATTAGTCTATTAAAGGGTCTACATGGAATATCATACATGTACATGTACATGTATGCCTTTTGTTCATGGAGCAATTAAGCAGTAGTTGAACCATTCTGTACATGTGCATTTGCTCCCCCTGTTTTTTATTGTTTATTTTTTTTTTCTCTCTTTATATCGTATGCGTGTCAAGATCTTCACTTGCTGCTCTCCTGTCGTTGACCTCATTCATCTCAGTCTCGATCCCCTCAGCTGCACCTTTACGTCTTTGCTCTTCTAAATACTTTTTGGATGGTTTTGGGGGCTTAATGTTAAGTCGGCCTCGTTTCTTTGTAAAAGGCAGGAAGACTGCCTGAGGTTGATAGGCGGCCGCTCGGGTAAGAGTGGTCTTCTCTAACCAATTGGGCATCCAACTAAAGACCATTTTACGTCCGAATTTCTCAATCCATGTCTGGCCATAGAGAAGTTTGCCTGCCATTGCAGAGCCTTCAACCTGCATCTTCGCAAGAGGATAGCGCTGCCTTTTATAGTCCTTGAGAGCTGCCTCAATCTGCGATTGAGAGTTATCATTCATCTCATAAATACAGTTGGCTAGAGCCACTGCATCATACAATGCGTTGACCGCACCTAAAATAATAATAATAATAATAATAATAATAATAATAAGAGAGAGAGGATTGTGAAATTAGTGTGTATGCTACTGAAAATACATATGAATGTTAATGACTAAATAAAACTAAAATGTCATTCGCTGGAGGAAGGGTTTGTCCGTGTCCTCAATTGTCTGTGTCCACACAAACAGATATTTACCTTGACCTGCACTCGGAAGCATCTTGTGGCAAGCTGTAAAATCGTGTAACAAAAACTAAAATTAGGGTTTTACACACATGCTCTGTCTTTTTTTTACTTTTTCGTCGCCATCATCAATATCAGAAATATGAATGTAAAACGTAGATAAAAAAAAAAAAAGAAAATCATACCATCTCCCAATAATGCAATGCGCTTATAAGTCCATGTTTCGAAGATTTTTTCTTCTAGATAAACATTCGTAATGACATCTTTTGGAGTTGCACGGATAATGTCATGGATTGTTCCACCAAAAGGGATCGGGTGATCTTGTATTTTAGCAATTGTATTATCGAGAGACTCTGGTCCCCATTCCGAGTTTCGAAATACTGCTTCCTTCTCCTCTGGAGTCAACTGAATGACAATTCCGAAGCATATGCGATTACCCGGAACTGTAAGAATGGTAGACTTGGTGGATACAAAAAAAAAAAAATTCAGTTACGGAACAAGGTTAGCATAGGAAAACATATTGCTGAGGCCAGGTTCAGGCACAATTGCATTTAAATCTTATATTAAAATTTTAAAATAAAAAAGAATTAAATACAAAAATAAAAATACTTCAGAAGACCCTAACAAGGGAAATCCCACAAAGTAGTAAAGAGAAGAAAGAGCGCAAGAGAGAAAGAAAGTACTTCTTACCGAATGGGGCTTTCCGTCTGCAATGACGACTCCAAAGTGCGAGAAAGGATCCTTGAGGACAGGGTATTTTTCTGGGTCCATTGGTTGAGATGTTCCTACTAAGCAAGTATACCCCAAGCTCAGGGATTCTGTATCTTTTCTCGGTAGTTTACCCTCTTTTTCTAATCGGTCGTAGAGATTTTGACGAACAGCGCTGTAGGCTCCATCAGCCCCAACGACAATATCGCCTTGATGAACACTGCCATCAGCACAACGAATCAATGCACCATGCTCGCTTTGCCCTACTGAGAGTACTCGCTTGCCCAAATGGATTCTCCCTGGTGGAGTCTTGGAAACAAGTAGTCTATGGAGGTCTGGACGACTGAACACAATGGAATCATAACCAATGCTGTGAATGATTAAAAGGAAACAGAGCAGTATTTGATTTTCTGATCAGTACACGACCTTAAAAATTGGTTTCTCTCATTCTCGTATTGAAGGAGACATCATTTACAGCTCACTGCTTCCGCCAATATCCAATGAGCCAATTATTCTTAGGTCTTCTCGGTAGATATCCATGGTGACAGCAGGGAATGAGACCTTGAGGATCTCTTCGAGCAGCCCAAGCTGTTCAAATACAGGCATAATATTAGGCACCAGTCCCATGGCCGCACCTGCAGTGCAAAAAAAAAAAAAAAAAAAAAAAAAAAAAGATTCGGTATTCAAGCAGCCGGACAAAACGTTTATCATCCTCGCCTCATTAAAGCACAATAGAAAGGTTTGTACGGTTGATAGAAAACTAACCATACGGTTTGAGAATGGGAGCACGTTCAAAAATATCGTATGGGATGCCAATCTTTTCTAACAACAGACCCAGCATGAGTCCTCCTAAGCCTGCTCCCACGATCAGCACCCGTGGTGGAGTTGGTTCTGTATTGTCCATGATTTATTATTAGGGGTATGGAAGCTGTGAAATAATAATAGCAATAAATATATCAATAGTAATAATAAAGGGTATCAAAATGGAGAAATGGAGGAGTGAAGAAATGGAAATGGAGGAGTGAAGGAATGGGGAAGGATATGTCTAAAAAAAAATACAGAGGTGTATGCAAAGTCCTTAGAAAGAAATGTGTGTGAGAGAGAGAAGGGAGAAGAAGGGAGACGGTTGTGAGAGAAAGAACAAACGACTGATAGAGTTGGGGATGTTTATGAAAGAAAGGGGGTGTAAAGGGAGAGTCAAGAATGAGAGGATCTAAGCATGAACCAATAGCCGTTATAAACGTCAAAGTTGTTGCTTTTAATAGGAATATGAATAATATAATATAGATATACGTTTGTGTTTATTTATTTGGATACAAATTTGCACCACTGATTATTAAATACTTTTAAAAAAAAGCCTAACGGTCTGTTCTACAAACATTTTTTTTTTTTTTTCAATTGAAAAGATCCATGGTTGTACAAAAATGGTCCGCACAAAGAACAAGACAGCTACGTCGCAAATCTCTCTCTTTTTTTTTTTTTTTTTTTTTTTTTTTTTTGCATGTGCCCCTTTTCTTAAAGTGTCCTAACCCTGTCTCCGACCTTTTTATGCCGATGGAAATAAGAGCATTTTGGGCTCCTTCTTTTACTTTCCAGAGTTTTTTTTATGAAGTGCATTGCTTAGTAAAATAATCTTTTTGTCACGAGGCTTACAGCTCTCATTATGCCCTAACGTGTAAAAATATATTAAAATAGAGATTGAGTTTTACAACTTACATCCTGAAACTTGATGGACTTCGTTGACAAAAGAGCTACCGCTCATTATCTAAATAAGACCCATGAGGGATCGTACTTGTACGGTTACAGCAGCCCAAAGCTTTAAGGCAGTATATAAAGTGTATACGACAATAACTATCACGAGCAACGTCAATAAGGTGTTTCACGAGGCTGTTTGCCAACTTTAAATGTAGGCGCTTCTTATGAATTCATTTTCATACCCAGAAACAAAATCGTCTAACTGCTGAAATCACTTGCTAGCTTCAATTGCTCATGAGACTGAGTGGATTAAAGGGACAGTACGTTTTCTCAATGCAGTTATATAGATTCGTTACATAATTGAGTGGCTTTTGTATATTGTAGAACGTTCACTGACAGGCTGTGTCCAAACTCTTGTCCCAGCCAATATTTCCCAGCCTGTCTGGTGACGAGCCTATAGGACAGAGCCCGATCTCAATAAAATGTTATTGACGATCTAATTTCCTCGATGACCTGACAATTAGGAACGATATAGATTCATGTTATAGAGTTATGACGGGTTGGGGACCTATCTTCTCAATGATTATTAATGTGTGTAGCTTTTATCAATTTTGCATATAAACCTTTTTTTTTTTTTTTTTTTTTTTTTTTTTATTGACTCTATTTTGTTTGGTGAGTAAGCAAAGTTGATCACTGTCTTTGTTAACTGCTCCTTCTGTTATTTTATCTTCTCACTTCCTCACTGCTTGCCTCCGACACCCTGGTAAGGATAGAAACCCTTTCCAGACTTGCGGCCTAAGTGGCCTTGGGCAACCAAATCATCAAGGAGTTTGACAGGCGCAACCAAATTGGCGTCAATCTTACCATCCTTACGCCAGCCGTCAACAATGAACTTCATGGTATCCAAACCGACAAACTATACAGCGCATATAAAAAAAGAGTATGAGTAAAAGAAAACCAACTTTTAAAATAAATTAATAGGATATGATATAGATCAACATACGTCAGCAAGCTCAAAGGGGCCCATGGGGAATCCAGCTCCAAGCTTCATGGCAATGTCAACATCTTGAGGAGTGGCTTCACCACGTTCGACAATGCGAAGCGATTCCATCATGTAGGGAACCAAGAGACGATTAACAATGAATCTAAAAGATATCAAAATATCAGGGTGAGTAAATCGTTCGAAAAATCAGAGCCCTTAATCTGTGTGAAAATCTTCACATGCTGATCTACTCTAGCAGTCGCTTTTTTTCTGATTGACCATACTCATGTGGAAGTCAGAAAGGTGTCCCTTTTTCTTTTTTGCGATTAGTACCATCACTTACCCAGGAGTGTCCTTGCAAGAAACAGGGGTCTTCTTCATGCGATTGCAGACATCCACGAGAGAGTCAAATGAATCTTGGCTGGTAGACTCTGTACGGATTACTTCGACAAGCTTCATCTGAGGGACAGGGTTAAAGAAATGCAATCCTCCAAAGCGATCTGATCTCTTTGTAGCCTTGGCAATATCTGCGATGGGCAGCGAAGAGGTATTGGAACAGAACAGAGTGTGCTCAGGTGCAACCTTGTCCAACATGGCAAACAGCTGTTGCTTGGTCTTCAGGTTTTCAACAATAGCCTCAATGATCAGATCTGCGTCCTTGGAGGCAGCCTCAGAATCAGTGCTGGTCTTGATCTGAGCCAAAGTCTTGTCAATGTACTCCTTCTGCTTCTCTGCATCATCGGGGAATTGTTTCTTGGCAACACGTTTGAGTGAGGAGTTGATGATGTCCTGACCTTTCTTGAGCGCTTCGGTGTTCAAGTCAACCATGGTGACATTGAAGGCATTCTGGGCGGCAACTTGGACAATACCTGCACCCATCAATCCCGAACCAAAAACAGTGATATTTTTGACGTTGATGGGAGCATAAGACGAAGATGAGGTCGAGAATGCAGAAGTTTTGGTCAAAGAGGTAAGTGGTCTCATGAGACCAACAGGGTTAGAAGAGGCAACGCGACGAACAGCAGAGAGCATAGTGAACAATGGGAATGAACAAAAAATATTTGTTAATTGAAGGAGAGTTAATGGAGGCAAGGCAGAGAGAAAGGAAAGAAGAAAAGAAGAGGAACGCGTGCAGAGTAATGAAAACCTGAATTGACATCCACGGACACTCTCAACGGAGCGAGTTCCCACAGGCTAGAGAAGGAAACAAGGTTTCGCGCATATTCTCATATCACGTGCCAGTTACCCTGCTCACCTGTTCGTTTTATTCGGGCTGTGCAACCAAACACAGAAGGGCTTTGCAGTGAGAAATGGAAGTTTGATAGCATACTTTTTTTTTTTTTTTTGTTTCTTGAACAGTTTGAACAGACACATTCTTTCTTCTCATTCGCAATTTTTTTTTTTTTTTTTTTTTTCTTTCTTTCATTGATTTTGATTACTGCCAGTTTTCTCCTACGCAAACACGTCCACGGCGCAAAAACAAGGAGCATACCGTTCGTCATCCTGTAAACATCAATTATTATATCATCATCAACCTAAAAGGCCCTGATTTATCTCTTTCCCTCCCCTCCCTTCTCTCCTCTTCCAACATTCAATCCACTACCCCCAGACGCCTCTCCATCTCACTCCAGAGACTTCGGAGTATGAGTGAACAATACAGCTACTCTCATATCAAAGACGACGATCAACCAATAAAGCCACCGAAAATGCTTCACCAAAGCATTCACTCTGCCAGTAGCAATAGCAATATTAACAGAAATAGCAATAATGGCAGTGTTGTAGATGACTCAGGTGCTGCTTCAGGACCTGCAGTTATCATCTCAGACCTGCCAGCGTACGGCACCGCTTCTGGGAGCAATGGCTTGCCACTCACAAACGAATCACCTACTGAACTGCGTCCAGAGGATAGTAGTAGAGATAGAAATCAAACAGCCAAGGTATCACCCTCATCGCCCACAGGCACGGATGTCACTCGAACTACTTCGTTTCCTGACAGCCTCAGTCGCTTCAGGAGAGCAACACAGCAGATTGTACACGCTCGTCGCGTCGCTTGTAAGTAACTTTTGTTCTTAATCTATAAACAAATATTTCTTGTTCAATCCATTACAACCTGAAAGCAATAAGACCTGCCCAATTGAATGACTTTTCGTTTCAATGATTGGATCAGCACGTGCGACGAGAGGTCAAGGTGTTGATGTTTCGGACATGGATAGCATATTCAACTGTATTGAGGTATGTTCAGTAAAGCCCTTGTTTGCCATTTTTCATTTTTAAACTTTAATAACCTTTGAGGCTATTTCGATTAGTGTGTGGTTGATGTCACTGTTATGGATTTGAACCAATCTCAGTATACGAAGCGTGAAAGCATGAACAATGAAGAGTTTTTAGAATGGCTACGACAACCAGTAAGTAGAACACTCGCTACGTATTAATAGCAATTCTAATCATATAATGAGGCTGGGATAATAACAAAATACCTTTATACACCGTTAGAGGCCAGCATGGTCAAAAGTTCGATGGATCAATATTAATGGAATGAGTTGGGATGTCATCAAAGCCATCTCAATAAAATACAGTACGTCTGATAGAGCTTTTTTTCTTTTTTTCCTTTCTTTCTTTTATTCATATTTTTATACTTACACTTCAATATGCTAACCTTGAGCAAAAAAAAAAAAAAAAAAAAAAAAACAGATCTTCATCATTTGGCTGTAGAAGACCTATTACATGTTCCACAACGAACCAAAGTTGATATCTATCCTCAGCAAACATATATCGCCTGTACTCTTTTGACGTTGATGCAGGAACTTGAAAATGGAGAACTCCGACAGGTTGATCCGACATCAGTACAACATGGGGTAGATCCTGATATTTTAGGTCAACGCATGCCACTGGATAAGTTGGACCATTACCGTCATCAGTATCCGTTCGACCAAGTTACTGGAGCTCACAGAGTTCAGATGGAGCAAGTCACAATGTTTTTATTGCAGGACGGTACTCTGATCACGCTTTTCCAAGTCTCTGGCAGATCTGTGGTGGCGCCAATTTTCGAACGACTGACCCATGACTATTCGATCGTACGCAAAAATAATGATGCAAGTTTCCTATTGCAGTCAGTCATGGACGGGATTGTTGATCATGCTATACCCATCACAGATGCATTTCGACAAGAGATCAACGAGTTGGAAACACATGTATTAGCGTTACCAAGGATGAAGTTTACGAAAGAACTACACCAGATGACTGCACAACTTTCGTTGCTCAAGCGTACATTAGCACCCACTCAGACACTTGTCCACGCTTTGCGTGGCAAGGATGAGAGAAGCCCATTATCAAGTCTATCGAGGACGTATATGGGAGATGTAATGGATCACTGTAACACCATGGTCGAGGATATTGATTCTATGCTTGCGCTTTGCGAGAAATTAATCGACATGGTAATGGAACAATGCGAGACAAGGATAAATCAAAGTTGTATTGACGAGAGGAGTGATATGCTAACTTTTTTTTTTTTTTTTTTTTTTTTAAAAGATCTTTAACATTATCGCATATGATACAAACGAATCCATGCGACGTTTGGCATTGGTGTCGATTATCTTCTTACCCATCACATTTGTGGCAGGAGGTAAAAAAAAAAGAAGTTTTGCAGCATAATGTTGTAATATTGTGGCTTAAAAAGAGAAATGATACTAACTTTCTCTTTTGGTCAAATCGGTCAAATCAGTCTACGGCACAAACTTTGAAAACTTCCCTGAACTAAAAAATCGTAAGCACGCTCGAACATGGCATATGCAACGTTGCCGATTTTAAATGAATACCATTTGAATGTTAACCTCTTTTCTTTGTCGACCAATACAGACGTTTCATATTTCTGGACTATCTGCGCCGTTGTCACAGCTTTTGTAGTAAGGAAGCGTTAATTATCAAACATGAGCTGCGTAGCCCATCATTTTGTAATCATAGTAATATGTTCATGGTGACGCTGATTAACACATTTCCACGACATTTTCTTTCACTTACAAAAAAGCTGTTATTATTTGGAGCGGAATATCTCATGGGGCAGTATCGGGCATCCCAGGTGGAGAGGCGACTTTCTCGACGAGAGCCTATCAGTATTGGTTCTAATCATTCTCGCAAGAGTCATGAATGGTGCATGTAACTTTGCTCAAGAAGAAAAGGACAGCATGCTGCGTGAAATCCTTCAATAAAGTTAGACCTCATGTGATATAGCTCGCCGCATAAAAAGCACGCTTTCTTTTTTTTCCCCTTTCTTTTTTTTTTTCTTCCATTTTTAAAATAAAACTTCGTTAACGCAGCTTACATTTTCATCATCTTGAGCTTCATTACTATTATTTTGTTCACATATTTCCTTGCTCGTGTCCTTTTTATTTTATTTTCTGATCAAATCGACACAATCAGATAGCTATCACCAACATGGTCTCCATGATGGACAAATACAGGGTAAGTATGATAGGATAGAAAAGGAGATCTTTTGAAGGAAAGACACTCTACTGAAACGATTGAGAGAAACACAGATAAAAAGAAAAAGAAGTTTACTTAATTTTGACGCGCTTCTGTTGTTCTTTTATTCTCTAGGCTTTGCCACAAAAGTCCAAGAACTACATTCAGCTTGGTATGGTTGCAACGAACCTTAATCTATTAAATTTTTGTTGTATTTTATGCCTTTTTCTGCCCAGAGAAACTTTATCATAACTTTGTCTCTTTGGTATGTCGTAAAAAAAAAAAAAAAAAAAAAAGGTGTTTTGGCAGGAGCGGTGATAGGACTCTACTATCGAGAAAATATTATGGACAAGATGGACTCCTCAAAGCGAAGAGGCTCAGGCCATGATGCATACCTCGATACAGTCAGACGCGCCAAGTAGTTGATGAAAAATGAAGAAGTTGATGAGGAGGGAGACATAAGCTTTAAGTACTTGAAGCATAACAAAGAAAGTCATTACAAAGCACTTTATTGTATATAGCTGTTCTATTTTCTACTCGGTGATGTTTTTCAGTAAATCATTCTTCCTCCCTTGAATGCATGTTTGCCTGTTTGTTTGTACAAGTGTTAAAGACTGTATTTCAGGCTGGAGTAATGTCATTTTCACATCATCGCTGATTGCTGACCAATTAGGGTTGTTCCTGAGAAAAAAAAAAAAAAAATTCAAACCTTCAATTTAATAAAAAAAACTACCTGCATCTTTCCCCCATCACAATCGTCAAGGCTCCTCAATGTCAACGATTGTGCATTCGGTCACTGGCTGCTGCATGTCACCATTCTCTCTTTTTATTTCCTGTTTATGGATTTTTCCAAGTCTTCTCGCTTTTTGTTCGCATTATTATTTCATCCTATAGCTCTCCTTTACTATCCTTTGATAATACCCTACTAGCTCGTCTTCCTCCTTTCCCTTTCCTTTTTTTCATTATGGGGCCACAGAAAAAGAGTGAACGCTCTTGTTTCCGTCGATACCTCTGCCTCATTATATTCATTGCATTTGTTATCGTTGCAGCTGCAATCGCAATACCACTGGCACTTATTAAGCCATGGGAAAAGAATAAATCCCAAAAATCAGACCTTATCCAACCTGATACCGCCATTACGCCTTCGACGGACAACTCAGCCAAAGTTAACAGTTATACCCCTGCCTTAAATGAGCCCTTTGACTATGCTAGGGGCACTGTCAAGATGCGGGGAGTGAATTTAGGGGGATGGTTAGTCTTGGAGCCCTTTATCACGCCTTCCCTCTTCAATCCATACATCTCTGCTGGGGTAGTAGATGAGTGGACGCTTTGTGCACACTTGGGGCCCGAGAGGGCCAAGGCATTGCTCGAGAGCCACTATGCTTCCTGGGTCAGCGAAGACACGTTCAAACAACTTAAGGATCTGGGACTGAACCACGTGCGTATTCCTATCGGGTTTTGGGCCATGGGCAACCTCACCGCGGATGAACCTTATGTGCCTAATGTTTCCTGGAAATATTTGCTTCGCGGCATTGAATGGGCTCGCAAGTATGGTATTCGCGTCATGGTTGAGCTACATGCTGCGCCAGGGTCCCAAAATGGCTGGAACCATTCTGGACGATCCGGACAGATCAATTGGCTTAATGGAACCATGGGCACGGGGAATGCTCAGAGGACCCTACTCTACCTTCAGCAGATGGCGACGTTCTTTTCTAGCCCAGATTATGTTCATGTTAGTCCAATCATGGGCTTACTGAACGAGCCTGCAGCCTATCTTATTGGCGCCGAGAAGGTGATGGAGTGGTACAAGCAAGCCTTTGCAACAGTCAGAGAGGTAACAGGCACTGGAAAAGGGCCATGGGCCATCATCCATGATGGCTTTGTAGGCCTTCAAGCCTGGAGCGGCTTCATGAAAGGATCTGACCGTTTGATGATCGGTATGTGGTAATTGAATTTTCACATTTTTATTTCATTGCATGACGTAGTTGGCAAAAAGTTGACACTATTTTTATTAACTAATTCGGTGGCAAATAATATAGATGCTCATCAATATATCATGTTTGACCAAAACTTGATAATGATGAATCAGTCTGCTCAACTCAAATTCGCGTGCGAGAATTGGGGTTCTGATTCAACCAAGAGCACCAAAGACTTTGGTCCGACCATGGTTGGCGAGTTTTCGGTAGCTGTCAACGACTGCGCGACGTACCTCAACGGTATTGGTATGGGTTACCGTTGGGATGGTACTTTTCCAGGATCCAAACCCAAATCCCCCACCAGCACCTGCACGGACGAGAATGATGCCTCAAAGTACTCTGAAGAGTATAAGCAATTCTTAGCCGACTACTTCAGCGCACAACTAGATGCGTTTGAACAGGGAGCCGGTTGGTTCTACTGGAATTTCAAGACAGAGACTAACCCACTCTGGTCATACTTTGATGGCGTCAAGTACGGATGGATCCCCAAGGACGCGAACAATCGTGGGCCAAGCTATTGCGCTCGGAATGGGATTCTCACCAATCAGACAATATATACGTAGAAACAACACCAACCACTTAATCTATTAATGATCTAGAGATCTAGTTTGCTACGCGTTGTTTTGCAAATTTTTTTTCTGATAAAATATATGACAATATGTGATGCTTCTTTTTGTTTGCTCACTCAACAAGTGGCCAGCGAGCCTATGCAGGCCTAGATGATACCTCTATGAATGCGTTTATAACGTTATACAAATACAAAAAAAGGACACATCTGATCTTTGGCTCTTTGAATTAAAACTGAGATTCAGACACAATGTGTGTGGCAGTGCAAATAAAGTTTATGCAAGATAGTGAATTAAAGTTTCATTGATCGCGGTTTTGTTGTGCACTGCCACACAGAAACAGGTTAATCGATGAAGACAAGCATGCGCAGAAAGAGGGAGGACAGGCAAAACTGCAAGAACATTCTCTAGATCCGCTCAACATGTTGTATTGTATATTATAGAGCATACGTGCATGTGCCTGTATTACCAAAGTAGCAGGGCTCTTCTGTTGGAGGGAGAAGTAAATGGAATTGAGTTGTTTCTTACTTTTTCTTGTGTAAAATCTCCGTGGGCAAGATGTTCACTCCAAAAAGATTCTTTTTGTAAAGAATCTTTCATAACCAATTAGAAAAGTCTAGTCAAGGCGGGCTTCTTTTCGGCTGACTATATTGCTTCAACGGCGGTCAACATTCCGTTCGGTGATCGTTATCGTGCAGGATCTCTCGCCCTTCTCTCTCTCCCATGAGCCCCCGTTTCAGTTCTCGATAAACAAAACGCGCCGTAGTTATATGCATTTTCTTTCGCAAATGACATACTTGCTACAATAGTCGTCAGGGTTTAGTGGGCCCATACCGCCATGCTCTCCCTCAATATGTCACACACATACGAAAAAGAAGTAAGAAAAAGAAATGCGCCGATCCAACTCATACTTGGTTCAAACATCCACCATATAGCGTAGGATTTAGCTCATACTTGCTTCTATTTCATTCAACTGTATATAAATACCTCAGGAAATATCACTTCTCTTTTTTGGTTTTTTTCCTTGCCAAGCAGCCTCGTTCCTTAGTCTCATTAACGCTTCTAATCTTTTCCATACACCCTTCATTCCCTACAAAAAAAAGCCCTTTATCGCATCTTTCCTCTTGCATTAAAGCACCTCAAAGGCACAAAAGATGCTGAGCAAAAAAAGTCGCTCATTTTCATGGGCTTCACTTGGAGTAGCAGTACTGCTAGTCCTCCAAGCAATGTCCTCTATCAACGTAGCTACTGCTGCCCCTGCAGACCCATCCAAGTCTACACAAGCTCTTCAGGGGGTCGTGAGGCGTCTATTACCACGTGCATACCATGACGCGTTCGATTTCCGACTGATCTCGGAAATTACTCCTCCCACGCCCGACAACAAGTATGATGTGTTCCGCGTTTCGAACTTGGCGAAGGGCACCTCTAAAGGCCCACGTATTTTGGTCGAAGGTACCACATTGTCTGCTTTGGGTCGTGGCCTCAAGTATTACTTGGATCAAGCTGGTCAGGTCGAGTTGACTTGGAGCGGCAACCGTTTTGATGAGTTGCCCCCTATTCCTCCGCATGTCCCTGACCTGGAACTGGATACAAACCAGACTGTGACTACTGGACATGTCCGCGGAAGCTTTGTTCCCTGGCGTTACTATACCAATGTGGTTACATTTGGCTACCAGTTTGTGTTCTGGGATTGGAAGCGCTGGGAGCGTGAGCTTGGTAAGGGGCTATAAGGAACTTGTCATCTGATACACCTCTAAATCTAATGGCCACGATGTGTCTAACACTTTTACTCTTCTGTGCTACCACAATTATTTACTACTAGACTGGATTTTGTTGAATGGAATAAATCTGTTGCCTGCAATGGTCGGCCAAGAATATATCGCCCGCGAATTCTACCGTAACCTGAACTTGACAGATGAGGAGATCGATAGCTTCTTGACGGGCCCATCTTATATGCCCTGGCAGCGTATGGGCAACTTGCAAGGCTCCTGGACTCATAAGTTACTCAACAGCAGTGCTGCCAATGAGCTGGTCTACAAGAACAAGTGGATTGATGCTCAATGGGACCTTCAAAAATTGATCATCCGTCGCATCCAAGAGCTAGGTATTACGGCCATCCTGCCTTCTTTCCAAGCGTTCACGCCCCGTGCCCTAGTTAACAAGTTCCCAGAGGCTGTCTTCAAGAATTCGAGCCAATGGTCCTTCTTCCCAGAGGAGCACACGAATGTTACCTATGTAAAGCAAACTGATCCCCTGTTCACAACTCTGGCTACTCAGTTCTTACAGCTGCAACAAAAGCTATACGATGGCTACCAATCTCATTTCTACCTCTTGGATCTGTATAACGAGCTGATTCCGGATTGTGTGACTCCTGCTTGTTTGAAGGACACAACCACGAGTGTAACTAAGGCTCTTCAGGCGGCGGATAAGGATGCAGTCTGGGTAATGCAAGGTTGGTTCTTGACCAATACAGCTGTCTGGACCCCTGAGGCCACAAAGGCTTACTTCGAGGGCATTCGTGAGGCCAATGGAAAGACATTTATCTTTGACTTGGCTTCGGATTCCATTCCACTATGGGAGTCCACTCAGGGATTCTATGGATATGACTTTGGCTTCAGCACGTAAGTCTCCTTTTATACTCTGTGCGCTCTTATGGTTGTTGTTGTTCAATCATTTACACATTCATTTAAATTCTTGCTTCTTTCCCTTGAAACATAGTCTTAACAACTACGGTGCCGCTCAGGGTTTGTTTGGAAAGTTGCCAGCTCTTCTCACGACTGCTTATAAGGCATATGGACAGTACAGTGCTAACTTGAAGGGCATTGGTGTGACGACCGAGAGCGTTAATAACAATGAGTACATCTATCAGACGACACTGGAATTGCCTTGGCATGATCCTAAGCAGGCCATCGATGGAGCTTCGCACTTGGAGCAGTTCATCCGCCGTCGATATGGCCTAAAAGCGACACCCAAGGTCCAAGATGCATGGAATAAACTGCGTCAGACCGTTTGGGATTGCCAGTCAGGACAATTGTCTCAAAGTAAATCATTTGTTGAGAAGACACCAGCGTTGAATATGATCACTGGCCCAGATGCCTGGCTGGGTACGGTCTTTTGGTATAACAAGACGATTGTTGCCGAAGCCTGGGATCAACTGGTCCAGAGCGCTACTAAGGAGCACCATGCCAATGTCCCCAAGTCATTCAAGTTTGATCTTGTAGATACAACTCGTGAGGTCTTGTTAGCTACAGTCTTCCCCGCATTGCATCAATCCCTTGTTGATGGATACGATGCCAAGGATATTAATAAGATTCGAACCTATGGTCGCCAGCTCATTGCATTGATCCGTGACGCTGATAGAGTGTTGAACACGAACCCAGCTTTCTCATTTGGTTCTTTTGTGAACGAAGCCAAGACCTCAATCGATCCCGTAGGTGGCCAAAAGGACAAGTTTATCAAGTTTGAGAAGCCTGGGCCGACAAAGGCAGGTTACCAACATTTCTTGGAATCAAATGCTCGCAACCTGGTGACCTGGTGGGGACCCGAGGGTACAGGACCCCCAGGCGCATTGCCTGATTATGCATCAAAGCAATGGGGCGGTCTCTTGACTTCGTACTACCTACCTCGCTGGGAGTTGTTCATTTCTCAATTGGAGGAGGCAGTCTTATCAAACTCTGCTTTTAATCCGGACGATTACTTGAGCAAGAGGTTGGCGCGTGAAGCTCAATGGCAGACGCAGGTCTGGGGCCAACGCCCTGGTGAGACCTGGGTAACCAATGGCCAAGAGTCTGTGGAAGTTGTCCGCGAGATCCATAATAAATACCGTGCCTTAGTATTCAAGATCGCAGCTGGTGGCAAGGCGTAAGAGCTCGATTGATAAAAATAAAAAATGAGATAGACTTTTTCTCCACTTCATTAGTGAATATTTATACCAAAAAGAAGTAATATAATTAACAAAAAATAAATAAAAAATAAAAAATAACAAATATATAAACTCAGCTTCTTTTCTTGTTTAATAAAAGAAAGATATCTAAGGCCAATCTAGTCTTCATACGATGCAATTGTGCCATCAAAAGCAATTTCGCATGGCACTCGTGGGAGATCAAGGTCTAAGTGGTGATCAAACATGGCAAAAGGGCCGCCTTTGGGCTGTGAAGTTGTAAATGATGCTGTGGTCATGGTTGTAGAGACGTTCCCGCTAGTTACGCCAGGAACAGAAGTAGCAGCGGTAGTTGTAATTGCTGTGGGATTTTCAAGTCCCTTGCGCTTGAAGTACATCTTGCCAAAAAAAGGGTCGCGGCCCTTGAGAAGCATAGGGAGCCAGACAGTGTCATCTTCCCACATTTGATCATACGGAATATCTGCGAAATCGAACCACTGTGGCCTCATTTCATCACATCTATAGTTCTCATCGGGAGTAGATCAAAGTGCGTGAGAAGTCAACCTCAAGCTCGCATAGTTTAAAAAAAAAAAAAAAAAAAAAAAAAAAAAAAAAAGACTTACTCACGAACTTCGCCCTCGTATTCGTAGGCTTTATAGACATGGGTCTCTAAGGCCATAGGATCGTTCTCAAAGAGGAAGAGTAGAATACCAGCTTTAGTCAAGCTTTCAGGTTTGACAGTGACGCCAGCTTCTTCTTCCAGCTCGCGTAGTGCTCCTTGTTTAGGTGTTTCGCCTGGTTCAACCTTGCCTCCAAACCTGTACAGGATAATAATCAACCAAAACAACAAAAAAAAAAAAAAAATAACGACTAAAAAAATGAAGTTCATGATTCATTCGGGGTTCAAAGGGGTACAAGTATGTAAGAAAAAAGCATACCCATTCCAGAGATGAGCACCAAAGCCTCGCTTCTTATATCCAAGGAGGATCTAAAAGGTTTTGTAAATAATTTTAATACGATTGAGCTGATCAGCATTTCAGCTTGTCAACCTGTCTTATTTGTAATAAATAAATCCTACAGGACCTCGTGGGCCCTCGTTGTCAAAAAAAAAAAAAAAAAAAAAAAAAAAACTTATTTGCAGTACCTTTTGTTTTTCCTTATTAATGACAAGTACAAGCGTCAGAACTTTCTTGGAGTTGAAAGTGAAGGAGTCCATGGTATTTGTAAGCAAAGTTGTCTTTTATGTGATTGATGTCATGAAACTTCCGATGATTTGCATGTTGATCGTTTTGTACCATATAGAAAGTCACTTTTGCCACCAAATAACCTTATTTGTTGTCAATAGAAGAAAGACATGTCTACACCTCTCTGCTTCACAAATCATTATTACAGTTGTTGACTGTGACAAAAGTTGTGGCCATTACACACTAATAATATTTTCACAACGACCTTCATCAAGAGCCTTGTCCAACAAGTCTGTCGTTCCACACAGACAATCTTTTTAAAGCCTCGATTCAGTTTTCATTCCTCGGTCGCTCGTTTCCACTTAGGATCTATTGCCATGGGAATTCACGGACTGTCCAAGGTCATTGGTGACAATGCTAAGGAGGCCATCAAGGAGGACGACATCAAGAACTACTTTGGACGAAAGGTCGCCATTGATGCCTCCATGTCCATTTACCAATTCATGATCGCTGTTCGTCAGCAAGACGGTCAG
Source organism: Lobosporangium transversale (assembly GCF_002105155.1). Classification (NCBI taxonomy): domain Eukaryota; kingdom Fungi; phylum Mortierellomycota; class Mortierellomycetes; order Mortierellales; family Mortierellaceae; genus Lobosporangium; species Lobosporangium transversale. The sequence continues at coordinate 1,486,131 of NW_019028979.1, forward strand.
CTTTTGCAGAATGAGCAAGGAGAGACAACAAGGTAACCAAAAAGGGGAAAATGATATGCTTTTTTGCCAATAGACAACAAAGATATAATATATCATCTAACTTCATATTTTGCTCTCAGTCACTTGATGGGGATGTTCTATCGGACGCTGCGCATGGTAGACAATGGTCTCAAACCTGTTTATGTCTTTGATGGCCAACCACCTACTCTCAAGTCCGGAGAGGTAAGACGTCTAGCTTGGTTGCAAGAATGAAAATGTATTTTGCTTATGACACTCACAGTCTTCCTTTCCTCTTTTCTTTTTATTACCATCAGTTGGCCAAGCGTAGTCAGAAGAGGAAGGAAGCTGTTGCCAGCAAGGAGGAAGCAGAGGAGATTGGCGATCAAGAGGCTATCGACAAGTTCAACCGACGTACAGTTAAAGTTACTCGCGAACATAACGAAGAATGCAAGAAGCTATTGAGGTTGCTTGGTATCCCTTACGTCGAGGTAAGTGTTAATAATACAAATGGTGTCGCTACCATTCTACTGTCCAGACTCAAATGATCAGGAACCCAACCTGGCATTAATGATATCGTTAATTGTGTTACTGATACTCATAACTAACCTTTTTTTTTTTTTTTTTTTTTTTTTTTTCTTCTTTTTCGTTTCAATAGGCACCTTGTGAAGCAGAAGCACAATGTGCCGCGCTCGCAAAGGCAGGAAAAGTTTACGCAGCAGGGTCGGAAGATATGGACACATTGACTTTTGGATCGCCTATATTACTGCGTCATTTAACTTATAGTGAGGCTAAAAAGATGCCTATCAGTGAAATCTCGCTCTCAAAGACATTAGAAGGACTGAACTTTACAATGGAGGAGGTATAGGACTCTTTTATCTGCAGGTGGACTTCTTTTTATTTTTAAGACTTTAACGCAAACCTCCTTTTTTATTATTATTATTGCAATAGTTTGTTGACCTCTGTATTTTGTTAGGATGTGATTATTGTGATTCGATTAAAAATGTTGGTCCGGCACGCGCAATTTCATTGATCAAAGAGCACAAAAATATAGAGACAATCTTAAAGAATATTGATCAAAAACGTTACCCCATCCCTGAGGACTGGCCCTACAAGGATGCACGCGAATTGTTCTTGAACCCCATCGTCACAGACCCAGAAACCATTGAGGTACATACCATGCATTCTATATGTTTTTTGTAGAGGAAAAAAAAATAGAAATACCTTGTCCCTTATTGAGCTTTCTTCTCTTCTGTGAATAGATCAAGTGGGAGTCGCCTGATGTCGAAGGACTGGTTGACTTTTTGGTCAGGGATAAAGGTTTTAGCGAGGAACGTGTCCGCAAAGGATGTGAAAGATTGGAGAAGAACCTCAAGTCTGCAACGCAGGGTCGTTTGGATAGCTTCTTCAAACCATTAGCGTCTGCGGATAAAAAGCGAAAAGCCGATGAATCTAATGGTAATAAGAGCAAGAAGGCTGCTCCAGCAAAACCAAAGGCTGGAAGCAATCGTGGTCGACCAAGAAAGTAAATTCACAAACAGGGGGCTCTAAACTGCTTAGACATCTAATTTTTGTGCCTTCGTAACATGATCGAGGCTTTCTATGTCCCATAATAAAAAATGGTAATCTGTTTTCAAAATACGGCCCTGTTGCTTGGACTATGTTTGCTTGTTGCCTTGTATCAGTCCTTATCAAGATGTACATGGTTTATGAAGCACAGATGCTATCTCCTGTAGTGAGAGCTGCTTTAAGTAAATCGCTCCATTACATTTAAACGGACATGGCCCTTTGAAATACCAAAATTGATGAGTAAACATCATGGAAATTATGAATACAATGGTATTTGAAGCTGCAACTCCTATTGTGGTGATAAAGGTCTTTCAAAAAAAAAAAAAAAGATAAACGAGAACAGTCAGCATCCAATAGTTCTGTGCAAAAGAAGAAGCAAAGATCCACAGCCTCCTCAAGTAAGTTGCAAAACTTTTTTTTAGTAAATTTTAATAAAATCGGTTGGTGGCGGAGCCTGCACGTGCCCATTTTAAATCAGGTACCGCCATTTTGGAACAGCTATGCGCATGGGCGCATTTGCCCTTAAGCGAACGAACTCACAAAAAAAAAAAAAAAACAAAAAAGTCGAGTTGCATGGCATCTCATTTATTTTTCCTTTCTTCACTACTAACCGCTCCATTCTTTTTTTTTATTGTTGAATTGACTTGGCTTGTCCTCATGAACAAATTTTTTATGGTCCTGGTCGCTGGCCTTAGCCTCGTAATGATATATCCTTTAGAGAACAAATCTTGGATAGGGTCATTTGCTCCCATCCTCCTCGGCTTTCTTGCCGGTTTGCTCAATGCGGAGACACCCATGGCTAGCAGTCTACAGGAACTTTTCGGACTCACATCTAGGCATCCCGATCGAGTTGGTTTGGATATCATTCACACAAATGGCGAAAATATTAAAGATCGCCAGGCTGCTAAATCACAGCTGAATCAAAGGGTGATGTATGGACTGCAGCATGCGTTCTTAAATCTCGAGGTTACTGGGTGGTGGTTCAACATGGGTTACTGGAATAAAGAGACGAGAACTTCAATGCGATTTCAAGATGCTTGCAAGGCTTTGGTTGAGAAACTAACTAGTCATTTAGACATTGGACGGGACAGTCATATCCTTGGTAAGTAACGGTAAATTAAAATAAAATAAAATGATAATAGACGCCAAAAAAAAAAAAAAAAAAAAAAAAAAAAAAAAAAACTGATCCAATTGTTTTAAATAATGCATTATTTCTTTTGCTAGATGTCGGATTCGGCTGTGGAGATCAGGATGTGTACATGGCTCAACTCTACCGACCAGCCAGAATCACTGGCATTACCATTGAGCCGATCCAGCACCATGCCGCCCAGGAATTGATAAGACGCACCCAAACTCCAGAAACAGACATTCAATTGCATGTCGCGGATGCCTCAAAGCTGCCTGCGTTTCTCCAAGCCAACCCAGATATATTTACTCGCTCTCAGCCCCAGTTCTCAAGCTCCTCAGAATCTTCGGACACCTCAGATATGCGTTATTTTACACACGTGGTCTCTATTGACTCAGCGTATCATTATAATACACGCGTACAGTTTCTAAAGAATGCAGCAGCTGTATTAATGCCAGAAACAGGTCGTCTGGCCTTAGCAGATATGATCCTTGCGAGACCCGCTCCAACCTCAGGCTTTGGTCAGAAAATATTCAATGCTGTGTTTAGTGCTATCGAAGTCCCTGTAACTAATATGAAGACCATTGAGGCTTATAAACAGGATCTGGTAGATGCAGGGTTTGTGGATATTGAGATTGAATGTATTGAGGAGTTTGTGTTCTCAGGCCTGGCCTCTTATATTGACAATCAGTTGGGTCGACTAGGAGGACTCGTTAAGCCAGGTGTCAACTGGACCTACTGGGGATTGTCCAAGGGGCTATGGTGGTTGGATCGATCCAAGTGGTTACATTTCGTCATAGTCAAAGCAAGGAATGGTCATAAACAAAACAAGGCTTTCAAGCATTAATTACTGTAGATATAAACTAAATATAATCCAAGCTATAGAACAAGCACAGAATGCCCAATCGATTCAAAAACTGTTTTGGCATCCAAGGCTTTGTCCTTCTTGACTAGAATATAGTCCGTGTCATAGGTGCTGACTACAAAAACCGAGATCTTGTTCTCTGCCAATGCTCCACTCAGATTAGCCATGATGCCCACGTAGCTAAAGTCCAATGGGCCTTGAACTTTGAAGCAGCGCCAATCAGGCGAGACCTTGTGTTCACAGTTAGGAATTAGTTGATCGCTGTTGATATCAGTCCAGTCATGAGAAATAACGAGAGAGATCTCATCAGGGGTCTTGGTGATGCTGTACCAGTCTTGATTGTCGACCAACGGTAAATACGCTGAAGCTGGAGTGGAGGGAGAGAAGCGATGGATTGTGTATGGCAGAGAGTCCAGTATTAAATCAAGTTTCATAGGCATTTTCTCGTGTTTATTCTTGTTGATGGTTGACAAAAAAAAGTGAATTGCGATGGAATGAAGAGGACAAACGAATAAAATGGTGCGAGAAAGCGAAGGAAAGAGGGAAAAATTTCTAGTTTCGGCTTTAGTTTCTTTATATTTCTATGCGTTGGTTTCAACCTTGCGAAGATTGACTTCAAGGTGCGGTTGCAGGGGCGTGTTCTCTGTGGCCATTGAAAACTGATACGAAAATGTCTTGTTGGCTGGATCAATCATCCATTTCCTTTTATTTGATCAAGGAATAGGTCTGTTAATTTGTACAAGTCGGTATGCATTTATTTTTTTATTTTTTTATTTTTTTTTTCTCACGATACTCACCTAGTAAACTGGGTGACATGAGGTGGCTAAAAAAAAAAAAAAAAAAAAAAACCCCCGATTTACAAGTTTGAGAATGGCGAGAAAGTCAAGATCATCTTTTGACATGCCTTCAGAATACGAGATTACCTTGGCACTTGGAGAGCGGACAATACCTGTCGTCGTCCAATCAATGGTTGATCCATTAATTGTTCCGACTTCTACGCTTGCTACGCCTTCATAGTAATGATAACAAACAGATGAATGAGAAAGTCAATTGCTTTGTATCCTTGCAGCGTTATCAACTTGAACTTCAAAGTACACGTACCTGTAGGCTGGCTCAAAATGAGTTCACATTTCTCGGCAGACCAGCCAGGTAGTCGAATAAACCCGCTCTCCGCGTGTAAAGGAGGTCCAGGGACCGAAGATGAAGGGCCATTGTCTCCTTCCCCTTGAACAGCGCGTCGAGTCTTCTGTGTGTATGCCACAACAGGTCTACCAGCGGGATCCTTGACAAAAGTGATTTCTTCATAAAATTCAAATGTAGGAATTGTTGGATAATACCCAATACCTTTGCCAGCCCATGTTCCGATCAAGAACTCGAGGGGGTGAGGCTCCCTATTATTGTTTTGTGTGGTCATATTAGCAGAGGAAGAAAAGGAAGATGCAAAAGGGGTAAGAGTATGGACGTGCTTCAAATGGGACGGAAGGAATGAAAGTGTAGCTCGGAGATGAATGCCGAAGAAGATTCAAGGAATCTTTGTTTTAATTGTTGATGCCATGTTACACACTGTTTTTTTTTGCACAGTTCATGGGACCGTCAAGTCCTTAATTGCAGCAGTAAATTTCCTTCCTCAATGCTTTCAGGTGATCGGCGCTGTCTGCCTGCAATTAAAGGCGCATTAAAAATCATCCAAGAGTTACGTGTGCTACTTCATCAGCGAGGGGCACTTGCTATTTCGATCAAAGGCCTCTATTGTACTTCTTGAATTCTGTGGAGTTTGCAAGTCATAGGTGTTCAATCCCGAGCAAGAAAAGGGAGAAGAAGTCGGGAATGTGGGCTGGAGATATTAGAGCTGGTGCAACTGTTACCTTTAAGGACAAGAGTAGGACTATCTTCATAGCGAAAGGCGCCTCATCAATAGGGGCAGGATGTTGAGCGATAGGGATAGGTATCTCTTCCTGATAGGCTCTCCTACAGGTACTGGACCATGCAACACCTGTATTATTTGTACAATTGACGAAAGTGCAGCATTACCTACAAGTCCAATGTCATCACTTGAGTTAGCAGCAAAATAGATATAGTAGTCTCGTGTTTTTTTGAGATTATTTAATCTTTGTCACCTAGGATGTTTCAACTTGTTTGCTTAAGGATAAGAGGCCCGTCTGTGTTATCATGGTGCCACTTACTCCGTCAGCGAGGACTTTTGCAAGGTCTGGACAGAAAAGCAGTGATTCCTGGCAGTGGCTTTGAGGACGCGTGTGACTTACGTTCTCTTAGCCAATGTGTGCCCAATGCTTTGACGAGCCATTGTCTGCGTCTTGTTCTGGAGTCTCCTCATTCTTCATTCCCTTTCTCGCCATCGACGTAAAAAAAAGGAACAACCGACAGGTGATAGCAGAGTTGACGCGTATCTTACATCAGTACAGAGAACTAGAAACACGTCTTTCGACATACAAAAGCACAAAACGACATAAAAATTAGTGCAACGCGCGTTTGTGGGCCGCAGCTTTACACATACAACAACAGCCATCTCATCACCTCATTCCAGAATAATGGAAACAGATAATACTGTTAGTAGCAACTCGAACAATATCATGGACAGTGATATGTATCCTGACAGTCAGTCCACTGCAGGCACACCATCCTCATTGTCCAATGTTACCATGACTGCAGACAGTGGCGCTAGTGGCAATATTGCAACAGGAGAGAATGACAGTAATGGCAACTCGAAACGGAAGAGGTTCGTCAAAGTCGTTGAAGTGGATGCACCAAACAATATGGACTTGGACGCCTATATTGCCAATTATAAAGGTAATTTTCACCAATACCCAACTTTTTTGGCCCTTTTTAGTTTTCACTCACAACATACGATGCTGAGCAGCCTTGATTTTTTATTTTTATTTTATTTGATCCTCGAAAGGCCATACTAAGGTGAATCGCCTTGAATTCATCGCTGATCGTTGCCCTTCTCTACAAATTGATGCCCTGAAGCTGGCGATTACAGAGCTACGTAATACATCCACTCTCAACGTTTCTCGTTATATTAATCTGGTCAAAAAACTGAACGAGGCGGTCAAGTCTGGGGCTCCTGGCAGCAATAATGTCAGTCCTGAGCTTTTGAATGTTGACAAGGCCTGGGCAGATAGCCAGTTGCAAAAGGCTAAACAACAGGCAGACTTGCTAGAGGGTGAACTTAAAAATTATAAGCGCAATTCTATCAAGGAGAGTATTCGAGTAAGTCCAAGACTAAGTTTTTTTGCATGAAGCAACCTATTTTCCCTATGGTAGCTTGACTACCCTTCACAGGACCCCGATATGCTAAAACGAACACAATCTATGACTAATTAGATGGGAAACATTGAACTCGGTAACCATTATTACGACTGTGGAGACTTGGCGAGTGCACATCGATGCTATTCTCGGACTCGTGACTATTGCACTACCTCCAAGCACATCATCGAGCTGTGCATGAATGTTATCAAGGTAAGTCATCACGGGTTATCTATAAAGCTCTAATGCTCCTTAGGCATCTGTTTGCTGACCATTACTTCCTCTTGCTTCGTTCAATTACAATAAAATAAAGGTCAGTATTGAGCTCGGCAACTTCCCACATGTGTCTACTTATGTTGTCAAGGCAGAGACGACGCCTGAGATAGCGCAAGATAAGGACTTAATCAAGGCCAAGCTGAAGGCAGCTTTGGGCCTTGCTAATCTAGACCAAAGCAAATACAGCTCTGCCGCGCGAGATTTCCTTTCCATTGGAGAGGAACTTGTAGGTCATCAATATGGGGATGTTATCTCCGCAAATGATATTGCCATTTATGGAGGGCTCTGTGCATTAGCCAGCTTCAGTAGAGCCGAGCTAAAGCGATTAGTGATTGATAATGTTGGGTTCCGGCAATACCTTGAGCTGGAGCCTCATATTCGTGATTTGATCCAAGGTTTTTATAACTCCAACTATGCGGTTTGTCTGGATATCATGGAGAAATGGAGGGTATGCACTAAGATGACAATAGAACAAGAAATCCTCTTTTTTTTTATAAAAAGAAAGTTAACGAGTTATCATTGTACTTCTGCTCTTTCTCATAGAATGACTACTTACTGGACATCCACTTGCATTCTCATGTTGAGGCGCTGTATACTAATATCCGTAAAAAGGCATTAGTTCAGTTCACAAGTCCGTTTTTGACGGTTGACCTAACAAAGATGGCCAAGAGCTTCTCAACCACAGTTCCTGCTTTGGAGAAGGAGTTGGTATCGCTAATCATTGGTGGACAGATCGAAGCAAGAATTGATTCACAGCAAAAAATCTTGTGGGCTAAGCAAACGAACAAACGCTCTGCTATCTTTGAACGCACTGCGGTTATGGGTCAAGATTATGAACGTGAAGCAAAGGGGCTCGTACTGCGCATCCAAATGATCAACAATGGACTGATTGTAAAAAGCCCTGCCTCAGAAAAAGGCCCCGCAGGTGCTGGTGCAGGACCCGGTGGAAATGATGACTACGACCTAGGTCCTGGAGGACCAGTTTTTCCCCACATGCGCCATGGTGGACGTCCCGGCCGTGATGCCCCCATGTTTGCAGACGCCAGATCTAATGTATCAAGTTTCTTGAGCAACTTTTCTCGGGACCGTCATCGTGCTTAATGCATAAATTGGCGAATATTTTTCTTCGTGATCCCATATTGATAGAAAGGTCGACACCGAAATAAAAAAAGAGAATGTTTGCATGAAAAATCATCTTCTGTGACACTGAAAAAATTAATGGCAGTGATGATTAGGTGAATTCTTGGATTGATAACCCTGAGATTATAAATCATGCGATTACAATTACAGGGATATGTATTAACCACTGTAGCTAGTCAATGCAGTTTTTTAATACAATCTCATTTTCATTCTTATTCTCATTCCCATTCTCTTTTCCTTCTTTAATCATCAATTTTATTCATTCTTCTTTCTCATTCTAGTGTGTTGTCGCATTCTTCCTACCAATAAATTCAAAATATGGAGGGCCTTTCGACAAAACCAAAACCAGTCTCTATGGTGACAGGTTTCTCTCGTTCACGTCGCATTCGAGGGCTTGTCTTACTGTTAGTTTTGCTGTGCGGCATATACTATCTATTCTTCGGCACGACCAAACGCTTGGGCAGCGGAGGAGGCTATGTACAAAACCGTGTTGATCTGAATGGGGAGGGTGAACCTTTGGATATTACACAGGACATATCCAGCAACCATCGGTCAGGTACTGATACGTTTGGAATGGATGTAATACAATCAATCTTGATTCAAAGTGTTGGGCGATCAGAAAAAAAATAACCATCAAACTATTACCTGTTTAAACAACCGATGGTTAGGAACATCACAAGTATCATTACTTGAGAAGCGAATTCAAGGACTTATTGATAGCAACCGTATCATGGTGTTTTCAAAGTCATATTGCCCGTAGGGATCGTTTTAGAGTCTCAATTGCAATGTAAAAAAAACGGCTATTGACTACAAAACAAAACAATAATGGCCATCTCCACCTTTCAATTCATGATATAAATGTATATATTGTAGATACTCGATGGCTGCCAAAAAACTCCTCCGCAGCTACACAAATGACATTCAGGTCCTTGAAGTAGACTTGGAGGGTGAGTTAATGAACTTAAAAACGCATCTATTGCACAAAGTATATTTCAACATATGCTTATTCCCCTTCTTTTTTTTTTTTTCTTTTTTTTTAAAAAAAAAAAAAAAAAAAAAAAAAAAAAATGTTACAGAGAAGAGTACAGAGATCAAAGCTGTATTGACAAAGCTAGCAAAAGGACATTCTACATTCCCATCCATCTTTATCAATGGTGAGCCAATTGGAGGAAATGACAACTTGCAAGCCCTGGAGGACAAGGATCAGCTGCAATCTAGGCTGCAGAAACTGGGAGTACCAATGCTCCAGTAATTGGATCTAGGACTTGGTTTCAATTTCAAGCTTTACAACGTTTTTGCGCTGCAGTGCTTGTTGGCCTTACATCGCGTCTAAATGTCGGAAGGTTTATCTGCAAAAGCATAGGATGAACGAGAACCAAATAAAGCTAATTTATCAAGAATTGGAGAGATGTAATAAACAATCATAATGATGATCAATGACCCTTGAACTCTAAACCGGAGAAATTCAAAATTCCAAAATTAGTGACTGTTATTGCAGATTGATGCGCTCGGATGCACCATGACTCGGCAGATCGAATCGGATATAAAAAAAAGCCTTTCCCCTGGGAGATCCCATCCTCTTCACTTTATGCTTTATGCTACATACTCTGCTTCCTGCCACATTCTCTCCTCCTTTGTATTTCACTACATCCAACATACGCGCTATTCTCTTTCCCCCTTCTTTTTTTTTATAGTTTCTATAGTCACCTCATCACCATCATCCATCATGCTCAAATCATTGGCTCGTCTCTCCACCACTGTTGCAACTACTCAGGCACCAGTAACAGCCATCTCGACTGCCTCGTCTGCCTCGGCCTCAGTGCTTGCTCGATCCATTCATGCATCCAGTCAGGACTGCAATAAACAATCTAAGACATATTCCACCGCTGATGTACCTTCTGTGACAGGAGTACCACATCTTCTGACTGACAATGATCTGTCACCACAACAGTTGACGAATATCATTCAGAGCGCTTGTAAATTTAAGCATGAAGCCAAAGTACTAGGAAAAGCTAGTGGCGCTCCTTTGGCAGGAAAGACCATGGCGCTAATGTTTTCGAAGCGCTCAACTCGTACTCGTGTTGCTACCGAGACTGCCGTTACGTATTTAGGTGTGTGATTAAGGAAAAAAAAAAAAAAAAAAAAAAAAAAAAGGTATCAAACCAGTAGAAAACACCTTGACTAATCCCTTTACAATTGTTTAGGTGGACACGCCATGTTTTTAGGTGCACAGGATATTCAATTGGGCGTGAATGAGTCGCTTCTTGACACGAGTAAAGTCGTGTCAAGCATGGTGGACGGCATCATGGCTCGTGTAGGGGCACATTCAGAGATTGAGGTAAGCTTTCAACCAGATGTTGAGAGCTATTAGCTTATAGTCGAAGGATGGTATTATGAAAATTGCGATGGCCCATTCAAACGTCTCTTTTATTTTTCTACCTCTTACAGACTCTTGCTAAATACTCAACAGTACCAATTATCAATGCCCTTTCAGATCTCTATCATCCAACTCAGATCCTTGCAGATCTGATGACTCTGCATGAATTGTACACACCCAAGGGTTCTGAACCTCATACGATCTCACCTGCGACCACCCTCAAAAACTTGAAACTGGCATGGGTGGGAGATGGCAACAACATTTTGCATTCACTGATGTTACAGCTCCCTAAGGTTGGAATGCACATCTCTATGGCGACACCAAAAGGATATGAACCTAATGCTGATATTCTGAAACAAGCATTGAATAATGCAAAACTTGCAGGAACAGATGTGGAAGTGTACAACGACCCTAAAGAGGCAATAAAGGGAGCCGATATTGTTGTTACAGACACTTGGTAAAGCTTTTCTTTCACTCATTCACTTTTCCTTCTTTATAAAATCTTACGCTGCCATTTAACTGACGATACTTCGATTGTCTCCCAATATTTATAGGATCAGCATGGGTCAAGAAGAAGAAAAGAAACAACGCATTCAGGCATTTGCAGGCTATCAATTGACAACCGAGCTGATCGAGTCAAGTGGAGCAAAGCCAGACTGGAAGTTTTTGCACTGTCTTCCACGCAAGCAGGAGGAAGTCACAGACGATGTGTTCTACTCCCCTCGCTCTCATGTCTTCCAAGAAGCCGAAAACCGCAAGTGGACAATCTTGGCCTGCATCAACCAACTCTTAGTGCACAAGGGCTTCTAAAACATAATTCAAACACCGAAAGGCCCCAGTAGTTTTATCCAATAAACTAGTAACCTACTGCATAGATCTGCAAAGATTTTCAGACTCCCTCTCAAACAGAGATGAATATTGCTGTTGACATGTTGACAGTGAGCAAATTCCGTTTTTCACGAATCAAATATGTGTACTAAAATCGTGACCCTTGGCAACGTGAATCTTTAGCGCTTGCTGCGATACAAATTGCGTCGTTGTGCATGAGGGAGAGCAGACTTTAAAGAATATAAAGTGTCCTCCCCCACACTCTGATTCCAACATATTCGTTTCATTCATTCCTTACACTTTTTTTTCTTACACACACAGGTTTCATTCATGAATGACCAAGGCTCGACCCACCACTCGAATGAAGGAAATGATAGTGTTGTAACTGTTAAGACCTCTCACCGTAATGCTCCCTTGTCTCTGACTGATATGCCTGCAGAGGTGATCATGCAGCTTACTATACACCTAAGCACTCGAGACTTTGCCAGCTTCATCCAAACCAACCGGGTCATCTACAGTATCACTGACTCCCATTATGTCTGGCACCAGCGATTTATCAAAAGATTTGGCCAAGGCCTTCTTGAGGATTATCTGAAAAGTCATAGTCGAGCGGCCAAGGGCAAGGACGTGTCACGACAAGCGAGCAACTCTTCCTCCAGAACTTCAACAAGGCCATCAACACCAGAGCAGTCTACTCGTGTTGGTAATAGCGACTTGCCGGGGACAGTTTATTATGACCACCTTTATCATAATCATCAGGATCCTGCAGGACGAGAAAGTGAAAGTGGAAGCACGGATGGCGGTGATGATGACGATGACGATGGTGATGATGGTAATGAAGATAGCAATAGTAGAGGTGATCAAGATGGTGACGATGATGTCGATAAGAATGCCAAGGAATTGCCCAGCGAATGTAGAAAAGTGGATCTCCGCAAAACAAACGAACTCAGCAAGAGGCAACTTATTGAACTATACAAGTACTATTGTAAGTGTTACAATGCTCGTCATGCTCAAGATTGTTTCCCCAGATTCGGGTCAGGTGTACTTGATGTAGACCGGGTACTTCTCATGCATGAATAACCCCTGGTCTCACAAATTTTTATTTTTTATTTTTGCTAGCTCGTGTTGTTCTTCCCGCTGAAGACTTGTACATTTGTCATTTAGGCGACCAATACTGGAAGATAGTAGAGAGTAGCAGCAGCGAGTTTGGAAAATTGGCACAGCTCTCTTCAGTTTGGTGGATGGATGTTCAAGGTGTGTTCTATGGTGTTCCCCCTGGAAGATACAAGGTCCAGTGGCGAGTCAAAGTTACCAGTGATGCACCGATAATCAATTCAGAGTTTCGAGCAGCACTATTCAACAGATTTGAGGTATGTATATATATATATTCAATTGAATAGATTATAAGATAAGGTTTTGTCAATCTCTTGTTCCCGTCTATGCTTAGACTAAAATTGCATAAATACCGAGAAATATACACTGAGCATTAACTTTTTTTTTTTCCCTCAATATAATAGGATAAGACTGCAGTTGACGATCGGCTAGAAACCATCTGTTTTAAGCCTCGCAATATACAAGAGTTTATGGATCAGACTGATTCTCAAATTTCTAAAAAAGCTCACAAGAGGCCATTTAGAAGGCTGTTTAAAGAGAGGTTTACAATCCTTGAATTACCTGGAGATCTGGTTATTGAGGGTGATTTTCAAAACGTATTTTTGCAGATCCGTAACTTTGAAGGGTAAAGATTATAGGCAAATATCTTTTATTATTATGGGAATCACAGCATATTCCACTATTTACTAGATATTTACTTCTGATTGTTTATTCGTTGTTAGATGGAAATCAGGGCTATTCATTGACTATGTCCGACTTGTAGACATGAATGATCCCAAATGGAATAAAAAGTTATTATCTGCACGCTCAGGAAATTCTTCTACAGAAGGATCTGAGGAGGAGGTCAATGACGATGGAGAGGAGTATTATCCAAGTTCTTCGTCTTCAAGCATCCTTCATCAGTTTCAAAACGGACTTGGGATCGTTCCGGATGTGAGGCTCAATCCACTGACGTACCGTCCCATAACAATTTCGCGCACAACCTCAACTCAACCGACAACAGCGAGTTCCTCTTCTACAACTGGGAATCAGTCTGATGATGAAGCAGACGTTAGATTGCGTGGATGGTATAGACTTTATGCTGTCCTTATCCTGTATTGCCTCTATTTTGTGGACGCAATAGGCATTCCGTCTAATCTCTGCCACATTTTGTGTGTTGTTTTTACATTCTTACTCTTTTAGCACATGAGCTCTCTTAAGACAAGTGAACACTTTCTCGAACGCTTTTTGTAACCGAAGACAAATAGTAATATCATTCGCATGCTTCTCGGACTTCTTTATCTTCCCATTTCTTCACATTTATTGCTGTTATAGCTTGTATATCAATTTAATAAAATATGTACTGTTGATAAAAGTCGTTTTCGAAATCATCCAGGAAGCGAAGCTCTTGAGGGCTTGGCCCAGCTATCGGCACTAGCCTTCATAAGATTGTTTGCATGTTGATGTCAACCTGATAGCAATCAAGAAGTTGGCGGGAACTTGATATACAAATATACTTGTAGCTCTATTGTTTGTTGTGCAAACAGTTGTAAGGACAGTCACCTTTTTTTTTTTTTTTTTTTTTAATTTTTTTATTTGACCAAAGAGTCCTTCCTATTCTATATTCTCTTTCATTCATTTCACAAATTACCATGACCATGGACAAGAAACACACAGGAGTACCTAATGGCAAGGCAAATGGAAGTAGAAATGGGAACCGCAACAAAAATAATACAGTAGATAAGCTGACAGAAACGACATCGAATCTCAAGGCCTTGAACCTTGGTGGATCGTCAATAGCTGGGCAGAAAGGCCTCGGCAGTATCAATGGCGGCAGCAAAAATAACAATAACAATAGCAATAGCCACAAGAGCGGGAAGAAGTCCAAGGCGAGTTCTAAAACAACTGGATCTTCAGCAGTAGCAGCGCAAACTTCAGTACAGGCGCCAGCAAAGAAATCAGCCGACCCGGTCCTCTTAGGCATGCCAGATTCCCCCATGGATCCCCAGGACGACACAGACCCATATATTACAAAAATTGGCGGCATCCCAGTATGTTTTATCAAGATTTCTTACTCCTTGGAACTCATCTCTATCTTACTTCTTAGCATGTCTAATTTCTGATCCTCATTGTGATCACCACTATCTTAGTCTTGGTTAGATCAAGATGTGCCTGCGCCATCCAAGTATGGAATATGCAAAGCATGCGGCAAGGATATGTACCTCCTACTGCAAGCCTATGTCCCGCTCGAAAAATCTCCATATGACCGTGTAGTCTATGTATGGGCTTGCAACCAACGACTTTGCATGCGCAAGGAGGGCAGGTAAGCTGCTGTCTCGGAATTACATCTCTTTTGTTTTCTGGGATCGTTTTGACTAATTGGAACGTTCTCTTTGGTTTGCTTAGTTTCCGAGTTGTCCGTGCACTTAAGTTAAACCCTGAATATGCACGGAAACTAGAAAAGAAGCCAAAGCTTTCAGTAGCCCCTGTCACCACATCAGCATCAACATCTGGAGCGCCGCTCTTAGCAGCCAATCCCTTTGCAACATCTGGGGCCACTAATATGGGAAGTACACTCTTTGGTGGATCAAGCGTAGCATTCAACAATCCTTTTGCGTCTGTAGGTTACCAATGTAGTCAAATTGGAAAGGATACTAGAAGACTATATTTGAACCTCGGCTGACACCTTTATATGACAATATATTGTTTAAACATAGACCACCAACAATATAAATCCTTTCGCACCGCCTCCAGGGTTCGGAACTGGAACCCCTATCACTACTCCACCTTGTACTACTATCAAATCCTTTGCAAGCGCTGCATCTGCAGCTATTACCCCGACAGAAGAATCATCCAGCGAATCAGAAGAGGAACACGACACTGTTGAAGGTACATACGTACAAATCGCAAATTCTACAAACAACCCATTTGCCCATTACCCAATGAACCCGATTTTCTACACACGGCAAATACTTTTTTCCTGATCCTCACTTTTGTATTTCTTTCTGTTTTTCAGAACCTTCAACATGGCCTGAGAATCCAGTAGGGTTTGACCCATATTACCTCTACATTACTGAGGAAGTCTTGGAAGATTCACATCCATTGGACGACGATATCTCACAACGATACAGCCACCTAATGGCTTTAGAAGAAGCCGCAAATAGGAATGATGCTAGCGAGGAGGATGGTGAGGATAGCATTTCAGCCGCCACCTGGAGCGGCGAAGCATACGAGAAGGCGGCTCTTCCCAAAGGGGTTGATAAAGCATTTAAGAAATTTACAAAGCGCGTCCAATCATGGCCAGATCAATGCGTTCGTTACGATTTCCCTGGTGTGCCTCTCCTATTCTCATATTCGGATCGTACTGCACATTTGTTACTACCTCCAAATGTTGCTTCTCATTCCAAGCATACTACACCCAGCGCGCACAGAATCCCTAGATGTCCAAGCTGTAAAGGTCCTAGAGGATTTGAGTTTCAGTTGATGCCTAATTTATTGTCGCTACTGGATGTCACCTCCAAGAAGTATCTTTCCGAAGAAGAGAAGAAAAGCTTAAAGGAACGGAAAGGAGCTCAAGTATTTGATATTGGAATGGAATGGGGCACTGTTCTAGTATACAGCTGCGTGGAGGATTGCTTTGGCAAGAAAGCCACGGCAGCAGCGATGCAAGGCGAGGATGATGACAATAGCAATAATAATTCACAAAAGGTTAAATATTTTGAAGAAGTCGCCTTAGTACAGTTTGAAGACTAAGAAAAGCTTATTAAATACACATAAACTCGAGTGAAACATTTCTGTTATATTTGATGATGAAAACGGCTACAGTCGAAACTAGATAACAAGCATTAAAAAAAACCCCCTCTACTCTTTACCTAACCACTAGGAGTATTCAATGCACCCTGCCCCGAAGCTTTGGCTTCCTGCTCTTGCTTCTGTTGTTGATCCAATAGTTGTTGCTTGGCTTGTGCTTCAGCCTCCAAGATCTGAAGTCTTTGGATCTCATCGCCCTTCATCCTCGTCCAGACATAGTCCTGTGCAATTACTCCGACAGCAAGGCGGATACAATCCACCATCCTATCCTCAACCCACTCATTCTCTTCGTAAGGGATCAATAACCATTGAGCAGGCATACTCTGCGAGCAAGACTCAAAATTGAGCTTATGGGTGGGGTCGTGAAGGACAATGACGAATGTGAGGAATGTATCTTTGTCCATGGCCTTACTGCTGGTTTCACCTTCTGAGCCCTTTGAAGCATCAGCAGCCTTTGAAGCATTGAAGCCATGACGAGGTACGCGGCAAGGCTGGATGGCCATAAAAACAGGACAGACGGATGCATTTGTATTGGGATTCTTGGTGGCAGTAGGCGCCGATCCTTGGTATTTCTCTACATCGTAGTGTGACTTGACCAAATGTTCAATGTTGGCTTTCGCGAGTTTGACAGCTTGTTCATAGCCTTCACAAGCGTTCAATTGTCGATCCTCAGGTGCGATATCTTCTGATCCTGGGCTAGTGGTGCCTGCACCTTGATGGACGACCACGTCGCCGCCATCAGTCTGCTCCATTACTTTGGAGAAAGCTTTGTAGACAATCGACTCCAGACCGACGTAACCAACCATATCATGTGCAAGCCAAACCTCAACAATTTCATGCTCTGCTATCGGTGGTGCTACCACGTCCAGGACTGCAGTCATGGAACTAAGTGTCAAAGACTTGATATCGTTTCCTTTTGGAGAATAAAATAAAATAAAATAAAATAAAAATGGAGCTGAGTTATTTTTTCTTTTCCATTCTTTTTCTTTCTTTTCCTTTCTTTGTAAAAATTTTCAACTTACCAATCTTGCCAATGTTCTCCGCGTTGACAAAGCCTTTGACGCGATTCTCGAAATTCTTAGTAGCCTGACTCTCCATGGTCGCTTTCACTGAACTCTGGACTACAGTCTGTGTGGTCTTGACGGCCTCAGAAGCAGTTGACCATAAGCTACCTAGCCACGATGACCTTGTATCTACTGGTGCCTGCGGTTGCTGTTGTTGTTGATGCTGCTGATGTTGTTGCTGTTGCTGTTGCTGAAGATACCTTGAAGGCAATGCCGCAGACGCGTCATAGATCGATTGCTTTCCTTGTGAACCTGTAGGTGACTGAACCTTGGAGTCCAACCCAGTGGTAGATGAGGCAGCGGACTGAGTGATTTCGTCTAGAAAGTCGAGAACAGATTGCTCATCCTGTGGATTGGCTCCGTTTCCAGCAACACCATCCGAAGTCGAGGGCACATTCAGAGCATGGGAAGTGCCGTCGGAGTCATGAGTTAAAGAGCCAGTTCCGGTCTTATTTGTGGGCGCAGTATCAAGCGAGTCGAGAAACTGAAGAACGTCGTCGTCCTTTGAAGACATTTTGCAAAAAAAAAAAAAAAAAAAAAAAAAAAAAAAGAAAAAGAAAAAGAAAAGAAAAGAAAAGCAAGAAAGAAAGAAAGAAAAAAAGAGAGAAAGTGTTTATCGTGTTTTGAACAAACTAAAGTGAAAAGGCTGATGCAAAATGGAGCACTAATGAATAGAGAAGCAGATAAAGCTCAGCTCGTCCCTCCCTGCAAAAGAAGGTTGAAACGAGAACCTCACCTCCGTGGCTTGTAGTAAATTTGTCTTTATTGTAATATTTTAGCAGTAGATTTTTAACTGAACATCTTGCTGTATGCAGCCTTCTCCTTCTTCTTGAAGGCAGCTTGTTTGGAGCTGATCACAGACAATAAACTTGTGAACGTAGTATCACCAGGCGCAAGGTCCAATCCACGTTGAGCATATTTCTTGGCATCTTCGAACTCACTCAATCCCAGATATGCCTGTGCGAGACGATAGGTGACTTTAACATGGTCGGGTTGGCTGCTCAAGGCCTACAAAAAAAAAAAAAAAAAAAAAAAAAAAAAGAAAATGTATGAGCAATATGTTACGGAACGAAATCAAAATCGATAATTTAAAAGTAAAGCATAGTGACAATACCTGCAGACATGCTTCCGCAGCCTTTCCGTTTTCGTTCAGTTTCAAGTAAGCAGCAGCCAAGTTGGCGAGAAGAGCTACCTTGAGGGGCGTGGCCTCTTGAATCTGTTCTTCAGTGGCGCCTTCAAAATCCTTAAGTGCATCAGCACCTTCCTTATATGCCTTTGCAGCCGTCGCGTTATCTCCTGCCTTGAATGATTCATTTCCTTGGTCCTTCTTCTTCTTAGCAAGGGCCAACTTAGCTTTGGGATTATCGGCAGACTAAATATAATACCAACAAGGAAAAAGAGAAATGTGTAAGAGTTTGATATATGGATCTTAGCGCGTTGAGAATGAACAATATGGCAATGATATATACCTCTTGGAAATCGAACAGCTCGACCTCAAATTTAAGAGTCGAATTTCCAGGGATCTTTGGTGGGCTTCCGTGTTCACCGTAAGCTGACATTGGTTATTAATCCACGAATAAAATTTTAGAATATCAGACACAATGTCTTCATTCTATCTCAAATAAAAAGATGACCAGGCGGTTTACGTACCATATGACGGAGCACACACAAGCTCTGCTAACTCTCCAACCTTCATTGTCTTGACACCCTCATCCCATCCCTTGATTACTTGGCCTAATGAATGGCATAAATTAAAATAAATAAAAGAGATGAGGAAAATGGTATCGGGCTTCTAACTCAAGCAGCTAATTTGCAATTGATATGTTTGAATCATCAACCTCTGAAGAAATGTCTTACCAACGCCGAGCTTGAAGTTGAAAGGAGAGCCACGGTCGCGCGAAGAGTCAAACTTGTCGCCGTTGCTAAAGAGCGTTCCAACATAATGAACTAATCTCAAAGGTAAATGATCATGATAGCATGGAAGGTGAGAATGCAGTTTACTGTGCGTTCTTAAAAAACCAGTGATTTTTTGTATAATAATCATTGTCTATCATATCTACCGTTGCTGTTCAATACACTAAAACACTGAAATTCAGGCCCTTACCAGTAACATTCGAGCCTTTTGTGGGGGAATCGCCAGAACCCTCACGAAGGATCTTCTTCCAAAGCAATCCATCGACAACGGGAAGGTAGTCTTCAGGGATATTCAGGTCGCTCATGATGAATAAATAGGTGGAAGTAAATGTGTAAGATTGAATGAATTGTAGATCTTTTTCTTTTCGAGATGTCTTGCCTTTTTATGTGTGCACCATTGGCTACTTTTCTGGAGTGTTCTTTGCGCCAGTCACAGACGCGTTTGTGTAATGCATAGAAAAAAAAAAAAAAAAAAAAAAAACAAGTATACTCCCCACAAGTGCATAATTCGCTCTCCGAGTCCTAGACTAAAACTGAAACGGGTAAGAGTAATGGATGGTTAAATGGCTGAGCGAGCAACAAGTACGGTAACCCAATTGTAGGATGTGCAGCCACGAGCCGAAAGAAAAAAAACAGACAACATAATAAAGATAACAATTGCGTTTGAAAGACAGGAAGGATTTGCAAAAATGCATACACTAGCCGTTGCATATCGCCCCTTTTCATTTAATGTCTCCATTGGCCTGTGGGTATGCTTGAAATAGAAGGCATCTTTTTTTATTCATACTTTTATGCAAAAAAAAAAAAAAAAAAAAATGTATAAAAAGTGCATCAACCCCATGTGTAACAAATGAAGGATAAATAAATGGACATTGATCTGCATTTCTCACAAAGAACATTAAAAAAAGCTCCTTCTGAGTTCTCCTCAACCTCTTTTATCTTTATCTTGTTCTTCCTTAAAACTTTCCAAAGCTCTGATCTTGGCTCTAGTTCCATTATAATTAATCATCAAAATGAAGACTAAAAGTTGGACCAAGCTGTTCAAACTGTCCAGGTCCACAAACACTGCCTTGACATCTACCTCAATTACTACCTCAGGCTCCTCAACGGATTTACCATACATACCACCGCCACCTGCATTGCATACTAACATCCCATCATCCTCAATCTTGGCCACACCTCCGAACAAGAAGCAAATCGCACGGTCGATCTTTGGGCTTGGTGGTGGAAATAGCTCCGTTCACAGTCTCCTAACATCAGTTCTCAGCTTGAGCAACGAACAAGGCACTCCCAAGGCTTCGACTCAGCCTTACGTTGCCACATCGACTGCAAGCAGCACCACTTTGCATTCAAGCTTCAATGCGAAAAATGATTCATCTACCGTCTCCGGCAGTGAGGAACTCGAAACCACAACACTTTACTACTATCCACCACCTCCCCCATCGCCAGTGGCCCCAGAAACCCAGAGTAAAAAGAAGGATCGGCCACCAAAACACCAGGAAAAACAGAATTATCTACACCATGAATTAACTGAACTGGACAATCATCGCGATCCCAAAGAATCAGACAGCTTCTTGACAGGCACCTCAATGGGCGATCATCAGAGCAACAAAAGCTCAGGCAACACCAGTTACAATTCAGAGATGGGTACCACACGAGCCAGATCTGGTAGTATGCCCTCAAGCCCACCTCCAGCTTATTGGACATCCTCCAAGCCGCGACCACACGAGCTTACATCCTTACCACAGCAATATGTTCAGTATTTGCAATTGCAGCAACAGCAGCAGCATAATCAACAGAAATCATCTGTAAGCCAAACCCCTACTCCTACTTCAGCCAATATCCCAATACAAATTGCGAAGGGCTCAGGAAGCGAGTCTGGCTGGGGACTATCATATTCAAGCGATGTAATCAAAAGATTGAGGGGGTCAATTGTAAGCATGACAAAGACCGGATCTTGTCCGTCTGCATTTTTAGGACCTTCTCCGCCGACGAATAGCCATATACGTGACCTCAAGAGCATCTCAAAGAAGAGTTGCACTGATGAACCATTCATGCCGTCTTCGAGCGTCCTACTCTGCCCCAATAATACTCCCACTGTATCTGATGAACTAAAGTCTATATTAATGGCTCAGAGTGCCACCCAGCCACGGGCAGCAGATGAAATGACTCATGAGGAGCTAGTAAAAGCCGTGGACACGCTTCATGACACTGTCGATGACCTATCTCGCAAGCTTGCAATGGTGATGAGTGTCACTGGTAATGTTCATGCCCAACACCAGCAGCGGCAGCAGTTGTCAAGTGTTTGTTTGCCAGTATCAACAACGCTCACCACTTCAGCGCCTTTCTTGGCTCACATTGATGACCTACAGCACCAGCTCTATCCTCAATTTCAATCGTCCCAATTATCAGTTTCACCAATATCTACTCTTGAGCCCTTGCCGATTAAAGATGTAGAGAAAGACATACTGCCGGGCCCTGTAGCCTCACCAACAACCAAGCAGAGCTGGTCGCAGACCAATAGTCAACGTACTTATCGTCGGCAAGCATCACCTCCTCCCCCACCAAGGTTGCAGGCCTTCTATAAGCTACCAACTCTACAGCTCTCATCACCTTCACTGCCCATTTCACCATCTACTCTTCAGCCTCCACCATCATATTCAATTCCCCCTCCTCCTGTTGCTTCTATTTCTTTAGCAACATCTGTAACACCCCCACAACTGACAACACAATTTCTCTCGCCATCACTGCGTCGTAATCTATCCACTCCAAAACTCATATCGACCAGCGTCCAGCCCAGTGAGGTACCTGATCCACACCCGCACGACCATGACGCAGGCACTGTCGATCCTATCATTATTAGCACAGCTTGCATTGATAATCCATTAAATACCACCCTTACAAATAAACCAGCCACTCGCAACCACACCATCGGAAGCCTAAGCACCAAAGTAGAAGTAACTGCTTTACATGAAAAGAAAACGCTCTCAACCTTCTCTGACTCCATCCACCAAACAATTCAAAACTATAGCACCGATATACCGGGACAAGGATATAAGGCACGAAAGCGACAGTGCACCAATAAAGCATTTGAACGGGATAATACACAGCAGTCGAGCCCCATCATCTTATGTGCTCCACTAATCCATAAAACACAACCTCCGATCATCGCTTCTGGCAAAGTAAAAGTCAAAACTTCATCACAGTCACCTTCTTTTCATTCACGCGTACGCCCAGACAAAAAATCGCGATATGGGCGTGTGTTTCCAAGTACAATAACAATTGCAGGTGCAAGCGCAATAGAGTGTAGAAATACGACGATAAGAGTAAGGAACCATCCTATCCGACCAGCTCGTTCTAGTGAGGATTTGTCTTCAACGCTTGCACGGATGGATGACACATTAGCGATCCTCCAACATGAATGGCCAGAATTGTTCGCGAATATACATGAAGAGCAAGAATTGGATCATCCATCCAAGGCTCAAAAGGATCGGTCAAATACTCTCTGTTTGAACGATCAAGTCTTGGCGATGGAAGGGCAGTTACGCGTGGAATTAATGCAAAACAATAGCAACAGCATCGCAAGGTAGTCTTTCTATTAAACATAAATCTTGATGTTGATCACGGTTATGAGTATACGGAGCCTAGATGGTCTCTTTTGTTTGAGGATCAACAAAAAAAGAAAAGAAAAATATAAATATAAATATAAATAAATTGACATTAAGGGCAAATATGTTTAAATAGCTAGAATACATGGCGCTGTACACTGAAGTTTTTAATTTCTTGCTTTGCGCCAACCTGTGACCATTTAGCAATGAAAACAGCAAGCATTGTATATATTTATATGTATATTAAATTCTCGTGTGCTCAGCGCCAGGGTCCAGAACCATGGTATTCATGATATATATATACTTTTATGATGCGACGAGAGAAAATTCAAAACAAGTACAAACATGAAACAAGGAGGTCACACAAGGAGGCAAGCCAGTATCACATTTTTCACTCTTCTCATCGCAGTGTGCATTTGTCATACAATCCACATTCCAGTGCATTTTCATGATGCTCACATAAATTTAAACAGATATTCAAAGGGATTTGTTTTTGTTTTTGTTTTTTTTTCTTTCTTCAACTCTACTTCGTCGCTCTCAGTGATGCTCTTGTTGATTTGATGTTGATTTTCTTGTGGTGATTTGCTGACCAAGGGCGTCTGTTTGCCAGAGGCGAATGTTAATCCTCTTTTACCTTTTTGTAGGCGCCAGAATAATGTCATAATTCCAATAGTATAAAACCAATCGATCCTTCCTGGCAACCTTCTTTATTCTCCTTCAACTTTTTTTTTTTTTTCCTCTTTTTATGACCTTTAACCTTTAATTTCTCTGTCGTTTTTTTTTTTTTTTTTTTTTTTTTTTTTCTCCATCTCTATTTTTGTACCCTCTTTACCTGTCTTTCTTTTACGCACGCCCCTTGTATATTTCCATATTCTCTCTTATTTGCATTTTGTCACATTCGCACTGTGACGACATTAAATAATACCTTGCTATCATCCAATCCCTTTCCAGCGGCACAATGCTTATTCTTGCACATATCTCCATGCTCTTGTTGAGTGTGTTCTTCCTCAGTCCATCTGTCCACGCTCAAGATTTTCAACCAGTGGTCGTCTCTTCATCCGCCAGCGCATTTAAAGAACTTCAAGGACTATATATCCTTGGGGGATATACAGCAGACAAATCTGTCAATTCACAAACATTCATGCTCGACCTCTCACAATCTTGGGACGCGGTTAACCCTATTGTTCAGAAACTCCCCGATGGTCCCCTTTCATGGGACATGCCTAGTACACTCACAGCTGATGGACAGGGCTGGTTCGCTCTCGTAAATGGAACTGGTTACCTGTATGATATCAAGAATTCGACGTGGAGTACAGTTCTACACAATAATAGCAAAATCAACTCTGAAATGGGCCTAAAAGCAATCACTGATCCAGAGACTGGCATGATCTATGTCCCAAATGGACACATTGAAAAAAACCAAATGTCCATGCTGACTGTAAACCTGAATACTACAAAAATTGGATCTGTACCGATGCCGTCGGGTTTCAATACATCATCTCTTTATTCTGCAGCATGGAGCGCTTCTCGTAAGAGTATGGTTTTCATTTCAGAATCGGCCGACTCTCTTTACTCTTATAGTACCACCGATGGATGGACCCACTTGAACGTTACTGGCGATATTCCATCTCCTCGTGTCTCCAGTTGTCTGCTCCCTATGAATGACGACTCTAAAATAGTACTCTTTGGTGGGTACTCTAGGACAGAGCATAGAAGCCTTAACGACATCTATGTCTTGGACCTAGCTTCGCTAGTATGGACAAGAGGACCTAATGTGGACGAAGCAAATGGTCGCGATTCTGCTGCCTGTGCCATTTCCAACGACTTCTTTATTGTCTGGGGAGGGATTTCAAGTAACTCTACCCAGGATGCGGCTCCCAGTAAAGTTACGATCGTATACAACTTGGAGAGGTCTGTTTGGGTCTCTCGATACAATACTCCTGCACCGATAGATGCCAATAGTCATTCTCGTATGTTGTACCAAATCGGGACTGTGCTCGGAGGCGTGTTTGGAGGGATAATGTTTCTAGGCATCATTGCTTATGCCATCTACCACCGACGCGTCCCAAAACCTGTTCAGATCTATCAAAACCACTATCCAGCCAGCTTTGACGACTACCAGACAACATATTCCTATGGTTATGCAGATTCAAAGACCACTTTAGTTTAGACTCCTCTTCCCTCCCCCCTTGCGTTTCCTCTTACACACACACACACACGCTTGTGCCCCGCCTCCTGTAAAATACACGAAGAATTCCTCCTATCATGATCATGACCCAAACCAAAACGTTGCACGTTGGAAACACGAAAAATAAACAAAAAAAAAAAAATTAATACCCTGCATAATAAAACCGTAATAATGTTTAAACAACATTAGTCTAGGGTTTCTTTGTCATATGCATTCAATATCAGTACCCGACCTGCTTTTTTTTTTTTTTTTTTTTTTTTGTTCACCATTACAGATTAATCAATCAGTTTTCTGGAAAGATGCCCCTTTGTTCATGTTTATACAGACGATACGAATGTCCTTAATATGAGATTGGGGCCAGGCCTTTTTCTTTTCTTTTTCTTTTTCTTTTTTCTTTCAATAAACATTAATCTTCAGACGGGAAACCCTTCGGACAAAAAGAGTATGATGAGGATATAGATATGTGTATACTGAGTTAGTATAGCACATCTACACATGCCATGTTTTAGGGCTCTGATACTGAAGTACGTCAGTTCTCCTCTTACTGGCTCGTGTGTATGTGTGCATTAGCATTACCATAGATTGTCGAGAGCAATAAGTCGTAGTAGAGCGAAACGATGAAAAAATGAGGTGATGGTCCCCCCCCCCTCCCTCCTCCACTCCACCTTCGCCCCCCTTTGGTGTGTGAACTTTTTCCCTTTTTTTTTTTTTTGTTGCCCCTGCACCTGACGTTTTTTGTTGATCTGGGATGGAGAAACGAGTAAGAGGGAGAGACAGCGAATTGAAGCTTAAATGCTATTGGAGCGGTAAAAAATCTTGTATCACCATCAATTAATTACTGGCAATTTCGGCACTAAATGCCTTTTCTGTACAAGACCATGAATTTAACGTGTGGTCAGCAAAAAGGAAATCCAAAAAATCAGATTAAATTGCCTCCCATGTGAGATCTTTTGTAGCACCCCTTTTGTGTGCCAGACCAAGGTAATTTTTTCCAAAATAAAAGTGGGTGGCGTGGACGATACAGCAGCATATACAGCGAATACAACAGATGCAGCTATGCAGGTTATGCAACTTATACAGCTTATACAGTAACAAAGTTGTACGGTTTAAACAGTATATAGTATATAACTTATACAGTAACGCAGTTGTACAGTTTATACAGTAACACAATCATACAGCAAATACAGCAAGTATATACAGTAATACAACATTACACCATGCATGAAATTACACCTGGACCAGTTTAAAGAGGACTGTTTGGTTTGTGGAAATGTAATACAAAATATTACAGCATTTAACCTGCATTTGGGTTATGGCATTGGCAGAAAAGAAAGATTTTAGTCGCGATATGAACATGAAACAGGGGCGTGATCAGACACAAACAATCCAAAGATTCAAATCAAATAACGAAACACTATTGCCTAAACACTAGGACATTCCATAGTCTAATCAACACGCAACCAATGAGATGAGTATTCACATTGATCCATTATATTAAATTACTATAGTTTCCATCTAGTCATCAATGGGTCCATATTAGGGCTGCCAGCCGCTTCTGCTCTTCTACCTGGAGGCATATATATATGATGGCCTCCTTTCCTGCCCCCCTCCCCTTCTCTCGATTTTTTTTTTTTTATTCTCTCACTCAACTCATATTCAAACAAAAAGACTCATCCCTCCTCTTTTTGTTCTTCGTCTCCTCTTACGACTTCTTTCCTCCCTCCCCCATCTCTTCCTCCTCTCCATCACGATCATCGCGATCACTTATTACTACCATCACCACATCCTTTCTGGATCCCCCAGTCCCAACTTGTACAGTTTTATATTTCCTTTTTATTTTTTTTTATTTTTTTTTTCTCTTTATACATATTCATACTGAGCATACAGCATAATGGCCCCGCATTCAACAATACTCGCATACTTTCTTTGCTTCACCGCCTTGTCCTGTCTTGCTCATGCAGCAGTTCATCTTCCAGTTAATACTGGAGCATATACCAGTGCATTCGTCGATGGCCAAGCCATGTACGTTGTCGACGATGCAGTCTCGGACACCACTTCAAAAATTACTTTCCCTCCTACTTTTAAACTCGACTTGTCTGTCTCTTGGACCACAGCTGAGCCTGCCATCAAGAAGCTTTCTGATGGACCTAGCTCTCCTTACATGCCCAGCGCTTCCTCTGCAGATGGTCGTAGCTGGATTGTTCTGACTAGCAACGCCGGATACCTCTACAACTCTGAAACAGATGCCTGGTCAAAGGACTTTTCAATTCACAATCTTAACAATGATATCGGGCTCACAGCTGTCACAGACCCTGAATCTGAAATTGTTTACGTCCCCAATGGATATAAGAATGCATCCTCGGATTCCACCATGATGTTGACCGTAGATCCCAAATCTGCCAAGGCCCATCACATTGAGATGCACTCTAGCTTGAGCAAGAGTACCTTTTATTCCGCTGCCTGGAGCAGCTCTCTTCGTAGTATGGTCCTGATTGACGGTCAAACCACTACCGATACCCTGCATACCTACAGTCCAGCAGATGGCTGGAAGACTGTTAGCACCACTGGCACTGCTCCCTCTGCGCGTGGCCGAGCCTGCTTTGTCCCTATCAATGGCGGCTCAAAGATGGTCCTGTTTGGCGGATACTCGGTTACGGAAGACAAGGCCTTCAACGATATCTACATTCTCGACACTGCTTCAATGACCTGGTCCAAAGGCAGTGATGCTGCACTGGACAACGCCCGCGGAGGTGCTGCCTGTGCTGCCTCCAACAACCAACTCATTGTCATCGGTGGCGCCTCTTTTGCTACCATCGCTGATGCTGCACTCATCTATGATTTGTCGGCCGGTGCTTGGACAACCAATTACGTTGCTTCGGGCTCTGCTCCTAATGAGAGTAAGCGTACTCTAATCATCGTTGGCGGCGTTATTGGCGCCTTGCTTGTTCTTGTAGCCATTGCTGGTCTTTGGCTTTACCGTTCCCGTTCCAGACGAGTTGCACCCAGACGTGGTTGCATTGAGAAGCCTGGTTACTACCCTCCAAGAAGCCCTACCCTGGTCAATGCCTCTACTTGCGCGCTGGATCCCAAGAAAGAGTTTTACGATGACCTTGATTTTACCTCTGCTTACGGTGCCGAGACTATTGGATATTATGCTCGTGGTAACAACTCTCAGGAGACCTTGCCTGTGTCCGAGGATACTGAGGAAAAGGTTGTTGTCAAGCTGAGGGCTAGTCGCCTTGTGACCAATGCCAGCCGAGACTCTTTCTTTGGAAAGATCAAGAGACATAGTGCTCAGCAAATGCTTAATAACATCCAGACTTTCCAGGAACTGCAAGAGCAGTCGCAAGATTCACAAGATGAAGAACATATTGGTGCTCGCCCTCTTCGTCCTTCCAAATCCATCAAACGAATGAGTTCTCAGAGCACTGCAAGCTCGCACAGTTCCCGCTCCCGCCGTAACTCTCGTGGTGCTTCTCCCACTGTCGTTTCTCCTCCTAATCTGTTCCAGAACGGTATTCTTGAAGAAGAAGAGGCTGAGGAGGGCGAACAGCAGAAGGCTAAGGAGGGTGGTCGTGGAATGTACAGACTTCCTTCAGTGCGCTATGGTTCAAAACTCTTCCAGCCTCCCCCCAAGACCCCTGAGGGTGACATGCCTGGTTCATACTTTTAAATATAATAATTTCACTTTGTCACATTCCTCTTCATCTTCCTACCATATCAAGGCTCCATCACCTTTTTTTTTTTTTTTTTATTATTATTTTTCCCTCTTTTATTTTTTCCTTTTACATAGACTCGACCGTGGGTATTGTTTTGTATATATTATCTATCATTCCCAGAAAAAAAAAAAAAAAATCTTTTTCTCAATAAACTTGTATGATATGCATAAAAAAAAATTTTTTTTATGACCAAATATTTGAAATAAACCTTTTTTTACATCAGCAGACCCCCCCCACCTCATTTCCAGGCACACCAAGTGTCATAATCCAATTAAACAATTTAGATAAAGTTGTTGGAAAATCTTTTGGTGAACTTTAATAATCATACACCCTGACGAAATGACTCCAAAGGGACACATACAAATATATTATAAAAAAAAATAAAAAAAATAAAAAAAAAGAGCTTTATTAATCATCATCCAATACGTTTCGAATTAACTCTCGGATATGGCTACTCTCAGGCCGTCCAGATCCTGTCAATCGCCAGTCCGAGGGAGGGATAGAAGGCACAGCAATGTCTTGACTTTGCAAGCTTTGGACCGACATGGCAGGCGAGTCGGCATAGGCTTCGGATCCTGAGGGGACAGTCTCATAAGCAGAAGTAGTCATGGATGATCGCGTCCCTGTGGGAGCCACAACACTCTCAGTGCCCGTCACTGGGGAGTCACGGGCAGAGAGATACGTTTGACTGGGAGAGCCGACAGGCAAATAATAAAGCTCCTCGTCATCATCATCATCACTAGACTTGTCAAGAACAGCAGCAACTGCCTCCTCCTCCTCAAATTCTTGTTTCAATGATAGCTGATGATTTACTGCAGCTGCAGCCGCAGCAATCGCCCCAGCATCAGAAGGTCCATCCAATGATTCTTGACTTGAAACTGACAATCGATTCACAAGGTCATACTGTTTCTTTAGAGCCTCATTGGTAGCAGAGGGAACAGGGAAGGGCAAAAGTGTAAGGCTCTGATCACTAATACGCTTATTAGGATCAGCACCTTGGTGATCACGGGCATAGGCTCCTGCACCAACAGCAGCAGCAGCAGCAGCAGCACCAGCGCCAGCGCCGGCCGCTGCCAGTGCATAGCCGTTTCCGTTTCCGTATCCGCTCCCGTTCCCACCAAAACCACTGCCATTATTAGCGCCATAGAGTCCAGAGGCAGAAGAACCATAGGCATGATGTAAGCTCGGCATGGAAGCATCATCTGCGCTAGTGACCATGTTTGAATCATAGGCGTAGCCATGCTTTTCAAGATTTCCTACAAGGTCGGAACGGTCTTGCTGTTCCTGGCGCATCCTCTTGCGTTTCCTAGTCATGACCAACCCAAAGACAATCAAAGCCAAGGCGGCGACGCCTCCGACAGCGCCCAATGCGGCCGCAGGCACATTGGTGTTGGAAGACTTTTGACTCTCTGTGTCTGGTCTTTCCATCGGTGGCAATCCAGGGAGTTGAGTTCCATTAGGGTCAAAAGTCGTGGATGTTCCTGTGGGTACTCCAGTGATCTGGGCAGTTGTAGAGATTGCAATTATGGTTGATGTACCGGATATGACCGTACTTGTGTAGATAGGTGCTGGAGTCGGCTGAGTAGGGGGTATTTCTGGACTAGACTTTGGGGGATCCGGATTTGAAGGATTTGAAGGATTTGGTGGTTCTACCGGTGGTTCCACTGGTGGTTTCGTGGGTGGATGCGTAGGTGGCTGTGTAGGTGGCTGTGTAGGTGGTTGCGTCGGTGGTTGGGTGGGTGGAGGTTTGGTTGGTGGTGGTGATGGTGGAGGAGGAGGAGGAGGAGGGGGAGGCGGTGGTGGAGCCGAGATGGAGATGGAGTCACAGGTGGCGGTATATTTCCAGACAGCTGCCCAATGCAAGACATCATAGGCTTTGCCAGAATATTCAATATAGATTTGGCCATTACATGAGCTGTACGCGCTCTCGGGGATAGTCCATGACCCACCATTCGAAGTTCCAAATGATGCAATTTCGCCACCACCAGAGCAACTAACTTTTGCAGTGACCGAGTGGATATCCTTCGCCTTGGGCCACCAACCATTATCACTAAGCGATAGGCTAACTGAGTCTCCAACTTTGTAAGATCCAGAAGAGGGTGATTCACAGGTGATTTTGGCTTCCACTACATTCATCGTTGATGAAGAGAGGAGGGCGATCACTGCCGCAGTCGAGAGCAGTCGTGTGGCCGTTGAGGCCAATGACTTTTTCTTTGTGAAGGTCATTTTTTTGTTGGAGTAAATTAATTAGGCATTAGAGAGAGTGGTCTTTATTACTGTCAATTGACGAGGGAGGAGTAAAGGAAGGGGAAGAAGAAACGATTAAAGGCGAGCAAGTGAACTAGGGTATGGAGGGAGAGAGAGAAAAGATTTTGGTATCAGGAACGGACTGAATGAGCAAGTCGGAGTTCCGATGATAATTGATGGTCCTGGGGAGTTGATGGAGAGGGTAGAGAAGTGAGGTGGGAGAGAGGAGGAAAGATGGAGGAAGAAAGAAAGAAAAAAAAAAGGGGGGGAGAGCAAAAAGCGAGAACGAATCGAATAAAAAGAATGCAGTAGAAGAGGAACGGATTAAAAAAGGACTGGTTGCAGCGCCGCTCGCTCTTGTGATTCTCATGTCCGTACCAGATGGATGGCTCTCACTCTTTAATGTCTCTCGTGGTTAAGGTTCCTGTTATCACCGCAGAAACATGCGTTGGCAAATTGTCAAGGTGCAACCTAGGGCTTTTAGTAGACCTACAGCCCCCCCCTCTCTCTCCACTCTGGAATGTTACGCTTTTTTACTCTTCATTGTCTCACTTTCTCCTCTTCCTCTTTCACTCGGTCTCTCTTAACGTCTTCTGTTAATCTTTTAAGACGAGAGAAAAAAAGCAGCTATTTTCATTGTCCATTGTCCTTAGCCTCCCTCCCCCACTTTTTTTTTCTTCAACAAAACGGTCGTGTTCATTGTGCTGTAATTCTGTTTTTCTGTAATACTTTATCCTGAATCGCCTATTTGTTTGTTTGGTTTTTTTTTTTTTTTTTTTTTGAGAGCCCTTCATCTGGTGTTTTTGATCATTGACCCAAGCGTATAAAATCCTATCAGCATCGCTCATATTTTACACCCTTCATTGTGTATAAAACTGTATATACGAGAAAAATTTGACGTGTAAAGTGCATTTGCTCATCGCCTCTAGATCATCTTCTATTGTTCTATTGTCCATGTACTGTACTCGCTCCCCCCCCCCACAGCAACGCTTGGTATTATTAAAGCTTCTTCTGGTTACTGACTATTCCTATAACCCATACCTCAAATGTTAAAGCTTGTTCCTCCCCCCCCTACACTTTTTTTTTTTTTTTCTTTTTACATGTCAAGAAGCGATATCTCGACAATTGTTTTTTTCTCTGCGATTTATAATTAGGATCACGCTAGTTTTGGGTGTATATTTTAACATGTATATATCGCCAATTTTATTTGGTCACGATACCTTATATTTTTAATCTAAAAACGATGATTGAATTGTTCTGGTGGCATCTCACTACGTGACGGACTTGCAACAATACTCGTAACAAGCGAGCTAATTGGCTGCCAATACACTCGAAAGTATTCAAAAAATATAAGGTATCGCGACCAAATGAAACGGGCTATATTATGCACGCACACAATAAAATTTTCTGTTGAAGCTGAGCTTGTCATATGCCTTCCAGAGAAGAAAAAAAAAAAAAAAAAAAAAAAAAAAAAGAAAAAAACCACCCCCACCCTCCATCATGTTTATTTCGTTATGATAGACCGTAAAGTTGAAGGGAAGAAAGGAACGGAAGGGATTTGCCAATCAAAAAGTTCAGCCTTCATATGCAATAAAAATGCAGAGAGGGTCTTTGCGCATGTCAGAGCCATTATGTATTATATTTATTCATCTTTGGGCATTCAAGTGTTTCTTATTCTTTCCTCATTCATTTAAAAGGAAATGATCGATCCGTATTGTAATCAATATTATTAGTAAAATAAATAAATATGTATAAAAAAAAGTGCTACGACATTACTACATTTCAGAACAGGAGATACAATTACATTTTTTTTTTTTTTTTTTTTTTAAAAAAAAAAAAAAAAAAAAAAAGAGCTGTCATGATTAAAGAGAGAGTAGGGTAGAATGAGGGTCTTTGATGGTTTCTATGAGCTTGGACCAAGGTTCCTCATGGGAATCTCCTGATATCCTTTTTCCTCCACTGGATGACCCTTCTCAGGCAAGATAGCCTGTGGTGATCGTCCTGAGGAAGTGGTAGCAGTGCTAATCAAGGTCGTGGTGGTGATGTTGTTAGGTACTGATGTGGGACTCATATTTACGGATGGACTCATTGGATGTGCATTAGCGTTGACGGGGGGTGGGGGTGGAAAATATCCAGGATGATGTTGCTGTGGTGGGGACGATTGCTGGTACGAGCCAGCATGGTATTGATCTGCTGTATTCATGCCTCCAGGGATATGGCCTTGTCCGTAACCTTGATTTCTTCCCTGAGCATAGTACGGATTATAATACTCATCCTCTGGTGGGGCATCATAACCATTGTTGCTGTCTCCGTATCCTCCTCCAGCACCCTGTTGACCATAACCTTTATGACCACCCTCTTGGTAGTATCCATGGGTTGGCTGTGGTATCTGAGGTTGGGGCTTGTTAGTGTAAGTCCTTGCTACGGCAGCGCCACTAACAACACCAGCTACGGTCGCAGGGCTAGAAACTCCAGCATCGCGATGTCCCTCATCCATTGACGGCACTTTGGAGAACTGGTTGTTGGACTGGCTTGACCAAGGCATGATTGCATTTTCCATCCGCTTAATCCTTTGTTTACGAAGGTACCACCATGTCCCGAACGCCACCAGAAATAGTACCAGTCCTGCCATCTATGAAATATTTTATCCATTATTTATAATGATAAATATGTCAGCACCAGAAAATTTCCCGAAGGCAAAATAAAAAATAAAAAAAAAAAAAGAACCTTGGAACATAGTTGAAACAAATATAAACTCTTTTTTTTTTTTTTTTTTTTTTTTTAAGAAAGTGCGACTTACAATAGCTACGATCACAATGACAAACGTCTTTGGTTGAGAATCCTCACTGTCAGGAGTGGATGGGTCAGTGGATTCAGGTGAAGCGGAGGTTGAGGCCGATTTTGAGGCTCGTCTACTTGTAGTGCCTGATGTGGTGGTGGTGGTGGGCGCCAAGGTGGTGGTCGTTGGCGTAACGTTAGGAGCAGGCAAGATGGTGATGCTTTTACATTCAGCTCTGTAGCTTTTCTTGAAAAAATTTCGTACGGCCCAGTATTCACCCTCATAGAAGACATGGAATGAATTGTTCAGACATGTGCCTGTGGTTCCTCCAGGAACGGTGGCATTTCCAACGTTGGGTACAGTCCAGGTAAAAGGGGATGCCCACGTTGTGATCTCTGTGTTTGCAATCGATACTCCAGTGTCGCAAACGAGGGTTGCCCTCATCGATACGATATCTGCGACCTTTGGTGAGGAAGCATCCGAACTCCAATCTAAAACCAAGGGCTGTCCAGCTTCAAACGACCCAGAGTTGGGGGAAGAACAAAGGATATCGGCTCGAGCCACAGACAAGCATGTCATCAAGCATCCAGCGACAATAAGATAAATGGATCTTCTTGAGCGACGCAAGGAAGAGTTTATAGGCCGCGATGAGGCCAGGGAATTTGGAGATGGCATCTCTTGAGGTTTCCCAGTCGATGGGTGTATAGAAGATATTAAAGGGATAAAGGGAATTGCGGTGAAAGATTGCTCCTTGTTCCTGAATTTTATTTGTCGCACAGCGTTTTGTTTCAGAAAAACTTTGGCGTGTATACAGGGATAACACTGTGAGGCGTGGGAGTTGGAGTTGGGTGGTCTAATGCGTATATGCTAGATGCTATGAGGACGTGAAGTGTATGATAATAATGGTAGTAATAAGGTGAACACTTT
Organism: Lobosporangium transversale; assembly: GCF_002105155.1. Lineage (NCBI taxonomy): Eukaryota > Fungi > Mortierellomycota > Mortierellomycetes > Mortierellales > Mortierellaceae > Lobosporangium > Lobosporangium transversale. The sequence goes on from NW_019028979.1 coordinate 1,520,924, forward strand.
GCTATATGAGATGAGGTTGTTTTCGAATGAATGTGGGAAGGCGTCCTGCTCACTTTCTTCCTGAATTGAATGGGATGAGATGCAATGTAATTTGTACAAAAAGTATGAAGGGGTGATGGGAGAATGAGGACACAAATGAATGAAGGCAGACAAGAAAGAAAAGAAGGTAAAAAGGAAGAGCAAAGGGTCACATGAATACCATTAGAAAAGCAACATGCACTAAACGTGTTGCTTACCCACCATGCATCCCTGGGTACACCTCATTTCCCGTAATAAATGCTAGTGTCAAGGGCATTTGGGCATTAGGGCATTCTTTAAAAAGAAAAAGCTCTCTTTTTTGGGGAGGGATCGAAATGTCGTTACACATCACCATATTAAATGTTATGGAGTATAAATAAGCAGTGCGCTGGTAAAAAATTAATCTTATCCAATTATTCGCAATATTTATTTTCTGTCTCATTTACATGGGTCTTGTATAGGGACACAAAATATAGAATAATTGAACAAAATCACCGGACTCCAACGCTGGCGATGGTACCGCCTATGTACCTGGCCGCTTGGAGTAGCTCTATGTGATTTTTTTTTTACTCATCATTATCGATTAATCCACTCAGGACGCGGAATACGTCGGTCAGGCTGACAACACCAACAGCACACCCGTTATCGTTCACTACCCACATGCGATGAGCTTTTGTTGCCTGTAGTTTCGAAAGTGTGTAACCAAAAGTGGACTTTGCGTTCACATCAAGAATGGGGTATTGGTCCTATATTTGTTTCAGAGGGAGGGAAAAAAAATTGAGACTTTACGAGTTAGTCACATGTAAGTAGCGTCTTAATTTGTCTTTTCGAGGATCTAAACACGAAAGTAACTCTTCACATTTACCTCTCCGTTTTCGATACCTTGTGACAATCGGATCTTGCAGACAAGCTGGAAACAACTGATCCACAGCCACGATGTCCTTAAATTTTTCATGATATGCTAATAAGAGAAATAGAAGTTTTTCATTTCAGGAACAAGTCAAAGCGAAGAAAAAAAAAAAAAAAAAAAAAAAAAGAGGTAGCATAAAACCTACTTTGATATCAGTCATACTGATGTTGCCTAAAAGCATACCCTGATCATCAAGGACTGCAAGGGAAGAGACACTATTTGTACCTACACGAAAGAGCTCATGATAAGTACATATACAAATGGTGATTGAAAGGGTAATTACATCTCTAGACATATTTAACGTACTCATTGAAACCAGAGCATCCAAGACCTTTTCTTCACCGTTCACAGATAGGACCTTGCCACTGGCGAGGCCACATTGTTGGAGCTATATATATATAAAGATTGTCTTCAGTTTCTGCATTTCAATTCAACTACACCAATGCAATTGGTTATTGTCGCCTACACTCTTTTGCATCACGGGCTGCAACTGGGGATATTCGCTCAGCTACAAGTTGATAGGGATGAGAGAAAAAGGTTCAAAAGGACTGTTAAGCATTAAGGGTCGCTGCTTTTGCTAATCCCGGTAAAAATATATGGACACAGGCATAACAATCGCATTGTCCAAGTTATAAACGTTACATGACGCATTAAATAGTCCAGAGTCGATGATTGAGACAAGATGCCCTTCATATTGCCCTCCGCATCCATAACAGCCACTATTGATAGCACAGGATATAGAGATCAATGCCAGTTTTTTTTTTTTTTTTTTTTTTTTTTTTTTTTCTTGATGCTCATAATATCATAATACCATTTTCACGAAACTACAGACTTTCACATGGGACCTACCGCGATGAATTCCTGTACCAAAATCATGCACCACGGCCCCTAATCTAGAGTCTGCCATGACTGTGCAAAATGGATCTTTGCCTGACAAATCTAGAAAATTTTCAAAAAAAAAAGTTAGTCTGCAAAAACCAGTTTGTTGTTGTTCTGAAATGTTTCATGAGGATAGAACAAGGTTATAGGCATGACTAACCAGAAGCCAGTTTTACAGGGACGTTCTGACTATTGCTCGTCCGCTGGATCAGATCACGCATCTCCATGGTTTGATCCTCAAGGGGAACCTCCATCTTTTTCAACAACAATAGAATGTAGGTCATCAAGTCTCCATAGTCAAACATCCCGACATACATCTTCTTGGTGTTATCATAGACAGGCGCAGACGTGATCCCATTGTTCAGTAACACCTATCATTCAGAAAAACATCCAGAGTTCATCAGTGATCAGATCAACTCTTTCTTTTTCTTTTTCTTTTTCTTTTTCTTTTTCTTTTTCTTTTTTTTTTTTTATTTGTACAATCAAGTTGAATATCCTTGTGAGACAATCCTGCCGTTGTTCTTTAGAAAGAAAAAAAAAAATCCATGACTCATGCAGGTAGAAATAATTGTCTATTTTCTGGGGTTTGGAGCAGTAAACCGAGTCCTCATTTTACCTCGCAAGCATCTTCCACAGTGGCATCAGCATCACTAAGGAGAGTTGAATGAGTTTGTTGGTTAATTCCTTGTCTCGCGTGTGTGTGTGTGTGTGTTTTTTTTTTTTTTTTTTTTTTTTAGAAATGAATTCAAAAAAGTCGAAAGGATTGGCGTACATGGTGACGAGCTTTTGCTTTTCTACAAGTGTACCAACTTTGACCATGGTCCAGTCGTGGGAGGTAGTGGTTAGACCCTCTCGATGTTGTCGTTGATTTTGAAATACTCTATCGGTTCCCATTATTGTTTATGATGAGTGTTGAAAGTTGGGAAGGAATAATAATAATAATAATAATAATAATAATAATAATAATAATATCAAAAAAAAAAAAAAAAAAAAAAAAAAAAAGTTATTGAATGAGATGGACAATGGAAAAAAAAAAAAAAAAAAAAAAAAAAAGAAACGATTTTATTGCCAAAAAGCTGACACGAGGGAAAATCTGTACTCGTGCAACCATTGGATGGAACAATGTCTGTCACCAAACCGAGCGCTTCGCCGAGAGCCAGAACCATTTTTTTTTTAAATACCTCTCCCCCCCAAAGCAATACAGCTAGGACCAATGCAAACATAAATATATATATATACATGTATATAAAAGCTCCCTCGAATCCACAATAAACTGGAATATTGACATTCTAATCTGAAGGAAATACTGCACACAAAAAGACCAAAGCCATTGGACACATGTTTGATAAAGAAGCTCATGTCAAGTGCTTACGAGCTTGGGTAAAACGTCATTTTATGTTCAAATGTATGAGATTTGGATATTTAACAGTTGCTAGTAAAATTGGCTTTTTTATTTTATTTTATTTTTTTATTTTCCAACAAGAGAACAGTACTGCTTAACCATCGACAACGGTTTCGTCAACATTCTCATCATCAGCCTCATCATCAACCCCATCATCCGCGTCGAACGCGACCATGGCAGTCGTAGGATCATCTTCTCTTAAAGGCACGATTTCATTCATATGCTTCTCCAGGGTGTTATCCCGATCCTTTCTTGCTTGGAAGAACTTGAATATGTCTGGCATCGCATCCACGATCGTGAAATCAAACTCCTGAGATCCAGCCATAACACAGTTGCAGCCAACAATCTCTCGAAACTCGACCTTACCCTTTTCTCCTTGCTCCGATTGCATGTACGTGACAGTATTCTATGTGATTACAAAAGAAAAAAACAAAAAAAGTTTAAAAGGTGTAATGATTAAAATGAGATGTTTCTTTTCTTTTTTTTTTTTTTTTATTTTTTTTATTTTTTTTATTATTATTATTATCCCACTTACCAGTGACAGCCATTTCCGGAACTTGGATTCCGGATAGGGAGTAATGGTATGAGAGCTATCAATGACGGCAACGGCAGAGACACGATCCTTAAATGCATCAACTAGCATAGTTTATAAAACAAGTGAGTAAATCTTTAATCATCGAGGGCAAAGAAGACAGTTCAATCCAGCGATTTGAACCCTCAGAAGGCTTACATTGTTCATGAAGAGCCTGGATCAGTGCATGACCGCCATATTTGTGAGCGATAAAGAAAATCTCGCGCGAGGCAAAGGTTCTATAAAGATCAAGAACCACAGCATTTGTCTTTTAATATATATTGTTTGTCTATATAAAAGACTTTTTTTTTTTTTTTTTTTTTCCTTTGCAATAGCAATAGGGATTGTTAAGCAGGGATTTCATGCTCGGCGGTGAACAAACTTACTGGACATATTGGCGAAGGACATAGTCAACATGTTCCTCAGGGCTTCCAGAGTCTAAATTGTGAATCCAAAACTCCTTTTTAGTGGACAGCGAAATCACGTAGTAAAGGCTAAATTAAATATTAACTTTTTTTTTTTTTTTTTTTTTTTTTTTTTTGCTAAACATACTTGGGATCATCTTGTATTGTTTCTTTATATTAATGGGGAGTGTCAGCTGTAGATGGATAGATGGATGGATAGATAGATAGATAGATAGGAGGAGGAGGAGTAAGTGATGAGGTCAAATGTTCCTTTTTCCCAAGCATTGACTATTAAAGAGATTGTTTGGTCATTGATCAGAAAGCTTACTGAAGGGCATCCGTCGACCCAGAAATGGGTGTTGGGATTTGTTATGAGTACACCGAAACCTTCTTGACGAGCCCAACGGACAACAGAAAGCATGGATCCAATCTATTTTGCAAAAAAAAAGTCGGACTGTCAGCTGTCAATTGTCAGACCAATCTTTAAATTAAAAAAAAAAAAAAAAAAAAAAAAAAAAAAGGGGGAATGAGGGGGGAATGAGGGGGGAATGAGAGGAAAAAAAAAAAAAAAAAAAAAAAAAAAAAAGATACCTCGACATGATGATTGGCGAGCAATCGACGCGACCAAGAGCCAAGACTATGTTACATTCAGACAAATGGAAAAAAGTTTTAAAGATCAGGAGAATGTCCAATTAAATCAAAGATTAACGTGGATCAGCAAACAGGGAAAGTGATCTTACGACTCATTTGTTGACGCGACAAGGACCAGCAAACGCTTGCAATCTTTGGCATCATTCCTTTAAAAGGGAGGGAAAAAAATTAAAAAAAAAAAAAAAAAAAAAAGGTAGAAAGCTTTAAATAACATTTACAGCATAGATGGATTCATTCTGTCATCAGGGTCAATATGAATGAATATGAATGTGTACATACGAAATCAAAATGTGGGCATATGGAGTATCAGTTCCTTCGGCATCCACAGGTACGGTTGCTTTGACCATTCCGCATTCATCCTCAATGCGCTTGATCATGATTCGCATAATAGCATCTTTTTAAGAGATTTGTAATTTTTTTTTTTTTTTTTTTTTTTTTTTTTTTGCAAGGATAGTAATTGGTTATTGATGAGTGGATAGGATGGAAGAAGGCCAAGCAGATGAGACTCACCTCCCAAGGCGCGAGCATGGGCTTCCTGATATTCTCGATTCTTTGCCTTCAAATCAAACACGTATTGTTTCCCTAATGGTTCATGATTGTACGAATGATGATGAGGGCAAGGATTTAGTGGACATGGATTTTAATATGGTTTTATTATTTTTCAGGAAGAGAAAAAAATAAAAAAAAGTACGTGCAAGATGTACGTATGTTGTATTTTCACACCTGACTCGTCAATGAGATGACCGTGTTCATCGATGGAGTACTTTAATTCCTCAAGGGTCTCTCCAAAGGTAGGAGGAGGAGGTCGCTTGATGCGGCGGCGATACATACTCCAACGTGGTTAGATAGAGAAGAGGGGAGAAAAGAAGAAGAAAAGAAAAGAAAAGGGGGATGAATGAATGAATGACTTGCTGTTGTTGTTTGATGAGTTGATTAGTGTTGATGAGTTTCGAAACAATAAAAAAAAAAAAAAAAAAAAGAAAAGGCCGTCACATTATCACATTGAAATGATTGAAAAGTCTGTTAGAATTAAAAAAGGAAGACGTGTGCCCTGAAAAAAAAAAAATTTTTTTTTTGTTGTTGCATGGACATGGACATGTTATTCTTCAAGGGCTCTCAGGCTCTCATATCCTTAATACAGCTGTATTATATATAATAATATGACATGTAGAATAAAAGAGAAGAAAAGAGAAGAAAAGAAAAGATTGTTAGAATAAAATGTCCCTTGGAGAGGATCAGCTTTGGAACCAGAAAGTAGGGGGGAAGGGGGAGAATGGATGGGCAGGGTGTATGGGATGAAGAGTACGTTGGTCCATGTGATTGCTGAAAATGGTTCTTTCATGCCAACACAATGATATGCATTCTAGATGCAAATATTTTATATTTTATTCCAAATAAAAGGATCAATAATAAAAAAGGAGAAGAGATCCCAAAAAATCAGTTGGCGCGCGAAATAAAAAAAAAAAAAAAAAAAGGAACTATCGCATCACTTGCATGATTTGATTTTTATGAGTAAAAAAAAAAAAAAAAAAAAAAAAAAAAGTAAAACAGAGTTTAGACTTTTTGTTAAAACAATCAATTCAGTCAGTCAGTCAGTCGATGCATCCTTCTTTCTTTCTTCTTGTTCTTCTTCTTGTTCTTGTCCTTTTTTAGTTTCTGTCCTTCCCTTTCGTTGTCTTTTTCTCTTCTTCTTTCCCCCCCTTTTCATCTTTACGCTAGTCCACTTTTCACATCAGACTTTGCCTCACTCCTGCCACTGCCACTACTACCACCACCACCATCACCACTTTTTTTTATTTTTTTTATTCTCATTGTTCATTGTTCATTGTTCATTGTTCATTGTTCATTGTTCATTGTTCATTGTTCATTGCTCATTGTTTCAACTGTTGACAAAGGTATTTCATGTTTAAGCTCTTTAATACTCTGCACAAGTAACAACAGCCAAAAGAGACTGCCATGTTCTTTATTTCATCTTCCTTTTCTCTTATTCTCTTATCCTCTCTTTCTCTTTTTTCTTTTAAAAGGAAAGGATGGTAGGGGATGTTATAATTTGGTGTTATCAGAACTGGGTTAGGGAGAAGGGATGGGGGCATGACAGACACCCAAAAATGCCCTTTTAAATTTTTTTTCTAATTATTTGTTTGTGCTGAGTATTTTTTTCTTTTGTCCACAATTTGGTTTTTGGTTCATAAACACTGCCTATCTGTGTGTGGGTTGCATTTCTTTTGCATCTGCGGTGTTTTTATTTTATTTTATATATTTATATTATTATTTCTATTGTCTTCTCTTCTGCTCATCAATATCATTGCTCTTTTTTTATTTTTTTTTATTCCTCTCCTGCCCTTCTTTCCTTCTTCTCTCTTTCTCTTTCCTTCTCTCTTTCTCTTTCCTTTCTTTCTTTCTTTCTTTCTTTCATTCTCTCATTCTTTCATTCTTTCATTCTCCTCTCCTCTCCTCTTTTGTTTTATTTCACCAACCCAACAGTTCATACATCGGATCCTGTCCCCTCTCTCTCTCTTCCATTCTCTTATCACCATCACCCATCACCATCACTTGTTCCTCATCAACCCTTTTTTAGCTTTTTTTTTTTTCTTTCTTCCTTTGCTCTGTCTTCGCTCTGTCTCGCATCACTGTCTTTTAATTATTATTTTTTTCCTTCATTCGTATGTGAGTGCTCATGACGGATTCCACTTGCTAATCATTTCTTTTATTACTATCATTATCAGTATTATCGTTATTACCACTGTTACTTTTTTTTTTTTTTTTTTGTTTTTATTTTTTTTTATGTATATGTTATTCATATCATTATCATTATTATTATTTTTATTACTATTGCTATCATGATGATCATTACTTAATCCATGGCAACTATACATGACCATGACCATCATTTTAAGTATATACTTGAATGCGTTGCTTTTTTTTTTTTATTTTTTTACTATTATTATTATTATTATTATTATTATTATTATTATCATTATTATCATTATCTTTAAAGATGTCTGAAAAGAGAATGTAAAAGACGGGTGTGGATGGGTGGTCCAAATCTTGATGTTTAGTTTGGTCAAACAACCACCCAAACAAAACAACAAAGAGCATGACTTTATTTGAGAATGGGTCCTAGAGTTTTTTTTATTTTTTGTTGTTGTTGTTGTTGTTGACCAAGAGAGAAATGTTTGTATTATTTGATCACACATTACGTTTGGACATTCAATTCAAACTGTGCTGTGGGTAGTTTAAAAATTTCAAATTGGTTTATTATTATTCAACTCGACTCAATCGGATTATACAGATTTATATTTTTTCTTTCTTTCTTTCTTTCTTTCTTTATTATTATCTTTGTTTAAACTGAATATCAAACTTAATTTCATTCACTCCCTGTTCGTAACCGTTTTTTTTTTTTTTTTTTTTTTTTTTTTTTTGTTTTGTTTGTTTATATGCATTCGCTTTCCTTTTTTTTCCTTTCTCTTCTCTTCTCTTCTCTTCTCTTCTCTCTCTCCTCCATCCTTCCCTTCCACTCCTCACATCTCTTTTGTCTATCCTTTTTGGATTTTGTCTATTGTAAAACGTGTATGTGCGTCGCCTCCTTCTCTCTTCTCTCTCTTTTTTTTTTTTTTTTTTTTTGTCTGTCTTTTCTTTGGTCTTGAACTGTGTCCCTGTTGTACGGATAAAAAGTGCGATCCTCCCGCCCTCTTCCCCCTTTTTTTTTTTTTTTTTTTTTTTTCTTGTTTCTCTTCCCTTCTGTGCACATTCACAAGACAATGCAGCGCCATCATCAACAATGAACCCTTGCGCGGTCTTTTTTTTTTTTTTTTTTAACCTCTTCTTTTAGTCCGTCCTTGATGCAATCATCATATTTTCTTCCATTGACCATGATTTACACTTGTTCATCTTGATTGGTGCGCGACTATTTCTTTATTCTTTAGTCTTGTTTCTCTTTTTTTTTTTTTTTTTTTTTTTTTTTTTATGCATTACAAAGCTTAGTCGATTCATTATCGTTCGAGTGTGATTTCCATCCTGATGAATCCTTTTCTGTGCATCATTGATCTCTTTCTCAATCTATTTTTTTTTTCTTTCTTTCTTTCTTTGAACCTTCGTTTCAGTGCTATTGTCTGTTCTTCTCCCTAATCTATTTTATACTTCTTGTTCTTGCTCTCAAAATAGAAAATCGTTTTTTTTTTATTTTTTTTAATTATTGTTGATCGCACACTCACACGAGCCATCGACGCCAACAGAAACAGAAACAGAATCAAAACCAAAAATCAAATTCACCAAAACCAAATGCACCAACAGCCATACCAACCGCTCCCCATCCATCCACAACAGCATCCTTATCCCCCACACCCACACCCAGACATGGACCCGCACCCAATGCACTCATATCCCCCTCAACCCAGAGCCTCTTCCCACTCCAGGTCCCACTCTCGCTCAAACTCGGGTATCTATCCTCCACATGGCCAGTTTCCTCCCATGCCACCACACGATGGATTCCCACCTTACCACCAAGCTCCCTATCCTCCGCCCCCTGTCTCCATGATGGCCCCACCAGAATCCGTAAACATCGATAGGCATTCACGCTCACACTCCCAGTCAATGTCCAGTATCCATCAGTCCCCTCCAAACGGATATCGTACTTCCCCACGTATGCCCAATCTAGATCCCCATGGATGGTCTGCTCCTCCTCCTTCTCTTCCTCCTCAGCACCATTCCTCCTTCATCTCTCCACCTCCTCCTCCTCCTCCTTCAGATCACCATCTTCATCAGCGTCCCTCACATCATCCTCATCCATATCATGTCACATCTCCCCATCGATCCCACTCACGCACTCCTTCCTATTCACATTCTCGATCTCACTCTCTTTCCCAACCTCCGTTCGCTCCTCAACATCCTATCCAACCCTCACCCAGACATGCCTCCCCTTCTCTCTCGACCACCGCTCCTCGGTATGTTCAAGAAGCTTATCCAGACAGGGTCGATCCAGTACGTTTCCCCCCCGTACCTCAACAGCCTGCCATCTCAACCGTACCCCCCGCCTCCGAAACACAACGGACACCCGTCGTAGAGGACGAAGACGAGAATGATGGAGAGATCATCTTGGATTCCACATCTGGTCAACCTGCAAATGGACAACCAGATGAAGAGTCTATCGGCTCCATCAAGTGTCCTGACTGCGGTAAACTATACAAACATTCTACCTCCTTGTCAAAGCATCGCTGGGAGCACTCCATGTACTGGAAGGTAACGAATTTTGAAAATCTTTTTTAAAAAAAAAAAAAAACCTTACTTGTTTATTATAATTTTACTAATCCAATCATGGAACATCATAATTGCCTTTTATAGTCTGCTGCCAAATTCTTATTGACCAAGCATCAACAAGTCCAGATGATGGAGGCAGCCTCCATTCTTATGGGTATTGAGGGTCATGGCGAAACTGACCCGGATCCGATTGTCAGCATGTATGTCAAGCAGCGTGGCCAGCCTGTCACAGGTCCCTCCACTGCTGCCTCTGCCTCTCCTCCCCCCTCAATAAAGTCGCTCTCGATCTCTCCTCCTCCCATGCCTGAGCGCGTGGTGATGAAACAGGAGCCCTCTTCAACAATGATGAGTCCTCCGACGCTCCATGGTAGGATGACAAACATGGGTACGAGACACTCCGTCACCTCTACCACATCCTCCGCATCCTCAATGTCCTCTACACCACCTTCCCTGGCTCCTGATGATGAAAGTATTGTCGAAGTCGATGATGAGTCCCTGATGTCCGTACCTCCCCATTTCCGCCATCAACATCAGCACCAGCACCAGCACCAGCATCAGCATCAGCATCATCAGCGTCCTTCGCATCATCAGATGCCCCCAACCATGGACAATGGGCAGAAACATGTTGATCCACAGTTTTATCAACATGATCCCCGTTATGCTCCTTATCCTCACCCACATCAGCAAGGGCATCCTCTTCCACAGCATCCGCAGTCCTATGCTCCCTATTACAATGATCAACATTAAGATCCATAGTCTTGTTTAACCAATCATTTTTCATTCATTTGTTCTCTTCTCTTTTTTTTTTTTTTTTTTTTTTTTTTTTTTTTTTGACCTTCTGCCTCAATTTTTGGTCAACTTGTGCATGTACATATCACTTTTTCATCACTTTTGTCAACCCATCATAACATACTTCTTTTATTCGTTTATCTTTCATTTTTTTTTTTTTCAGAAAATAATAATAATAATAAAAAAAGATGAAGTGCTCCTTTTTTTTTTTTTTTTTTTTTTTTTTTTTTCTCTTCATATTTCTTCTACAAATTTAATGAATTGATAGTTTCAACACTTCATTTTTTATTTTTATATTTTTTTTTTTTTTTTTTTTTTTTTCCATGCTTCTTCCTTGAATATCTATGTATATATAATCTTCTTCATATAGTACGATCCCTGAACATCCTCATCTATGCCAACAAGTCTTTGACAAACATCTCATAGTTGACATTTCCATTGCTATCCACCACAGCGCCCGAAAGGAAGGCATCAATCTCCTCCGGACTCAATACCTCGCCCATGCTTGTCAAAACTAGAAGCATGCAACAATGTCCAGGAAGAAGATAAAAGAGGAGGAAAAAATATATTAGGAACTCTTTTTCTTTTTCCTTTTTCTTTTTTTTAAATAAAAAAGTAAAATAAAATACATATTTTGTTAAATACCATGGCGAAGTTCTGTGGCTGAGATAGTCCCGGTGTTATTGGGATCAAATGCCTTAAAGCCATCAATCAGTTCTGCAGCCGTTCCTGCAGGTTTAAATCCATCAGGGCGCAACGCGACTTTTGTGAAAGATTCAAAGTTCATGATGGTGGAGCCTATATATATATATATTCGTTAACATTGATAAACATTATGGATAATCATGTTTTTTTTTTTTTTTTTTTTTTTTTTTTTTGGATCAAAGTGCGATTTGGTTAGTTTCAAGAGATAATACAAGTCTATTTTACTTGTTTTATCTACTAAGGCTGAACAACGCTTAAAAAAAAATATACAGGTACGTATAAATATATATAAATATGTAATATACCTGAAGGATCAGCCTGGGCGATCAATTCTTGGATTTCAGCTTGAGTAGGGTTCTGACCAACAGAGCGCAACAAGTCACCGAGCGAGCTAGTGGGGACGTTACCTGTGCCCTTGCGATCAAACAAGTTGAACGCATCCTTGAGTACTAAAAACGTATGAAAAGAAAAAAAAAGAGGGATCCAATATTAATAATATAATCATAGTCATAGTCATAGTCATAGTCATAAAAAAAAATTAGAGGTAAGTCGAGATGTAAGTTGAGTATTCCTGTCTCTGCCTTCTTCTCCAAGTATTCGAGGTAACTTTTTTTTTCTTTTTTCTTTTTTCTTTTCTTTCTCTCTCTTTTTTTTTTTCTTTGTTGAATAAAAAAAAAAAAAAAAAAAAAAGAGAGAGAGAGAGAGAGAGAGAGGTGTTCTTTCCAAATATCGTTTTCAGATTGTCGGTCTATTTTGGATCCCATGATAAAGTAAAGTGCCTCTATTGTCTACTCTGTGTATCATTACCCTTTGTCTGATCCTTGTTTGCTGCAGCCTATTTCAATCGAGAAAGAAAAGGATAGAAAATAAAAAAAAAAAGAAAAAAGAAAAAAAGATCATCAAGGACCCCCATTGGTTAAAAGATTTGTTAATGGACAGCTGCATAGACCAGTGAGAACAAAAGAAAATAAAAAAAATAAAAAAAATAGAAAATAAAAAAACAAAAACGCATTCGAGTAGCACGTACCATTATTGGTATCGATTAGTGTGAAGATTGAGATGAAATGTTTGCACGTTGAAGATGAGTAAGTGGAATTACGAGATGATGAAAAAAAAGAAAAGAGAAAAAAAAAAAGAAAAAAAAAGGGGGGGGGGGCGATGGAGGCGTGTGTGTGTGCAACCTTATCGCGTAGCACGTGACTTTTAAAGCGCGTTTTGTGCGCGTGAACCCTGGGCCTTGGCCACACACCTGTCCACCTGCATAGCATTTTGTAACACTTTCCATCCAAAGTAAACGTCTCTTTGTCTGCATGCACAACGCTATGTGCTATGTGTGCTCTGTGGGCTATGTATCACCGATTTTAATTTTTCGCCAAGAAAAGAAAAAAAGCAAAGAGAGAGTAACACATGAAGAAGAGAAAAGAGGAAGGAGGGTGATGTTGGCGAAGAATATTACGTGCCAGCGCAACTTTTTGCTTGGCTCATTGAAACACCTTCCCTCTCTCCCCCCAACAAAGGTTAATAGTTTTCTATTTTTTTTTTTTGTAATGGGCAAACTTCAAAGTAAACATTCAGGAATATAAATATAAATCATATTATTGATATTTTTGTCAATGGGTACATTAAATTGCTCAGCACATACAGGATCATGTGGGAAGTGAATAACACCACACCCTTTTTTTTTTTTCTTTGGGTCGAATCACATCTTGTGGGCCATCATCATGCTTCGCCTCTGCTCCTTTTGGTGCGGTTAACTATTTCATGCTTCTACTGCACCATGCAGGCAAGAAAAAAAAAAAAAAGGGGGGGGGTGTGGACTCTTGAAAGTAGGAGTAGGAAACGGAACCAACTTTTTTTTGAATGTTTCTTACCTCATTTTGTTTCGTTTGAAGTCTCTTCTTCTTTCCGTTACTTCTTTTACTTCTCTTACCTTTTTTTTTTTTTTTTTTTTTTTTCTTTTCACGTTCATTCATTTCTCATTCTTCTTTTTTTTTTTGTTCGTACAACATCAATTCAGCTTATATTTCTTCATACACAAACATAAAAAAGAAGTACTATTTCTTACAACTCGTCTCAAGCGAACACAAACCTGTACCATAGTTCAAAGACTGATCAGCCTGCCTTTCTGTTAGTCATTCTTTCCTAAATGCAGAAAAAGAATGGTGGTTATGTGCCCCTGCATAACAATGACTCTGACCAACCCCCACAAAGTCAACAGGAAGACGAAGAACCTTCACACCACAGTAGCAATGAAGAAAGTGATAGCCCCACTCCACAAAGCCGCGGTCAACAACCTCCAGTTCAAGGATATTCACACTCCCAAGTCATTGTCACACCAAGTGCTCAAAGTCAATCTGTGGATCAAACCAAGGACAATAGCGATGACGGCAGAAATCAAAAACCACAGGAGCAGCAACAGCGGTCGAAAGATACCCAACAATGTTTTTTAGATTCGACTGCGCCTGCGTCTGCGTCCACGCTTTCAGATACAACTCGCCCATTTCCGCACGCCACCGTGTCTGCACCAGCTGCACCCCAGTCAACCCAATCAAACGTGTCATCCAATCTACCTTCGCTTCATTTTCCACGTTTCGGAGCCAAACGCAAGAGTCTTGGCAACTCTGCCATGAGTGACGCTGGATCAAGTTCTCCTTATGCCCGTTTCGCAGTCTCTAAATCTCTGACTGGTACCACTACTGGTGTCTTCAGTAACAGCAACAGCAGCAACAATCGCAATCACGACAGTAGTAGCAATATAGCCAATATGGCCCCTGAGCTAGCCAACATTCGACCGAAACAGCGCCCATATACTACACATTCAGGACCGCGGGGAATTGAAAAATCTCAGAAACAAGAAGTCTTGCGAGAGATTCGTCCTGACCCACATAATCTCCCAGAGGAACTGCTGAGGGAACAGGCTCGCAGTGGTGCAGCAGTAGATGCGCTTTACCAACAGCAACAGCAACAGCAACAGAATGAGGTTCATCCTCAAAGCAGCCCTGGCAGCGGTATCGGCAGTCATGGCCATGCAGCTAGTGGAGAAAGAGGAACACTCCTCGGAGCAGGGGATGGTCTTGGGCTTGGAATCGGCTTGGGTGGGAAAGCAAATGCAACACCTCATTCCCGCTGGGGTCGACGACCGATCCGAAGAAAGAAAGGTGTACCGAGTACTGGACTGGGTAAAGAGAATGATCAACGAGTGATTCATTCGTCTGTGTTTTTACCTGTCCATGTATCAGTTGTAAGTCCCAAAATATTTCAAAAAAAAAAAAAAAAAAAAAAAAAAATAGCAGTCTGTCATTGGGAAATTCAGACATTTGTACATGCAAGGAACGTTTGGCTGCATGTTTGGTCCCGTAGAAGGCACAGAATACCGCTTTTCATGCCCAAAAAAAAAAAAAAAAAAAAAAAAAATTCAGGATAGGCCTGGCTGAAATGCTGATACACAAGTCTTTAAGGATAACTGTTGACGCACATACATTTTTTTCCTTGGTGCGGTAAAATAGCCTATGACTCCCCCGCCTGCATTGACACCAGATCATGCAGAGCCTATGACCAGCGAGCGATTTGTTGCAATCGTAGACTCTGTCAAAGAAGCGATCCACTCTGGAATTCAGCCATTAAGAATTGCTCAGGGCTCATCAGGGTCCTACTTTTGCAGGAACGTGGAGGGCAAGATTGTCGGAGTTTTCAAACCCAAGAACGAGGAGCCTTATGGTCAACTGAACCCCAAATGGACAAAGTGGATCCATCGAAATTTGTTTCCATGTTGCTTCGGGCGTAGCTGGTAAAGATAGGACAATCATATCAATGACGTGTATGGAAAAAAACCTGTTTTCAAAAAAAAAAAAAAAAAAAAAAAAAAAAAAAGCTCATTCATGCTTTACTTTGTAATCGTTAGTTTGATTCCGAATTTGGGATACATTTCCGAAGCAGCAACATCGCTCGTGGATAGACGGCTCAAACTCAATATTGTCCCCAGTACTGAGGTTGTTTGGCTTTCTTCTCCAGCTTTCCACTATGACTATCTGGACAGACGTGCTGCCAAGATAACCAAAGGTGCAAAACCTTTGCCAGATAAAGTTGGAAGCTTCCAGCTCTTTATGAGTGGATTCAAGGATGCGAACCTATTTATGAGAGATCATCCTTGGCCAATAGAATCAGCTATAACTACATCAGCACTACCGTCATTGCCAGGACCTGTAGAAGATGCAAACGGAAAAGGGAAACGTTCTTCCTCAGCTAGCATACGCAATGGTCACCAGGATCATAGAGACAATACAGATGGTGCGAGCGTTCATAACGATACTATAGGGTCAGCATATAGTGGCTTTGTAGGTGGAGCTAATCAAGGGACTGGTCGACCTGGTTTTAATTGGACACCAGCATTGCAGCAACAGTTTAGAGAACAATTTGAGAAGATGGTTATTTTAGACTATCTTATCCGCAACACAGGTAAAGCGATGGTGCAGCAGTGTAGAGCAAGTTGGGTGGTGTTGTGGATATGACGCATTGTAGGACCGTAAATTGATACATAGCCTTGTAATATCCTCATCTTGTTTACAAAACTAGACCGCGGACTTGATAATTGGATGATTCGATATTGTGAGAAGGAGGGGATCTCGATTGTTGCGGGTACTCAGAATGCAGGAGGTCAGAAGAGCAATCTTCAAAACCAACAACAGGCAGAAGAATCGCGCCGTAGCTCACGTGTAGTTGATTTATTAGGACTCCGTTCCGATCGATCTCCAAGCAGTTCTTTGCGTGAAACGTTAGGCGGTGCAACAGGCCGTAGCAGCATGTTGGCCACGCCTCCGGGAACGCCGCCACGGTCAAGCCTCTCCCGAGGTCCATTTGGTATAGAATCGCTGCAAGACCATGCAACTCAGGATGAGACTGAAGCAGCAGGAAGGAGAAGCTCTGTTCAACCCAAAGCTAGATCATCCAATGAAAGTGTCAAAGATAGTAAGATGACACCGACGGATCTCCCAGGAACTATTGAGTCATATTACGGATCCACGCATATCCACGTAGCAGCCATTGACAATGGTCTGGCTTTTCCATTTAAACACCCTGACTCTTGGCGTTCATATCCATATGGATGGCTCTTCTTACCTCGTGCGTTGATCGCTCAGCCTTTTACTAAAGCCACACGCGATCATTTCCTACCTTTGCTCTCTTCGCCTATGTGGTGGAGAGACACAATTGCAGATTTGAGGAGATTGTTCAGTATTGATACCGATTTTGATCAGGGTATGTTTGACAAGCAGATGGCAGTCATGAAAGGACAAGGATGGAATATTGTGGAAACACTCAAGAATCTAGATCAGGGGCCCATGGATCTTTGTCGACGTGTAGCCTTGGTAGTGTGGGATGAGGAGGTGACATTGGAAGCCGGAATAACAGCATCTATGTTGACGCAATACCAGCAACAGCTTCAAGAGCAACAGGGGCTGACCATGAAAGGAGGTGGTACAGAAGGCGCCAGAGGGAGCAGTATATATGGACAATCATATACAAGCACACAGCCAAAGGCTATGATGATGGATCCTTCTGGAAGAGGCAGTAGCTATAGTCATTACGGTAGTATCGTGACTATCGGCGATCGATTATCCAATGTAAAAACACTCTCGATGTCATCAACAGCTGTTGGCGAAGGAACACCGTTCCTTGCAAAATCGCATGATCAGCATTTGCATTCGTTATCCAAGAAGGGGTCTTTGCCGCACTTAGTGATCAACATGGATAACGAAGGCAATAATGGGGATAGAGGCTCGCAGCCACATAAGCACGACAGTCTGCGACAGGTGGTCAGTGATGGAGAGTATGAGTTTGATGATGGGGATGAGGATGAGGATGAGGATGAGGACGAGGATGAGGACTATGACGCATTCTCATACGATGAAGATGATGATGTTTTAGGAGAACTTGAGGAGCAGGCTTTATCTGACCGTTCACACAACGTTCTGCAAACGCAAGCGGCTCCGGGTATGG
The DNA here is from genome assembly GCF_002105155.1 of Lobosporangium transversale. Taxonomy (NCBI): domain Eukaryota; kingdom Fungi; phylum Mortierellomycota; class Mortierellomycetes; order Mortierellales; family Mortierellaceae; genus Lobosporangium; species Lobosporangium transversale. Next base: position 1,538,503 of record NW_019028979.1, read on the forward strand.
TCTCCATTGATATGACGCTCACAGATCCTGAAGCAGCACAAACTCTTGCTCAAAGTCAACGGCGCCGCCAGAGTCACCAGAGCGAAGGAGGTGGTGGGCGATCGAGACGGAGCCGGCAACGCAGAATGAGCGAAATAGCTCATGTCGAGGGGGAGTCATCTAAAGCTACCTCATCGAGCCAGAACGCAGATTTGGATTCATCCAAGAGGGACCATCGTCGAAGTAGGACTGAACAAGGTGCAGGAACCATCAGGTTCGATAGTTCTGTCACGGTGTCACCAAATAATGTCAAAGGAGTGAATAGTACCCATGACGAAGCGGCAAGAACAAGTCTATTGCAGCTCTCATCTCCAACCAAAAAGTCAGCTGATGTTAAGAATCCATTCGAATCACCAGAGTATATTATCACACATGGAGCACCACCACCAGATCAAGAACCAGAACGCGGTCGAGGATATTTTTCGCGCAGCTATGGGGCTGTCTCGTCGTCGGCGTCGCCCAAAAACAGTGGTGATTCAAGCTCAAGAGGAGGAGAAAGAGATCGTCTAAGCGAGCGACCTAGATGGGCAGATCGACTCCGAAGAGGATTAAGCTTCGATGGTCATCTGCTAGTCGGAGGAATTGGTCAAGTCGCAAGGAGAGAGCGTAAACTGAGAAAGCAAAGACAACGAGAACGGGAGCTGTTTGAGCAGCGTGTAGTCCTTATCGAGAGGATTGAGCCCGTGACGAAGAATTTGCCTTACTTTACATGGTGGTAGACTTTGTAAAAAAAAAAAAAAAAAAAAAAAAAAAGGCTTTTTTTGTTGGCATCTTTTCTTTGTTGTTTATTCATTCTGTAGATTAAAAGCTTTTGTTTTTCTATCAAGCATAACTAACTATTAAAACATATGCTTCTGTATACAATAAGATTGTCGATGCCAGTTATTCTGGATTCTCTTGCACAGCCACTGGCGTAATAAAGACCAAAGGACCAAAAAAAAACATTTATTGTCATTACACTCGTACCACCTTACTTCACTTTTACGCCGCACTTTAAGAAAATGAAGTCTATTTTCTGGTGTACCAGAAAGAAGATATGGCATTAATATTAATGTAAAAAACGAAAGATAGGGGTACCAGATTGATTTTTCAATGGCTTGAAAGAGTATTTTTGAACCTGGTTGGATCCAAAACACAAAGATGAAAGGACTAGAGAGTGGAAAAAAGGGTGGATAGAGGAAGCTTCCTATTGCTAGTTGCGGCTCCTTGGTAATTTGTGTCATAGGAATGATAGGTTATTGCTGCAAAAAAAAAAAAAAAAAAAAGGACCTTTTGACTATTTGCTCATATGCATGAACCCATGAAGACAGGAAGGAAAGAAAATACCTGTAACAATATAGACATGTACAGTAGTCTCCTTGCGTGTAGATGGTCAAAGAGAAAGTTTTTTTTATAAAAAAGAGGTGCTTAAAAGTATATAAATATTTTTATATTTCTATATGCATTCATGTTTGAAAGAGAAGAAAAAAGGAAAAAGAGCTATTATTGAGTTAAATTTTTTTTTTTTTTTTTTTTTTTGCGCCACTGATCATGTCTAACATGTTTAATACCAAATATCATTTGTATACATGTCTGTACATGTGTTCAATGAAACCTACATCGTTACTGTCTGCTCTGCCCCCAGTGCCTTCAAGCATCTGTGAATCAATGTATCATCGTATGCGTGCAATGTGCCCTGGTCCCAATTTGTCGTTGCAATTATCATTCAGCAATATGATTCGCGCATGCCAAATTTAGATTTCATGGTTACTCTTCACAATTCTTTCAGACTTTGACCTGGCCTGACTTTGACTAGTGCAGCCTTCCTCTTCTCCCCCCTTTTTTTTTTTTTTTTTTTACTTTATTTATTTTTTCTTTGGCCTTGTTTCCATGAGGTTAATTGATTATAATCTTGTATTAATTAGTGGATAAACAACGAGTGCTGGGTAGTCATGTAAAAAGTATATTCTTTTAGGACGAATAAGATATACTCTGTCAATGTTCCATGTTATACCTTATTTTTATTTGGGTGGGAGAAATTGTTGTTGCAGACCGTCAGGGCAGGGCAAAAAACAGACAGTCGTTTTGTCTTTTTATTTTCCTTCCTTTTTTCCTTTTCCTTTCCTTTTACTCTTGATTTCTCTTCCCCTCTTTCCTCCTTCTCTCTTTGTCCTTCTTTGTCCTCCTCTCTCTCTCTCTCTCTTTCTTTCTCTCTCTCTCTCTATTTTAATAATAGCTATTGTTTAATCTTGTGTCTTAGTTTCATTCCTTTTTTTTTTTTTTTTTTTTTTTTTTTTTTTTCTTTTTCTGTTTTTCATTCCAATTAGATTCATTACTTTAAAGGTATATGATTCCCTTCCTCATGATCACCTGCTCCTATACTCTTTCTCTCACTCTTCTCGTTCTTTCAAAATGATCTGTCGTTAGTCTGCTGGAAAGGCTGTTTTGACCTCAATAGAGAATCTAGACCTATAAATTCTTTTTGTCCATCCAGACCAGGTCCTTTAGACCAATTTTCTTTAGTACATGTCTGATGTGCATCCTTTCTTTGTCTCATGTCCCATGCCCCATCATCATTTCACAATTTCAGTGTCATCGCCACCATTACTGCACCCTTGCTCTGTACGTTACACTTATCTATTTTTTCTTTCAGGACAAAACAAACAAACACAACTTTCGTACATTCTTTCATCAAGGGAAAAAAAAAAATGTTTGTGCCATATAGTGATTGATTGTTACTGTGGTCGGTTGGTTGGAGCATAGCCAAATAGCAATATAAAAGAAGGATAATGGGCGAGAAACCTGAATAATAATGTGACGGACACATGATCTGAGGTTGTCTTTGCTTTATTGCAATAGACATGGTTGTCTCATGTTAGTTTATCAATCCAACTCCGTCCCTCTTGTGAAGCTTTAGTTTTGATTCGTCTCTTTTTTTTTCCCATCTTCATCCCTCTAACTGTCTACAAGCACCATTTTGAACTTTTTAACTAACGGTTCTTTTTCCTCTGTGCCTTTTTTAGCGTCTAAACTTGTGATAATGCAGTTCAAAAAATCATCACTTGTCCTTCTGGCGTTCGTCCTCCTGGCTGTATCTGTGAATGCTCAAGAACCTTCAGCATCACAGGATCCTTCAAATCCCACAACCTCACCCGCTACTTCACCTGCAGCAACCACGCCTGCCACCACCACTCCAGCAGGCGAACCCACTTCACCTATCATTGGCATTCCTAGTGTTGTTGATCCAGGTCCCACTTCTCAACCAACAGCGGCGCCTCATACATCCAATTCCGCCAATCCGGGCCTTCCTAAACCCAAGCCAACAACTCTCGTACCCGGTGCAAGTACATCATCGAATTTGTCACCGACAGGGTCTACATCAGCAGCCCAACCCACACAAACCAAGAAGGAATCGAGTGGCTCATCAGGTGATCTTCTCGCTGCTGGTATTGTTGTTGGATCGATCGTCATTGCTGCTGCCATTGGAATCTGGGTTTTCCGAAAGTGGAAGCTTTCTGTAAGTCCAGTATCATTTTCTAAATTTGTCCATTTATCCATTTATCCATTATTCTGTTCCAGCCATGTTTTCAAGGTTGATTGACCAGACTCTATTTTTTTTTTTTTTTTTTTTTTTGGATACATCGTTATAGCCTTCTCGAAACTTCCAATCCAAGATTCGTGGCGATGATTATCAGGACTACCCTCGTAGCTACGAGTCCGACACTGTGTTCTTGCGCAACCTAGGAGATCAACCTTCTGAGCCTGCACCTGCCAAATCTCCATACAACGCCGGAGGCTCATTGCCCGCGGATAACCAGCAATACTATGATTCGAACAACTATACCAATGATCAAGCTGCTGGATATGGTGCTCATGATGGATATGGCGGTTCTGCTCACGGTGGATATGATCATCAAACTGGATATGATCACCAAGACTATGGCCATGGAGGATATGACAATGCATACGCAGGTCGTGGTGATTATGCGGAATCGCAAGTTGGAGGCGGATATGGTAATGTTGGGGGTGGATATGCAGCCTCAAATGTCGGAGGTGGATATACGGCTCCGAATGTAGGCGGCGGATATGCTGCTTCTAATGTCGGAGGAGGATACCAACATCAAGGATATGACGAGTATGCCCGACGATAAGTCGATTAATAATAGCAACAGTAACAGCAACAGCAAGGACGCCGGTATTACATTTTTATTATTATTGCTGTCGTCAACAACTAGAGATAAAGAAGAAGAAAAAAAAAGAAAAAGAAAAAGTCCACTCGTTATTGCATTTTCATGAATCTCCTCATACTAAGCCAGTTTTACCATCCATCATGCATCCATTTCCACCTTTGCCCTACAGTCTCTGATGACGGTTAATGCACACTTTTTTTTTTTTTTTACCCTTTTTGGTTTCAGAAGCTGTATAAACACCCATATATACTGCAACAATTATATTTTATTATTATAAAAATAAAAAGCACCATTAATGACAAGGCTCATTTACGTATTGCTTCTTTTGACGTATCTTTTTTGTAGAAACTCTTACATTCAGAAGGAAGCTAAAAAAAAAATAAAAAAAATAAAAAAAGGTAGTTTACATGCCGCAGAGGACATCCGCAGCACACAAGTCACAAACAACAAAAAAAAAAAATCCTAGAAGCCACTGCTGCGGTCTATGGGCCCATTGACAAATATGTAATTTTTTTTATTTATTTCAACCCACTCAACCACCCACCCACTCTTTCTCCTTCTCCAACTCTTTCACTACATTGCTCATCCTTCATTTACTTACTTTACATATTCATTCTTCTTCGTCATGGCTGTTCGTAGGTGCAAAAAAACTAAAAAAAAAAAAAAAAAAAAAAATCAATGATAGTTTAGGTCTAAGTTTTTTTTTTTTTTTTTTTTACAAGCCATAAACACTGGCTTAATCTTTTTTTTTTTTTTTTTTTTTTTTTTGTGGAATGGACAACATTAAGGACATTGTGTTGCTTCAAACAGAAAAAAAAAAAAAAAATTCTCGACAGTATCAATAAAACGATGGTCGATTTTTTTTAACACGCATGTCCTACTATAACAGAAAAGAAAGAAAACTTACAAATCAATTGACCTTATTTTGTTTCTTACTTCTTATTCTTCAGGTGCTCAATTCGAAAATAATAACGAGATTGGCGTCTTTGCCATGCTCACTAACAGCTACTGCTTAGTTGCCATTGGTGGTTCTGAGAACTTTTACAGGTAATTATGATTATGATTAATATTGCCATTATTATTGTTGTTTTTTTGTAGAATGTAAGCATATCAAGGTTTTAAAAACGCAATATATATATATATTTTTTTTTTAAAAAAAAAAAAAAAAACTCCAACCTCATTATAGTGTCTTCGAAGCAGAGTTGAAGGATGTTATCCCTATTGTTCATACTAGCATTGCCGGTACTCGTATCATTGGTCGTCTCTGTGTTGGCAACAGGCATGGTCTTTTGGTTCCTTCGACGACGACGGACCAGGAACTTCAACACTTGAGGAACTCATTGCCCGATAGTGTTGCGATCCAACGTGTAGAGGAGAGACTTTCAGCGTTAGGGAATGTTATTGTATGCAACGACTATGTTGCATTGGTACACCCAGATATCGATCGAGAAACAGAAGAGATCATTGCAGACGTATTGAAGGTTGAGGTATTCCGTCAGACGATCGCAGATAATGTATTGGTGGGATCTTATTGTGCGTTGAGTAATCAAGGTGGATTAGTTCACCCTCATACCTCTATCCAAGATCAGGATGAATTGTCATCATTGCTTCAGGTGCCCCTGGTCGCCGGTACTGTGAACCGTGGTTCGGATGTCATTGGAGCAGGGTTGTTGGTGAATGACTGGTGTGCCTTTGCAGGTCTGGACACAACTGCAACAGAGTTGTCAGTGATTGAGGGCGTCTTCAAGCTCCAGGATAATGGTCCAAGTGCGATTGTTGAGGACATGCGTGATTCCTTGGTCGACTCAATGGTCTAAAAAAAAAAAAAAAAAAAAAAAAAAGAACTACACTTCACACAACGCCATTCAACTTTCCTCCAACTTGTAGATGATTCACTTGCAATAATAAAGATAAATTAAATATAAAAAAGCTGCATCTTTCCCACAGCTTTGATCGTCCGTTTATTTCCATGATATTATCAAGCGTTATGGTGAGAATCATCTCTTCCCACAACCCTTTTAAGACGAATTAATCAGGTGATGAAGTCCTTCGTCCTTTGTTATTTGTTACCTTTTTTTTTTATTTTGCTCATCTGGCCTTTTTGCATTTTTGAAAAATTTAATGGATACTCAAGACAGAGATAGAGTCAGGAGGAGGGGAAGGAACAGGCAAGACAACGATGATGCATCGTTAGGATCAAGTTCATTAACATTCCCACAGTTTCCTTCGGGCATGAATGCGTCTAATTCGTCCCCATTCACATCGCCATATAGACAACTGCAATTACAACAACTGCAACTACAACAACACCAACAACAACTGCAGCAGCAGCAACAGCAGCAGCAACAGCAGCAGCAACAGCAGCAGCAACAGCAGCACCAACAACAGCAGCACCAACAGCAGCAGCAGCACAAACAACAGCAATATGCCGATTGGGATGCATCGGTTGCACGGCAACTAGGCCAATATCTCTTTGGGATAATGAGCTATCTGTGGGAAACAATCATTGGATGTTTTTTGGTACTTCGCCCAATTTTTTCACTGGTCCTGGCAGTCGTGGTAGTCTTTCTGATAGTAGTAGCACTGGGCAGAGGTATATTCGCGTCAGTATGCAAAGTTCCGTTGGTTCCCATGATGTTACCATGTCCAGCAGTAGCAGCCACGGATACCTTTCAAGTGCCTGATTTTGCAGGCGTCATTGATGATAATGCATCGGCTCTTTTAACACTTTTAAATTCGATGAATAACTTGAATCCAGCGTTTATACCCAAAAAGATCAAAAACAAGATCAAAAGTAAAGGCCAACGCCTTTTTGGACGTAAGAGTAAAGAAGGGGGAGCGGCAGCAGGAACAAGAAGTATAACGACTACGAAGACGGCGACGACCACGGCGACGTCACACGCGGATGGTGGGCAACAGTATTATTACGGAGAAGGATTTGGGCAACCGGATATGAATGACAACTATGATATTCCAGAAGATTCGGGTTATAGTGGTAGTGAGGATGAAATGGAGGAGGATGATCCATATGGATTGAATGTCCATGCACGGGTCGGAGGACTGCCCTTACCCTTGTTATTGAAACGTTCTGAGATGGCGGTGGTGGATTTGAAGGTGGTGGTGAAGCATTCGTCGTTACCAGATCAATCAAAAGAGATGCTGGTACAGTTATTGGAAGTGTTTCATTCCCGAGCTGGGGCAACGGCTAGAAACATGCAGTTTTTGCAGTCTCGAGCGAACGGATGTGTTGATGGGTTGGTGGTTCGGAATAGGTATCTGATTGCAGAGTTGGATCGTTTGGAGAAGCAACTGGAAAAGAAAAATGGAATGTGGGATATGGTTTCAGATTTTTTTTCAGGTACCAATGGTAAGAATAAGGCGAGAGAGGGGGAGACAGTTCAGTCCCAACTGACTGTAATGGTTGAATTAAATATATAAGATCGCATGCTGAAAAAAAAAAAAAAAAAAAAAAAAAAAAAGATACCAAGAGATATTAAAATTGTTGACCTTGTTAATTAATCAATTAGAGATTCAAGTTAAGGCTGAGCGTAAGCTAGAGCAATTGTACAAGTCCACAATGGATGAGAGTCGTAAGCATGTCCAAGATCTTATTCTGCGGTCCAAAGAAGTTTTAGAGGGGTAAACGAATCAAGATGATTCCTCGAATTTTTTTTTATTTTTTTATTTTATACTATTCTTCTTTCTTTTAATATCTAGCCTGTTTCTTCATTTTCTTCTCTAGCCTGGATACACTTGATCAAACATTAGGAACTATCAACGACTTGATAACTCAGGAGAATCGGCAACAAAAGACTGCAAATGACGAGATTCTTGCGCAGCTGTGGACTATATTAGGTGGTAACCAAGTGGAGCGTGAACAATATCGTGAAAACTTGGAATTGTTACAATCTATGGATGTACAACGCAAAGCGATTTTTGGGCAGATCGAGGGTGCTCTTTACAAATTGACCAATTTTGAAGCCGACATGGGGGTTTTGCGTGAGAAGATTTTCAGCGCTTCAGTAGGAGCGACTTTTGAGGATGAATACCAGCATCATCATCAGACAGTTAAGGCGCCAAAAGAAGGTGAAGGAGAGAGAGTGGGAGCAGACTCATTCAGAGCTGGGCAGGCATCAATGCTTAAAGTGCATATTCAGCAGATTGAGCTTGTGACCCAGCGATTGAAAGCACGGAGCTTTCTGGCGGATACAATGAATAGTGGTCAAACGGGCACGGCGGGCCAAGGAAGAGGAGAGCGTTTAGGATAAGAAAAAAGATCGTGTATTGTGTCTATAATAAATTAAATTATGATATTGTGTAAGATCGTCAGGAGAATTACGTTTATAAACAACCCCAGCTGACTTGGAATTAATTTTATTTTGTGTTCAATGTGGCGGATGTTCTAAGGAAATATAAATATTTATATAAAGATGTGTGCGTTGAGCCATGACCAGAATGACAGTGCACCCAGCCCAGTTAATGTCGTTTTTCTTTTTCTTTTTCTTTTTTTTTTTTTTTTACACTTTCTCACGTTGTTTTGGTGCATTGAACAGGATACATGTATATACACCACAAGACGACTGAGCACCATGGGGTCCAGAGCCCATCAAATACATCGAGAGAGAGAAAGAGAGAGAAATAGAGAGAACCTTGGTTGAAATCAAAGAAGCAGGAACAGAGAAGGAAAGAAAGGTAAGAAAAGATGGAAAATACTAACCATCTCATCAATCCAATCTGGTCTTCCCCCAATCCCAGTTGAATCCAATCCAGTCACTTAATTAAATAAAAATAAAAAGTAAAAGTAAAAAGCAAAAATAAAAATATGTCAGGCCGTACATTGATGAAACGAATGAATTATTAATAAGAGATTAAAATATATTAAAAGAGAGAGAGAGAGAGAGAGAGGAAGAGAGAAAGAGAAAGAAAGAGCAAGAGCGAGGAGTAAAAAATGGATACGTTTGTGTTCATCGACGAAACAGACGGAAAATAAAATGATGCACCCTTTTTTTTTATTTTTTTTTTTATTACAGGAACATGGTTGAGATGCATGCAGATGCCCAATTGAACACTCTCTTTAAAAATATTTCTTTTACAAATGTCGGGGTGGAGTGGGTAGGCGACGGGAACGACAGACATGGTTCGTGGTTTGGTCCCTCGTTTACATGTAGCCCTGCTTGGTAGCCTTGTGGGAGTATCGAGTAGAATTTTTGACTTTTAGAGTGACATTTGACGAATTACAACGCACTGATCCAATTCTCTTTTTTTTATATGTGTGCGTGTGTGGTGTTGTTTCTTTTTCTCTTTCTCTTTTTTCTTTTTCCTTATTCTTGTTCGCCCCTTGCTCATTCTCTTCTCTTTCTCTTTCTTCTTCCTCTCTTTACTCTGTAACTCACTCTTATCGAGTGAGCAGCCAGCAGAATCCTTTACGACCCCATTTCGCTTCTTACATGTAATCGTATTAATTACTTGTCTTCTTTTTCTTTTACTTTCTTTCCTTCTACTCTTCCTTCATTTCTTTCTCATTCTTTTCGTAACTACCAAATACCCTTATTTTTCTTCACTTCTTCTTTGAGCCCACATTTATACGCACGCATTTCCATTCTTTCTTTTTTTCTTTTTTCCTAAATCAACATCTCTTCACTCCTAATCTTATTTCTTCATTGCTTCCATCCTGAATCTCTTACACTTTATTTGACACAATTACTCCATTTTTCGAGCTACATTCATTGCATAACTTTTTACAGATTAACGAAAAATAGCAACATCATGGCAGGTAAGAATTAATTAATTTAACAATTGTGATGAACTGTTATTGCTCATTAATAGGACAGAGCAAGGCGGGACAGGACAGGATAAGACAGGACAGAACAGAACAGGACAGGACAGGACAAACAAACAAACAAACAAAAAAAAAAAAAAAAGACAGTATATCATGGATCTTTATTACATGGAATGACAAAGCCAAGCAAGGGAAACCCCCTTGTTAATTGATGTCTCCTTACATCTTTTTTTTAAACAATTTGAGTAATACGCAGCCCAACAATCAAAGATATTTATTCACTATGACACTATGACGGAATTGCCTCGTGAACATTAGATCTGTCAATGTTTTTTTCTTTTTATCGGGTTCTAAAAAAAAATATTCATTTCAAATATTATCTCGACTGAACAAGTGGCGATTAATGATCAACAAAATCAATAAGAAAGACATCATAGAATCTTTTTTTTTTTTAAATTTTTTTTTTTAAAAAAAAAAAAAAAAAAAAAAAAAGGAGGGGGACGAATAGACTGGATCAAACAAGTATTCAGGACCAAGCAAAGTGTTAATGATGAATTGGTCAAGCAAGCGCCAAAAAAAAAAAAAAAAAAAAAAAAAAGATAATGGGTAGTTAAGGATACAGTAAAGTGAGAGAGAAATGAGATAGCAACTATGGCAAAAAACAGTGATGCGAACAGTCTTCATCTTTATCAAGGAGCAGCAAATAGATCAAAGATGATACTTTGATCCCAAAACTAGAAGACTTTTAATTGTGTGAAGACATAATCTTCTGGGTTTTTTTTTCTTTTTTTCCTTTTTTGTTTTTCTTCTATACTCCGTTACAACTCATCGGATAATTACATGGATTGAAATAAGGAGCAAAGACAACATAGCAAGGAAGAATCTGGATGGCTATATGACGCAGGAGTAGAGAATAGGATGAGACAAAGAGTCGTTTTAATATCATTTGGATGATGAGCATACTATTCAACAGGACATAAATATCTATTTATTTATATATACATGGACGTTTGGATTTTTTTTTCCCTTTACCAGAAATCTGTTAACCTCACCCCACATGTCACACCTGTTTGTGCGATCACACCAGCGATATTATGGTATTTTCTAACACTCACAATGGGATCTCACTCGTTAGATCTTGGTCTTTACTTTGGTGGAGAAGAGGACGATACACAACTAGATCAGGAAGATAAGAATCTCTCCTACCTTGAACTCTCAAACGAACAAGATGACTCGTATGATGTGATTGACACGGAGACACTGCTAGCAGAGATGAGTTCAGGTAAGTAGCAATTCGATATCTAAGTCTTTTCAGTGGACATAAGAACACACAGACACATAAAAGCATTATGGAAGTCAGACTATAGTACGCTTAATACTAACCTTAAAAGTATCGGATATTCTGATTTGAACTAATAGAGCCTAGTCAGAGGAGTAATGGAGAGCTGAATGTCGATACGGATGTGGTTCAGATGTTTGGCGATCCAGAACTGCCTCCAGTAGAGAAGGCGCGTCTGCTCTCCAAGAGTGATTATGACTTTCATCGGTATGAAATCTGGTCATCCTCAACGGTAGAGGAGATGATGGCAAAAAAAAAAAAAAAAAAAAAAAAACATGGATAAACCATAACGGGAGCTAATTCCGCTTTTTGCAACCTTGACTGATCGTCTATAGTGCCTTCCTTGCAAGAGAGGTTGTAACCTTGTTGCCATCCATGGATATTGGCGATGCCATCTCCTCCATCGTCCCTATCGTTCGTGAGCTTTCAGCAGATTCTCAAGAATCAGTCAGGGAATCACTGGCGTCTCAACTCGACAAGATTGTTTTATATTTCTATCAGGTAAAAGTCGCGAGCTTCTTTATCTTTCTGAACTTGTTATTGTTTTTGTTTTTGTTTAAAAAAAGAAAAAAAAAAAGCTAACAAACGAAAGGTTTCTTTAATCCATTTATCGGAACAGAATGCGATAATCACGGATGAGAAAGCATTAACAGATACTGAGAAAGAGACAAAGGATGCCAACACCCCACATCAACCATCAAATTCCGCCGCACTGGCACATAATACCTTCACTCCTATTTTCATTAATCTTTTGCTGGACCAAAATGCTGCAATCGCACATCAAACTCGCGAGGCTGTCCGCTCAGTGGCTGAAAACTGTCGCGAGGATCTCTTGGAAAGCGAGGTTTTGGATGGAGTCATTGCAGGGTTAGAAAAACTTTATAATAATTCATCTGCTTCAGAGCTCAAACAGGGATTGAACATGAACGGCGAAACCGATCAAGATGGGGAAGCAGAACTTGGAAAGATGCTGGTTGTTGTGGTTAGTCCAATTAAAGCATGAATAGGATACTGCCAAGTGCTTCCTTACTCCCTTTAACTCGCTTAGTATTAACACTCTTTTATCCTTACTTAATTACCGTGTTTAGCTATTGACTTCGTTGGCAAAAACTCTCGGCAAAGACAGGTGTACTCAGATTGTACTACCTAAACTAGAAAAGCTTATGAGCAACTCTCAATTCTTTGTTCGCAAAGTATGTTTTTTTTTTTTTTTTTTTTTTTTTTTTTTTGAGATAGTGACTTTTAAGCAAAGTATAAGCTTTTTTTCACCTCTCCTAGAAATTGACATTCTATTTTGTTGATACAATTTAGGAAATTGTGATTGCTTTAGGGACACTATGCAAGGTTGTGGATCAACGTGTAGTGATTGACAAGCTACTACCACTGTATGATACTTTCGTGCATGATGACACATGGCATATTCGACGAGCTTGTTGCACGGTTCTTGCCTCCTTCGTATCATCATTACCCGTAGAGATGAAGACCAAGAAGGTGGAAGAGATTTACGATTTATATTCAGTAGATGTCAGCAGAAGTGTTCGTAACTCCATTATGGAAGTCCTAGGTGAGGTTATTGCTGGATTTGAAGAGGGAAAAGTCCCAGATTCCCTCTTGAATCACTTCTTAAACATGGGACAGCAACCAATGAATGAGCATGAATTAGCCGTAATGTGCGCTTTTAGTTTCCCTGGTAAGTGAAGAATAAGTTTTTATTTTTCTTTTAATCGATGATCATTTGTGACAAAGCTGATACTTTTTTTATTTTTTATTTTATTTTTATAGCTGTTATTTTGACTGCTGGTCGGTCAAAATGGGAAATGATGAAACCTGTATACATGAAATTGGCTGCGACATTCAGGTCTCCAATCCGGAGGTCTTTAGCTTGCTCGCTCCACGAAGTGGCTCGTATTCTTGGACCTGAAATAGCTGATCGCGACCTTGCAGTGGCTTTCTCTGATTGCTTAGTGGCAGAGGACGAGGTCAAAGAAGGTGTTATTGGGCATGTTGTAGAGTTTATTTCGTGTCTTTCACCACAATGTCGGTCATATGCGCTTCGCAATATCTATAATGCTTGGTCAGAACTGGAGAGATCCAGTAACTGGCGTCTGCGCGACTCTTTAGCCGGTCAGTTACCGGCACTATGCGAGATTGCAGAAGCAAAAGATTTATTAGAATACTTGATGCCCTTGAGTATACGAGCCTGCACTGATGGGGTGTCAACAATCCGTGAGTCAGGAGTCATGTCATTTCCTGCTCTTTGGGAGGTCAGTTCACGCGTTGGGCCCGTTGTCCATAAGAAAGAGAAGGAAGATAACGATGTGGTCATGGAAGATAGCGAAGATCTTGGCCCGGTGTTGGGATCCTTTGGTGAGGGGGAGGACCTTGATATGGAAGATGTGACAAATCAATTGTACAACCCACCACATAGCTCTCAAGCCGGACAGATTGATAGTGCTACCAAAACAAATGGATCTATTTCATCAACAAACACTTCTGGGCAGGAAAGGACGACGACCATCAAAGAGCAAGTGGTTCAACAAACAATTGAGTTTATCAATAATGGTGGTTTTCGATCTCGTGTTGTTGCGGTCCAAATTATTCAGTCACTGCTCGACTATGGAATTGATATCGAGGATTTCGAGGAACATTTCTTGCTGCCATTAGTTGAGCAACTTGCAACGGATAATGTAGTGAATGTGCGTATTTGGGTATCGAGAGTCATTACCTGGATTATCGAAAGCGGGTTGTGCAAGGAATCAGCAAATATTTCCGATCGACTTCAGACGACTCTGCTGATCTTGCAGAAAGATCCAGACCGTGATGTTCGAATCTATGCCGGCGGTCCTGCTGAGCTCCCCAAGCCAAAGAAGAAGAAAAAATCATCAAAGAACAAAAAGAAAAAGAAAAAGGACCAGGATCAGCAGCAATCATCATCCTCCATTGGCGGCATCAAAAACGGTGCGGATCGGAGCCAGGTCTCGACTATCAATGAGGAAGATGAAAATAGTGAGGACATCAAATTCTTGAAAGGAGAAGGGGACAGTGACGATAATAATGATGAGGATGATGATGACGATGATGACGATGAAGAAGAGGGTGAAAGTGATGAGGAGAGTAGTGATGACAGTATGGAATTTTTGAACTCTGCAAAGACAAAAGGTATCTCCAACAAACCACGGAATCGCAATAGTCTTGGCATTGGCATGAAGGTCATGGTTGGCAACAAACTCACTGTGTCGGGCAAAGAGATCCGAAAACCCAAGACTAGCTGGGACTATGTTCATGGTGAGATTGATGAAGATGAAGATGAGACAGGAGACAGCTCGCAAAAATCATTCTCAGCGGCTTTGGGATCCAAGGAAGTACAAAAGCTTCGTTGGTCAGAGAATGGTGATGATGACAGTGAGGAAGGTGGATCCTTGTTTGATGCCCCAAGGCAGCCTTTGGAACATGATGACGATGATGATCCTGTCGATCCGAGTGCAGATATCTCTAAGGTTGTCCCATATAATGCTCGCAGAGCTGATAGTGCAAGCCCGCTGGATGTTGAAATGGAGGGTTCAGGCGAACGCGTTTCTGTTTTTGTGCAAACTGGCGATACTCTTGCTCTTGCTGGTCAAGAGCCAACGCTTGACCGGACACGGAGCGCCACTCAACCATCAACTGACTCGCTGCCCAAACCCTCCCCTGCACCTGCTGTTTCACAGTATCCTCCACTTTCACCAATGTCAGCACCCTCAGTGGAGGCTGTCTCCGCTAAAACACCCCCTTCAGGGCTCAGCTATGCAGATTCTGTGAAGCAGGACGAAGCTAACCCCAAGTCAAACTATGAGCCAAATCAAAAAGATGTGGGGGCTGTCACTGTCGAGGCAGCAACGACGCCTAGTGCATCCTCATCTGCATCCTCCAGCAACAGGAATGGACTGCTGCTTACAAATGCATCTCTCACAGCGAGGGGACGGTCTCCTGAAGAAGAAGTTTTGCGTGTGTTGAACGCAAAGCTAATGGCAACTGGCACAGGCAAAAAAGCTCATCACCCTGTATTGCCACCACCCATCACCGTCAACACGAGTAGAAAGGCTTCGTTTGGAGCTGCGGACCCAGGATCACCATCCTATGCTGCAATAGTAGCCTCAGGGGCATCATCTCCGCACCCAGGAATATTGCCAGCCATGCCATTGCCGGCTATAACTGCTGGATCAAATATGAGGCCGAATATGAATGCAAAGTTTGGATCGTCTTAGATTTTAAGTGCTTTTATATATTTCTTCATGTCATATCATTTTTATTTTTGTATTTTGGCAAACTGCTTTCACATCCATTCATCACACTCATTATTTTTCTGTACCTTTAGTCCAAACATCGTTTAGCTTGTAGTTCTTTTTGTTCCCTAGTGTTGTCATGCTAAATAATACCTATTATCTAATAACAACTTGAGACGCGTTCATGTTACACCCAAGTAGCTAAATACCAACTCTTTCTGTTTCTTATCATTGAATAATTGGACGCCTATTTGGGACTATGGTGCTGACAATTGAAGGATGGTAGAGAAACTGGAGTGCAGGTCGTAAATGGCAATGGGAATCGACCAAAGCCGTAGGCATTATCGCCCTTGCCTACAGATTGAGCCAAGGACCCTAACAACGCAATGCTTTTGACAACTATGGCAACATAAATGGTTAGGAACCTCGACGAGTCAAATGTTGATTTAAATACACTGGCCAAGCATATATCAGACGATGTATTCATTCCATGTTATACTAGAAATCGTTGGAAAGCAAATTTTTCTTAAGCATCCATTTCTATTCATCATGTACACGTCCTTTCCTTCTTTCTACTATTAATATCATGATATACTTACTACTGATACATCTTGCTTGCGCTATCTTTCTTGTTAATTCTCATGGCAGCAACCCTTCTCCCTTTTCTCCGAAGTCTAATTTCTGTACTACTGCTCCATTCCCACGAGCAGTATGGGCGCCTGCCTATACTGTTCTAAACGATTATCTGTACATCCAAGGCGGACAGTCTGAAAATCTAGAATACCTTGAACAGTTCTATCGCCTTGATCTATCCAAGGCCTGGAAGACAGAATGTCCAGCGTGGGAAAAACTACGGCCAGGACCCAAAAACTTTTACCATACTTGTACAGGAGTTCCACCCGAATCAGTGCTTCCACAAAACAGGACTCTGTACGTACCGCGCAACCTCTCATGGATGTTGTTGCGTCAAGCAGATATGAACTCTTCCTCTTCTTTCTCAAACCTTGATGAGGGCTCGATTTTAACTTTCAAGGCAACAGCAACAGACCCAGCAAACAGTCTTGTTAACCGGTATAAGCTTTCGACAGCACGTTGGACAAGCTCTAATGTCAAAGTATTGGTGCCTCGACGTTATGGGATTGAGGCGGTGATGGATCCACGTTCTGGGCTGGTTTATCTCCTTGGAGGCTATAACACTTGGCGCTTGGACAGTATGACTGTGTATGACCCATATTCGGATACATTGGCCTCAGTACCGTTATCGACGCAACAAGGTAGTCAAGAAGCCCAGGTGTTGGGACTGACGTTTTTTTCTGCAGCATGGGTTACGAGTCTGCAACAAATTCTGTATTTTGGAGGAACAAATGACCTGTCTCCGAATAGATCAGCTGCCAATATCGCGCTATATTCGCCTACAGAGAATCGATGGACATCCGTGGTAACGTGGTTAAAAAAAAAGAAAAAGAAAAGAAACTAAAAATTAGTATATGAACAAATGGACCTAAGAAAAGAATTTGTTTATTAGACCACTCAAGGTGATGTACCGCAAGACATCTATGGAGCCTGTCATACAATAGGTATGCTTCTTCTTCTTTTTTTTTTTTTTCCTACATCTTAATAATGAAGAGAGAATTATTTACAACTACCTTCCTTTCCCTTTTTTTTAGATGTCCTGCGAAACAGAGCCATATTATTTGGTGGGTCTGGCCATGGGAACCCGCCTCATGATTCCAATCAAATTTTTTTCCTTGATCTCAATCCAACATCCAAGTCTATGTTTACTTGGCGTCAAGGCCAGCCGGCTTCACAGACGCGCCGTAATATGGCATGCACAGCTTATAAGCAATTTTTCATTGCTTGGGGTGGTAAAGTTAATGGCACAGTAGGGGGATCTAAAGAACATTTATATCCTATCGTCTATGACCTCACAAAGGATATCTGGGTCGATTGGTTTGGTCAACCAAGTAAATAAAAAAGAAAAAGAAAAAGAAAACAGTAACAATCCCAGGAAAGCTCCTTATTAGGAGTCGCTCTTCGATCAAAGTAACTTTGAATTAACTTTAAATTAAACGTAGACAGCAAAATAAAGTGTGAAATGTTACTTATTCTCAAAAGTTGGTAAACGAATGCTCGCGGATGTCAGATATACTATTTGTCATCTCTAAGATTGTAGCTCTAACAACATCTATCCTCTCTTTCTCACGATCATCGTCCAGCGTCTAGCCTGGGCCTAATTATCTTTGTGGTCATGATTGATCCAACTGCAAAAGGATTACTGAATATCTCATCAATACCTGAACTATCCTCGAAAAAAAAAAAAAAAAAAAAAAAAAAAAGACCCCCGAGAAGTCCACAGTGCCCCAAAAACTGGTATACTTTTCACCTTCACATTAGACTCACTTCTGCTTTCGTGATTAAGTGCCCCTTGTGGTCTATTTCCCCTAGGAGCTACTAAAATGGACTTCATATGGCCGGCCGAGTGCCAGAGCTCTCTTCCGAGGCGCAATGACAGATTAAGTGACAAATCCTTGGAGCGGAATGAGTTGGCGCTATTATACAATGTTATGTTTTGTTTTAATTTTACGGATTATTCTTAAAAAGCAGTGCATTGATGTCGTACAACAAATATCCAAACGTTGGCTGCAGCGCAATTCCTGAATTTCCCAGCCCATTGCGTTCTTGGTCCCGATTGCTGTAGTTGGCTGGGACATTAGGCTTAAATTGATGAGGATTCAGCCATAAAGTGCCCGCTACATCTTTCGACGTCCAGATGCATCGGTGCATTGCATTGAGAAACTAAAGTAAGAGTCGACTATGCTGCGGTGTGGAACATTCAGCTGCCAAATACGAGATTCGTAGGCTATCACAGGCTGACACTTTGTCACTAATCTCCAAACTGCAACTGAATCGGATCAATACCCGACACACCTTGTTATTTGGAACTTATAAAGTTGGAACATAGCTTTACAATAATGGAAGACTCACTTGGGATTGACCAGATAAGGGAGAACAACCAAGGGTCAAAGGGACCTTGAAGGTTTAGATGAACCATCTTAATAAAACGCAAGAATAGGAGTAATAATTAAGAGCCTTTGAACATATAACATTTTTTCCCTACACTTAAATCCTAAATGTAATAAAGAGATTGTTATTTTGCTATTAGGGCAAAGAAAAGTCGACAAAGCCCATGTCTGTAGGCTCTGAGTGAGGCTGAATATGTGAGATGACAATGCTGAATGTAAAATCATTTCTGGTCAGTTCCTGATTAACAAGGAAATTTATCCCAACAAATGGGGGAAGAGGTGACAACCACTCTAATGGTCGACAATCGAGACTTAACCTTGATCTGTCTCGAGAATAAACGGTATATAAAAAGGTCCAGTTAATTTTATGAGAACATTGGTAGGCTCTGACAAAAGCACAGGTGCGATCCTGTAATATATATTTGGAAGACCATAGTACTGGACAAACTATTTTCCTTAGTGAACTTTAGACTTAAGCTTGGAAGGAAAAGAAAGGTCCTTGTTTGCACACTGCGTGCGCACAACACAACCATTGTCCAACAATGGTGTGATTAGTCTCGCTCCGTGCGGGCTTGATGTGACGTCTCATGTTGTATCAAAAAGCTTAATATGTCATCACTGCTATTTAGTCAAACTACCAAGAAACGAAGCTTATATTCTTATATTCCCTGTTTCCCCTTTGATCTTCGCAGAGACGCAAGGATGCGCGTGCGATTGAACATCTTAGTGGATGAGAGATAGAAAAGTGGAACAGAATGATCATATGATGATGTATGTAGATAGGTTGGACAGTGATGTTCCTTTTTGGGCTACCTGGGGCTCGTATTAGGAGAGATTTAATGACGCTAATCGGTTTAGGAACTAATGAAATCGATGAAACAGCGGGTTATGTGGATTGAACAAGATTTTACATGAGAGAGAGTAGCCATTGCTTTATTTTATTTTTTATTTTTACGGCGGCAAAAGCAATTGACCGGGCCAGCTTCTAGCTCACGGCAATGTGGTCGGTCGAATTTGCTTGTGCTTTGCCGGAACAACGGTCTTCCTGCTTTTGCTCAGTCCACAAGGAAAGTTCCATGCACTGGAAGATGTTCTCGTGATTAGCCTTTTCATTTTTTCATATTCGTCATCGGATCCTCGCCTGTCACGCAAACCTTAAATAAATGTATAAAAAAAGGCAAAGCTGCCTGGTTCCCTTTATGCTACTATATATATATTTGTAATAGATGCGTTTATTCATTTATACGATCCGATTCAATAGGTTTTAAAACTTAGAAACTTAAAAACTTAGAGCAATGATTATGCCATTGTATTTCCCGGTATTGTTTGCCTTTTCTTTGGTGTCTGAATGCCACTAACCAATCACTGCGCCCCAATGCTCGCATCCTGGAAAAACAAAAAAACGAAGGATATAATATATACTTCAATTAAGAACAAGGGAAGCGCGATCCGCTCTAACCATCGCCAGATCTCTTATCTCGAGGCGTTGCTATCCGTCGTTTTTTTTTTTTTTTTCTTATAAATACAATCATTGTCTTGCCTCCTCCTTTTTCTTCTCCGTTCCTTCAACAACCCGGATCTTTATCTCATCGAGAGTATCTATCAGCACTTAGTATATACCACCAAAATCATACCAACCGTTTCACTCCACTTTTCCATTCTCCACTCCTCTAGTCTGTGCTGCATATTGCTACGCAATTGAAATAGCTGATCAAGTACACTCCATCAACTTTAACCACTCTTGCTGTAACCACCATTGCATCCGAATATATACGCATACACACAGTTACCTCTTAAAAAGCATCGTTCACATTAACTTCTTATTCCGAATACCTTCCAAAGCATCTTCAACTTCCGATTTGTAATGGCAAAGCGCAAAACTGTTCAAGTCGAGAAAGAGGTTCCCTTCCATACCTTTACTGTCGAACAAGTAGCCGAACATTTTTCCACTAACATTCACGAAGGTCTCTCTTCTCAAGAAGCTGCAGAACGCCTCAAGAAGTATGGCAGTAACGAGCTTCAAGGGAATGGGGGCGTTAAGTGGTACAAGGTGCTCTGGCGCCAGTTGGCAAATGTCCTTGTAGTGATTCTGCTCATTGCCACAGTAAGTAGTGCAACCTTTTTTTTCCATTTCCCGCCAATCATAACCTAACGTTGTGGTCGTCATAGTGATAAAATTTGAGATCAGCTGTATCTGTATGACCGATAGTTTCAGCTAGCAGATATTACATGATTTTTGACTTGCATTATAGACAACTGGCTCAAACAAAAGCAAGGAAGACTAAAAGTACTTGGATGTTTTAAATATATTTAGATTCTGTCATTTGCCACTAAAGACTTTGCAGAGGGTGCCGTCATCCTTGTTATCATCATTATGAACGCGGCTATTGGTTTCTGGCAAGAATACAATGCCGAGCAAACAATGGAGGCACTTCGGAATATGTCTTCGCCTACCGCAAAGGTCATTCGTGATGAGAATAGGACCACGGTCCCAAACAATCAGGTTGTTCCTGGGGACATCATGATATTTGAGGATGGAGATGTCATCGGTGCCGACTGCCGACTTGTTGAAACTTTCAACCTCGAAACTGATGAAGCACTTCTTACAGGAGAGTCTCTTCCCGTTCAGAAGAACCTCGATGTTATCGAGAAGGAAGATGAGCCTCTCGGTGACCGTCTCAACGTGGTGTTTTCCTCTACAACAGTGGTCAAGGGCCGTGCCAAGGGTATTGTCATCGGCACAGGCATGAAGACCCAGATCGGTCAGATTGCCACTAGTCTCATGAATGTCGATAGTAGCGAAACCACACCTCTTCAGAAGCGTTTGAACAAGATGGCCTACTTCATCTTCCTAGCTGCCATTATTTTGGTAATTATCGTATTCGCCGTACACAAATTCAAGTACAGTAACGAGGTTGCAATTTATGCCATCTCTGTTGCCATTGCCATGATTCCCGAGGGTTTGGTTGCTGTCGTTACATTAACCATGGCTTTTGGCGTCAGACGAATGGCTCAAGTCAAGGCCATTGTCCGTCGACTCTCTAGTTTGGAGAGTTTGGGAGCTGTTACCAACATCTGTTCAGACAAGGTAATTTCTTCTATATCCACAATCCAGCTTCTAATGAGATAGTCATTTAGGACAATTGTTCTAACCACTTTTATCGTCGATTGGTACGAATAGACCGGCACACTTACTCAATCCAAGATGGTTGCTGTCCGTATGTGGCTTCCAGGTGATGGATACTACCGCATCACTGGTACTGGCTTTGATCCTGACGGTGAGATCTACCAGCAAGGCGAAATGAATGGAGCTAGTGAAAGCAATGCTCAGGAACAACTCGTCGTGAACGACGAGGGAAGCAACCATTTCCTCCGTACTCTTCAAGCAGCCTCTCTCTGCAACATGGCTGAGCTTCGTAAAACCACACGCCCACAGTCTCACGGTGAATGGTCAGCCATTGGTGACCCCACAGAGATTGCACTCCAAGTTCTGGCATACAAAGCAGGCGTTCCCAAACCTGAATTGTTATCACAGGGATTCAAGCTCATCGCTGAATTTCCATTTGACTCTTCTGTAAAACGTATGTCTGTCCTTTATCAGGCTCCTGAGCAACAGGATGGTACTGGTGGTCACTTTATCTTCCTGAAGGGCGCCACTGAACGGGTCATTGGCTGCTGTACTCGCTATCGCAATGGAGATAATGAGATCCTTCTGTCAGAGGAGAGCAACGAAAAGGGTAGTATGGACCGCAAGGCTTTCGAAACTATGATCACAGAGAAGCTTGATATCCTTGCTGACAAAGGCCTTCGCGTGTTGACGTTGGCATACCGTCGTTTCGAGGCTGCCCCTGGCACTGATTTGGTACACGACTTGGTTCGTGAGGAGGTTGAGCAGGATATGACTTTCTTGGGCCTTGTTGGTATCTATGATCCTCCTCGTGCAGAATCCCGCCCTGCCGTGCTTCAATGTTACGATGCTGGCATCCGCGTTCACATGTTGACTGGTGATCATCCTGCGACGGCTGCTGCGATTGCTAAGGAGGTTGCTATCATTCCTTCAGATGTTCCTACAAAGGGCAACCCACTTATCATGACAGCTGGCCAGTTTGATTCTATGTCTGATGAGGAAGTCGATAAGCTTATCGAGCTTCCTCGAGTGGTCGCTCGTTGCTCACCCAATACCAAGGTAAAGATGATTGCTGCGCTTCACCGCCGTAACCTCTTTGCTGCTATGACTGGCGATGGTGTGAACGACTCTCCCTCGCTTAAAACTGCTGATGTTGGTATTGCTATGGGCCAATCAGGCTCTGATGTCGCCAAGCAGGCGGCAGATATTGTATTGACGGACGACAACTTTGCCACCATTGTTCATGCTGTTGCTGAAGGCCGCCGTATTTTTGCCAACATTCAAAAATTTATTTCTCATCTCTTGGTAAGTAAGCTTTTTTACTGAATGGTATAGCTTTCTACTTTTCTTGATCTATCATCTAACATGCATTCATATAATCGATAATTTACTTTCCGAATAGTCCACCAATGTTGCTGAAATTGTTGTCCTGATTGTTGGTCTGGCCATCAAGGATGATGACGGCCAGGCCGTGTTCCCTATGAGTGCTGTCCAAATTCTGTTCTTGAACATGATCACATCATCCCCTCCAGCTATGGGTCTCGGTCTCGAGCCCGCCAGTGAATCAAACATGCACGAACCACCACGCTCGGCTAAACAAGGATTGTTCTCACGAGAGGTCATCATGGATACTTTTGTCTATGGCTTGGCAATGGGTGCACTCTGCTTCTCTGTTTTCTGTGTAGTACTCTTTGGGTTCGAGGGAGGAGAGACTGGGTCCTCGTGCAACAGGGAGTACTCCGAAGCATGCGAAGGTGTCTTCCGCGCACGTGCTACTGCTTATGCATCACTAACACTCCTACTCCTGGCTCACGCCATCAACTGCAGAAGTTTCCGTGCAAGTAGCTGGTCTTTCAAGAATCTTAAGACTTTACGTCACAACAAGATGCTTTGGATGTCATTGGTCATCGGCGCTCTGGTTGTCATTCCTTGTATTTACATTCCAGGTCTGAACCGCAGTGTCTTCAAGCATACCGGCATCAGTTATGAATGGGGGTTCGTTATCGCCGCTCTGGTCCTTTTCATTCTCTTTTCCGACCTTTACAAATTTATCAAGCGCAGGACGATGAAGCCTCTTACTGTACGTGCAGCTTCAGAACTGGAAATGGAGAGGATGCGAACTTTCATGTCGCAGCATACCCAGAATGACTCTGTCATGGAGACCAAGCCTTAAGAATCAACAAAAAAAAAGGCATTGTTTAATCATATCATTATCTGCAGTGTATACTATATAGTAATTGAATAATAACAATATTATTAATTTTTTTGTAATTCTTGATACACTGGATTTTAACCGAATATGCCTTTCCACAATGAGGATGAACAGATCAAATGGGGCTGTGCATAATAAAATTTGTTAAATGTAGAAATGAAAGCTGCCCAAGTTTATAACATCCAAATTGGACTTTTCGTTTTCAACACTTTGGGAATAGACGATATGACCAATAGAATGTTCACGCATGCATCATCCAATTAATTTTTCAATCCAGACGCAAGTTGACAGTGCTTTGATCGAACAGATCTGATGACCTGGACCCTGCACAGGTTTTTTTGTCGCTACAGAGCGTGGTTCATTCTCAGCAACCTTTTTGCATGTATAGTAGAAAATAATCATGTTCCCATCGGCCCTGAGTGAAGATTCTTAAAATAAACTATACAACGAGATAAAGGTAGAAGAATGTTCGTCGCCGGCAAGGGTATTGTTCTTTCAGAAGAGTCGAGTCGGATTTCAAATAGGATCTTTCTTTATAATTTTCGCATGGCAGTGCCAAATTTGCAAGAAAATCTCCCTAAATGATCTTTGATACGGCTACTTTTGTAGACATCTACTTATTTTGGTACATGTACCATTAGGGCTCGAACCTTAACAGCACCTACGCCAATCAAATGTGGATCTCTATCACGCTTGCTAATGGAACTTCAGGACATTTATTTATTTATTTATTTATTTGGGTGCTCACTATTTAACTGTCTGTGTCTAACTGAGTTATTTTCTGTCCGTCTCTCCATCTAATTTCTTATTTCGTGGTCCGATTTTCTCTACACTCAAAAACCCTCCCGACCAGTCACTTCTTTTACCAAAAGCTTTGATCCTGTCAACTAGACCACGTTCCTAGTTCTCTGGCATGCGATCCCTTATACTTATCCAATAGGGAATACTTTCGGCTCTTTCTTTCTTTCTCGCTGGACAAGCCTGCAACGCACCCAGTACAAATTTCTGTTGGATATTTGCAAGGTGATCACCTTGCATACCACTTTGTTCTTATTTTTATAAATCCTCATCCCTTAATCTTTGATACTTTTTTTTTTTTTTTTTTTTTTCTGACCTTAAACCCTTGATAAAAGCTTTTCGGCCAGTCTATCATTTATTCATCCTCTTATCTTCTCACCCTCTTTTCCATCCTCTCTCACCCTCACCCTCTTTCCCTCCTCCTCTACTCCTCCCTCCTCCTCCACTCCCTCCATCCCCAGGCATTATGTCTATCTACAATATCAACACAAAGTTTGACAGTTATGAACTCAATGAGCGTCGTCGTGAGGCTTTGGCTAAGATTGACAATGCAGAGTTTGGTTGGTTCCACATTCGTGCATGCCTTGTTGCTGGTGTCGGTTTCTTCACTGATGCATACGATCTTTTCGCCATCAACCTGGTCACACCCATGATTGGTATGATCTATTTCAATGGTGCGCTCCCCTCTGATTTGGACTTGGGTATTAAGATCGCTGCTTCCATTGGAACATTCATTGGCCAAATTGGCTTCGGTTACCTTGCCGATCGTCTTGGGCGCAAAAAAATGTATGGTGTTGAGTTGATGATTATCATTGTCGCTACCCTTGGTCAGTCTCTCTCTGGGAATGGATATGTTCTTTCATTACCTGCTGCATTGATCATCTGGCGTCTCATTGTCGGTGTCGGTATTGGAGGTGATTACCCCTTGTCTGCTGTCATCACTTCTGAGTTTGCTACCACCAATCGCCGTGGAGCCATGATGGCTGCTGTCTTTGCCATGCAAGGTTTTGGTTACTTGACCACGGGTATTGTTACCCTAATCCTCCTTGCTGCCTTTAAAGACAGCATTATTGCTAACACACAGAACTTGGATTATGTCTGGCGCCTTCTCATTGGTTTCGGATGCATTCCAGCTCTTGTTGCTGTTTACTTCCGTCTTACTATCCCTGAGACCCCACGTTATGTCTTGGATATTGAGAACAATTTGAACAAAGCTGAACGTGATGTTGCTAATGTCTTGAAAGAGAGCCGCAACCACCTCCAGTCCGAGGACGATGCCAATGAGGGTATTATCTCCAATCCTGCTGTCGTTAAGGGCTCTTTCTCAGATTTTTGCTCGTACTTCTCCAAGTGGGAGAACTTCAAGATTCTCTTTGGTACCTCGATGGCCTGGTTCGCTTTAGACGTTGCCTTCTACGGCATTGGTCTGAATAACTCCTTCATTCTCTCTTCAATCAAATTCTCGGATGTCGAGGGCGATAACTTCAGTACCTGCTGGAATGCAGCTGTCGGTCAGATCATCATTGTCCTCCTCGGCGCCATCCCTGGCTATTGGGTCACTGTCTTCACGATTGAGCGCCTAGGTCGTATCAAGATTCAGATTATTGGTTTTGTCATGTCATGCATCCTCTTCTGTATTCTCGGTTTTGCTTACAACCCAATCAAGGATCATTCGGTCCCTCTTTTCATTTTTCTTTTTGCTGCCACCCAATTCTTCCAAAACTTTGGCCCTAACGCAACCACATTCATTATTCCTGGTGAGGTCTTCCCCACCCGATATCGTTCGACTGGCCATGGTATCGCTGCTGGTTCCGGCAAGTTGGGGGCTATCATTGCCCAAGTTGGTTTCTCTCATCTTAAAGACCGTGGTGGCCTTAACAACAACATCCCCCAGCTTCTCCAGATTTTTGCCATTTTCATGTTTATTGGCTTGGTTGTCACCTTCCTTATCCCTGAGACTAAGGGTAAAACCTTGGAAGAGCTTGCTAATGAACACGAGCTTTCTAGCAACTTTCGACAAGTCAACAACGCCTTAAATGACGACGATGATTAAAAACAGTATAAACATATACTTTTCGTGTTCCCTTTCTTCTCTCCCCTAACGCAATGTACTTGTAAACATAAAACAACCAAAAAAAACGTTTAAACAAATATACCACATTTCGCCTATGCCATAATAAATATATAACTTGTAATATAGATCAACCATAATTATATTCATCTATATCTTGTCTGCTACCACTTATTGTGTTTCATGCTTCTGCGACCCACATGGATGCTGATGCTGGATAGTTTAAAAATTAGGTTGCATTATGCAATCTTCAATCTATTCATCTCACAGGAGTCTAATTTCTCTACCGTTCAAGTGGAGCCAAGATGCATTTTTTTCACAAGTCTTAAAGCGATGGATCTTTTAAACAGTAACGCTAATTTTTTTTTTTTTTTTTTGAGAGCATTGGATTCGTTAGACATATTTATTATTGAGATAAGGGTGTGGTTGTGGTTTCCAGGAGGAATGTTTAGCTGAGTGTTGACAATATGTGATTTGAACCACGTGATTTTAGAGTCTGTTCGTTGTGCCTCTAATATGGGATCAAAGTGGGTCACAACAGATCTTCCTTTTTTCCAATCTCTTCTGACTGGTACATTGTGTGAAAATTTATTTGAGAGAGGGAGGCATAGCATCCATTGTCAATAGAGAGGATTGGATCCATTCATCCTATCGATCCATCATCTTATCAACGTGTTTCAGAAAAAAACTGTGTTCGCAACCATTGCCTTCATCTGCTATGATTGTTGTTACAGAGATCAAGGAGCAGGAAGCCTTAGTTTATCAAGGAAAAAGATGTTGCACTATGGCGCTATGATGACCTTGCATCATGAATACAACAAGCAGGAAAATAATGGAGATAAGATTGAAGCACATATACAGGATCCATTTGCGCTCGAGAAAACAATGACGGTTCGCCTGTAAAAAAACGATCTATTTAGACATCGTATACATCAATCTTTGCAACATGTTCTAATGGCATCAATCCGTTAAAAAACATTGAAACCGACTAAATTGTCAGAATCTAACCTCAGTAACTACCATGCCATCATAAGATGAATTTAACATCAGCTTCAACGACCAACAACCGACTAAAGGAAGCATCGATGGCCTGAGTTGCAAAATGTCCAACAGAATCTATTACTGACAGTGCACTTTCTGCTTATTATTATTTATTTATTTTTTTTGCTTCCATTCCTTCGACTCTTAAAAAAAAAAAAACGAACACCATTTAACGGGAACTTGAATTGTATGACAAATGGAAAACTTTTAAAATCGACTTGGAAACCGTCACCCCTGGATCCGTTTGATTCTGGATTATTTTTCTGTCTTGCAGACCATGAAGCACAACAACCAATTGCCCGGAAACGTATGTATCTTTTATTTTATGGGAATGATTGGAGAGAGTGGGGGATCTTTGGCTGTGCGAACCCACTGAAGCTGGATCTTTCTTTGTACAATGACCCTTGTTGCGGAAATTTTTTCCACTTTTCTTGCAGCTTCGGCATCATTGTATTTGAAGATGATAGACTGTGGCAAATTGTTTCTTCTGAAATAAGCTAATTGAGAGGATATATTGGGTGCAAGGATCAGATCGTCATTGAAGAATAGTTTCAGAGGATACTCACTATCTGTCCATTGCGAATTTTTATTATTTATTTGATAAATAGCACTTCCGCAAGGACTGGCAGAGCCGCGTCAAGGTCTGGTTGGACCAAGCTGGCCGCAAGAAGACCAGACGCATTGCACGCATCCAAAAGGCTGCTCGCATTGCTCCTCGTCCCGTTGATGGCTTGATCCGCCCTGCTGTCCGCTGCCCCACTGTCAAGTACAACACCAAGCTCCGTGCTGGTCGTGGCTTCACCCTTGAGGAGCTCAAGGTAATTTTTTCTTTTTTTTTTTTATCATATTGATTATATACGGAGGCAGCTGGATTATTACCAATACAAGATCTGGAATTGAATTCTCAGCATATTGTCAAACACTAAAAGGACACAGTCGAATGATGAGCGTGTCAACACTGGATTTACCACATGACGAATACACTTTGCAAATTCCTCAACTCTTGGAAATCTGTATTGGATCAGCAAATTCTTGGATAACAACGAGTCATGATTTTATTACAGCATGTCGACGGAAAACCGTCAATAAAGTACCTTATTCTCCTCAAACTTACTTTCGACTTGAAAGCTAACTCTTCTTACACTATTTTGTATTGGTTATTGATGTTTTCCTCCTGATTAGGCTGCTGGTATCCGTCGCAAGGAGGCTCTCTCCATCGGCATCTCGGTTGACCACCGCCGTCGTAACAAGTCTGAGGAGTCTCTCCAGCTCAATGCTCAGCGTCTCAAGGCATACAGGGCCAAGTTGATCGTCTTCCCCCGTAAGGCTGGCAAGGCCAAGGCTGGTGACGCTCAGGCTGCTGACCTCTCCAATGCAACCCAGTTGTCTGGTCCTCTCTTCCCTGTCAACCAGATCTGGCCCAAGGAGAAGGCTCGCAAGATCACTGAGGAGCAGAAGAGCCATTCTGCTTACGAGCAACACCGCAAGGCTCGCTCCGTTGCCCGCCTTCACGGTATTCGTGAGGCCCGTCGCAAGGCCAAGGAGGAGGAGGAGGCCAACAAGAAGAAGTAAATTTAAATGCAGGATATCTGTAGTTCACTTTACTTTTTTCTTATTAAAGCAAAAATCCTTCCGCAGTTTATATTTTTATTTAATGCTTGATTGTAAATTTAAACCATTTTATTATTTTTATGTCGTATAATTAGTTGTAAATGTGAGTTTTTATTGTGTACATGACTCGGTGATAGCTTTTAGACTATAGATTACGTGAAGTACTCCATGTGGTCCATTGGGCGAAGTCCGACATTTAAATGCGGTTTAGAATGTGTTAAGAAAGTGAGCCAGCCCTGGGTTCAAATCGAAACACCCAGATGACTGAAGTAGTTGGAGCTACCAAACAAAGAACCTTAGTTTCTAAAAGTGGATTAATATACTCCTCGTGGACTGATTCTTGTTTCAATTCTCTTAAAAGGAAGGATGTCCAGGCACACTGTCTTTCCATTTCTTTTTTATTAACAACATTCCTTTCAATTTAGAATCCACTTTGTTATCTTGATCAAGATGTTCCTTGTCCTGGGTTGAGACTCGCTCACATTCTTCCACAGTTCGCGTCATTATTACAGTACATAATTACAGTTCTTACACACACAGATACACATCCATATATCCAAAGCAAAGACAAGGGGCATCCAACATGCCTAACAACAACAACGATCCAATTGAAGTCGCAAGCGTAGTGAACAAGCAGGCTTTTGGAGAAAAATATGAAGTTGTCTATTTTGACAGCTTAAACTCCATGCCCCCTGACCATGATGATCCACAACAGATAAAGAAACAACAGAGTTTTCAGGGCTCTAGCAACAAGGACCTTGAAGTTGCCAATGATCATCCCTGCCAAACCAAAATATCAGCGATCCGGAGGAGGACGGCACCTTTAATGCTTTATATCGTGTCTATAGCACAGTTCATTGATATCAGTAAGAAGACACTCCACTAGTACCACGACTTTGGTTCATGTATCACAACATTGTTACTCATGTTTCTTTTTCTTTTTCTTTTCTTTTTTTATTGTTTTATAGTGAATGGATCTGCTATGGCAGTAGCTTTAGTAGACATATCCAAAAGCCTTGGCTTTGACAACTTCTCCACCCAGTGGATCATCAGCTCTTATATCGTCACCTTCGGAGGGTAAGCATACTGACAATTTGTGTTATTTTCCATAGATAATTTTACAAAGAATTTACTGGTATTGATTCCTATCCTTACTCCCTACCTTTTAGATTCTTGTTGCTCGCTGGGCGTACTGGAGACATATACGGCCATCGTACTGTCTTCTTGATCGGCCAAATTTGGTTCGGTCTTTGGTCCCTCGTTGTCTCCTTCTCCACCACTCCTGCTATGTTCTGTATCACGCGAGCCTTACAAGGGATTGGCGCCAGTATGAGTGTTCCAACAGCATTGGGTATCATCACTACCACATTTCCTGAAGGACCGAAGCGTACACGGGCTCTTTCAATCTTTGGTGGATTCGGTGCGGCCGGAGCTGTGATCGGTCTCCTACTCGCTGGTGCTTTGATTGCGTCCATGACCTGGAACTGGATTTTTCGATTCTCTGCAATATTCTCCTTTATCCTCTTTGGACTTGGCCTCCTGGCTATCCCATTACCAACCTCAGTGGAGAAGAAAGACGATCATAAGCCCAATATAGATGTCGCAGGAGCCTTAACTGTGACTTCCAGTCTAATCTGCATCATTTATTACATTTCCACAGGTCCTGCGATCGGTTGGGGCTCTGCCCAAACCTTACCCGTACTGGCGGCAGGCTTAGTTCTGATGGGTGTGTTTCTGTGGCTGGAAATACGCTCGGTGAGCAACCCAATTATGCCTCTCCGAATATGGCATCTCAAGAGCTTTCCATCTGCGTTTCTGGCTGTTCTATTTTTGCAGGGTCAATTTCAAGGATTTGTTTATTATTCGACTCTGATTTTCCAAAACGTACTGAGTTACGATTCGATGAAGACCGCACTAGTATTTCTACCACACAGTATTGGTGCAATCATTGCATTCGCAATCCTAGGCAAGATCTTGCCCAGGTGTCGCCTCAAGCCTTTCATATTGACAGGGTTTATGCTTCGGTGTGGGGCAGCTCTGATGTTTGCTTTTGTGAACACAAATACTTCATATTGGACGTTGCCGTTCCTTGGGTTGTTGATCCATGTTGCCGGATTGGGGACTTCAGTTCTGCCGGTGCAGATCACAGCACTAAAAGATGCTCAAAAGGAGGATCAAGGGGTCGTTGGGGGCGCTGTACTCAACAGGTATGCAGTTAGGTGCACCTTTGGGCTTGGCGATTGTCACAGTTATCTCAGAAAACACTGTGAAAAGTGCCGATAATCATCAAACAGGGATAGCGACCAACGCTTTGATGGAGAGTTATCGGAACGGCCTATTTGGCGTTGTAGGATTAGGTGTATTAGGCATGCTTATCTCTGCTTATCTGATCCCTAACAGCCAGGTAATGCCTCCTACAGTTACATCTGTGAGTACTCCAGCAGAACTCGATACAGCAATAGTAGCAACAGCACCGCCCGTATCAACCATGCCAACAACATCAGGCACATTAACAGCAGTGCCAACAGCAGTAGCTAAAGAGTCCACGGTCGAACCAACTTAACAAGAATAAGATGCCCATATTGAATGATAGAGTTAAAATAGAATGTATATAATGAAAAAAGATATTTTTTCTATTCTTTCTTTGTTTTTTTGTGTCTTTCCCTGGCATTATTTAATCGCTTCGTCAACGTCCACTACACTACTGTTCCATCTCGCGTTGAGCATGCTCCTCATCCTCAATATCTTCCCTCTTGCGACGCTCAATAAAGTCCTGTTCCAGCAGGTAATCGATATCTGAGACGCGCCAATTCCAATCAATAGGTGCTTCATCTGGTCGGGACATCTTCCTAGAGGCGACCATCTTCTCTGCTGGCTCAAAGAAAGGTGTTTCAAAGCGCACTAGCAAAGGTCTCCGGCTAAAGTCAGAAATCACATCTGTTCCTAAAGCCTTTGATCGGACAGTGTAATCGATCGAAGCATCGACTGTATATAGAGGTCTTAGTATCAATAGGCCAATAGTGATTTTAATGGTCCATACTGCATCATCCTGTAGTTATCACTTACACTCAACGTCCACTTTGATCTGTACACCTTCCATCATCATCCGTGCAACTTGATCTCTGGATGACATCTGATCGGTGGCTGCTCGGAGAGCAATGGTCAAGGTTTGCCATCTCCAACGGATGAACCCTCGAGTCGACCCGCTCTTCAACTTGGGACCCAAGTGGACCCATACATCCTTGACTACACCGTCATGGATAGCTGCTAATTTAATTGACAATTCAGAGTGGATTTCTTCTTGTCGCCTTAATTCAGTTTCGTAGCAGTCGTACAGCTCCTGCGACATCATATTGGTGAGAGCGTCACGGTTAACATTTGTTGAGAGTAATGGTATCAATTGATGAATAGCGAGTCCAGCTAAAAAAAAAAAAAAAAAAAAAAAAAAAAAAGAGAGAGAGAGAGAAATAGGTAAGGATTGCGTCAGCTTAAAATGATCGTTCTTATACAAATGACAGCGTAGTCATCATGATCACAACCCACCTCCTTGAAGGAATTGATCCGGATAGTATTCAGGCGAGGTGTTATTACGGAGCATCCTTTCACAAGCTGATTTACAGATCATGTATTGGATAGATTGAGGGACCAGGCCAAGGATAGACCAGATCTTTGGCGCTTTTGGGTAAGGGTAATGTGGTATTCTGGCCGAATAATTTGCCCCATCATAGAGCCAAGCTAAGATCAAACAATATAACCAGCGTGATTTGCTCAAGGTTAAAAGAACGGCTTGGACTTTCTTAAAAAGAGATCGCTTTTAACCACTATATATTTTATGTTTAGACATACGGAAATCATAAGCACAAGCTTGGATTTCTGCTTCTGTTGGTGGTTTATTATCTTCATCAATTATGGAGCCTGAAGCCTGCTCAGTCTTGATATGGTTAGACGATTCTGGTGGTGTTGGTTGTGAAGTACTGCTATCATTGAGATTTAGTGGACGAAAGCGGATAGGTGACATATGTATATGATGCGCCCAGACTGCTGGAAGCGCAATGGTTTTGCTAGGTGTTGTTTGGGCCAATGGCCATACTCTTCTGGCGATGAATGACATGGTCGTTAACAAAGGTGTGTCGTGCACAACAATGACATGCAAGACACGCAAAAAGAAAGACCCGACAAAGGGAAGTGAAAGTGTATGAGGGATTTTCCCAAGCCACTCTAGAAGAATGATTTATGTGTCCAGTGACATTAATTTGGATTCCCTCTTTCAATTCCACTTGGTAATAATTGGCGTAAATGCACAATGAGGGGGAAGACTGCTAAATATGATTATTCATAAACGCATCCATGGACATGATGTATGCATCCAACAGCCTATATCCATATGTCATCAACAATCGATCATCACCATAATCCTACCAGATATTTAATTCAGTTTACTCATGGAGAAGTCCACTTCAAGAATTCTCTTTTTTTTTTTTTTTTTTTTTTTTTAAAAAAAAAAGACCAGGAAATATATCTTGAAAACTATGAGTCAGTGTGGACCTGATGGATAGATTGCGCAGGATGACAATATCGCTTAAATTCAAATAATCAGGACCTCAAGTTTTAGTGATCAACATCAACATCCATATATGAGCCTTTTTTTTTTTTTTTTCTGATCGTTTTTTTTTTGGTCTTCGTTCAATCTAGTTCATTATGTCCGACTCGAAGAGTGTTCAGTGCTACGGCCGCAAGGCAAGTCTTTCTCATAATATTTAAACAGGAGGGGCAATAAAAAATATATCGACGTGTGATAAGAGGAGCAGGATTAACGAAGGAGTAGGAGAAGCAATATCATGGACACCATTTTACATGGAGAGACTATGATCACTTAGGATATTCATCTAATCTTGAGCAGAATCAATACGCAATCAACTTTTCGATGAATGCTTCTTGTGCTACCAACCTTGCTACTTAAGAAGGCCATGATTAGTGCAACTTGAAGATGACAAGATGTTTTGAGAATTTGCAATAGAGAACCATATGATCAATGATTCAGCATTAACCCGACACATGACAGTCAAAACACAAAGGCGATGATAATTATATTCTAAAGGCTTTATACATATAACACAGGACTTGACAGCAGAGACTATAAAGTGCAGAACAAGGTGTCGCCTGTGTATAATATGATATGTCTGCTTCACACAATGAGATTGACAGCAACTAAGGGCTATATCAGCAAGCATTCCCCGAAGCTTACTAATCAAAAGATGGAACAGGCAGAAGTCTGCTGGGGGAGGAGGAGGTCATCGCATCATAAACAGGAGCTGCTCAGCGAATAATCTTAAAATCAAACAGGCAGCCTAACCATAGCATTGTTTTGTTATTGTCTTGTGCTTGACGGGATTATAGAAAACCGCCACTGCCGTTGCTCACTGCAAGGCCGGCAAGGGTCTCATCCGCCTCAATGGTTCCCCTCTTGAGCTTGTTGAACCCGATATCTTGAAGTTCAAGGTCTACGAGCCCATCCTCCGCGTCGGCTCTGACAAGTTCGCTAACGTTGACATTCGCATTCGCGTCAAGGGAGGTGGACACACTTCTCAGATCTATGCTATTCGTCAGGCCCTTGCCAAGTCCATTGTCGCCTACTATCAAAAGTACGTCGATGAGGCCTCCAAGAACGAGCTTAAGCAGATCTTCCTCCAGTATGATCGTACTCTTCTCGTTGCTGACCCCCGTCGCTGCGAACCCAAGAAGTTCGGTGGTGCTGGTGCCCGTGCCAGGTAAATTCCATGGGTTGTTATATTTTTTTGCATCAAATGGTCTGAAAATTTTAATCAGGCGTTCTAACATTTACATCTTCATTTCTTATTTGAACAACAGATACCAGAAGTCTTACCGTTAAATGGTATCGACTCTTGGGGTTGGCGCGCGACTCATTTTTATTTGCAACCAGTTCAGGACATATGTGGAGAAGTCTCTTTTGGAGTATTTTTTCCTCTTTTCTTTTTGATCGTTCAGTTGTGAGTAAGAAGGATCGCTCTCCTACCAAAATAAAGCATCTTATCCATAACAGGAATTGAACAATCTTGGCATATGAATGCATCGTCTAGAGTAGTCTTTTTTCAGTAAAGAAGGTTGTAGATTTGTATACGAAACTACGTCACACAGTGCTTGCTAATCACGTGATCTCCAAACCAGTATGCGAGATGCTTAAAGTTTCACGCGTTTTTTTTTTTTTTTTTTTTTTCTTTTAGTGGCAGCGTTGATATATGATATAAATAATTGATGGGTTTCTTCTAAAACGTTTATAATTACGAGGTAGTGGCGCAAAGGCTAAGACCTTGATACCTCTCTGGACTTAATCAACTAGCCTATCCCTTGTACCGTAAAACGGGCAAATTTGTCCATTTGCCTTTCGCGGTTTATCCTATTATTTATGAGGTCCCTGATATAGGCACTTCCTCTCCCTTCGATAATAGCTTCTTCAAGGCTATCCATGAATGCATCACGATTAACAGGATTATTTTCCAGAAAAAACCTAAAAAAAAAATATGGAAATAGGTGGCAAAAAAAACACCGCAACATGTACAATATTTACGTGCTTTATTATGATTGCGGGCCAACAAAAGCTATCTGATTGCCTGGTGTACGAAATTCCAGTTGAAATAATCCCTTTGCCGATAGCCCTATTTAAGGTCCTCGTTATTATATTCAACAGGTTATGGAGGATAACAGTTTGAGAGCCTGCGTGGACTCCACACGGAGGGTCGCTATGTCCTTGAGGAATAAAAAGGGCAAGGGCAAAAGGGATAGTGACTCTTTAGCCTATCTGTTTAGGATCTGACGAAGAGTAAATGGAATATGGGGAAAAAATCAAGGACCAATTTTATGATCCTAATAATCACGGAATCGAAGCTTTCTTTAACTATATGGAAAAGAACTGGCTTGCGAAAGAAAAGAGATTAAGGTGGGTGGTTTTGTGAGAGAGCTAAGATAAACGGCGGTTATAAATGATTACTTCGATGAATCTAAGTTTCTGACACTCTAATTCATTTAATAGGAATACCAGCACGTAGACACAAACAACCTTCTGGAGTCTTGGTTCAAGGCTTTGAAGGCACACGCGTTGGATTATATTTGGATGGGTTCTGATCATTCTTTCAATCCTTACAGTTCGTGGTAAAGCTGTCCGCAGATTCTGGAGTAGAATATTCCGCTGCCGCGGACGTGGAGAGGGGCCTTCTTCAGTTATGTTCATGCCCCAACTCTTTGCAAGAACATGTATTTGGTGTCAAGGACCTACGGCGGCTTCGATGTTCAATATACCGCTGTCCCTTCACGTATTGAACATCAGGTCAAACACGTAGAGTTCGACTTTGGGTCCCCTCTTGAAAGCTTTATCTCGCTAGCTTTACTACGCAAGCTGAATGTGATGAGAGCTAAGGAGAAGAAAGAAAAGAAGAGAGAGAAGGAAGAGGCCACTGCCCAAGGGTTCGAAGAGTGTGAAGAAGAATTTATGGGCCTGTGGAAGAAGCTGGGACATATAGCATATAATAGGCAAAAAAGAAGGTGCACATTAAAGAATATGCAAGACTCAGTAGCAGATCTGAGTAATGTAATCGATACAATGGGTGTTCAAGGCTGAATAAACTGTGCGAAAAGACAGAAAGAGCAATAAATCAGCCAACCTCTTTGTTTTTTGGGCCAAGATTGTGCGACTCCTATTGTTTCCAGTGACGTAATAGAGCCAAGATTGTGCTGTACTCTCGTGATCTGATTTGTATTTATTTGTAAAGAATCATTCTCACTTTCCGACAAATCACATCACCACCCTGACATCAAAATGGCCTCTGGATACGGTTACAGCGGTGGTAAGACAGTTGCAAAGAAAAAAATAAACAAAAACGATCGTATTCAATGGAGAGCATGGAAGTACACAAATGCAATGGAGAAACTGGTCCAACTAACAATTGTGCCTCAACTATCTTTTTTCATTCATCTCAAAACATCCGAAATTCCGACGTTACCGGATTTATAATAAACTTATTGACTCTAACTGGACCTGTTGTAACATGTTTTTGCCTTGAACGACTGTTCATCCCCTGCGATCATTATTATCATTATTCTTTCCACTCGACCTTGATTTTTGGACACCCACACCACTCTGCCGACTTCGTTTGTTGAATCTATGATAAACAGGACGCAGCAGATGCTATCCTTTCTGGCAAGAGTTCCACAAATGCTACGCTCTGGCTGACAAACCCGAGGAGTGTGTTCTCCAGCGCGACGACTACCTTGAATGTCTTCACCACAGCAAGGAGGTAAGGGATCGAAAAGAGACTTGGCAACGACAGGATAAAAAAAAAGAAAGAGAACACTGGATTCTGAAGTCATCAATGGCTCCATGTTTTAATATGTGACGTTGATGGAATAATTTCATTTGCTGTTAGTATTGACGCCTTTTGCTTTTTTATGCGGGTGTGTTATGTGGCATGTGATGTATAGATCCTCCGCACAAGGACTGTTCAGAATGAGTATTACAAGCAGAAAGAGAAGCGCGCCAAGGAAGCTGCTGCTTCGAAGAAGAAGGCCGATTCCGCCACCGCCAGTAATGTACCACGGCTGAACGTTGTGGAAGAAAAGGCTAAGGAGAATGCCTCAGCATAGGACAGAAAATAGAAGATTGAGCTAATTAAAGATGAATAGCAGTGGAATATATGAACAGATTAGTTTTCTATATATATTTCGTATTTTTTTTTTCTTCAGGCACCATTGCTAATGATTATAGCTATGATCAAAAAAGTAAACAAAGCTTAGCTACAAGGATGATGGCATTAGCACTATTCATTTGATAATGCCATTTTCAAAGGTATTCTAATAAGAACTATTAGGATATAGAAAACAACTGATTTATTTATTCCACGGTGAACGAATTTGAGATTAATAACATTTTAAAACAGAAAAGCCGTTTGCAACCGTCCACATGCAGGCAAAAAAAAGGTAACCCGCGGTGATAAATGGGATACAAAAACTGAAGGGGTGGTAAATCACTTCTGTTTGTCGCCTATTTCAGCATTATGCAAAAGGAATCGCAATCAGATGAAGAAAAAAGAAGGAAAAAAAGAGGAGCATTTCCAGATAGGAAATTTGTCGTAGAAAGCTAATGAGCTTTCAAATGAGCATTTTGTTATCATTTCTAACCAGAGTTGATAAGAGGACAAAGGTTATTACGACTTGACCTTCAGACCTTCATTCTTTATTTTATTTTTTATTTTGTGGATTAGAAAAGACGCAAGTAACAACATTCCCAATCCCCAGCCCCATTTTGTTGACTGCCGAATATGGATTAAATTTCTTTCAAACCATGGCGTGGAGGAAAGATCTTGAAGCAAAATCAAAAAGAGCAATGATTAACAACATTAGTGGCAGAGTAATCTCTAAAGTGTTCGCCTTTTCTCATACTGTTACTTCGCAGACGCGCTTACAATCTGAATAGTGGCCAAAGAATACGATTATTTGTTCTTTTAGTATATTCACCCATAACTATCTTACAAACATTCCAGTTTTCCTCGAACCTAATGAAGTACTCACTATTCAGGCTAGATCATCACCTTGCATTGTTATGACTCTACCTACACCTTTTTTTTTTTTTTTTTTTTTTTTTACTAATGCCTGATCTATCAGTCTCCAAAAGTACTAACCTTACAGCCTGATCTTGATCCCTGCTCATGCTCTTCCTTTGTATCCAACCTACCATCTACTCAGCTCTCCCCCTCTGTCTCTCTGCTTCTCCTCTTCCTTTTTGCTTGCATTCTCTTTAACTGTCTTTTTTTTTTACTTTTCTATTTCTGAAGGCCCTATCTACGACTATTCTCTAGTTTATATCTTTTTTTCTCCCTCTTGTTCCCTTCTTCTCCTTCTCTTCCTTTTCTCTCTTTTCTCGATAATTTCTTCTCGGCATCACATTAATATATCTGACCTCACTTGCAACGCTAGTTTACTAATTATATATACATTTTTATCTATCTCCAGTCCTTTATCTCGCTCCAACTCGATCGTTCCAATCGCCATCATTATCGTTATCACTAACCTCATGTCTTTAACTATTTTACATACATACTTGACAACTATATAAACGAGAAACAGAAAAAAGCACACCATGGGAAACGTTTATTCAATCATATTATGCGATCGGGATCTACATCATCTTCCAGATGACATCTATAAACATCATAAACATGTCACGAAGCTGCTGCTTCGTCGAAACAATATAGCAGAGATCCCACAAGAGATTAAAATCTTGACCAATTTAGTGGAATTGAGTTTAAGAGACAACTTACTGACGTCTGTGCCACCGGAGGTAAAATAAAATAGAGTAGTCGGGATTAGGATCGTTGGGCTGTCAATCACAATCTGAATGTAACGTGTACAGCGCACGGATGACGCGTTCATGCAGTATTTGCGCGACTTTGTTTTTAAAATCTCCCTGTCAATCAGATACATACGTCTGTGTGAGCATCAACCAATTTGCTGGGATCACCAAGTTGCATGGAGAGTCATTGACTGGAGTGATAGCTATGGATTGACAGACATACGGATAGAGATTAAAGACAGACAAAAAAAAACTGACGTTGTCTGTTGTGGTGGGATTGTTCTATCATCTAGTTAGCCTGTCTGAGGTTACTTCAAAAATTGTCTCTTGCAAATAATCGGATCCAAGAACCGCCCGAACCTATCGCTACATTCAGTCACCTCACATGGCTCTCTCTCGCCAGCAACACGTAAGGATAGAGAAAGCTTGGAAGAGTATTCAATCGCTTTATTTTATTTTATTTTATTTTATTTTATTTTTTTTTCTTTTGCAAATGAGAAATAATGTATCAAGTTTATTATATTGTGCGTGTTAACTTGTATACGCATACTTGTGGATGCATTTAATGTTTACTATCCTATCGATACTATTTTGCCCTTTAGACTTACAAGTCTCCCGGACTCATTCTCTAAGCTGCAAAAGTTGACTTCACTGGATCTTCAACGGAACCGGTTTAGCACTATCCCGGAATGTATATTCAACATGCAGTCTCTCAACATTCTACTGCTACAGAAGAACCGAATTACAGTAATTTCCCCCAAAATCGGTCGGTGTACACAGTTAGTGTCCTTGAATCTATCTTACAATCGAATTCAACATTTGCCCATTGAGATGATAGACTGTAGAGACTTGCAGCACTTGCTCTTGAGCGTTAACAATATCCAAAACTTGCCTGCCGAGTTATGTGAAGCTTGGGAGAATCTTTTGAATCTGGATTTACACACCAATGATCTAAGGACTTTGCCTGACCAACTTGGATGCATGAAGTCCCTGCGCCGTCTAAATTTGGCTATCAATAAGATTATAGAAATCCCTACTACCATAGGGCAGCTCCAGCTACTCGAGTGGTTAAACTTGAATGACAACAAGCTGGAGACTTTACCTGAGTCAATGCAGAGCATGCAATCGCTCGTCAAGATGGGTATTGTACAAAACAGACTGCGAACACTACCGGCTGCTTTGGCCAAACTCAATTCGCTATACAAACTGGATTGCCGAAGAAACAATATTGAGTGCTTGCCAAGTATATACAAGGATATGCAGGGAATTCACAGTCTACTCCTAGAAGAAAACCCACTAACAGTCAAGTATGGGATCTCTTATTTCAGTCAGCAGCCACCTTCATTGCTCGAGCTAGCTTCAAGAGCGGTCCTGGAGCTATGCCATCCACAAAGAGAATATGTCTTACCCCCGAGCCTTGTTCATTCGCCTTCGACCTCCGCCCCACAGGGGTCTCAGGATCTTGGGGATGGCTCAGGGACGGGGATTGTGCAATTGATACCCCTTATAGCGGACCTAGGCATGACAAGGTCATCGACAATGCCGACAGCCACCTCTATGTTACATTCTACAACGCCTCAAAAAAGTCGCTATAACTTCTTCAGCCGGACCTGCTCCGTTGTTCATCCGCAACCACAGCCCAAACCAGCACGCACCTCTACAATTCCGTCATCGCGCTCAACTGAATCACCGTCCTCAACTTCTTCATCATCTACATCGTCATCTTCAACGTCTTCGGATTCGTCTTTCCCCTCGTCTTTTATGCTTTCTTCTCATCCTCCTGCCTCCACCTCGATCCCTGAACATAATTACCAAGTGGCTGGGCATGCTTTTTCAGAGAGTAGCTCTGGCAAAATGAAGCGGCTTAAATCCTCACCTCGGGTCCTTCGATCATCTTCCTTATTCTGGAGGTCTTCTAGAAGCCAACAGGAAAGAGCACGGCAGGTAGATCAAGGTACACCGCCCCCTTCTACAATACAGCAGCAGCTTTCTATGCAGATGCAGATGTCTATACCCGGCCGTAGTAGCTCCATTCTTACATTTCATTCGACTGTCAACGCTGGGGTCCCCAAGATCACCTCAAGAAGGAAGGCACGCCCCATCAAGATGGACCGCCTCCTCGACCAGGAAACATCGCCTTTACCTATTGCTTTGATCGATCGATTATCGAGGCCGATGACTCTATGCGACTACTGTTCTCGCCGGATGTGTACCTCTGGATGGATTGATTTTCTCGAGCCTGCTATTGTGGGTAGTTCCAGAATGATTACCCCAGTCCGTTATCGGATGTGTTCACTTCAATGCATCCGACAACAACATCGAGAAAGCTTTGGAGTGGAGCTGACAGAACTGTTTGAGACTGCTGATTTTCATGTGGAGGCAAATGGGGATATTGTGGGGTTAAGGCCGATTGTTCCAGGTGAATTGGATGGCTACATGATCGAGGCTGTACAGGAGGCCGCGGATACTGCAGGCATTTCCATTGTGCATCTGTTTGAGCAGCAACAGCAGCAGCAGGAAGGTGCAGAAGCGGGGAACCATACTTTTATATTACCTCATGATAACATGCCAGCGAGCAGCTCAATCGCCGATTTTCACCAGATAAACCGACCTAATAGCTCGATCCTTCATTCACAAAGGCAGAGGCATATGCGGCCAACTCTAGGCTCTTCATCTATATTTCGTCAAACGGCAGCCCGATCTCGCCCTTCACTACCGCCTCCGATTATACCAGTTGAAATCCAAGTCGATTCACAGGGGCAGCTTCGCAGGGTTGTGTACCGCCAAAATAGGGATAGACACAGTGGTAGCAACAGTAACAATGAAGGAACTCGTAGGCGGTTACTGGACACCTTCCGATCATTTGGGAGCCAAGTAGCAGGGCAAGGAGGTATTGCCAATGGAGTAGGAGGCGGGGCTGGTGTTTTTGCAGCAGCAGGATTAGGGCAGCACTCTAATG
Source organism: Lobosporangium transversale (assembly GCF_002105155.1). Taxonomy (NCBI): domain Eukaryota; kingdom Fungi; phylum Mortierellomycota; class Mortierellomycetes; order Mortierellales; family Mortierellaceae; genus Lobosporangium; species Lobosporangium transversale. Next base: position 1,581,293 of record NW_019028979.1, read on the forward strand.
CAAATGGTGGTGGGTACCGTGCCGCAGATACAGCAGCCATGAGCACCGGGGGAGGGGCTACGAGAGTTGCGGGAGAAGTAATGAATGTTACAACATTTGCAGTGGAGTTGGAGAGGTTTTGAATGTCCAAATATATTTCCAGATAGCTTTGCCACTAAAAAGTGACATGTGACTGGCTCTTGATCAAAACAATGCTTTGACAAATGAAAGTACTTTAACCTCATATTCTCTATAGTTATACCAAAGCAATGGAAACATGGCTTCCCAGGCAAACATCAAAGACATGAATGAATGTAATTCAAAGGGGACAACGACCAGAACGAACCATAAAAAATATACTTCACCATTTTCTCAGTTTGACATCTCGTCGACTGATGTACTCGATACTATTGAAAAAAAGCATTGCCCAACATGCAACAAGAATGTTCGCTACTTTTGCAACAAGTGTCTCAACCTAGTGAACTGTCCCAAGGGGTCTGTTCCGCAGTTGAAGCTCCCTATTAAGATTGATGTAATCAAACATGAGCAGGAAAGAGATGGGAAATCTACAGCGTTACATGCCAAAATATTAGCACCACAGGATGTTGAGGTGTATGGGTGGAAAAGTATGCCAAAATATGAGGACGTAGATCGACTGTTGCTACTATTCCCAAGCCCGGTAAGTATCTCTCTCTTTTTTTCTCTCTCACCTTTTTTTTATATGCTAATATAGCCCTCTTTTTTTTTCTGATCCATTTCAGGATGCCAAGCGTCTGTCCGAGATTGATCCTGCTTCGTTCGACAAACTAGTAGTGATTGATGGAACTTGGGACCAGGCAAACAAAATGTCTAAGAGCAATAGCCCGTTATTACGGATGAAGCGAGGTAAATGATGTCATCATGCAATGTTTGAATGTTTGTTATAAGCTTTCATGAGGCCACCGTACGTTCTACAATATCAGGATACGACTCACAGAAATGATCACATGCTTCCCATCTTCTCTCTTTTGTCAAATACGATTTGAATTTGATGTAGTGACTATTGCACCACACGAAACGTTGTTCTGGAGGCATCAGAGGAAAGCAGATGACCATTTAGCAACGATTGAGGCGATCTATTACTTTTTGCGGGAATACCATGAGACTTATCTCTCAGATGTACCTGAACCCATCATGTCATCAGGATCATCAAATCAAGCTTCATTAGCGTCAGGAACAACGAAAGTGATAGATGAGTCTTCAAGCACTGATTCAGCAGTATCTACTCCACAAGATTCGTGGACTTCAGTTTCTTTAGATCAGGATGCTGTCGCAGACAAAACCATTACTCCACACAAGGAATGGATTGAGTCTAAGAAATTGGGTCCGTATACGAATCAATTTGATGATATGTTGTGGTTTTATAAGTACTTTTACGAGTTAATTCAGAGGACATATCGGGAACGAACTGATGGCCGTGAATTTACCATGAAGCATAAAGCAGGGTATATTCGGTATAATGAAGAAGTCAAAGAAAATGGAGATAAAGAAAGAAGCGAGACTAGTAATAACACTAATAGTCATAGAGAGGATAGTGAAGAGAAAGGTGGATCAACAGAGATCCCAGCAACAGCTTCAGTTGCAACGCTATCTACTGAATGAGAATCAAACAATGCAATAAAGAAATCACCTGCAAGGGCTGCATAAATTACATTAAAGGCTCGAGTGGGAGTGCGTATATAAAAAAATAATGTTTCGGAAATGAAAGTGTGAGATAGTCTCCATTTTGTGCCCTTCCGAAGAGTTTAGAGCGTTTGGGCTAATTAGACAAAAGAGTGTTTAAAAGGGTTTATTTAGCTTGTGAAAAAATCGCTCCCTTTTTTTTGTAAATGTAATTGTTAATGTAAATTAAAAAAAAAAAAAAAAAAAAAAAAAAAAAAACCACAGCCCTTTACGAGAGCTCCAAATGCATTTTTGGTGCTTGCTGGCCAAGTTTGGCATATCCGTCAAATAGCTAGAAACTAAAGAGTTGAACCAGTGGTGATTTGGGATTATGTACAAGTTGCCGGATCGGATATTGATCTTGTTTTTATGACACGTGCTTGATGTAATAAAAAAGAAAAAAAGTTAAATTTAATTGCCAGATGGAGGGTCATCATACACTCGGATTGAAATAGACTCTGATAAATTGCGGGCTTGACTGATTTAAACTAGTTTGATTTTTTTACTGTCTTCTCCTTGAAAAAAAAAAAAAAAAAAAAAACTTTCTTTACCATTGTTCCTTCTGTTTGGATTCTTAGTTGATTACAACTTCACCTTGCACATTCTTCGCCTCGCCAATTCCTCGCATTGCATTGTCATTGTCATTGCATTGCACTCAACACTACAACAATGCCTACAATTCTTAACAACGGTCATGGTCACTCTGCTGACATTGCTATTGACGCCAGCTTACTTACTGTACCAGCAAGTTTCGATTCTACGCCAACTGGTTGTCACCACTCTATAGACCACCCCGGATTTACGTCCGAGGACGTACCTCTACTGTCTCACTCACCCTCACTCTCAATGTCCCCTCCACGCACGCCGATGTTTCCACCGTCAACACCCTGTTTAGATACCCCCTCTCAATCCCCTGCTCTCTCCGCAGCTACAACCATATCCACATCAACATCTACATCTTTTTCAGAAGATGAGCATGCAACTAAAATCGAACCATCAGTAGAATCTCCATCACAACTACCAAAATACAATGGAAAGGAGTCTTCCTCTATCTCTATTATAGCAGCAGAAAGTTTATCTTTTTCATTAGCGACCCATCCTGCAGTAGTTTATGCATCCGAGCGACTTTCTGACCAAGACTACACTTCAAAGCTCCATACCGTCAAAGTTTTCGATTTTGATCATACATTGTTTCGGTCTCCACTGCCGAATCCTGCACTCTGGGATCCATCGTTTCTAGGGATCTTGACTTCTTGGAACTACTGTGGTACAGGGTGGTGGCACAATCCAGGCACACTGGAGCTTGGACCGGAGGTGGAGGCAACTTGCTGGGAAGGATGGTGGAATGAAGAAATTGTAAGTGTTTTTCCTACTTTCCCCCCCTTTATTCATTTTCGATGATTTCATATGACAGAAAAATGATGCGTCTCAAGACGAAAATTCAGGTTCAAAATGAAGACATGAAGTACTTTGGCGGAAATTGGCATCCCTCCTTTTAGGCGCCGTCATCTTTAATTCAGTCCAAATGTTTTTGATACATATTTTGTGGTGATTATGGATACATTTAAAGAGATGAAGTAAAACATACGCAACTCATAAGGAGTGCATACAAGATGAATGTTTTTTTTTCTATTTTTTATTTATTTTTGGGCTCATCTGTGTCTGTGCTGTGCATCAACGCGATCTTGGAATGACAACACTATCGGGATGCAGACACTGACCCTTTAATTTTCCCCTATTACATATTTTTTCTTGTAGGTCAGGGAAGTTCGCAAGTCATCGGAAGATCCAGGATGTTTGACGGTTCTCCTGACTGGAAGAAATGGACCCACATTTGGAGAGAAGCTCGTTGAAATGGTTGGGCGTAAGGGACTGGATTTTGATCTTATCGCAATTAAGCCTACGACTGTCGCACGAATAGAGAGCAAACTCGCATCTGTACCTACCAATGGGGGTCCTCAATCCGTGGAACGATACCTCAAAGTCCATACGTTTAACACAAAACATGAGTTTCTGTATAACCTATTATTCGAATACCCCAGCATTCGATCTATGTTCCTCTGGGACGATCGTCCTTGTCAGGTCGCAAAGTTTCGTCAAGTTGGGCAAGAATGGCTAGAAAAAAAGCTCTTGGATAACTTTGACATCACAGTCGTGCAGGAACCTCTGTTGTTCATGGATCCGCAGCGTGAGATCGATTTAGTACTGGCTATGGTTGAGGCTAACAATCAGCAAGTTGACATTGAAGTATCTGGAGGACCATTCCTAGTCCCGGGCGTTGGTGCTATTCCCAAGACGAGGCCTGAATTGGAGGGCCTGAACATCTGGGATCCATATGAGACATATGTTCCACAAATTAGACGCAAGATTGAGCTCACCGATATTGTAAGGTACACAGGCATCATGTTTTCAGCTACTGTACAAAGTATCATGAAACAGATGCTCGGTATTCAAGAATACTCTAATGGATATCCATCAACAGCGGTAATAGAGTGTCCTCAATGGATTAAGCGGCCAAGTATGCTTCGAGGACAGGATTTAAGCAAGTGGGTTGTACCTGATGATTTACATGTCACCTTATGTCTCGGATCTGCTAGTAAAGAGCACCTGGAGTCAGTTGGTGGACTGAATGCGACTGTATTGGTGGAGGTAGAGGCGCTCGGTGAGTTTGAAGGACGAGTATGGGCTTTAAAAGTAAAAGAGTTTAATACCGATGAGGAAAGCAATGTGGACACACGTCAACTCCAGATTATAGCGCCAAATGGACAAATTTACTCGAGTCTCGATGCATTGCGCACAGCATATGCATCATATGAATCAGCAGGAGACGAGCTATACCCGCAAGTTGACCTAAAGCACCTTGGTCATCTTGTTTCAGTACATGAATCTACACCACACATCACCATGGCCTACGACCGACTCAATGGGACACGTGCGGTTGACTCTGGAAGGATCATAGAGTGGGAGCCTTTGGAGAATGCATCGCTTTCAGATAATGGATCAACACGCTATCCTTACCGATTGGTGTTTGTGGGTACGATTGGTGAGAAGAAGCTGCTCGGGATGAAGACGCCGAAGGCATCTGATCAACATATTCCTAAAGCCGAAGTCAGTGTTGCCAACATCATCAAGAGTTTAACAGGAGATAAGCAGATTTCTGGAAAGGAGCTCGGAGAGATGGTCCGCTGTGTCAAGGAAGATATGGAACGACTTTCGGTCGAAAATCGACTCGAGAATGAAGAACGAATTGCGATCATAGCACAGGAAATCTGTGATCGAGTCGAGACCAAGAAGTGTGCAGCAGTACAACACCATGGCGCTCGGTAGATAGCACTGACATGGCTAAACGACTACCATTGTACTTTAGATGACTAAATAAACTATTTAATGATTGTTTTTTCTAATGCTATTCATGGCGATATTTGAAGTTGCTCGAAATTCAGATTTGCTAAACTGACTTTTAAGCATAAATAAGTACCCTGTTTGGAGAAATCGGAGACGATGGCATCCATGTAAAAGTAAAGTCTCCTAAATAAAAAGGGAGTCCAGAACGCCTTATTTCAGGCTCTCCGCATACTGCCTTTAAAAATGCTTCATAGGTAGTAGTTGAGTGGTCGAATACCCATCCTTAAGTGGAAAGCTGAACAAAGATCTCATTATCGTCAATGCTTTTAATCATAAGCAACCTTGATAGATCATTGATTTCTTTACACAAATGTTACTATAGAGGATGCAACTTGAAACAATTTTGTTTGGTTGTAAGCGGCTGCATCGCTAAATCTGGCACGACCGACAAGGATTCGTGTGAATGAAGTATCTCAGCCATCAAAGTACGCGTTTAGGTTGATGTTCAGGCGACCTTTCAATTCTCTTATATTTGGCCAATTGTTTATGGTCCATGTCGTATCCTCTGGTTGTATATGCTGATGCTTATCGCGCGTGAACACTAACTTCTCCAGGTCCTTCAGGCTAGCTAGTTCATCTAGGCCAACCCTTCGCTGTAAGTCCAGTGCGTGTTGCTTCATTTGAGCTATGCCATGTTGCCAGGCTAAGAGAGCGTAGTTGGATCAAATTGGCTAGCTGTCTGAACACAATGCGCTGTTTCTCCATGCCTTCTGTGGCCCCTTGATCGGCATCAGCCTTGAGATAGATGTCCAGGTCAGCCAATTTGGTGCTGACCCATTCTGCACCACCGACAATTCCTGTCATCGTGATTTCAGGTCCTATCAGTTGCTTCAGGCATGGTCAACTAGATAAGATTACTTGCACAATATCATTCGTCTTGAAGGCATGTACTGTACAGTCACCCGAAATAAATTATTGAAATTAAGAATATTTATTTACATTTTTTGAATAATCTGGGCAAACAGCTCATATGCAGCATACACAAAGACTTTATCAATCAACATGAAAGTTCGTAATTTTATCGAAAAGGCTATTGTGGTTATTTACTGAAGTTCTTGGGGTATATTAATTGACTAAGAGAAGTACTACGCGGGTTCAATAACCAGTGTACCTTCCTTTGGCCCCCTTCACCTCTATCAACCTTTCTGGCATGGAGTTAACAAGGATAGCCAGCTCCGCTTGTGGCAACTTGTCCCACTCCTCAACCAGAGCCGCTCCGAGGCTAGCGAGATCTCTTGGCCCTTTGGTGCGTCTATCAAGTGCAACCGCGAGAAGTGACCACACGTGCTCAATGGAGTTTAAATCTGGAGAGCATGCAGGCCAGTCTGGAATCCTTGAGATGTTGTTATTTTCGTGCCATTCCCTTGCAACTTTGCATGTATGGACTGGTGCATTATCTTCCATGAGAATACCATCCTCCACCTCAGCCATAAACCTGGCTAGCTCACATTTATACACATCTTCCACGAAAGATGGTCCATCCCTACGCCCTCGTTGAAATATAACCAACCGGGACCTTCTGGTCGCTGTAATCGCTCCCCAGGCCATTAGGGATGTCCTACCACTCTTGAAAGTAGGCGCAACGCAACCGTAGTCGTACTTTTCCTGTGCTGTGCGCCAAACTCTTATTTTACGAAAGTGCGCACCAACTTCAAAGGATGACTCGTCAGACCAAACTACCCGACTCCAATCTTCTATAGACCATTTTTTATATTTTTTGACAAACTTCAGCCGCCTCTCTATGTGCTCTGCGCTTAAGAATGGTTTAGGGACAGCAACCCGGCTGAAAATGCCTAAGAAATGCAGCTCCTTTTCAACTGTCCTCTTACTCACTTTTTTGGGCAATAAGTTGGTGATCTCCTGAAGAGTAACCCTCCTTTCTCTCTTACTATTGCGCACAATGCTTCTGATGTCGCGAGCACTCAGTAGTTTTGGACGTCCTGGGGTTTGGGCGCGAGCACTGGTTCCTCTTTCATGATATACCTTGATAATGTGATAAACTGTTGATAGATTCACGCCGCGTTTCAATGCGATATCCACGCCTTTCAGGCCTGCGAGATGCATTTCGATGATGATGCTTTTAGCCTCGATATCCAGGTTTTTTTGGCATGATGGTTATTTCAAATTGTTAATATATGGATAATGGGAAAGGGAGATATTGAAGACAATTGCTTTTTATCGCGTAGACCATTTTGAATTTTATTATCTCAATAATTTATTTCGCGTGACTGTAGATGTTTCGCATCCCTGTAATAACAGGTACTAGCATCCTAATGTAAATTATTCAAAATACATTTATTCTTCTGCAATGCTTCGCCGACAGAAGGGGGAAATCATCCAGCAACAGTGATCTTTCCCCATGTGGCCTGATGAGCGTTTTGTAAAAAGCTTTGGAAACAAGGATACACTGCAGGAGATCTTTTTTATCCAAGTAGTCGCCAACAAGCGCGATGATTTCTGCAATATCCAGGGGTTGTATAATGCTGTTCATGACAGTCAAGATGATGTGGAATGGTTTTTGGAGAAGTCTTTACCCTATTTCTGTGCTCAAAGCGCGCGCCAGACGCGTCGTCAGTCCGAGTAGCTCCTATGGAATACACATCATCAGATGCGACATGAGCTAGAATCATATGTACAATTCTCTTATTGACAAAAAATGACCAAATCTTCCTTGGGTACGGTCTGTGGACCCCTCATCCTTTTCCTCACATACCTCCTTGCCTCCTACACTCTTTAGTTAAAAACCAATGCCCCTTACTCAATAGCTTGCATGAATCTCCGAGCTATGTCGCCAAAAAGCGATTTTATTTAAAAAAGAAAAAAGAAAAAGACGCGAGCTGAATAATAACTGCATGCTCTGCCCATATATGCTGTGCCTCGAAAATGGCGCGCTCGATGCGTTATATTCATATAGCTTTAGAAATATATTTAATGAAAGCCATGTTCATTGTATAAGAGTTATGTCATTGCGAGTAAAAATATTGTCAATCAACACAGCGATAGCTGGATCCACATTTACGCAGCCGTTTACCCTCAGTAGGTGTGGCCAGTTCTCGGTGATCCACTTCGCTTCTTCCACCCCTATTTGCTGACGATGCTCATTATTAAATCCCAAGTTTCTCAGATCCTTTAAGTCAGCCAGCATATTCAGACCTGACTTTAATGTCAGGTTTAATGTTTTAATATTACCATCTAGCTTTACCGCTCCAGTCAAGTTAAGGCTCTGGAGTTTCGTCAGTTTGCCTAGACGGTCAAACACGGTGCGCTGCTTCGCTTCGCCATACCCTCCTCACTCTCCATGTCAATATCATCAGCTGCGCGATAGACGGCCGGATCTCTTAGTTCGGAACAGACCCATTCCAGCCCTTCAACAATCTCTGTCGCCGTAATTCCGCCTGATTCCAGCATAGTGAGATGTCCACAGCTAGACAAGATTAGCTGGATTGATCCATCAGATTTAGACGTGAATGTATTTATGCTCAACCTCTCAAGCGTATCACAGAGCCTAATTCCTCCGCCTAATGGTCCTCTGGGTTTGATTAATTCGATGAGACAGAGAGTTCCAAACTTATTACCCATCGCATATAGCTCTCGAAGCTGATTCATCTTTCTCAAAAGAGTCGCGAAGATCTTGTCCTTACAAAAGAGAAGAGGAGTATATAATGATTCCACATGTGACAATAACCAAGGATATTGTGTTAACGTCTTGCAGAAAATAGTAGCGCCATCCTGTCCAAGGCTGTTGATCTTGATACTTGAACCAAAAAACGTGAAGGATCTCAACTTTGGACGGCTTCGAACCAATATCGCCAAACTGTGGGCCGCAGAATATGGGAAAGTACCAGATATTTCAACATCCTTGAGATTCAATTCATGAAGGCTTGTCAAAGTGATAGCAGAAGGTGGACTGGAACTGGGGCTGGGAGTCAATGGATCACCAGAAGTATCGGTGTTTATTTCAAGACCTCCAATCAGGCTTGCGACAGGCCATTGAGGAATGACCACATCACTTAAATCAAGTTGGTTGCATACTCGGAGAAACAGGCCAATTTCCTTGGCGGACAGTAAAACGGCAAATTCTGAGTTTCTTCAGATGTGAACATTGAAGTATCGCGTTATAGAAATTTCTGGCTTTTGGACGCGAAGGATCAAAGCCAAAATTGATATGACACTCTTGAAGCGAGGAACTGTGGGTAATTATCAACTCGGAAAAGCCATGCTGAACATCCTCAAAGTGTTGTAATATCGTAGGCATGGTTTTCAGCTTTCGGAGCTGGATAAATCCACGTAAGAACAAAATATCTTTTAGACAATGCCTTGAAACGAAAGTTCCTCAACGTAATGCTTATGCTTCTCAAGTGCCTGATTGTCTGGGAGAAGCATGTAACCCAGAGATCTGATGTTGACAGCTCTCCAGATATACTCGATAAATATGGCATGGAAGCCTTGGAAACATGCACACAGGACACGAGGTCAACTCGGTCCAGATAAGAGACTATGCTGTCAAGCACCCGAGGGATGCCGAATGGATACAATTGCATGTCAAGGAATGGAATGAAAGGAATTGAAAAGATGTGTCTTTCTGTCGGGATGTGATTAAAAATACTGCAACTGAAATCTTTGACCATCAGCGTGCTTTATTGTCATTTGGGCGATCCGATTCAGTCAGGCGAAGTATGCACAGCCCAATTTGCTCGACCATGATCGCGATATCTAGTTCCAAGCAACTCTTGCTCCACATTTGTGATCAACACATAGTTTTTTATTTCGAATCATGTCTCAGTATAACCACTAACTGCCCATCATTCAAGTAAAGATACGAGCACCCAGGTTCTGAGGTCTAAATACAACGGAGGCAGCGTAAAGGTCTTAGACACACATAAGCGACGAAAGGAGCCTGTTTGAGCAAGATATGAGGTTATTTATGCTAAGGGAATGTCGAGTGGATGAATTACTTTTTGTAAAAGGCAAAGGAAATGGAGTAATTCATGTTCGTCTAAATGCATATTAAATTTATTATTTACAATAAATAGTATCTGACTACATGGAAGAGATTGTGGATCTTCTGACAGAAGGTGCTTGGAAGCTTTGTACACTGGCTCGAACGATGCTTGCACGGGGATGAAATGAATAAGGTCGGGGCACATGGTATGCTTGCATAATATTGTCGCTGAAAATGACACTACTGGAGTCGAGATTTGATATCTCTGAGTCACTCTCCGCTCCCTTCTTGCTGTCGCAGCTAGTGCGATCCGACTGGGCCGTAGCAGCCATGGCAAACGCAAACGGAGCGGCAACAACATTTTGCTGCTGCTGCTGTTGTGGAATTACATCTTGCTGCACTGCTGCAAACGTATTCAATGGAGAGAGGGAGGGTGAAGATGACGGAGAAGACGACGGAGAAGACGACGGAGAATTAGCAGGAGAAGTTCTGTAGGATGGAGGCGCGGCTCTATAGGATGGAAGAGCAGGAGAAGATGCAGCCAAGGTATTGGGGGTGAGGTAGGTCATATTCTGTGAATGTTGCTGCGATGGCAGTGGTGGCAATGGCGACTCTGTAGGCGTGGCAGACTCAAAGGAGACGGATCGAGGGCAAGCAGGGCTGTAAGGCCGAGGTAAGGCACCATGCGCATTCAGAGTAGACATACTCGCAGAAGCCATTTCTATCCTATACGTTGGCATCGGACCGTTGTTATTGTTATTGTTGCTATCACCATTGTCCTCATTGCTAGGCGTGAGACTGGAGATGCGAATGGGCTTGTCGGAGCGGGAGTCTTGCCGTCTACGTCTAGCACTATATATTACTGCGCTTGCAACCAAAGCGATGAGGCAGAGCGCACCAAACACACCACCAAGAATGGCGCCGAGGTGAGGACTTTTTTCACTCTCTGTTAAGCTCGCTGGATCGGAGGCAAGAGGGTTGGAAGGAGCATGCGATTGGGATGAAGTGGGCCTAGATGGCTGTCTGGGAGTTTTTGTCGAAGCTGTTGGTACCAACTGAGATTGAGATACGAAGGATGTACTCCAAGTATTGGTCTTGATGTTATATACAATTGTGTTATTGACTGGATGCGCTGAGTTGGAGTTCATACCCCCCCAGGCGATGAACTGATCGTTTGAGAATGCACACGCAGGCTGTCCACGCTCGCTGCCAGCAGCGACATCGGGACCCTTGGTCCACTCCATTGTCGTGACATCCAAAATGTAGATGTCCCTCATGGTTGAAGCCTTGCCTTTGGCAAATCCTCCAAAAAGGATCATCTTTGCGCCGTTGTAGGCTGGGACGAGACAGCCTCCTATCCGTGGTGGAGGGATGGTACCCTTAGCTAAGGGAGTAAGATCCTCCCAGCCACTTGTAGTACTAAAGGAATAAAAGTTCAGATAATCGAGCTTTCCTGTTACGCCTGTGGTCCCTCCGATCAACAACATAGCCTTTAGAGCTGGGGTCCACGCAAGCATGTAGTCAGTCGTGTCTACTAATCTTGGCTCCATCATGATCAAGTCAGCCGTCTTGGCTGCCAAATGAACACCAAGCATTGAGGTCCTACCGGTCGCAACATCATACTGGCCATTGGGGATGTATACCACCCCTGAGTCTGGATCTGTTGCTGCTGCAGGAACATTGAACATCATCAGATTATTCTCCACTGGTTTCCATAAGGTCCAACTGGCGGTTCTAAGAGTGTAGACATACCCAACTGTTGGTCCCATAACGAACCAGCTTTGAAGATCTGATGAGAAAGCACTGGGTAAGTGGGAGAGTCGAGCAGGTGCATCTGGCAACTTCTTGAAAGATGGATTGGATGTGCTCCATGAGACTGACAAGTCAATTAGAAATGTTTGTGGTACATCAGCTGTATCGATAAAGCCGCCAGAAATATATAAGGCTTTGTTTTCGATAAACGAATTAGAAGGCCCACCAGTGGAGACGGGTTGGAACTTTTGGGCATGGGTGATATCTGGAAGGATGGATGTGAGAGCGAGCAAGAGAATCAGCAAGAAGGGAATAGAAGGGGTATGGCAAGAGGAAGGGACGAGCATGTGGAATGTACAGTGGGGCGTTAAGCTGATGTAGAGGAAACGCAAATGCTAATCAAGAGGGTTGAATGGGTGAGTGCGCGAAGGCATGAATGCGGGGCTATTTGAATGTTTGCACGAATGAATGCGTGGTGGACGTAAGATGTAAGAGAAGGTGCGAGAGAATATAGAAGGGTGTGAGAAGGATGTGGGAGGACTTGCGGAGATGTGAGAGGGTATGGAGGAAGAAGAGAAGTCAGTGATGGAAAAGAGAAAGCGGGAGGGTGTGTCCGCTGCGTGAGGAACTGAGTGCGAGTTTAGGTGACCAGCTAAGGACAAGAAGGATGAAAGAAAGGAGAGCAGAAAGAAAAGAAGAATTAGAAGAACCGGATGTTTATGATGGTTTGTAGGCCAAATTTCAACTACAATAAAAAGAAGCTGCTACGTTGTGTCTGGTATGTGTGTCATGCATTGAGATCCCTGAAGAGATCACAGACTTTGAAATAAGGTCTGTCCTGTGCATTTAAACAAACGAATTGGCAATCGATGTAATAAATTTCCCCTGCCCTGTTTCAGAATTCGGGATAATTGCAAAGAAAAAAAAACTCTGTCTTGCCACTCTGTGCCTGAAATGCTTCTTCGCCACACTGAGCGACTCCTGCTTCAATCATGCCTGACGCCTCGGGAAACAGCTTTCCTTTACTATTATCAACTTTGCGACGTATTCAACCAAGGACTTTTCTAAAACCTTTCACACATTCCATCTTCTTTGTCCTTCCCTCTATAAAAAAATAATAATAATTCACATAACTCTTTCTTTAAATCTTATGTGTACTATCTTTCTTCCGTTCAAAGAGGTCTTTTTTTTTTCTTTATTTTTATTTTTTTAAAAAAAAAATCATGTTAATGAGGTGATGTGTTCATTGGGGACGGAGTAATTTGTAATTTTTATTACTATTGTGAACAATGCAATCTACCATTTTTTAATATTTTACATAGTATGCAGGAAAATGAGGAAAATGTATAAAGTGATAAATGATGAAAGGAGTCTAACTTTTTATGGCTTCTTGCTTTAAGCAATGGCGAAGAACTTCTTATTAATACGGAAGCGAATGAAGAGCACAAAGAATGCAGCAACGACAGGCGTAATTCCTGCCCACATGATCGCTCCAAGGTACTTGCCGCCTTGAGCGCGCATAATGGCAGTAGCAATTGGGGCACCGAGCAAGTTACCTAAGGAGATGATTAAAAAAATAAAATAAAGCGAGAAATAAGTATCATGGTTATAACCACGGCTCATTCAAGTGTAGATTATTCTCTTAGACTGCTTAAATGAAAAAGTACACTTACCAACAACGTTTCCAAAGTAAAGAATTCCGAGCGCAGATGATAAACGCTCGACACCTACAACTTGTGCAACAACAACAGGGAAGATGCTGATAAATCTAATGTCACCAAAAAAAAAAAAAAAAAAAAAAAAAAAAAAAATCTAAGTATCAGCCCCTAGAATCTATTGTAGTTTCCATTTCCCATGCTGTAGATGTTTTACTTACCCTCCACCGAAGAGACCATATGCAACCATGAATCCAGTCAAAATTTGAAGATTCGAAGCCACGCTCCTAAAATTGTCGACAAAAAAAATGATGTTAAGAAATTATTTGTCGAAAGATCAACAATGCTATGGACTGGAAGATACTGAAGGGACGTACCAGATAGCGAGACATGAGAGTCCTGCCATGAAACAGCATGTAAATAATGTATTGGTTCGTCCGAGTTTGTCAGCAGCAACACCCAAAATAATTCTTGACGCGGCATTAATACCCTTTAAAATTATCAAAAGATAGCTATTAGACTATGATGAATGTAGAAAAAAAAAAAAAGTTTAAGCGTTGTTTATCTTACCGAAAACATGCTGATCAAATTGGCCCCAGTAGCTGGTGGTTGATTGAGTTCGGTTTGACAGTAGGTTGGAATCAAGAAGATGGGAACCATGTAGCCTAATAGTGAGAATTGTTATTGTAGAAATACCATAAGTGTATGAAGAAAAAAAAATCGCTCTTTTACTGTATTTCTCAGCTTTAACAGTGTGAAGTTATACCACTTACCGAAAGTAACAACGAATGCAGTTAGGAGTAACATGGTGAATCCAGGAGCTTTGAATAGCGACAGATCAAAGATGGGACCCTTCTTTACCGTCTTGACTCTGGGTCGAATGAATACAAAAATGGCAGCCATGAAGCCCAACACTGCAAATCCAATAATCCGTTGACACCATTGGATCCCTACACTCGCGATTAGAACCCTTGTAAGCGGTGCTAAAGCCAATCCTCCAATACCCGATCCAGCAACTGCAATGCCGTTGGCCAATCCACGTCGTCTCTCAAAATATTGTGCCGTGACTGAAATAGAAGAGAAGAATACCAGTCCTCCACCTACACCAAACATGAGGCCTTGTGTCAAATATAAATGCCAGAGCTGGGTAGCAAAACTGGCCAAAATGAAGCCTAAGGATGCAATCGCAATTCCGACAGCTACAACCGCTCGAAGGCCAATACGCCGAGTCATAGGCGCTACGAAGGGCCCTGGTAAGAACATGGCTGCGGTACCGATACTACCGACCCATGAGATTTGAGTTGCAACGGCTCCTGGGAAAGTGTTTTCCTTCAAGAAATGGGCTTGGTAGACACCAAACGTGATATTAGGTGCGAACGCCCAAAAATTGACTACAAAAGATGCAAGCACAACTAACCATCCAAAGCCACCCTCGGGATAGTCGAGCAATTTGCCCTCCATGGCTGGATCGGGCATTTGATTAACATCATCGCCATCTTCAATATCAGTCGATGCCTGGTCCCCTTCATCTTTGGGCTCAAGCTTCTCAGAGATCACGGAGGGGACCTTGGGCCTTGAACGATTAGAGAAATGTGATCGCTTTGAATGATGAGAATGATGCGAGTACTGGCGTTCAAGATCGTGTTGAGGATAAGGCTCCGTGTGAGTGATGCCGGAAGATACGGCAAGACTTGCAGAGGAAGGATTCTCAAAGGTCATGGCTAGTGTGGAGGGGAGCTCCGTTGCTGGAGTTGTAGTGTAATTATTGGAAGCATCTAGGTGATGCTGATCGATCGAGTCTTCTGTCGGCGACATTTATTTTTATTTTCCTTAAATATGCAAATACTTATATCAAGGATAAAATAAACAAAGGAATTATATTTGGAGTGGTAGAATTACAGTATTGAAGGCAGAGCGAAAATTTTAAGCAAGGAATATAAAGACAAAAAAACGTGTAAATGCTGTATTATATGGTGTACGTGTTGAGGAAAAAATGCTGAGAATAGCAGTGGATACAGACAATGCAAATGGATTAAGAGTATAGTAATATATATGAATGATGATGTAAAAAGGAATGAAATGCTGGTCTAAATGATAGAAAATAGAAAGAAAAACAGAAAAAGGATCGAAAGGGAAGAGGAAAACATGGCTCTATTTGTACTTTTTTCTTTAAAGTAATAGGGTTTTTCGCCCAATACTTGTCTGGTGTGCTCAGGTTGAAGTAATGCTCAGAGGGATTGGTGTAAATTGAAGGTATGCATTCGATGAGCAATCGAAAGTAGGTAGGAAAGAAAGAGAGGGCGGCGGACTTTTGGATCGTATCCAAATCAGGACAATGTTTACAAAGAAAAACCAAGCGGAGAACAGCCGTATTGTCGAAGCGGTAATATAGACCATACTGAGTATGAGCAAGAATGGATTAAGGATTAAGGTTGCTTGGTCCAATGAACTTTTCTCCTCTCTGTGTGAAGCTGAGCTTTGATTCCATCTCAAAGTCATAAACGTTTGAACAAAAAGGGAGGACAAAAGAGGGAAGTGCTTAAAAATCATACATATCACCCATTTCATTTGGTCGCGATCCCATATATCTTTAATCTAAAAACGATAATTTAATTGGCCTTAGTGGCATCTCACTGCCTGACGAACTTGGAACAAGCGAGGTAATTGGCTGCCAATATACTTGAGAGTATTCAAAAAATATAAGGGATCGCGACCAAATGAAACGGACTATACCATATTTTTTCATTTTGACAATCTTGACACTTGGGGATGTGCGCCTACCCTTTAGCTTCCCTCCTTACAGCATGCATGTTTTGGGCGTACACAAATGGATAAATCTGGTGGTTGTTTGGGAGATAGATTTTCCAAGGCACTAAGCCCAATAAAGATCCTTTCAATAGTAATCCTCACCAGTTATTAAAGGACAACGTGTCTTTTAACAAAAAAGTTTCTTGCGCAGTGATTGTGGTTCAAGGATAAGATGATCACAACAAGAGATTTTTTTAAGGAGTCATAGGAGTAGAGTTCAGCTCATCATACATTAGCTGATGGACTACCAGGATTCCTCTCATCATCATTCCATCATGCTGACATGGAAGTATATACTTGTTCAAGTGATAGTCCTATACAATCTATAATAGTATTTCTAACCCGTTGTGTGAATGGGAGGTGTAAATGGGGCTTTACTCAATGTGGAGCAAGATAACTTGCATGGATATGGGTAGCTTTAAAAGGCTAACCAAGGAGAATTTCGAAATCCCACTTTATTCAATGCTTTTTGTTTATTTTTGGTAAAGATGATTAATTGAGCACGGAAAAGGTTTTAGCCAGTGAAAAAAAGGATTAGCTTTTATACCTTGGCGGAAAAACATGTAAATAACAAACAACAGCATTAATAATTACAGAAGGAGATGAGGGATAGAGGACTGGGGGGGCTGGGGCGAGGTGAGAAAGTGGAGATTGCGATCAGTGGGCGCAGAAGACATCGTGAGTGATACAAATGTGTTTTATTGGGCATGCGCTACAATGGAAAAAAAGAATCCTCGGATATTGACATCAACAAGCATGATTTTCCGTCTATACTGTTCACTTTGCTCAACCTTACTGGTGCTTATTTATTTTAGTGTTTAACTCAACCACTTAATAGCTCTCTACTGTACTCAAGGGTGTACATTTATACACATTATTCAATTTACTACCCTTCCATGAAGCGAAAAGTGTTCTACTCTACATCTGCGCAATTTTTTTTCTCTTCGTTTGGACATTAGCATCGTATATAAAGCAACTTGTTACTTTCCCTCTTCCGCTGCTCCAGGATGAATGTAAAAAAAAAAAAAAAAAAAAAAAAGACGGATGCTGCAATTGACTCAAAGCGCAATGATTTTCATACCAAGGTCAAGGGCTACCTGAGAATCCAGCTCTTGATGTACTAGATTATTAAAAAAGGGGTCGCATTTAGAAAATGGGTCCATGCTTACAGATATTTTACTTTTGCGAAAGCGGAGATGGAGAGACGATCGCTCTTAGTAAAGCTGTATAAACATACTCATTTGATCTTTAATAGCAGTAAACTACTTTATCATAATTTATTTAATGCACAGCATGAACCTCAATTTCAAAGGTGTTATAGACTCTATTGGTAGCATCATTGCCTATAATCAATTAATTTCTACCTATACGATAAAACAGGCAGGTTGCATGGGCTTTCTGAAAATGACACGAAAACTTTCACGACGTCCTCAGAGTTGGGAATAGCAGAAAGAAATCACCAGATTTTGACGCGCCGGACACAAAAATTATTGGCGGATCATTTCCGCTTGACTTGACTGCACTCTTTTTTTTTTTTTTTTTTTTTTTTTTTGCAACTTGACGTTTATTTAGTTTACAACCATTTCCCTCAAGGATTAGCTTTGGCTTCATTCCTCACTAGTTATTTTCATTTGTTTCCTTCAACTCAATTTTTTTTTTCTTTTCTTCTCACCTTTATTTCATTTGGCTGTTGTAGCGTTCATTCAATTTACACAACTGCTTGTGGATTCTTGTCTGGTAAAACTGAGTCCGTTTCATGAGATCTGATAACTCCACGCCCCTTCTTTAAACTATGCCAGTGCTCTACTTTGAAAGAACTTCGGCTACAATGGTCATAAGATATAATTTTATGATAGAATTAACTATGCTTCTCTCCTGATAATAATTGATACCCTCATTAAAAAAAATAAAAATAAAAAACATATAACTGGTCCAGACTGATCAGAAATAAGGGGCTGTTGTTTGTTATCATATTTCTCATCGTCAAATAGATCATCAGTAACGCTAGTACATTGACAATGTTGACCTCGTAACTGTTTTAACCGTAAGAACAACAATCGTATTGTCAAAATTACGAAGACCACTACCTCCAGCAATCGCATTTATGTTCAACAGTACAGGAGGCAGACATTGAGGACAATGGTGATGATGTTAAGTCATTGTCAGAGTCCAACTCAGGACTAACTGTCAACTGCACTGTCATATATTCTTCTTGGGATTACAAACGGTGATATCCTTTTGATAAGCGCCGTGTTTGTCGGAGAGGAAGAATAGTATAAATTCCAAGCGAAATCATGGGTATATCCGTTTGCTTAATAACCATAGCTATCCAGATGTAGTACATGTATACTGTGCACAGTTTATTATAAGCTTTATTCTATATGTCTATTTATTTATTTATTTATTTATTTATTTTTTTTTTTTCCAAACTCAAGGTATGCTTTACAATTAACGGTGTCTGTAAGGATTATGTGCAGTCTGGTTATTCTGGCGATAATAAGACTCGTTTGGAGAGGTATAATTGTTGTAATCATCATAGCTATAGTCATTCTGATCGTAAGACTGACCATGGGAATTGTATGACTGGGATGGATGCTGCTGAGGGAGATAATATTCTTCTTCTGATGGAAGATCATTATAATAAGAATTGTGTTGTTGTTGACGCTGTTGTTGACGCTGATATTGTTGTTCTTGACTCTGTGGCCGTGAATGTGGCGGCGACTGTGGTGAATATTGGTTGTACTCGAAGGGTGTAGGGTTTGAGATGTATGGCTTGGAAAGCCTAATTGACTTGACAGCTTGTTCCTTGGCTTTTTTGCGACGGTAAAAAATGAAACCCCCAACTAATAACGCAACCAGAACAACACCACCAATACTTCCTGCAATGATAGGCACTAAGTTTGTGGAACTGGACCCCGAAGTCCCAATATACTCTGTTGTCCATGATGAGGTCTTCAAGTTATACACGAACGTGTTATTATCACTCGAAGCATCGTTACCTAGTCCACCCCAAGAAATCAACTGCTCATTGGAGATTGCACACACATGTCCTGCACGTCCTCCATTATTACCAATGTCCGGCCCTCGAGTCCAGGTTAGGGTTGCCACATCCAAGATATAAATGTCATTCTGAGCATTTCCATTCTGAGCAGGTGGAACGGGATCTCCTTGACCTCCAAAAAGAACCATCTTGGTGCCGCCATACGCAGGAACAAAACATGCTAGCCGGCGAGCCGTGGGGATATCTCCTCTAGGCGTCAACAGCTTCCAACCACTTTCTGGACTATAGAAATAAAGATCGCTTCGAGTGTTGGGCGTGTTGATTACAGATCCTCCAAAGAGAAGCAATCCCTTCAAAGTTGATGCCCAAACTACAGAGAAGTTGATAACTTGAACCAGATTTGAAGTCATGATATTGTGCTGAACTGTTTTGTCGGATGTTGAATATACCATCAATTCAACAGGTCCTCCTCCACCTTTGCTAAAGACATACCCATTAGGTATATACACTTTCCCATTTTCCGGGTCGACTGCTGCACTTAGACCATGGCTCGTACTGAGAGTGTTGTATTTCCCTACAGTCGACCAAGTTCCTGAAGGTATATTGTAGAGATATACGGTGCTATTAGAGATGACGAACCAATCCTTATTGTTCGGCAGGAGCACACTAGTGAACCTTGCGTCCGTGATACCATCCGCCATGCGTTTATAAGCAGGGCTGGAGGTGCTCCAAGATTTTGAAAGGTCGATGGAAAACATCTGAGCCATTAGAGAATCATCTCCTCCGAAGCCACCGAGGACATACATGGTCTGGCCATCAATGTATGCGCTAGTTGATAGAAACCCTGGTCTTGGTTGATAAGACGGAGGCTGTGTTTGGGCATGAGAGAGAGATGAGATAATAGATAAGGCAAGAAGAAGGACGGAAAGGAGCCATGTTGCTCGGAATGGAGAGATGTCTGGCCTCATTAAAATTGAATACAGTCTTTACAACAATGGTCAATATTTATTGCATATAATAAGTTTAAGAAAACGTGGGGGCAGGAAAAGAGGAGACACAGAAGGATAAAAGAGTTGATGCCACTGAATTTTTACAGGATGCTGAGAACAAATCAGAAATGGATTAAAAAAGATGATGAGAGAATGCAAAAGAAGTGGAAAAAGAACAAATGGTGGTATGAAGAGATGATTAGTTCAAATTCTGAGAAGATCCGTCCATTGGATGCCTGCATCTTTGTGAAGACCAGAGGGGCGAGAGGGGAAAATGATTCAGAGACAGGGCTCTCTGTGCACTACAAAACAAATAAAGTTATTATTTTTTGATCCAATGCTTTGCCTTCGGTTCTTTTTTGAACCTCAGTGCAATAGGGGTTTTTTACGCACTGTCCCTTGGAAGGGAGCGCTCTACAGTTTCCAATGTTTTGAGAAAGATTAGCTTTGGTCATGCAGTTGAGAGAACAGGTAAGCAATTTGATTACAATGTCTCATCTTTTTTGTCCGTCCTTGCATACCTCCTTTGTTTTTTTTATTTTTTTATTGAGAGGACAAAGAAGAAAAACCCACGTTTAGTACATAATAGATAATAGATAATAGATAATAATAACAATAATAATACATAATCATAATCATAATAGTAGCAATGGTAGTAATAGTAGCTTCCACTTTGGAACAGAAAATCAAGAGATGCCGTTTGGAATAGCAGTTGTTTCAGCATTCACACTTCCATTTTGGTTCGAAAACAGCCTTTCATATCTCGATAATTGCTCGCGAGTCAACATTTCGCCTCAAATCGCTGTTGTTCCAAGGCTCTGCTGAAGCAATTGGTTCTGGCATGATTGCCGAGGTTGTAACACAGCTTGTTGCATGTTGAAATGATGCTGTGATACCGGCATTGCCACCTGATTCGGATGCTGAGGAGCATAATAAACATATATATATTGACCATGGCTTCGATTTGATGGCAATGGCTGCGGGGTGATCATAATAACAGCCGGCTCACCTCTTATAGAGCCAACCCATGTCCGCCACTCACGCCATCCCCAGAAACAGTAGCTTGATTTTTTTCGCCTTTCTTGTGGCGCTTTAATCCTGGTGCCCACACAACCATGAAGTTAATAAGTAAGTAATCATTGGCTGTTGGTTTTGGTCGTATAAATACTCTTCTGTTGCTCCATTTGGAATATAGACATCCTCCGTCGTAGATCAGCAGCGGCTGCTAGCCCGTGTCCATTGGTGGAAAATAAGCTATGACTAGGCCGCTTCCAGCCGTTGGTTGCAAATTCATAGCTGTAGGTTGTATCATTGATGAGGATAAACCATTCTTGATTGTCTTTCATGAGAGTGCCCGCAAATCGTATGGTCTGCGTACTCAGGAGGAAGTCGTTAGAAAGGGGGCTCAAGATTTGGATAGGTCAATGTAAAACATTTTGTTGGTAAGATGATATTTTTTGCCACCGTTGAGGACATAACCGCTCAGAACGTATAAGGCCTTATTCTCTATGAACACGCTGTTGCTATAAAGGGCAGGCTTGGGTGTGTAAGACTGGGTATGAGTGAGGATTGGAGAGAGAAGAAGAATGAATAATGTGAATACTACTACAGTCAATTTGCCTAATAACGCTGTAGGCGCAACACCTGATAGGTATTTCGATGGCATGAGAAAACTCGAGTAAAGAAAAGGGAGATAGGACGAGCTATAAGACAAGTAAAGGAGGAATGAAAAGAAGGAGAGAAGAGGGTGAATAATGCATCACAACGATGGCGAAGACTGAAGAAAGAAAAAAAAGACTACCTAATCTTTATCGCGCAGGCCATGGACTCGATTACTTATGTGCATTGTTCAATTATTCACCGAAATAACAGCAAAGGATTGAATAGAAAAAAAAAAAAAAAAAAAAAAAAAAAGAAAGTCTTTCCAATGTTCATCAGCCGTACTTAGTACCACGGAATAGTACTGCACGCTACTTTCCTGGCTGCAAGTCTGGATGTTCAAGTTGCAAGTTTGATTAATTAAAATGCAGGCGCATTTCATCGAAGTTGCTTTCATTTGACATTTGATAATTAATAAAGCACATCTGAATTGTATATCTTTATACTTTCTGTAGAATAACGCGTTCTGCACAAAGATAGTTAAAAGTTTATTACTCTAAATAGTCAAGGCTATTTTTTTTACGCTTTAGCCTACTTGTGAGGATTGAGAGGGGCCGGGGCTAGGGAATGTCGCTGCGTTCGTAGTGACCCCACCAGTCATGTTTTGCTCAGATATTAGTCTTTCAAGTCTAGCATATTGTTGGCGAGTCATCATATCAGCCTGTGCCCGCTGCTGTTCTAGGGCTCTTTGCTCCTCAGGGTCAACATAAGTGGAGGCTTCTGGGGCAAGTGTTCGTGGCTGGTCTACAAATCCTTCTTGAGGATTAGATGGTCTATGAACTATGGTTGAAGCAGGGGAAGCAGGAGAAGACTGTAGCTCTGCTTGAGCCCCTGGTTGGCTTTGGAGCGCTGACTGAGGCCGTGGTTGGAGGACTGGAGGAGCTTGAGCTTGGTGCGATGGCTGAGACTGAAACTGGTGCGACGGCTGAGACTGAAACTGGTGCGATGGCTCGGACTGGGGCCCTACTTGAGAATCTGGCTGGGACCCCGGCAGAGGCCCAAATATCGACTGGTGTTGGGGCGCTGGCAGAAGCTGGACTGAGTTGTACCATGTATGTTGCGGCGTCACTGGTACCTGATGCACTAATTGTGATGCTTGAACCTGGTCAGAATGCAAGCTAGGAAGCGTCTGCAGTCCTTGTTCCTGAGCCGGTGCTTGCGGTTGTACTTGCACTGGTGACTGTAGTAGCGATTGTACCTGTACATGTTCTTGCACTGGTGAGGTTAGCGCCTGATGCGGAATAGCGTGATAACTAAATGGGGACTGAGCTAGTGGCTCGGGAGCGACCAAGATTACAGGCGGGTCCACGTCTGGTGGAGCCACCAGTTCGACCTCACCATTAAGTTTAGCAACAGACTTCTGTTGTCTCTTATTATTCTTATGACGCGAAAGCAGCGTCCCAATCAGAGCAAATAGAATCACAGTGCCAACGATAGCACCAATGATTACTAGTAGATTGGAAGATGAACTTTGGCTATCACTAGATGAGGCTGCAGTTGGGGGGACATAGAGCGGGTCGGTGGAGCTCTGTCGCGTGGGACCGCTAGAACCGGTGGTGTACTCTGTTGTCCACCTTGAGGTCTTGAGGTTGTATATAAGAATGGGATTGATAGTGGCGCTGGATACAGGAAAACCTCCCCAGACAATTAGCTGGTCGTTACTGAAGGCGCACACATGTGCGGCCCGTGCTCCTGTCGGTCCAACATCAACGCCTCGTGTCCATGTTAATGTGGCGACGTCAAGGATGTAGATATCTCCGAGAGTAGGGCCACTATCCGATGTTGATGCTCCAGTTCCCTGGCCTCCAAACAGAATCATTTTAGTGCCTGAATATGCAGGAATAAAACAGCCCAAGCGTCGAGCTGAGGGTTTTATTCCATTAGCCTGCAGTACCTCCCATCCACCTCGCTTACTATAAGCGTACAAGGCATCATGAGCTATTGATGTGTCGATCGTAGATCCACCAAAGATTAACAAGCTATTCCTTCCCGGGGCCCAAGTGGTCATGTAATTAATCACTCGAAGAAGTCCTGGTTGCTGGGGCTCCTCATAAAAGTAATCGTTTGTTTCTGGATGGTAGGCCATCAGATGTCTTCCTGTAGTGGGAGAATAGTGTCCGTTTGGAATATAAACCCAGCCAGAGACAGGGTCTGTAGCAGCAGCTAGCCCAAGGCCTGGAGGGTCAAGAAATTGTCCATGTCGCTGCCAGATCCTTGCACCAAGGTTATAACTGTATGTTGTAGTGTTAATGAGGACGAACCATTCCTGGTTATTCTTCATGAGTGCGCCAGGAAACCGCACACCCCCATAGCCATCTGGAAGTCGTTGATATAGTGGATTGCTTACTCGCCAAGGTTTTGATAAATCAAGTGAAAACATTTGTGCTGTGATCGGATCTGATGGTAAAGCGCTGTGGGCATAGCCGCCTAGGACATACATAGCCTTACTCTCTATAAACACGCTATTGCTGGCGTAGGCCGGCATAGGCTCATAGTATTGTGCATGAATGGATAGTGGAGTAAGAACCGAAATCGAGTATATGAACAGGATAGCCAGCCTGCAGAATGGTGCTGCAACTAAGGGGTAAGAAGTGTGGATCAACAGCATGACAACACGAGTGAAGCAAAGATTGGAAGGAGGGGAGGAGGTACGCAAGGAAAGAAGGCGCAAAAAAAGAAGGAGAAGCGGCACGATATTATATAAAGCGAAGGCAAAAGCGCTGGCGAGATCACCAGAAAATGCCGAAAAGAAAAGATTTGTCTGTTTAACAGCAAAGAATAGAAGGCTCACCATCATGAGCTCAATGCACAACCAAAACATTTGGGTCTAGATGCAAAAATCCAGTCAAGACGCGTGTACATTGTACATGTAAACAATTGTAAATAAAAAGCAACAACATGCATCAAAGTTTTATTGTATTAGCTTCTACGGACTTGAAGATATTCAGAGAGGTGCGAATCAGAAAGCGCATCTCCGCCTGTGTTTACGATATGCTCCGCGCGTCGATGTATTATTTATGAGATATCTGGATATAATTAAGAACACTGGTATACCTTGACCCCCTTTCTCATCTGATGTAGACACGAAGAGCATAGTAGACATATACTAGCCATGGCTTTGGTCCAATAGCAATGATCCCGAAATCAGTCGGCTTACCCCTGGTAGAGTTATCGTATCTCCACCACTCACTGTATCCCTTGCATCCAGTGGTTTTCGCCGGTGGATCTTGCACCGTGATGCAAGGCTTTCGGTATGGTGAACTACCACTCAGAAAATCTTCGACGTCGGTGGTTTCTGCTGTACCAAGGGCGGATTAGGGTATTTTCGTTTTAAGGTACATGACAGTGCTACTTGTAGACCAATGGTGCATCGCACCAACCAGGCCCACTGGTGAAAAAATATCTGAGTTTTGGTGAAAAAAAAAAAAAAATGCACCGGCGAAAATCGCTTTATTGCTATTATCATTTACCTGGTCTGTTACAAAGAGCGGTTCTGGACTGTGCCGTCTACGAGAGCGACTGTAGATTTCCTACCCTTGGACTCATCATGGGGTCAATAGAAAGGAAAATCAGATGCATCAAGGCGTGGAAAGGTTGGATTTGTAGTTGCTGTAAGGATAAGGTTTTCAAAGATGCACTTTTTTTTTTGAGAAAGGCTCTCTGCATCATGCCTAGAACACTAAGTACGAGCCTGCACGGATCTTTTTTTTTTTTTTTTTTTTTTTTTTTTTGGCGCAGTAAAATACAATGTTGGTTGCTATCAATTAGTCTTTTTCCTTAAGCATGCACTAGTAAGTCATTTTATCATTGTTATTATCTTAAAATATATACATTTCTTTATTATCTACTCTGCTATCAATTGCGTAAAACTAGGGTATTAAAATAATGACCATTTAGCGATCAATATAGTCGCCAGGCTGCTCTGAGGACAAGCCTGGTGATGCATTTGCAGAAGATATTATACTGGGCTGGGGCGAAAGCAAGGTTTTGTTGCTGTCTGGGGATAAACCTGGAACTGCATTCGGCGGAACAAATGGCTTGGGTTGATAGGGCGTGTACTGCATTTTTGGCTGAGGATGGCTGTTTGGCTGAAAGGGCAGCGGCACAACATTTTGTACCGCTAGGCCATCTGCTGTTGGCACTGGAAAAGACACGTGAGGCGATGGTACTAGTGATGTTGATGGGCCATACGCCTGTATATACGATCCACGTTGTTGTTGATTACTGAACATCAATGGATCATAGTCCTTAATCTCTTCCTTCTGCGATTCCACAACTGGTATGGGGAGATTTGATGAGTTTCCTTTCTCTATGGTGCCGGCTTCAGGGGAGGTGGGCGGGGGCGTGGATCCCTTGATAGAGGCTGACTTGCGGCGATATATCATAATGAGCCCAACCACAAGCGCGATTGCCGCTACGCCCCCAATACTTCCTCCAATGATAGCCCCCAGATTAGGCTTGGGAGAGTGTTCTGGCGGAGTAGTTTGGGTTGTGGAGGGTTGAGCTAAGGGAGATTGAGACTGATTTGTGGGAGATTGGACTGTAGGAGAATAGTCTTCAACCCACCGCCCCTCCTTAATGTTATAAATTAGTAATGGGCTGGCGATATTGCCATTCGAGGAGCCGCCCCAGGAGATGAAGAGGTCGTTGGTAATAGCGCATGCTGATCCAAGGCGTGCAGACCCAGCACCATCACCAGAATAAGGAGTGCCCTTTGTCCAGGCCCAACTACCAACGTCGAGGATATATATATCATTTATTGCAGGACCATCAGGACTATCGACTTGCCCACCAAACAGGACCATCTTGGTGCCATTGTAGGCGGGGACGAGACAGGCCGATCCACGCGGCGTAGGTATATCTCCCGTGGCGCTCAGTCCTTTCCATCCATTCCCAGGGCTATATGCATACAGATTATTCCTTGGAATATTTGAAATAAAGCCCCCAAAAACAAGCAAATTCTTCGAGACGGTTGACCACACTACTGAACTATCCGTAAGATTTGCCAGATCTGGATGGTTGGTCTCATCTGTGTTGTAGTAGGTCTGATTTTCTACTGTAGAATAGGACATCAGGACATTAGTGTTTTTATCGAGATATCCACCTGGAATATAGATTATGCCTGTTTCTGGGTCTGCTGCTCCACTTAGGTAATATTCCGATGCCAAACTGGTATTATTGCCAACTAAATGCCATTTTTTCGTGGGTATGTGGTAGAAATAGACGTTATCTTGTGATAAAATGTACCATCTCTGTTTGTCTGCTAGTAAAGCGCTCGGATGTGCATAATCCGCTGGACCGCCATCGGATATTTTTTGATATGATGGCCTAGAGGTGCTCCATGGAGTGGAAAGATCGAGCGAGAAAGCTTGTGGCGATGGCGTATTATTTTTATCAGCACCACCTGAGACATATAGGGCTTGGCCCTCGATGAATACACTGGTCGAGCTCGATAATACGGTTGGTCCAAAAGGTTGCGCATGGATACCGGCTACCAGAGACACGTACAAGATCGACGTGAAGATGCACCTCGTAAAGGAGGAATGAAGAATTGATGGTCTCATTCAGAGAGTATGAAAGCTAACGAGAGTTATGATAGTGGAGGGAAGCATGTAAAGGTATGATTGGGATGAGAAAGAGAGAGATGTAAGGTATGATTAGAAAGAGAGAGATGTAAGGTATGATTAGAAAGAGAGAGAAGCAGAAACAAGTGAAGGTGATGTGCATGCAGGATTGGGCTGTGGTGTTATTATGCATTTGCCTTAGGGCAAATTTTGCTCCAACATCAAAGAAAAAGTAGGGGAAACTTAGCCCTGAAGAAAACTATATGTTTATCAACATATCCGAATTGATGTTTGCCCCAACCCTCTTTTATGATTTTGATCCAAGAAAAAAAGGGATGTAATTGCGATATTCATCATATACATGGGGCCGATAATCTTGGCGGTCTCTAACCTCGAGGGTAAGAGTAAGAAGCCTCAGATAGTTCACGGACAACTATTGAAGTACGGCACATTTTCTTTAAAAAAGAGGATCTGCGGCTAACTTTAAAATTTTTACGACACGTGCGTTTTGCTAGTCTCTCAGTGTTGATTGTTGTTACACATTTTAGGGTAAGAGTAAATATCCTTTTTATCTTTCTTTCGGAAGAAATTCTAAGAATAGGCTAATTCACTGGCGAGAGTCATGGACACTTCAGGCTTTTGACAAACAAAGACACCTTTGTCTGTAAACAATGCATGCGCTGAGTCCTTCCAATCTTTCATTCCATACTGTGTAACAAACAATTTTCTTAATCTTTTTCTCCCGGGGCTTGACAATGGTACGACCGTTCTGAATGCCTTGTCTTTTTTTTTTTTTTTTTTTTTTTTTTAAAAAAAAAGCGCCATACTCTTGTACTAAAGAGAGCGTTCCCGAAGAAATCCTTGGTATATAATCACATACTTTAATACTTGTAAACCAGCAATCGGAGAGGATGGAGTGGCTGATGATTGTGGATAGGATTTCACAATCTGAATATTCTAGGGATTCAGATCATGAATATAAGGAGACTCCAGTAGAATGATCAGTATTCGTGGGAGGAAACTGGCGAACATGAACCCATCGATCTCAAGAGCACACTTTTGGGCCCTTATCTCGAAGTGAAAGTGAACTCATCCACGCCTAACCATTTGAACTGTAGGCTTGTAGCCTTCCCTTGACCTCTCCTCTTAATGGTAAACTCTTGAAACATTAAAGTGCTCCAGTAATGAGGAGAACAACCAGGCGTCGCCTCTCATCGCCGAGCTTTCTCCGACTAATGGACTATGGGTGGGCCTATCCCTTCGACTGTAAACTACTAAATCCATGAATGTTACAAAAGATTGCAGTGCAACAGAGCAATGCACAAATATTTTGTGGCACCCTAATGTGGTATGGTGTTTTTTTTTTTTTTTTTTTTTTCACCTAATATATACAAATATATATATGTCATGTAGTGACGATGATCCCGGATGTGGAAGGATGATCCACGAAACAGCTTGCGCCTATACCGCTTGAGTATAGAGAGGATATAGGTCAGGACCGTTTATACAAGACTATAATAAATAGTGAGGTTATTTATTATAGTCCACAGTTTTCATGGGGTAACATTAAAAACCCACGTGGAAAGGACTGCTGGATATGTCGTATAAAATCTCATTTGCATCAAATATTTCAGACAACAAGTGCAGCCTACTCGGGTCCTTATTCATATTGCCATTCAAGTATTCTAACATTGGCCAATTGTTCACAATCCACCTCGCATCCTCAGCTTGGATCTGTTGATGAAAATCGCCTCTGAATTCTACATGTCTCAGATTTTTCAGGCCCGCCATTTTATCCAACCCGGCTATCAATCGAAGGTCCACTGTCCGCTTTCCATCATCGCCAGATCCTGTTAAATAAAGAGTCTTTAATCTCTTCAGCTTGCCCAGTTGGTTATAAACCATGCGTTGCTGTGCCAAAGCTTCTTCGGTTTCTCTTTCTGCTTTTACCCCTTCCCTCTCCTGAGTATCAAGATCGTATTCAAGGTCGATAATCAATTCTGTCAACTCAGTACTAACCCATTCTGCCCCATCGATAATTTCAGTCATTGTAATTTTGCTTGCATATAAACTTGTAAGCTGTGGACAGCTCGACAAAATCGCCTGTGTCATGCCTCTCGATTCAACAGCGTATTGGTTGAATTCAAGCACTTCCAACATATCACAGAATCGTCTTGGCTCTTTGGTTCCCTCATCGTTCAAGTCCTTCGAGTCCTGAAGTCCTCTATCTCTCAGAAGCTCTTGGAGGCAAAGTGGTCCGAATTCACAATATGGTGCTTGGAGCCGTTTAAGTTGGGTCATCCGCCTAAGAACGGCCGCCATTTCTATATCGCTGAAGGGGACTCGTCTTAAAATTAAATTTTGCAAGTGGGGCAGTGTCCATGGGTCTTGTAGAAATGCTGCTTTAATGAAATCATGGCTCATCTGCTCCTGCGAGTGAATACTCTGAAGACAGTCTGTCTCATATGTCAATGTTCGTATATTTGGACACTTGCGAATAAGCATTCCGAGATAATACATTGAGGAATGTGGATGTGGATCTACTACTATGACGTTACTGAGCTCCAAGGTGCGAATACGTGAAAGGAGAACATCGTTATCCTGGTCCAACAGATCAGTAGGTGGTTGCAGAAATATAATGGTGCGTAAGACTAAACATCGAAGTTTCTTGCAGACCCGAAAGAATGCATCAATATCCTCACCTCTTATCTGCTTATTATGGATAGTCAGGATATTAAGATTGGGACACATCACGAGCACACCCCAAAGATCCTGATCTGAAAGCTCAGATGACTCCCCTATGTCCCATTCATATTCAACCTCCTGAATCGTGTTCTTATGGGCTCTAACTAGATCTACAAAGGATCTCAACCTTTTAATATCAAGAGTGCTCCTCCCTCGCACCAGATACCGCACGATCCGGAGACTCTTGCATCCTCGTAAAGACATGAATTCTTTCGGGAAGTAGCCAGAAAACTGAAGTTCTCCAATTAAATGCTTGTGGCGCTGAAGCACTTCGCCAGCAGGAAGCCTCTTCCGTTGTTGCAATCGGTGGCTTTTAATATCGATGCTTCTCCATACAAGTCTGATTAGTGTATCATGAAAAGTCTTCGAGACAGTGAGGCAGATTACGAGGTCCTTTCGAGTGAGAGATGAGGCTAGCATCTCAATTATTTCCGGAATGTGTAATGGGTGTGGTTCCATTTTAAAATGAAATGGAGAAGAGAGAAGAATGAAATCTTTGTACATTTAGTGACGCCAAAAAAGGAGGCTAATATTATACTGTCTTACTAAGAGATGCCCAACCTCGAGCGTATTGCGAATGGTAGGAAACAGAACTCTCAGGTCTAAAACGCTTGAAACTTTTCAAAAACAATCCTAATCAATCAGCAGAGTCCGAAGGAGTGGCATCGGTTGTAGAGGAATCTAGATATCGCAGATTCCATAGCTGACAAATGCCACACTATGAAAATCATCACCTCTTGGAGCTCTCAGAAATCATCTCGCGTATTGGCGTTTTTCTCAATCAAGATAACCTCTTGAATTATATATTTGTCAGCGACTTTCTGGCGAGGACTCTACATGCAATTTCAACTCAAGTTTACAGGAGCTATAGGAGGCAGTACTGGAATGTACCAATCTTAATTATTCAGGTGCCGCTGAAGTACAAATGAGTAGTGATGGAGTTTATCCATTGTTCAGCTGTTCAAGGAAGTTAGGGTCTTGTGCTTGTGTATAGTGATAATCCCTCGGCTTCCCGGTAACTTTTTGGCCAACAACGCGGACGAATTTATTTCCCCAAATTTAGTGTTGAAACCAGAGGGTCAAGCTTGCGCTCTTTTTGGTTAGACCCTTACAAATATAAATGGTTTACTTAACAAAATTCCTATAATTGAAAAGACTTTCCCCAGTATCCTTGCGCACTGACGAATATACCAGATCTGTCAATTTCTAATGTGGAAACAAAGGAGAAGAATATAGTAGGACTTCTCAGGCAGATGACCATGCTAAAAGATCTAGATGCGATTTCGGCCAGCTTTCTATGTGAGAACTATTAGCAGTTAAGCAGGAGGGCCTGAAAGATGGACACAGGGTGTTAAGAAGTAAGGCCCTAGAGGCTCTATGAGTCGGTTACGTTAATGAAAGTCAATACACGAAGTAGTAGGTCTGAGGTATCGTACAAGCGATCTTATTCAACTGCCCACGTCCGAAACACCTGACTGGCTCTAAAACCATGATGGCAAGAATTGCTAATAGTGCAGAATGGGCCAGCACTGACCTCATCAACTTGGACATCTTCCTCGAGGCCGACATAGATCAAGAGACTTCAGAAGCTATGGCAAAATGGCGCGCTGTGCTTAGACAGCTAGGCAAACTAGCCCGACTACAGTTTCTTAAATTGATAGGATATAGTTGGGTGGCTAGAAGAAAGCGAACACTGGGCCTGAGGCTCAGAACAGGTCTGGATGAACTAGTCTACCTGAAGAGCCTGAGAACATTGCTGTCTGAACATGGACGCCGGCAGAAGCAATCGGAAGAAGCAACATGGACCTGAACAATTGACCGAAAATGACATATATGGGTGGCTAGGCAAAATACTGGTCGTTGGGGATTTATCTTGTTCGCAGAACACTATGACACAAATATGCGTGTTATTAAAGCAACTGGCGAATCCATGCTCAAGGAAATAAAAGCTGAATTATTACTTCAGGATCTTGTATGGTGGATAAAGCCTCCCAGTACATGTTTCCTGTGTTAAAAGCGACATTGTACTCGTACTAATAAAGGAAAGAAAAAAGGTCCTTATCGGTCATGTTACGGACCTAGTTACAACGGATGTGAGCTATAGCTGCCGAAAGCGATATAGAGGTATTTAGTGCTCTCGTTAAGCAGACTTAATCTCTTTTCTTCTTTTTTCAATCAGAAAAGCACCGTTCTATCAGATGTAGTTTTCTTGTTATCATGCTCTGATTATAGGCTGAAAGGATTAAAGATGCGATTTGGTCTAGTAGGAGGTCATGGCAAGAACAAAAAGTCGTTTGACTTTTTTCAAGTGAACAAGGTAGTGTTTTATTTCACTCATAAGGCTTGACCGCCCATTCAAGTCGACCAAGCATTCTATGAGATTTGTCAATCTACGTCCTCCTAATCTCTGAATCCGAACATAATGGATCCTGTGCTAGTATGGATAGCTCCCCATAATTGGTGTCATCTAGTGTGCTATTGATGGTGTCGTAACTGCTTTTCCAGTCCAAAACGGTCAGATTACAATATACGCAAGGCACTATTGCCCACCTGTTTAGAGCCAACCTTATCTTTGGGTATGGCAAAGAAACGGAAACCCGCAGCGCAAGGACATAGTTGGCTTCATCTGGGCCAATAGTGATTAAAGTTTGCTGTTTAAATATGTAAAAGCGTTTGATTGTTATTTAGGCCCTTATTATCATTGATAATCTGGAAAGACTCAAGCCAGGATTTTGTAAAACATGGAAAGTGAAACCCTTTATACCCTCGAGCCTATTTGGGCAAAGGTATACAAGTGTTTACTATTGAAGCCTTCTTTGACAGAACAGCCGAGACATGCTGAAAGTGTGAAGCTAGAAAAGTAGCAGGTAGACTCGGGTAAAGGTGCCAAAGAATGGAAGCGACAAAGCATTGGGATATTATTCAGTGATGAGTTATCGCATGTACACACATGAGGGAAGTTGAGATGAGCCAAGGTAAACAGAACTACGACAAAAGCATGTGCTCGTTGCTGACCTAGACGTTCAGGCGCTTTATTGTGGAACGTATATTGTTCGTTTGACTTGTGCCACTTTTGGGGATATAATTGGTTAAAGCGTTGGTTGCTGTCATTGAGATCACACATTACTACAAAAACATGTTTGTTGACACCAATGGCGGGTGTGGTTCCCATCATTATGGTCCAATCAAACATATTCACATAAGAACTTCGATGCCCCCCTGGGGGCTGTAGGAGGGCCACAACAATAACTCTAAGCTCAGGACTTCTATGGCGACCATAATACTAATGTTCGAAGACCCATCTATGAATAAAAAGGCGCATGTACATGATAAAATATGAATCCAGACCTTGTTTAGCTTCACAAACTACACAAAGGTCTTCTGGGCCAAAATATCCTCGACTTGACTTATGTTCCTCCAACATAATTGTGTAGTTGATCGCGGTCTATATCATACCCAGTTTTGACGCCCGATCCTTAACGCTACCAGAGGGCTTTTATGCTAAGTAAAGATGCTCTACTCACCGGAGTCCCCTTGCCACTTATAAAGACGTTGCTACTTGCCCATGTTTTCTGCCATCCACTTGGTCAGCGTCAGCCTTACATAGCTGGTCAAATGAATTTTGCTCCGTTTCTATCCGTCCTGCGTCTCTGTTAGCGAGCTTGTTTGTTGCCATCTTATAAAGGAAGTCTCTTCAGTTTGGGTAGTAAGATTGAAGTGTTTTGTTAGCATCAAAGGCCCTTCTTCTGTATTCATTTTTTTTTTTTTTTTTAGGTAATCCAGCCGTTGTTTTTCTTTTTCTTTTTTCTTTTCTTCCCCACAATGGATCTCGAAATAGATATGTTTAAATACCTAAATCAGCAAATCTAATTGTTTGGGGTACAGTTCTCTGTCTAAAGTATTTGAAGAAAGGTATCATATTATTGTTAATAACACTGGTTTATGTCATTCGACCGCGTAGGAATGCTGTCCGAACCAATACATGATGAAACTATGCAAGATGAATGGTAAAAATACATCGCATAGACGTTGGTCCCGACTTTGGAAGGTTGTACCTTTATTAGTCTGTATACTATGCTATATGCTATACAGGAATTCTTTACAAGCCGTCAAGGCCAACGGAATAAGAGAATAGCACAAGTTGGCATCTGTAGCAATTCAATTGATTTTGGATTGTGCTAAAGGGGGATTTAGGCTTTTGACGATTCACCAATGAGAGTTAGGAAGTTGCTGCTGTGGCGATTCAGAGCACTGATCAATCCAGACCTTTTGAGTTATTTGGAGGACGCTAATGCAAAGTGGCACAGCATGGAGAGAGAGATCAACTGCATATATATATATACATTGCTTGTCGCGGATCTATTTTTTTACGCTCGTCAAAGCTGGTAGAAGACGCGCTTTTTCGCATCTTTTTCCACGTGTATCACCATCTGCGGCCATGCGGCCAAAAATTGTGTGCATTTGTACACAGCATCTACAAAATAATAATAATAATAAAAAGTGTTGCATGGGATACAGAGGTGCATGAAATATGGTCGGAACAAAGATAAGTGCATTCTTCCCTTTACATATCAATTCTGTACTTTTTTAATACAAAATTTGTAATGACCTCGGCGACGGGAAATACACAACACATGTAAAATGTGTTTGCTATACATGAGGCAAGCTCCTGGAAGTGTAACTTTATTATTTTTTATAGGTTGTTCCCTTTCAAACAATTTGAGCACATTTTATCCTTCTTATCTTGGTTCTTGAAAGGCTCTTTATTCCCTTGCATCAAACATCTTTCCTTTAAAGGGTCTCTGCCAGGGGAAAGGTAGAGCCATGACCAGAACTAGAGCCGATGGGTGAATAGAAATGTGAGCCTACTGCTGTGCTGGGAAAGAGGATTATTTGATCCAAAGACAATGACAAATTCCGTATTGCTTGGAGATAAGCAGCCAAAGATCAATGATGATTAAGAGATATTTATTCAATGTTGGGGCGAAAGAAGGAATGCGAAATGCCGAATTATTTACGTTCGTGGATAATATTGAGGTGTGACAGAAATAATATATTATATACTTTGATTATAGTTGGGTGAAAATAAATGATACAAATGATGTTGTGCTTCGCAATGTTCACGTCGCAATCAAGAAGAGCCTTCAATGATCTCCCAACGCAACCCTAAACCTTCTCAGTCGAATAATTTGGCAGTTTGTCTTCTGATCCAGCAGCGGTGCTATGCTCATCCAGAGAGGAGGAAGAACCAACCTCTGCATTAGCAAGATTGCTAGCAGGCTTGACGGAATCTCTGTTGGGATACAAGACTAAACTGACGACCAAACCCACACCACCCATGATCGCAAACGAGTAGAGAGCATCGCGATAGCCTGGTAAGAGCTCAGGTCCCACTGCAAAGAGAGAGTTCTTCTTGTTAGCAACGATGTTAGAGATGGCGATTCCAATGGGAGCACCGATCTGCAGGAAAACGTTGTATACTATCAAGGTAACAGATACACAACATTAAAAATATATTCGGGAAAGATGGCCTGATGTACTGGTTGAACAGATGCTATTGTTCGCAACATTGCCAAAGCTCGAAATAAAGTTTTCTGTGCTAAATATGATTTATAATTTTTTCTTACCTGCACCAACAACACCTTGGTCCTCATCTGCAGCATCTGCAACTGAATTAATTTGGCAGGTTAACCAAATGCAGACCATTGCAACCATGTTCAGGAGCAAAGAGGGGAAAACAGTGGCCCAATAGTTTGATTCGGCCTTAATCTGGGCCCAGAGGACACCTGAGGCAATCATAAAGAGCCAACCGACCACAAGTACAGCCTTGGACCGAAGATAAGGATTAATAGCTGTCAAGAGACCAACCATGAAAATAGCACCAATACCGTGTGGCAAGAAAGCTACTGACGTCTTGAGAGCGGAATAACCGAGCACATTTCGAACCACAAGTGCAGAGAAATAGAAGTGAGCATTCATGGCTGCCATCATGACTGTCGCAGTCGCACAAGAGGAAAAGAATCGACGAGATTGCCAGATACGAAGGGGCATGATCGGGTAATCGATCTTGAACTCAATGACTACAAAGGCGATCAATAACACAATGCCGACCAAGAAAGGAGCCAAAGCCTTGGCAGAACCCCAACCAGCTGCAGGGCCTTCACTGAGATAGTAAATCACACAAACGATACCAATCGTGAAGGCAGACATGCCAAATATGTCAAGGCGACGATCTTCTACCTTGCCTTGAGCCTTTTCGGCAGGAATAACTAAGATCCCCAAAATAACCAGAGCGAAGCCAATAATGGCAGTAATGTAGAACATCCATCTCCAGCCTTTTTTTTTTTTTTTTTTTTTTTAACGGTAAAGTGAGAGCATAAGTGGATCAGGTCAGTGTGTTGTTAGGCTTTATTTTTTATGGTATCCAGCAACAAATAAAATATCCATATCTTTCTTACCAATTGTTGAACCCAAAATACCACCAAGGAGGACACCGACAATAGAGCCGACAGCAGCAGTGCCTCCAAAGATGCCCAGAGCCTTGTTTCGCTCAGGTCCAACAGGGTAAGTAGTGGTAAGGATGGCCAGAGCACTAGGGACAGTGAAGCCAGCCCCCATACCCTGCAGCGCACGGCCCACAGACATGACCACGGGTGTCTGAGCGAAGCCATTGACAATAGACCAAATCGAAAACCATGTTACGCCAAGAATATAAATGTTACGATGACCATATAGATCACCAAGGCGACCTCCTAACAATAGGAAGGCACCATATGCTAAAGCATATGCGGACGATACCCTTCATGAATAAAAAAGATTTTTTTTTTCGGTTGCATAAACAAAAAAAGTCAGAATAAAAGAGTTGTGTAGCGCGCACATGCACTTTTTTTTTTTTTTTTTTTTTTTGCTATACCATTGTAGTTGATCGAACTTGAACCCAACATCTTGCATAACGTTAGGAAGCACAATTGTCACACTGGCAACATTGATGACATCGAGCATCTGAGCCAAGGAGACAATGGTGAGCAAAAGTCCCTTCGTCTGGTTCAGACGGCGATACCAGGGGAGCTGTGGAGAGTTGTCTATGTTGTCAGACATGGGTGATATAATCTATAATAACGATACGGTGTAATGGAATACAGGCTTTTCCTAAGGTAATAAAATAAGGAGAGAAAAGGGGAAAAGGGTATATTGCTGTATTGTTGAAAAAGTGGGATGGACAGCGAAGGACGAATGGGGTATATATAAGAAAAAAAGAAAGAAGGAAGGAATGAAACGAAAAAGAAGGAGAATATATAAGTAAACTAGAGGGGAAAGTCGAGCTACGGGAGCATAATTTCTTTTAGTGCTATGCAAGGAGGATGCAGGAGAGTGGTGCAAATGGAGGGTGGACAGGGAGACTGAGATCTCTTTTTATACTTGGATGCAACTTGACATTGCCAATGCGTGTTTAAGTATTTTGGCCAAAATAAGCGTTGTAACCGATTTATTTTTTAAAGTTTTATTTTGAATGTGCGTCCATTTGTCTATTCCCGATCGCCTAACATCCAATCCAGCATAGCATTGTAATCTCTCATCTGTTGATGCCATTGATGTTCCAGATCCATAGCGGAGCACAGTTTTTACTTTTATTTTCTTGGTCTCAGGTTGAACTTGCCTTCACCCTCCACCTATACTGTATACACGAGTATGCTTAGAGAAAAGCAGTAACCCCACATCCTTTGAGCTAAGGGTTGCCGTATCTATCGACATGAATTAGTTGAGAGGCGAGTCTTCATCATTGGTTGGAGTGCATTCCCCCTTTATTCTTGTCACCCTGTCTCCCGTACACATCGCTGTTGCAACCTACCGCTGCGCTGTTAATATTTTTTTTTACCATGCCACAGAAAAACTAAATTTTACCGGTACAATTTTAATTCCGTCAAAATGTATTGCCTACCCAGCATAGCCCCTTTGACTTTATTTCTTGCGGTAATCCTTATTTTCAAGAATGTTGGAATCGTTCCAGCTCGCAATAAATGTATTGAACACATACACGCGTCCATCCATTGTGATGAGTAATGAGTGTTACGCTTCAGTTTTTTTTGTTAAAAAAAAAAAAAAAAAAAAAAAAAAACGTATTTCCATTCACTAAGTATTGCTGCAAATCACAACATCCATGTAGATTATATGACCACAGGTCCTCTTTTTGCTACCATCCACGCATCTAAATACGTTTCTATTGTTCGATTACACTCTGTTGATGTTTAGGGGCCATGACCCAATTACAGGATCACGAAAAGGATGCTGTCAAAGTTGGTGGCAAACTGATTTTTTTTTTTCTCGTGATATGCCGTTGCATTATCGAACAAGTCTCGATCCGATATGAATAATGAAAAGAAGGGCGGATGCAACACCAATAGTTTCCCAACGTTCTCTAAAACACCACGTAAAGTATCCACATGTATTCTGAATGTGAAATTCAAAAGAGATTGTGAGAGAATCTGTCCTAGATTCCTGAAGTGGACTTGGTCTTAAGATCCTATAGATCGATCTTTCATATATTGGTGGATCTTACATTTTATCCTGAGGGGCGAGCAAACCGGTTGGCATGACACAGTGGGTTAAATACTTAGATATTTTCTGCATCTTCATATCCTCTGATATAATTTTAAAGTCAATTCTTCAATAAATTGAATATCACATAATAGGGCTATCAGAGACTTGAACGGCCCCGAAACCGGCCAAAGGTCTAGGAGTGGAGGCTACCAATAGAAGTGGGCGAAGTATCTGAGGGAATGAGGTGCTAATGATAGTGTCAATTAGATGAGGTATACTGCACATGTGGGCTGGAATGAGATGGAGAAGCACATTGTGACTGTTATACTTTTTGCGTCGCTCCATTCAGGGTTCATTTTTGTGTAACATCTTTTTCTTTTGCGTAAACCTTTCAAACCAAGGTTTTATCTCACTGCGTAAGTCAGATACGCCAAATAGGCAAACTGTAGTCGTGGCTCCATGAGCTGCACACAGATTTAGCTCGCGGCATGTTAGCCAGGCTGGCTATTACGATAATATCTAACAGAGTGCTGTCTCTTTTATGCATTGACTTATACTGATGGAAAGCTCATTCTCATATTTGTCGTTAAATTACTTTTGTTTTCATCACTACTTTTTCTGCATTTCTTTAACTCTACTTTTTTTTTCTCTTGAGACACTACTTTTATTTCTTTCACGTTCTCGCTTTGTCGAAGGCATATTGAAAAAAGAAAGAATACAGGGCGGGTTATCAACGAAAACAGTAAGAAGGAGGGGGGACTATTTAGAGCAAGCTGAGTTATTGTTTGTTTTCTATTATACATGCATCTTTATTGCCCAACATTCCTGGCCCGTTATACTTTCCATTTGTTAGGGGTCTTTCAAATATAACATTGCAAAAGATAATATGTCAGTGCCTTCGTTTCCTTCACATAAAAGTATTTAATTAATAGTAGCCCCGCATCTTTAGTTCCAGTAGATGCATCAAAGCAACATTATTCCTCGCCGAGCGAGAGGTGGCTGCGACGTCGGTGGCCTTCAGTTTGTCTTTACATGACTTAAGCTGGATATGGCGTCATTTACAGGATTTTCTGTTGATTTTGCTCTATTTACATATTAAAATGACACTGTTATTCTTGTATCTATCCTGTACTCATGACAAGCAAAGCAACCTGCATATTGACTGGCACTTGATAGGCAGTCAAAAAAAAAAAAAAAAAAAAAAAAAAAAAAAGGCATGTCTCAAAGCAATTTCATGTCGCTTTTTCGCTTCACTGACAAAGATATTGCAAATAGAACATGTCTATCAGTCACCAATTCCAATCAAGTTGACCAGAATCGAAGAGGAAAGATTGATTCGGAACAACCATGCTTTGAAAATTACCAATCAAAAACTACTCATTGATGGTGAAACTGAAACTGTTGTCAAGGAGACAGGAGTTTCTGTCTGATTGCAGGCGAAATTTGGTCAAATCCAAAGTCAAATGGAATGTCATTAGCAGTAATTTCCACTGGTGAATCTTGCACAGATGTAACTTGCACAGGTGTAACATTTTTTTTGGTACGGTGCACCACCGCTGGCCTAGTATACCAGCGACGTGCCAATATTTTGATATTGGGATACACTAACCTTCCATTGAAAGATCAGGAATACATTGCACCATTCAAGTTCACCGGCGAAAAGAAATTTTGGGTTTTAATGCACATGTGGGCTTTTTTTGCCGGTGATAAACATTCATTGATGATTCTGAATTGACAGCAAGTCAGAGGTAGATGAAGGTATGACATTTATAGAATTTCAATTAAGCATCATGATCTTTTATTATGCATTAGGTGGAGGTGCCACCATTCTTGTTTGCTGTTCTCACAAAATCGCTTGTTTTTACGGCCATGACTTTCTGCCCCCACCACATCTACTCTGATTCCTGTTGCCATTGATTGAGATCGAGGGGTTATGCCTACACTATTGGTCGCCTGCATCACCAAGGTATCTATCTACTTTACCTGTTGCTGTCTTCTTATTTTTATTTTGTTTGAATATAACGCAATGTTCTCAATTCCGATTTCACAGTACTAGTGGGTTAGGTGAGCCTTCTTTTAGAGACTTGAAGGAACTGGGATTTGTAGATTTTTGTTATAAAAAACATGTTCATTGTTTATACTTTATTACGATAAATGTGAGGGTTGTGATGCCAAGGATATTGGACTTGTGTGCTTGGGATTATAACAAGGCCCCTGCGGTGGCGGAACCGACACTGGACGTTTGTCATGATGACATAGACAAACTAAATACACAACCGCCCAAGGATCTTCGTCTAGAGATTCAGATGTTCATTTAATTTACGATACAAGGTAATGATGTCTCTGTATCTACTCCTATGTTACGACTCGTATCTCATCTGTAAAGAAGGACTTCATATTATACAGCTATGTTATTTTTTTTAGTCGCTCATCATTTCTTGACATCTTTTCAAGCTAGTACCACTTTAATCGAGCGAGGAAGCACGTCAGTCTGAAAAGTGAGGTTGTGGCATTATGGAAATCGGCTCTGGAGATCCTGAGCGAGGGTTGTCTAAAGCTGATACAGTACATGAGGCATTCGTTCTTTTGCAGAGCTACCAAGCCGCTATACCTGAATTTAGAAGACAGTTGGAGAAGGTGAGACTGACCGGTCGCCGAGTTGATCTCCTACTACGAGCTGGTAACTTTGAATACGACTAAGGTTCTGAATGCTTGGCTGCCACAAATTATTACACAGACCCTTTCATTTATTTAAGGTGGGAATAATGTTCTTTAAAACCTGCTGCTCCTTTCCGTTGTCTCTTCCTCTTCTTCACTTTTGTCTACACTCAGTTTTCGTTGTCTCATCCATTCGTCCCATAACCTCCACACTATTTGCCTATACCTTTTTTCTTCTTTTAAAAAAAGAGAGAGTTAACAATAGTCGTTGTTCTCACATTTTCATAATGGATGTCTTCAGACCCCAGATGATATCCTAGTTTCGCATGCTGTAATGGATGAGATGGATGAGGATAATGACTGAAGTGAGCTTTTTTATTTTATTTTATTTTTTTTTCAAGCGGCGAATTTGATTGCCCGTTGTGCCTTTGATGTGCATAAATAGGATAACAGCAAAGCGGATAAAGTAGCAAGGAGACCCCCATTGATATTTGAAAACACCTTTGTCTTTTTTCTCAAAAAAAAAAAAAAAAAAAAAAAAAGGTTCATTCTACTAGTTTCTTGTGTGGGTCATCTTTAAATCATAACGAGTGCAAAACCACAGTAACAGAAAAAAAAAAAAAAAAAAAAAAAAAAAAAAGATGAAAGAAACTTGCTCATGGATAAATGTACAATAGATGGCTGTCTTCCATGTGTTATTTGAGTAAAAGAGCAAACAAGGCTCCAGTCAATAATACTTTGCGTCTGTTTATCCGCAGGAAGAAGCAACAGTAATTTGTATTCTATTTCATCTCCAGACTCATAAAAAGTCAGCCCACAATGCTTTTTTTAAATGAAATTGATGAACTGCAGATGCGTGAGAAAAATAATAAAAATAGCAAACAAACAGAATTTATTAATCAATGCAATGCCAGTCGAATTTTTTATTCCTTAGTCACCTTTTACAATCCGGCTGTCAAATGTGCTGAATCTCTTTCTCTTTCTCCTCTCTCTCTACTGTGCGAGAGGAAAAAAAAAAAAAAAAGAGAGAGGCATTATTACTTGACCACAGAAGTTGTGTCCATGGTGGGGTAATTGTGTTTACTATTGCCTACAAACAATTTGCTCTTTTGCGTGCTTCGTTAAGCCCCTTTTAGGAGAGTCGCAGAGTGCTTCTTTTGGCAAGTACCCCACACTTTTCCATCTCTGGCAGGTTCAACTGAGATTGTAATGGAATATAATTATTATTACACAGACCATGGGCTTGTCATTTTAGCAAAGGGGTAAAGTAAAGAGTAAAGATGTAAAAATGCTGTCGAAGGTGGGAAAAATGTTATGTCCACGGATACAATTCTCTTTTAAACTTGCTATTCCTTCCACCCTTCTCTCTTCCTCTTCTCCACTTCTGCCCACTTCATTCAGCTTTCCTCATCTCATTCATCTTTTCTCATCTCCTTTTCTCTCTCATTCAACCCATTAAACCTATAGTATTTATCTATACCTATTTTATTGTGTTTTATTATATTTTATTTTAATTGCACTCACATAAAAGCTGATTCAATATGGACGACCTAAGACCATTGCCATTGACGCAAGTAGCGCCATCACTGCCGTGCAGTAGTAGAACCACGACCAGCGTAGGCACCAGTCTTAAACTTACACCTTTGGACCTACCTGAGATTCTGACCCGTATTTGCCAATTCATCCCTTTATGGTCAGGGGAAGGATTCCATCGTGAATTTCAACCTCTGTCTCTTCTTCGTTGCTCAGAAGTCTCACGCGCGTTTCGCCAAACTTGTCTGCCCATCTTATGGTTTGTCTATGATGGCTTCCGGATGCGGAACGTTCCTGCCGCCATTTTAACCAAATACTCTCATCTCTTCCGAATCATCTCCAACACTGGGCCTTTCAAGGGCCCATTTCGTTGTAACAATTTGATCGAGTTATCAACTGTATATGGCCAAGAGTGGTCTCGAGAGCTACTAGTGACCAACCCTGGCCTGAAACGACTTGTCTGGGGTGGACCATACCATCGTCGAATCGAGACTCTGGAACAACAACAGGAATGGGAGTTGGAATTGAAAGCATTGATGGGCCTTGGAAATTTGGATGTCTTGACAACATCGGGTTTTAGTCTTGGAGAGGGTATCTTTGTCAAAGTATTAAGGAACAATGCCAGCAAATTATCGAACTTACAACTGTCTTCGGCTGTGGAAGGAGTTACCTCAATCGAAGGATTGGAATTACCTCATCTAACAGAATTACATATCGCTTTTGGAGGAACTGAAAGTCCAGCCCTGGTGGACCTTGTCAGATGTTGTCCCCGACTCCAAAGATTGTCCCTTACAGGGTCGAGGACGAGATCTCCTGTGGCAACGCCAGCTCCATTGAATGTAGCATACATAGGCCATCATTCCCATAATAATGGCACCGGTCACATGAACATGAACATGAACAGTAGCAAAGAATTTCAAATCGAGCGACTTTCTCAGAACATTCAAGAGTTCTGTCCAGAATTAAGCAGCATCAAATTCACGTCCAATCACTCCAGCGGCAGCAGCACAGGCATGAGCATAGGTGGTAGTTTGCAACATTCTCATTCTGGAGTCCATATGAACCAATGTTTCCTACATGACCACGAATTGGCAGCCTTGGTCAACGCCTGTCGCCATCTTGAATCTTTCTCTGCAGACATGGCCACACTCAACTATGCCCTCGCACAAGCCCTTAAAGGACAACAACGTTCTTTACAGTCCTTGACCCTATCATTCTATCCCTCTGTATCCTCTGACCCAACTGGGTCTGATCGTGTTAGAGAAGTTCATTGTGTTCGACAACTCAAAGCTTCGTTGAGGCAATTGAAGGAGCTCAGCTTGTCTTGGAATCATGGGTTGATGATCAATACCATCTCCATGGAGGATCTAGTAGAGGAAATCCTTCTCTTCCTAGAAGAGCCATGGGCTTGTTCTAGTCTCGAAACCCTCAGTATCAATGGCATGATCGAGCCAGTC
The DNA here is from genome assembly GCF_002105155.1 of Lobosporangium transversale. Lineage (NCBI taxonomy): Eukaryota > Fungi > Mortierellomycota > Mortierellomycetes > Mortierellales > Mortierellaceae > Lobosporangium > Lobosporangium transversale. The sequence goes on from NW_019028979.1 coordinate 1,625,679, forward strand.
GCCCTTCCTTCGTCTTTACCGTCATCACCAGCAGCAGCAGCAACGAGAACGACAGATTTTGTTGGCAGGGCTGGAGCTGGAGCTGGAGCCGGATATGAAACTAAAACACCGATTGAATGCTTACGACAGTTTTCAAGGAGCCACAGCAATGGCAGTCTCCATAACGGCCTCAATGGAAGCGCCCAAAATGGTGCCTTTTTTAACAACAGCATTAGCAATGCAGACACAGAATTGGTGATACAAAGTCTTTCGTTATCGTCTTTAGACCTTTCCTCACTGACGAAATTAAGGAACCTTAATTTAGATCATGCAAGCTACGAACGTAAAACAATGGAAAAACAGGCAATAGCAACACTGTCATCGTCGTCATCATAAATAATCGCCTCCATCAACACTAACATTCATTACCATCATTTTTGATGGCTTCTAAAATCCTTTTTTAAGACATCTGACAGAAATGTGAGAAAACAATGCAAAACAATAATACATGGGTTACAATTTTCCGTAATTCTCATAACATATATAAACTTAATAAACAGCATTCACTAAAAACAAAATATTTACAATACATTTAATGGGGTCTAATTTTTTGAGTTGTTGTCTGTACGCTCTTAGCGCTTCGTCTCTACTTTGTCTTTTCACTTCCAAGTTGAACCGTATGTATCGGAGCTGTGCCTAGATTATCATCTCCATGAATTATATGTTGCTACTGTTGCAAACCCAGTTGTTGTAATCGTTGCTGCTGTTCATGCCTTTGTTGTGCACTTTCAAGAGCCTGTCGAAGTCTCTGTCCATCCCTGACCATCCTAGCTCGCCCAATTACCCTAGGCATCACCGTGTTGAGCGCCCAATCTGCCTCAGCAAGCATCTCTGGCGAACCCTCCCGAATGCATGTGTCAATGTATTCGCCCAACACATACTTATTAACAAACACGAGACGACCAGGTGTCATAGACTCATCATCGCCATGACTGTTGCGATCACCATAAGCAAGTCTCTCTGTAGGTGAATGGAACAAAAGTGACGAGTCGAGGGAAATTTCTGATGATGATCCTGACCATTGTGACGAGTCTCGCTGTGTCGGTGTTGCTTCTACTAAGAATCCATCCCCGGGTATTGTCGATCCATCCAAGTCCACATGCTTCTTCTCTTCACTAATCGAGTACTGACGTCCTCCATCCACCAAATAATGCATTACCAATTGAGCGTCCTTCAGCCGATCCTTGGCTCCAGAAACAAATCCAGATCGTTTCTCATGCTCCAAAAGCTGAGTCCGTTCACGAATATGTGACAGAACCAAAAGATTCAGCATCGAGGCACTTCGTTGTGAAATCTCCACTCGCTCAACCAAATGCTTAACAGGCATCTGCAGTTTCTGGGCCTGCCTTGTCAGCAACCAATCCGATAACGTCGTCGACAATAAGTTCATGTCTTCTTCATCTCCTATGGCCTGGAGGCGACCATTGCTGATGCCACTGTCGTGCGCGGTCAGTATTTCATTGATACGACTTTGTTCGCTCCTCACAAAATCCTTAAACACTTCTCGTCCTGCTTGATAATCCTGTCGCTTCATGACGAAATAGTCCATCAAAAACTCATAGAATGATCCTGAGAAGCCGCCCATCTTCATCTCATGCTTCCTCATCTCATCCAATAAGAACCCTCCCTCCTCCTCCATACCCTCCAACATGAGGCATGCCCGAACCATTGGTATATACCATTCTGCAGTCTTTTGGATTTTACCCGAAGTCGAGCATTGTGAAATCAGGCTACGGGCTGAGATGGGATCCTGTGCACGGATACAACAATTTAGCAAGCCCGTGAAAACCTCAGGTGTCAGATCTACTACTGGCTGCTCCTTCAGCATTTGATAACGCACAGTCCGAAGAACATAGCGTGCGAGTTTATCCTGTCCCTGTGAAGCTCCAATGATCGTCTGATACAATTTGGTATCTCGCTCAATTCCTTGAAGTGGTAGCTCCTCCCACCGCTTCAAGACTTCATCTACCTTATCCGCACGCGCTAGACCAGCCAACACGTTCGCCATCGTTGTCGAGTCGTGGTATCGAGCAAAACCATTACCACTTCTAAAATTATTGTTATCACCGCTTCGTTGATTAACTCCATTTGACTCCAGGATATCTCGCATTTTAGCTTCTACAAACTTTAGCTGCTTCTCCAAATGTGTATACAACTGGTTCGAGTGAATCCATTGACTCGCCACAAAGGGCGAATGAGACGTCATTCCAAAACAGGCTTCAATTAATGGCCCAAAATCTTGTGGCGATTGAACACTATAGCCTCCCCAAGACGTCATCTCTTCAAAGATCCTCATAACCCTCCGGAAAGTGTCTCCCGACTCGCGGGAAACACCATACTCACGCGTTCTGGCTGTTGTTTCCATCATAGTGATATACGTTGCTTTCAGGGGTCTCAATTTATAGTCCTTCTTCATTTCAATGAACAACTTCCTCGCATAATCATGTAGTCCCCATTCATGTGGTTGTAGCAAATTCAATCTAGTAGTGATGCGGACTGCTGTATCATAGTCTTCCACAGTCCACTCGTCCTTGGGTATGCCTTCCATAGCCTCCTGACTCTGGCGCCATATATACTTTACTTCGTTAAATTGTAGCCAGCTCAACTGAGGCGGAGTAGTAATAGCGGGAAGTACATCTTTTGGCAGTGTATTCATCTGTCGGTGCCTGGTCGTCGTCGAAACCATGTTCACTATCCTATCCAGGGTAATTGCACAGGCGGACATCATGGACCGATGGATATCTTTGAGTCGGATTTGATTGATGTCCGAAGCTTGTCCTTTATCTACCCAAACCTTGAAATCATGTCGAATGGCCTCATAGTTTCCAGTCTTAGCATGGTGACGGGCCAGTGCAACAAACGGCCCAATAGAGGGCAACGTATCGCGTGTGTGCGAAAGCGTATGCATGATGTCGGTTGCACGTCCAATAGATCCACATTTGGCAAGAGCTTCTGCAATATTAGAGTAAAGTTCGGCGCTCGTAGGATCCATAGCATGCAGCTTTGGTAAAATATTTTCAAGTCGCTCTCGTGATTCTGAGTCTCCAAGTGCCTATAGTTTTATAAGCAGCACCACCGAAAAATTAGTAGTGAATCACTGAGGTGAGACATGTCGATCCAAATTGCCTCCACTAAGCATTATAAAAAATAGGCAGCGATCTGCCCTAGAACTAAAGCAATACCTGAACAACAAAACCCCATAATCCGTCATCCATCACCACATTGTCAAGTCGAATTAGTTGGTCCGCCATCAAAAACTTCATTGTGTTTAACTCGTTTAGGAATTGTACAGGCCGGGATGTATTATTCTCTCTAATGACTGCGGAAGAAGCTGACTGTATACATTCAAACATGGCCTTCCATAAAGCTTGGTCCAATTCAACGTTGTTCAAATCGGGCAATTCCCATTGTTCTAATGACATAACTGCGGGCAAGCGACCATGTCTAATTACATCTACAAGTGCATACACAGACTGCCAATGCGCTCGAGCAGCGGAAAGACTAGTATATTCTTGAGATGTAGTTGCGACTTTGAGTAACAGCAATATGGTTGATCTATCAGGCTGTAAAGCAGCCCTCCCCATATTGGCTTCACGGCCCATGTCTGTTAGGATTCCAATAGCGCTGTTGAGCGGATCAAAAGTATCATCTTGTTTAGTAGGAATCGATGCTGTTGAAGCAAGCGGAGCAAACGCCTTGGGTTGCTCTGCAAGTGTTTTTAAGAGAAAGTGAAAAAGCTCTTTAGTGGCCGCGGTTTTATTGCTACCAATAGTAGCGGTTACTGCAACGCATGCTTGTTGAAATCCTGCAAAATCGCCTATGGCTAAGAGTTGCTCAAGTTCCTGAACAGTGACAGATGATGATGATCCTGAAGCCCCCTCAAAAGTTTGTTGTGTGCTATAGGCTAACAATAAAGTATACAAAATTAGAGTTGAAAGCCATCAAGTCTAATGAATATGAATAAACACCACAACTCCTTACATCGATGAGCCCAATGTGCCCGACCAGTGCCTAAAGACGATGTTGTTGATCCTGAGTTTGAACATGTAGGAACACTTGTATTAGAACATACTGCTGAGCCTGTCGTTATTGTAAAGCGTTGTTGGAAGGCTGTATTCATCCTTGTGGGCTGTAGTAGTACACTGGCATTGTTTTGCCTGTGGATGGCTCTACTCAGGGATGATCCCGGTTTGACTGACCTCACCACCGATTGCATGGGAGAATATTATGAATTGTCCAACACTTGTTCAGATCGAGTTGTGCTATGGAAAAGTTGGTCCGCTCTCTACCTTTCCTTGAGACCGCCTGGTAATGAGCGTGGATATTTTGGAATGAAGACAAGGACAGGGGACAAGGATGAATGAACGATTGAGACTATAATGGTGCTGATCTGTTGCCTAGTCTTTGTTTGATGGGACTGTTTATACTTGAATATAAATGTTGCAAAGCCACGATATCAAATTTGGTTATTTTTATGCCAGGATTGTCGACTGAGCAGAATGGGTGAGTAGCTTGTACATACGCATAAGCACTGTCAAGTAATTTTTATTTTTGTCGCGTCCTAAAAAGCGAGTATCGAGCAAATACCGTTTATACCCAAGTTGATCCAATCATAAGTACAGCTTAATATTTTAGAAATAAACGGAGAAAAGTTCATCGTTCAAGAAAAAATAAGCATTGCTTCAGTGTCATTTTACCTTGCCTAAGTCACACGTGGTTCCTGTATTACTGCAGCAACGCAGAAGAAATTTCCCATCTCTCAATTTAGCCTAACTCAAACTCACCCTGCCAAAAGTATATCTTCAATAAGGATGGATAAATTTTGTTCTACCCGACTTTGAATAGTTCAACAAGAAAAATCTTTTGGGGTTAGCGAGTCGGAAGTGTTACAAAGGACGTACTTCCTCATCATCAGAGTGACCATGGGATATAAACGGCATCGGAAGACATTTCAGTCCTATTCATTAGGCCGCTTTCAAGATTATTGTTTTGCCATTTGCAACATATAATATAATATGCGTTTTAAGTGGAAAGGAGTTCTTTAGATCAAATGAATATATGCAAGTAGGAGTGTAAAAGGGGAATGTGTGCAATAATTTGGTTCTTTTCTGCTGAATAAGGAAATGCATGCATTGCACACAGCCACTCAGGGGATGTAACTTATCTCACAGTAAACAGTTTATGTTCATGCACAGCTGGGAATCAACAACATTCTTATGTGCCCTATGCTTTGTGTTTGGCTCGTTTCCATTAAATTATAAACTAGAAATATAAATAGAAGAAAGAATGTCTCGACACCATTGTTTCCGATCTGCAAGCTCAGTTATTTCGGAAAGAGCTTAGCTAAAAGCATGATATAATATATACTTCCTATGTTTGTGACGAAAAGAAAAAACAGTAGCTTCCAAAGAACAAATGCTGTGCTGCTGTGCTGTGAAAGATATGGATCTTAATATCCAATTGGAGTGAAACAGCTAGACTATTCATGTTGTGGCACAATGATTTTAGGAATTGGGTTTGCATAATAAGGTGGGAGAATTATTTTGTGCATCTCGGAGTTTTATGTCATCCTTGCATAGTTGTTGGAAGTAGACTCAGCATGAAATTCTTCCTTTTCCAAAATAACACTTTGATCGCCTGGTTATTCTGGTCACAACCTTATATGTTTTTAAAGTTAAACTGATGACTGAATTAGGTCTACGACTGATTTTTACATTCCACTTAGGTGTGGCGAGCTTGCGAGGTTATTCAGAAAGGCACTTCAGGTTGTGATCAACCGAAACAGTATGAACCAAGTTTTAATTATTCTGATCATTTTTTGGTCATTATCAAAAGCTCACGAGACTATAGTTCTCTCTTAAAAAAATAATAATAGCATATATATTTAATAATAATAAAGCAACGGACTCGTAGTCGCACGTTTTTCAATGTTTTATATATGGGCAATAATGCCAGCTGGACAGGAAAGTGCTGACGATCTTTATTAGTTGTGTTTTTGAATAAAAAAACAACACATATAAACGGGTGAGTCTATTTTGGGGTATGTTTTTAAGATCTTCAACCATTTCCGTGGACTTTACGAATAAATTTATATAAACCTTCGCCTTTCTTAGATTTCTATTCCTTCTCCGCTTGTTAGATAAATTTTTTTCCCGCATGTGTAACCTGACATGCCTTATCGTCATTACATTGGTCACTTGAACAATTAAGTATCCTTTAAGAGAAATATATACACGCCATTTGCCCTCTCTCTTTCCAAACAAATAAAAATCCAAATGCAGTTTATTTGGTCGCGGACATGCATGTTCAATATCATCACAATGAATTTTTGGCTTTCTGAGTAAGGTTTTCATATCCAACCACGCTTTTTTAACGTGGTTGAAGAAATGAAGAAGGACATGAAGCCTGAGACTTTAGTACACTTTAAATTGCTTGTATAAGCTCAGTCTAATCATATTCTAAAGAGTAGTCAAATGCAACACTCACTGGAGAATCTCTGATAACGCCATTCTCATGGCTTTCGGTTTAGGATTTTCAATTCAATCACCACTGACAAACATTTTTTCAAGGTGGCTAGAGTTGTGTGGCTTAATTCAATTGTATTCTAAGAAGCAGCCTGTATGTTTTGACTTTTGAATAAATCAGATATGGCTTGCTTGGTGTGGATGGTGTAATGAAAAAAAAAAAAAAGCATGTCAGATGACTGTGCATAATAGCTATTTTATAATATATACAGTATATAGAGCGAATCTGAATCAATATTAAGACAGGGAGTGCTCTGTGTCTTGAAATGTGACTGTCACTGCTCTGTGTCTTGTTTGTGTAACCATTTTGGCGTATATTTAAGTCAAAGTGCGTATAATGTAGTCAATATAAACCACAGAATGCGTAAAATGTAGTGAAAACGGCGTATATTCCTTCCTTTTCAATCATTAGTATTTCAGATACCTTGCTATTCTGGTATTATTTAACTTTTTACAGACCACATCTGGTCAAGTTAATCTAAACTAACATTCCCTTTATCCATACTCCATACTATTCGCCATTTATTTCCCTCAACGGAAATGAGGAGAAAGTGCGTTTAGACGCTACCAAACGCCAAACGGATCGCAAACGCGCGACTCACAAACATACCAATTTCTTTTTATTTTATTTTTTTGGCAAAGCAATTAATGCATTTAGTATTTTATTACTATATCTATTATTATATATGTTACTATCGTACATGCTTCTATATATGCTATTGTTACCTACCTGGGAAGTGTATTGTCATTTATTGGTCATCTTCAGGATCCTCTTGCTCCCTAGCTTTCATGGATATCAACAGTGAGTTAATAGTCTTTCCCTCATTTGCCTGTGACCACTCAGCAACAATGTCTTCAGGATTGCGACCTTCCCTTCGTGCTGCTTCGTTGATCAGCCTAATTAACTCATATCGTCGATTGTAGGCCCTTTGGTCTGATGTATTCACTGGCCAACTCGGGTTCAATCTTTTAAATGCTGCAAGGGGCCCATGAAACTCATCCCAAGCATCTGCCACTGTGAGCTTTCCGCGGTCTGCTTTCCATTTGAAAGTGGCGCTTGATGAGCTGGGGCCTGGGGACGAGTGATGCGATGGCTCTGGCGCTCGTTGGAAGCAATGTAGAGGAGCTTGAACCAGCGATGAGTGCTGTTGAGGTACCTGTGGGGGACGCGTCGCAAACGGCTGCTGTTGAGGGACTCTGCGCAGAGCAGGATAGCTTGGCATAGTATGGGGATATGGCCCAAGAAGACCGGCTGAATTCAAGGGATGCGCTGGAGCTTGGCGAGCTGACGGATCCTGCAATAAATGTATCACTATCTCCATTTGCTGCTTTAGCGTCGCGAGCTCTGAGCTCATGGCAGACAACTGCGCCCTTTGTTGTGCTTCTTGCTGTGCCATTTGTGCTCCTTGCCGAGCAATAGCTGCTTCAAGAGATGCATTCTGGTGACTAAGGCTGTTTAGCGCGTTGGAGACCACATGTTTGTCAACTGGGACTAATGGATTGACAACATTGGCGCTCTGCTGATGCACTTCGATCGCACGAAGGAGCTCTCTCTGAAAGTCAAGGAACAGCTGACTCTCAAAGATTTCTGGAAGTGATTCTAAAAGCTTATTGCTCAGAGTCCTTCCTTTGCTGTCAGGCTTCAGGTACAGCACGGCGTCTTGAAGGATAACTCTCCTCATTTGTACCAGCAATAGTAGGAAAGCTCTTCGATCAATCATTGCGCTGTTCATGAGCTTATTGGCCGTTGCGGCGGAGCTTCCCGTAGTTTCTTCATCTTGATCCCTAGCCGCTGTCGAATGGCGCATACGCTCCTGCCAGCCTCCCCAGTGCAGGTCGTCCTCCGTGATGAGATCCGGGTTTACATCTGTCATAGCATCATTACAATCCTTGACCCATTCCTCATTCTCTCTAGCGCTGCTGTTAAAGTTCCCTTCGATCCAAGGGAAAATTTTCCTCTGCAGCTCCAAGTCAGGGATAACGAGATTACGCTCAAGGATATAAGGTTCCTGTTCCTTGTTGAAATGAGCCATATAAAACGCGCCAGTGGTGGGGTTCTTTGGAGCATAGAAACTCTCCATCTGTCCCATTACCCAACGCCCAAGGTGACGGATATGCTCCAAGCCTAAGCCCAGACGGTACGCATCTGATGTTCCTGCGTGTCGACCGGCGTGAGTGACCTTGGTCGAATAAACGCCACAGGTTCGCATCACAGAAGCTGTGGCATCGATTTGAGTCTTTGGTGCAACAGCATTCTTGCGAAGGCCTGCGTTGCGCTTCTCGATCGTACTAGCCGCGACCAAAAGCTTGATGTTGTACCAATCGTCAGGATCAGCGAAGTTTGGGACATCCTCCTTATCCAGCTATTATAGGAATGGTACGCGACCCAACATTTAACAACGAGCTAGGAAAGTACATAACCTATATTGCAGTAAGAAGAGACAAGAATGGCACAAATCTCTTACCATAAATCGTTCTAACATGTAGAAGCCAAACGCTCCTACAGTACACCTGTAAAAAACTTTATGACGAAAGGCGGTTGCATAAAGCTTAACACCCTTTTTATTTGTTTTGCCACGAGATATGCAAAACGTAAGTCCGAGAGCTGGCTGGGACCCACTTGCCGGATGGGAAGACATGATACTGAACACATCAGATAGGTTAAGATTGCGAATGTCTTCATCTCGCAGCAGCATATGGTGTCGTGCCAAGATGCAAAGGCGCTCACGCATATATTGAAATCTACCTTCCGCATGGTACACTCGCTTCCCTTTTAGCCGCAGCATTGGCTTCATACCCCACGTATGGAGGGCCATCCGAATGAACTGCTTCTCATTATAGGGGTCGCGAATAGAACAGGTATCAGTGCGCGTCGATCCCTGGAATGAGGTGTCGTACACTAGTTTCCCCTCGTATTCCTCGATAGCCTCCTTCAGCGGGATATCCTTGCGCGGATGAGGTGCAGGGTTTGGCCAATCCACCTTTGATGACGCTTGCTCCTTGTAGAGATAAATTAATGCCTTCCTGGCACAATCCACTGTTTCTATCGAGATAGGCGCATAGATGAATCTTCGGCCAGTCTCATCAGTTTGCGGATGCGAAAGAACTATATTTGGATTAAAATGAAGTGTCAGAATGTCAATTAAGAGTGAGCCACAGCTTTGAACAAGGTTATTTTGGTTACATGATTACACTAGATTTACTTTTTGCTCTTTCCGCAATGGAGGAGACCATGAGGGCTTGTGGTTCAGCAGACATGAGGGCCTCTTCTTCAGCTGGTTGCGAGTGATTTTGTTCCTCGTCTTCGCTTCCTGCATCGTCTTTGTCACCTTGGGAGGCTTCCTCAAACCCCTCAAATGCCGGAGTCTCATAAGGCTGTGAATTACGTTGGCTATAATTTTGCTCCAGCTCATGGACAACATCCTGAAAAATACTTTCCTCTGTCTCTGCTTTCCAAGCCTTTGGTTTTCTCTTATTTTCGCGAGTCAGCTTGCCCTCTAACACTGATCTGGCCGCTTGTGATGAAGCCTTTCCAACGACGCCACTGAATCCCGCGTTTGAATCAATATATTTCTTTACTGTGCGCTTGAAAACAACCTCCTCGAAAAACTTTAACATTTTTCTTGCGTCAACGCTGCAGTCCCCTTTTTCTCTTGTGCTGCAGAACACCTATCATTTATATTGTATTTGCATATTTTGTATTACGAAGCATGAAAAAAAAAATTTGACTGTCCTAAAAAATAAAATAAACAAATAAACAAAATAATAAACTTACCTGCCAAGCTTTCAAGTATGTCTTGTACTGCAGCAATGTCTTTGAGGGATTCTTGTTGGCGAGGAGAGATTCGAGAACATGGTTAGCACAGGTTTTTCTCTGCTCTGCTGTTTCTTCAGACGAAAAAGGCGACTGAAGGTGGCTGGAAGAGTTATCAGTTGTTGCACCGATAATCGTGTCTTGGGAGTAGATCCGCTTGCGAGGGGTGTGTTCCTCGGAGACGTTGTGGACGCCTACAGAACAGGCCCTTCTTTTGCCCTCGCGGATCTCTCTCCTTTTTTCTTTTTCATCTCTGGCTTCCTTAGCCTTTCGTGCATAGCCACTTCTTCCTTCTTTCCCTTGCTTCACGCTAAATTCGAAGAAGGTCCCGCTTGGACCTGAGTTTATTGATGAAGAGGCAGCGTTGCCAGAAGAAGAAGAAGCGATAGTGCGGGGCATCTTGATAGGTTACTTTATATTTTTTGTTGAGGGAATTGGGTAGATATTTGTGAGTACGATCAAGTGTTGCAAGTAGTGGTTATCGTAATAAATAGCGATGATGTATAATGTATAAAAGAAAAGAATAAAAAAGAAAAATGTAAGCGAACATGGTTTTATACTTTTAGCTCATATTGTCAAGTCCAGTTCAAGAATATACTCTCCTCATATTTCAATTGTTCAATCGCTATCTTAGTGAGCTTGATCAATTGTTAGCTTCCCTCAAGCGCGTTATTTTCCTTTGAGTACGGAATGAGTACAGATGAGGAATGAGTGGAATGAGTGGAATGGAATGCGGGAATGAAGAATTGTATGAAGCAAGGTGTTGATCAGATCAGACCGCTTTGTGAGCGCGCTACGCGCGTGTAACTAAAGATACTTTTAGTTTCTACTTTTCAGTTAGATGTAGTGAAAAGACATGTGCCTGAATTCTAACCTCTGTGTCTCTGTGTCTGTACGTGAAACCTATGAAACATTTTGCCTATTAATGGGCATACACTGGAATTTGACTTAATAAACTATTACAGTATATGTATATATAATATAATAGTCGTAGAGTCGGACACTAAATGTGCCTTTGTGCTGCTATCCATTACCAAGTAATGTTCCCGACACACTTAAAAGACGAATACCATATACTGTATATATATATATATATATATACCATGGGGATGCATAATTTAATCTGGATAGAAAGGATAGAACGAGGCTGAGCTTTAACTCACAAACAAAAACGCAATGACACCGCCACGATGACAGTCACTTAGAACTTTCTGTTGGTTGATCATGCACATGTTTGTTTGTTTGTTTATTTGTTTGTGCTGCTCTTTTATTTACACATTTGCCTAACGACAATGTTAGCGACACCCCTGTGTCAACAAACCCTCATATTATAAACATGATTGAATTGGAGAGGAAAAAATGAAATAAGAAATTGGGTACACACAGACATTTGAGCACACACGGACCCAGGATCACAAATATGAAAAAAAAAAAAGTATTTAACTAGCTGAATGTCCCAATAAAAACGATCTATCCTCAGTCCACAATCGCCATCATCCTTAGCACCAACTATAGCGCTTATTATTAAACCTTCTCCGAGATAGTTCCCTTTCATAAAACTTCATTCATCATAATCTTTTTTTTTTCTCTCCTAGCTGCATATCAATTACTGCAATGGTTTACAATAGTCAATTGCGATCTCTCTCCGGAGATTGCCCCGCCACCAAGTCCAAATACGAGTCGAACCAACCGTTCTTATCGTCCTCGGCCTCGTCAATTACAGGCCAACCTTTCTCGCAAGACCCCGAATCTAACAACAGCAATGCCTCGCAGTTGGATCCCACTTATCTATCGATTACGCATAGCCCTGTGGGCAACAACGATACAGAGTGTCTGCAATGGTGGACAAATGGTATAACTCCCACACGTGATACTCAATCTGACGCGTATCCTTTCCTAACGGACAACGTCTCAGAGGAGATTTTGCAAAGCCAGTTCTTTGCATCATTCCTATCGCCAGTAGTCGCTAATGAGCCCGGCGCGATGGCAACAGATGTTTTCTTAACCTCAATAAACCATAGTCACCATAACCACCAATTCAATCAACAATACCATAATCACTACCATTCACATCAGCAGCAATATGATCTAATGCAACGGCACTCGCTATCCCTTGAATCACAACAATCTCAATCGCAGCCTGATTCAAATACAGTCCACATGCGTCAAGTCATGGACTGTAATATGGTTGAAGATGCGGCATCACCAATCTTTGGGTTTTCAGAATTGAGCCTAGGCGATTGCCCTTCACTTTCCACTGCTGTATTTCCAGCTATAACTGTGTCATCGTCACCGGCAGTAGTGACATTGCCGTCGTCATCACCATCGCCGTGTATTCCCATTTTTGTAGCCCCTGCCATTGTAACCCCTGCCGTTGTCACCACAACACCCAATAGCTCCTGCAATACTGCAGAATGTCCAAAAGCGATGAGAGTATCTGCCTTGCCAGCTCAAGCGCCTGCAATCACGGGCTCGACTACAGCCAAACGCAGGGGTCGCAAATCTAACAAAACGCCGACTATACACAAATGCATTATTACAGGCTGTAGTTCCGAATTTGACAGGAAATATACCCTACAGCAGCACATATTCACTCACCTCCCCAAAAGTCAACGGCCCTTTGCTTGCACTCATGAGGGATGTTCCAAGAGGTTCAACCGGTGGGCTGATAAAATGCGCCATGAGCGAGTTCATACGGGCGAGTCTTCCTTTCAATGTAAATTTTGTGAAACCAGCTTCAGTCGACCCGACGCTCGTTTGAATCATTATCGTAGAGTCCACAGAGAATAAATGGATTCATTCTTTTAGTGCTTACATTTATATATACTTTCTCTTCATTTTTGACACTTCATTTCAACTCACTCATTCAGAGGCCGATTCACTCGCTCAACATTTTTTTTAATTAAAAAAGATTTCAATTGGATGAGGCAGGTACATATTTTTGTATATACATTGTATTGAACAGATGTATCATAATTTCTTACCCTTCCCATTTATTTGTGTTTATTTATTCGGCCAAAATTCATAATAGATATTGTTATGCAGCATAAACATTGCCTTGCAATTGAATAAGAGAGTAATGTTTGAGTTTAATCTTGACACTCACTAACTGCAGTCAACGCTGCAATTGCTTCAGCTGGGTCTCACAAAATGTAGTCGTGAAGATGTGTAAAAACGAGTAAAGGATTGAAAAGTTACTTGTTTTGGCCAGATGCACCCACCACTCGGGTCTTATTTTAATGCGCTCGGGACTGTTGAGAAGTGACAAAATCGTATATACTTTAACTTAATGTACATGTAGTTGGTATCAAGTACTCTGGGGTAAGAGACTGGAAAGAACATTCCACTTTCAGGCGGAGATGCATTATCAGTACCGTTGTGTTGATATCGAACAAACTATCTGCTATTTTCATAAGCTTGCCTTATAGCAATGCTGATTATGCTGAAACTAGATACTATTTCATCCGTTCATAGCTCTTTAAACTCGATGAGATCCTTGATTGAACATCCAAGACAAGCCATCCAAGGCCCTTGACCCCAAGTTATTGGAATATGCATAATATACAGGTAAACATCCCGAAGGTGAGGCTGATATATCCAAAATGGATTTATAAACTCGATAAAGACTCTGTCGAATATATTTTTGCTTCTTACTACTATTGTAGCTATTACTACTAACGCTAACAAGGGAGCGTTATCGACATCAACAATCTTAAAAATCAGTGGCATACCCAAGATTCCGCAGAAGATATGTTATTATAATACATCTTCTGCAAAGTCGTCTTTACTGGTCTCGCATTGGAAGTTAGAGCCAGAGCCAAGCTCACGGTATCCATGGCTTGGAGCAGGCAGGTATCGATAACCCGTAAGATATAAAAAAAAAAAGAAGACTAGCCAGAATCAAATTAAGAGACGCATGGAGATGTAAAAGTGAAGAGGTCGGACATGGTAGGTTGTAAAGTATTTTTGCTTGTACCTTGAGAGTGGTGACACAACCTACCTGGCCCTAAAAGGTTGAATGACTTGAGTTAGCATCCGGTCATAGTTACATCATTGGATTCTGGTGAAATGGTTGCCAGGGCAGCGTCAGCAATAGTAACAATCAGTGCTCCTATTCGGATAAGGTAAGTTCGAATTCGATTCATTTTCGAACAGATATCTAAATTCGAATCATTCGAACAATTCGAACTATTCACGTCATTCGAATTCGATTTGTTCGAATCGAATAGGAGCACTGGTAACAATCCTCAATGCTTGAAATAACTGTTTTTCATTATCCATGACCAAAATGCTACGAAGAGCCACAGACACGACCCAGTTTATATCTTTCGCCCCAATACTCCAATCTTGAACAATAGGCACCAAATTTCTCATGTTCATATCTGCTATATATGAGCTTGAGATTGAAAAGTGTAAGTTCTTCAGATGAAGACAATTTACCACCAAAAATGTTATTGTTGGCTGTCAAGCTTAACGAGCTTGGGCGCCTTAAAGTTTGGAAGGGCCGAAATATATCCTCGTAGAGCGGACTACTGAAGACCTAGAGACAGAATTTCAGACACTGAGTCTCAAACTCATAAATGTCATCTTCGGCGGAGGGTCAAGCTTGTCGCTCTTTTTGGTTAATCCTTTTCAATTATAAGAGTTTTGTTAAGTAAACCATTTATATTTGAAAAGGGGCTAACCAAAAAGAGCGACAAGCTTGACCCTCTGATCTTCGGTATCTGGACTTGTGTTTGTCCTCAAATGTGAGAACGATTTGAGACGTTTTGCGGGAAGTAGAGCTCTAGCACATTGAGTCACATCTATAAAGATACGTTAAGGTGAATTCCTGGAGATGTTGTCCTTTCCATCTTCAGGATGGTCAAGGTCTGAAGACGAATTAGCAACGACAAGTTGTGCGATAAATATGTGTCTTCAGTAACGATTAGACACCTTACTTTCGCATATTTTGAAGGAATATCTAAACCAAGTTCCTCTTCGCCATTCCCCTCTTGAATTGGATCGATCTTGGTGTCCCAGAATCATTAAATCGCAGAGTGATTTCACATCATTTTGATCAATTTTATCAGAGCCTTTGTCACTCCAAATGGACACACTTTTGATTTAGAGGCCCACTAGTAGTATACAATTGCTGACAGACAGGTTGCATATTGGACAGATGGTGGGAAGGTAGGCATGAAGGCACTGACATAGAAGTCTCTGGAAGAAACAGAGCAAGTGACAATGGTAATGCATGGGATTGAGGGCTTTTTTTATTGTGCCTTCCGAAGACAAAGTAAGGAAAAAAAGTGAGTATGAATAATCCTCGAGCGTTCTCTCTCTAATGTTTCCTGGAGATGACGAATGAAATCAAGACCTGATCACTTTGTCGTGCAAACTCATTGTTTAAATTGAGACGGAATGAAAGATTGTGTAAATGTGATCAGGACTTGCGAACACTCCTGCCAAGTGTGAATGTCCTATTTCGCGCTTCTGACATTGGTTCGACGCGCAGTGCGCCGCGCGGCCAAGCTGCGATAAATGCACCATTTCAGGCAAACATCGACAACATCCGAACTCTGCTACACGGCGTATCGCTTATTGTTTGTTTGCCAAGTCTTGGCAAAAAGTGATCTCTGAACTTTTTTTGTACAACCGTTCGTGCCTCCAAAGAATATATAAAAGTAGGAGAGTTGGAGAGTTTCATTTCGCAACTCCTATTTCAACATTTTAGCATTTCAGCATCATCGTCACACTTAGAAAAGGACCCTTGAATATGACTGCATGCAACAACAGCCATTCTTCCTCTCGGCACCAGCCAGTCTGCTGTGTATATACTGGCACTGAGAATCAGCCTTTGCTTGGATATCATCCTCATCAATACCAACAGCAACAACAGCAACACCGACATCAAGGGGAGTATCATCTCAATATCAGCGACGAAAAGAACTACGCTTCTCTCGAGGCTGAATATCCTCAATCCACATCGCAGTGTAAGTTTATGTCATTCTCTATTGTCAAAAGAATGATATGAATGAAAAGTAGTTTTGTCAGCTTTAATTTATTGACAAATCAAGTCTTACTTTCCACTACCCATTTTAAATAGGCGAGAGAGCATCCAGGCGTAAAAAGTTTCGGAGACACCTTCTTCTCCTCTTGGTCCTCGGTTTTGTCTACTTCACTTTCTTCCACTCGTGTAGAAACAATTATTTTCATCAGCATCAAGACCCTGATACCTTTGGCAGAGGAAGCAACACCGATAACAATAGTGATAGATCCAATATTGCCTACCCTGACAGTTGTTTGAAGCATGCTGACACTTGGGAAAAGCCTTGGGTGTTCGATATAGATGCAGCCAACTTTCAACTGAAATTCGGGCAAGGTTCTATGGGTTCGCGTGTACAAGTATACACGGGAGCAGTTCAGAAGCCTACATTTGAGCTCTACGCCAAAGCGTCTCTCAGCGAAGATGAGGATGGAGACGAAGGCGATAAACGTCATAGAAACAGTGGTAATGACGACAATAGCAATAGAGGTGATGCTATTGAAGTTGTTCGCCACGGTGTTCACCTCGAATTTAAGCAATCATTGGAGCTGTCTGAAGCGCTGATTTGGTTTGAAGATCATTATGTCGAGCATGGCGGATACAAATACCGAGCTTGTGCCCAAGTGGACATCAACATCATTGTTCCGGAATCGTACAAGCGCTATGGCAGCATCTCAGTCGAGGGTGCTGTGACTTCGATCAATGCTCATGACTTGGATAACATTAAATTCGACAAACTGAACCTAGTTACAGCTACTGGCAATGTCATTACCAAGGACAATATTCATGCTGATCAATTTTCGACCCATGTTAGCGCTGGAAATGCCGAGATTGAGTCAGTGCAGACCGCGAGCGATGATGGTCGGGAGCCATTGGATGTCAAAGTCGTCGTTAATACTGGACATGTTGTTGTCGGAGTGGAGACTAATCCTGTGGGCAAGAATGAGTCCCGCCCACATAGGATCTTGGTCCAGGCAAGTACAGGGTCTGTCAAGCTCGATGTGGCGCCCGCAAAGGCGAAATCCTCGGGCTCCATGGCTCAGAAGCCAGGCCATTTACAAATCGACACTTCTACCAACACAGGTACAGTTCGAAACCTGATTCAACTTGCGAGTGAGGACCAGACCTTGAATTTGAGCTCGTCTAGTAGGACTGGGACTGTGGACGCAACCGTGTCTGACTCGTTCTTGGGGCGCTTTGATCTCTCAACAATGGTTGGAAACAGTAAAGTGGTCCCCGCCTTGGGTTCAGAGAGCTCGATTTCATATGAGAAGCAGACACCCCACAGTAAGATTGGATTCAAGACATTGAGCGACAACAAGGCTTATGAATCTGAAATCAAACTTCGCACCATAACTGGACGCACTTTCCTTGAGTTCATTAAGTAATAGCATAAAATAACATAAAATAATAATAAAGGAAAAAACAATGGATAGTCTTTTGTTACTCCATTTCCTACACTGTCGAGGGTATTGTATGTATAGGCTTGAAACTAGTGCAATGATTGCTCATCAGAGTCATGCGCTAAGAAGCTGGTAGGTAGAAATTTCTCACTTGCTGTCAGCGAGCTTTCACGAATCATCCCCAATTGCAAGAACCATGACTACACCTACTCTAAATAAGATAAAAAATAGGCGCCTCATTTTCTATTAGATAATTATACTACACATTACATTTCGAATTCAATTATTAAAAGTATTAAAAGAGAGAGCAGAATACGATTTGTTGCATTTGCATCGCATCTGTTAACAAAGGGAGAAGGCCGCTTGTTTCGAATATAGTTCATGTACTTTATTCAGGGGAAAATGAGAGCCAAGGGCACCCTACAGAAAAAAACTTTAAAAGTAAGATCGACCACTAAAAGCGGGACTAGACTATTTCACATCAGTTGTCGACTTTTATCTTCAAAAAGATTTGCATTCACTAAAAAAACATGTGCATCGCCGCATGGACGCCTGCACTTACCTTCTCAGTGCAGATTTTTTTTGCTTCTAGACCCTCGCCCTCTCTTATTTTTTTTTTTTCTTTTTTTCTTTTCTCCTCATTCCTTTTTCTTCCCCTCTCTTTCCTCACACAAACACTCTACACACTTGTACACCCCTTTGTTATTATAATTGACAATCATATCAACGACAGCACACTTCACTAGATTGTGCATGAACTATTCATTATCAACCCGGTTCTTTTAACTACTATATTTGTTTCCTTTTGGAACCATCGCTTCTCTCATCCTATTGATCTCGCGGCCCCCGTCTCTTTTCAATGGGCGTTGATTTTTGGTTCTCGGATTATACCGCAAACAAAACAAAGACCAATGTCTATATCCAGCAGGTTGGAGGACAGCCAGTGCAGAACAGTCAGTTTATACCCGTACAACATGTGTTGGCGCCAGGACCGCAGGTAATGCACCATGTTCAGCATGTACAGCATGTTCAGCATGTTCAGCATGTTCAACAGGTGCATCATATTCAACAACAACCTCCAACCATTGTCCAAGTGCCCATGTATCAACAACCGCAGCAACAGCACACTATGGTCGTTCATGGTCAACCTGGTCCACAGGTGCATTATCAGCAACAGCGACCCATTCAGCAGGTTCCATATCAATCAGCGGCAGCAACCCCTCTTGTACAGTACCAACAACCAGCATCCGTTGCAAACACACCACAGGTTCAATATCAACAACCAGTCACTGTAGCATCTACGCCTCAAATTCACCAATATCCGTCAGCCGGATCTGTTGTAAGTACCCCGCAGGTTCAGCATCAGTATTTACCATCTGGATCTATTGCAAATACCCCACAGATTCAGCACCAGTATCCGCCACCTGGCACTGTTGCAAGTACCCCACAGATTCAACACCAGTACCCGCCGCCTGGGCCTTTTGCAAACACTCCGCAAATCCAACACCAGTATCCACAAGCCATGCCTATTCCAAGCACTCCGCAGACCTCACATCAGTACCCACCTGTCCCCTCAACACCCCACATGGATGCGCATCCATCCCCTCTTCCTGCCTATAGTTCTCCGGCAGTCAGTCATGGATTATTGACACAGCCCTTTTTCCATGAAAAGTACCCAACAGCCCCCTTCCCAATATCAGACATCAAGCACAACCCTTATGATGCTAAAAAACCTATATCTTATCCACCCGTCGCAACAGAGCCTATCAAGGCTGCAGGGATCCCTTCTCCAGAATCGATCAAGATGTCCACTCCAAAGTTATCTAATACTGTAGATGATAAAAAACCAGTGGTCCAGCAGGCTCAAGATCCAGTAGTGACCATTGCAGCGGCGACTCTGCCATCAGGTCCTCGTAATCCACAAATGGGATCAACTATAAGAAACCCACAGACATTCGAAGACAGCTTCGCAAATATGCGGGTATCCACCACAACCGCCACCACTGCTACTACTACTATGCCTTTGTCTTCAAAGCGAGACTCGCGAGTGCCGCAGGCCCACTTTCCGACGCCTGATAATCATGACAACAGAAGCACTAACGTCTCTACACCTTCAAGCGTCGCATCACCAGCACCGCCCACACCCGCACCGATGCAGATGCCTGCTCAGTCTACGAGGACATCTCGTCCAACATCAACTTACCATCCTCCGGCCCATACTCACTCTTTCTCATCTTCCAGCACAGCTCCAACGACCCCGGCACAATCGACAGCATCCTATTCTCATCCAGATTCGACGTCTTCATCGACAAACCATCGCCCACCTCAGCCGACGCAAAGCTTTTCGACTCCCAACATGCTCGGCGCATCCCAGCAGCAGGCTTATCAACCAGCTCCTTACAAGCCCGCATCATCATCCACACTCGTATCATCCACAACAGCAACAGGCGGTGCTGGGGGTAATGCGCAGTCGTCGGGCTCAACAATAACAGTCGAAGAACATCGTGCTCAACAACAGTTAGTTCAAAAACAACTACAACATGCCAAGATGATTAAGACCATGCTGGACAGCTACGAAAATCATTCGGAAACGAGTGCGCAAACACTTCCGGTAAATCTTTTTTTGTATTAACTAAAAAATTGACCACTTTTGTACATGCTCCTACACCAATAGTAATATTCACAACGTTTTCCCTCGTTATGTGCGTATGTGTCTACAGAAAAACTCGACGGTTTCAACCAGGATCTTCTCAGATTCTAAGGATGATGTTCCTCGACTGTTCTTGATCGCACCAACTTTTGAAGAGCCGCTCGTAAGAGGACCATACAAGCCTATCCGTATCCTATTGCCCTGCCAGGGACCAGCGACCATGACTGGAGATGAAAACTCGTTCCATATGACATCGCATAACGGCTACGTGATCAAGAACCCGAATGACTTCTTGCACAATAATAAGGATGCGGTTAAGATGTTTGGGACAATGTTGACATACTTCACCCGCGCAGCCGCCATTGCTCAGGGAATCGTGCCAGGCGCTATTGGACCCGGTGACCTAGGCGCAACATTGACAGCAGCCACAGCGGCATCAATGGCTCAAAACATAGAAAACAGAGGCCGTCTTAATGCTATAGGAGCTGACACAGAAAGTGTATACGAGAAACACATTGCAACTGAGAACCATCAGCGCGAGGCTTTGAAAGTCTTGCTTCGAGCTGCAGCTGCAGCAGATCCAACACAGAGTATGACAGGAGAGTTGAATGGCGTTGTGCTGAGGGGCGGAACGACCATTTGGGTCTGCAAGGAATGCTATGATATGATGTTGAAGGGTCAACCCATTACGGGTGAATATCATGTCACGATGAGTGACTATGAGACATTGACAAAGAGACATATTTCTGCCAATGTGTTGCTCAGGAGCTCAGCTTCATTGATCATTTTCACCAATGCGCTTCGAAGCCATCCTCGACTACAGAATTTGGTCATCCGTATCGCGCCTGAATACTTTGAAGCGCCCTCGCGTTCTCATCAGGCAGCTCTTCGTTCTACCCAGTCACTGTTTGACGATCTCGCACAGGCTATTCCGCGTCATTCACTCAAATCACTTGAGCTCCATGGAAAGTCTAGGACTGGGCAGATATATGTCTATCTACAGAGCGTGCTCAGATGCTCATCTCTGGATCAGCTGGCGATCGTGGGCATGCCCTTATTTTTACGAGGCTCACTTCCTAAGGATAGCTGTAGGATGCTTACGACCTTGACCCTGGATGGCGTGATGGCGGATACGGAAGAGACAGCTAGCAACTTGAAACATTTGATCATGAGCAACTCAGGGCTAATTTATTTGAAGTTGAATCGAATGAATTTCACACCTGTAGCACTGGATACATTGTTTTCAGAAAGAAACAAAGAGAACCAGAAGCTGTTTAAGAACCTGGTCAAGTTGAGTCTGGCAGACAATAATTTGGATGTCGTGGCGGCAACAACGTTTGTGACGATGGCATTTAAGGGTTTAAATTTGACCCATTTGGACATTTCAGACAATCCAAGGATTGGCAATCCAGGTTGTCGAGCGATCCTGACATTATTAAGACAGAAGGAGAGGAGACTCCGGGAGCTGAATACAGATCGAACAGGCATTGAATGTGGAACAAAGGAAGAGATCCAAAGATGCCTTGTACCATCTAGTCAGCGATAGAGTGGGAAATTCATTTATTTTTTGTCCAATTTCCTTCCCCTGCGCTAAAACTTTGGAAGCAGCGATGTCATCACCTTTTTAAATTGTATTGTAAAATATATTGAGGTGAAGATTGCTACTAGAAAGAATATTTCTTTTTTACTTCCTTTGTTTGTAAAAAAATAAAATAAAGATTTCCAAAATAAATGCATTTTATGACCTTCTAGACCTCGATGATAACCTTTGATACAGGAAATAGCCAGAATTAATGGCGACTCCCTCAGCCCTTGGTATATGGTGCAGCTAGGCCTCAATCCTTGCTATATGTACATGATATGATTGATGGAGACTTAGTCGTAACATGGCTATTAAGAAATTGAGATATGGTGTCTACCCTGCGAAGTATTTTTTTTTTTTTTTTTTTTTTAGTGGCAGTGTCGAAATATGACATTATATAATGGATAGGTTCTTTCTAAATTGTGCAGGAGCCCAATCTGTCTATGTGTTCCAAAAAAAAAAAAAAAAAAAAAAAAAAAACTAAATTCGACCAAAGGACATTATTGTGTACTTATATTGCTTGTAAGGACTATATCTGGGATGAGTTCCTGTCACTATTATAGTAGGCGATCAAGCTTAAAGCTGAGTCCATTTAGCTGGCGCGGCCCATCAGGCCTTTTGTGCGGCCAAAGAGCCACACGAACATGCTCTACAAGCTCTTCACTAATTGCCAATCTTGAAGTGGCTTTCAGTAAGGGGGATGTTGTTCTTTCGAACAAATCTATAGAACAATGGACATAATCTCAAGTGATTGTAGCGGCAAGGCTATTTACAGCTGACAATACCCCGTGCAACTAAATTCGTTTGCAATGGATTTATATTGACTAATATCCGAAATTGGCATTGCAGAACAGTCATGAAGCCTTTCCGCTCCACAAATGCACCCTTGGTAACATGACTGAGGATCCAAAGATCTGTTCGTATTCAACTAAAAACCATAAAAGGCGGTAATCGTCGCGCTCAAGCACGGATTCTGACTTTGAAGCATTCAGCCATAACCCAACGGACGGCAGCTTTGGACCATTGCCTGCTCAGGCAGATCCAGGTACCAACTGTCCGAATGAATCGTACTGAGTCCAATTACTATTGCAACATTTCATCAGTAGGGTAAAACTAACCTGTCTCACGATGGTCTATACGCGGCTCACACCCCTTATTAGTGGATGAGCAGCCAACGCTGCTTCAGTATGGGGAAGGCCGATATCAAAGGATCGAAAAGCAATGCCGCTATGAGCGCTTTGCTGCCACAAGCCAGTTTTTACACCCGCGTTAAATTTTATGGCAATTTTTACCCCAATAGGGTTTGTGGCCACAAAAGAAAAAGAACTAGCGCGTTATAGGATTAAACTTTAATCTTTTTAAGCAGGCAAATGGCTTTTTTTGACATGAAAGCTATGCGTGACCTAGAAAAAAGATAAATTAGGAAACAGAAACGAACATTTTTACAGCGAAATAAAAGTGTCAACGAAGTTTTACTATAAACATATATATATAAATATATATGTATACTATTTTTTTTTTCGAGGCTTTGTCCCCTCTTCCGTTGCATCTTTTCCTCCCGTACACATCATTTTAGCTTCCGTTGCTTCCATATTTTCGGTTCTTGGGCAGTTCATTTTTTTTTTTTGGGAAATTAAGTATACATGTACTGTGAAGTTGTGCGTTCTGGGCAATTCCTTGCAATTCAGACACTCAATTGGGTCTCGGCCCCATCTCCCGTTGTTCCATTCTCTTTTGTGCCAACTTGTCAGGCAGGGGTTGTCGGCAGCGACTATACAAACAAACAAAATGTGTCACAATCTTCTCGTCTTCCCCTGACCTTTTTTTTTTTTTTTGTTGATTGTTTGTGTCAACCCAATTGCATCTTCCAAGATGGAGAGTGCATGCATGCATCTAGGCATGTATTTACATGGCGAAGCTGTTATTATTTTTCTCTTTTTGTCCAATCAATCCCAAACAAAGTGGAGAGTGGCCCAAATGATTTTTTTTTTTTTTTTTTTTATAAAATCGTATATCGTCTCCTCTTTTTTTCTGTTCTCACATCAAAAAAAACTCTCGATCCACTTGACCTACAGTTCATCCACAACCTTTCACCTTTTTTGATCTTCAGAAGTAAAAAAACAGTACAAAATGAGTTGGAACCACTTTGTTACTACTCACCAACATGGTGATACACGTACGACCATCATCTGGGGCCAAGCTCCGCCGCAATTTATTCCTTATCCGATGCCACAGCCTGTGCCAGTGTCAAGGCCACTATCCATGCATCTTACTTACCCGGGCTATACATACCCACCAGCGCCTATGAGTTGGCCACTGGGACCAGCACCGTCACAACCCCCGCCTTATTCAATGGCAGTGGCATCATTTCCCTTCGCATGGCCATACCTACTTCACCCATCACAACCTCCTCCTCCTCATTTTATGCCATGTCCACATCATCACGATAAGTGTCATCACCGCTTTACTACTGCCGTAAATTCAAAACCTGATACAATAAGCAAGCTCAAAAAGCTGCCTGGCAATATGATGGAGCTATTTTCACCTTCTATCATCGGCTATTGTGCAGACTTTGTGGTCTCGGGCCTCGCGTCAGGTGGTTTTTTTTGAGATTTTTATATATTTGGCCCATTCTTTGGGTTGTCTTCTTCCTGAAAGGTGCTTTTATAGGATCCTCCTTGTCGAGCAGATACAAAAAAATGTATTGATGTATTTTATTTTTATTTATTATTTTTTTCTGACTCCTGAGATTCACTCAATCAAAAAAAAAAAAAAAAAAAAAAAAACAGATTAGCCATTGAATAATTGAATAATACAGCTCCAGACTAATGGAGCATAAATCCAAACATGTTTATATCTTTCCAACCTGTGTTGCTGGCCAAATATTTCACGTAACGTTTCCGATGTTAGTCAATGCAAACTGAATAATTCACACGTCCAAGAAGCCTAAGAAATAAAAAACTATGATGGTGTAATGGACAGCGCATAAAAAATATCTCTCGGATGTCCTTTCTGAATACTTTGTTGGACAATATCCGTATGTACCTCTGACATTGCTTTTTGTGCATGTTCTGGTTCATTCATGTCAGTTGGACTGGCGAAGCAAAAAAATAAAAAATCTGAGCACGAAATGGATAGGAACATGATTTTAATGTACATTGGGAAGGGCCCCTTCTCCTTTCTATGACCGATGAAAAGAGAGTAAGGAAATATTTTACACAAACACTTTTTTTTTTTCGATTACATTCTTCTTTTGTTAAATTATTTCACATGCCTCATTTTATCACGCAGCATTCCTCTGGACAAAGTCAGACTACCGTACATGTGTACATACCTGGTCAACAACAACAGCAGCAACAACTACTACAACAGCAACCATGGCCACCATACCAACAGCGACAGCACCAACAACAGCTGCCATGGTCATCAAGGCCACAACACCAGCAACAACAACAGTACCAATCATCAGAGCATACTCGACACCGATCCTCACTCTCTGCCAGAGTCTTGACACAGGAGGAGAAAGACATTCTCATGGCACAAAGGATTGCGCACCAGGAAGCGCTAGAGTATGATGCATATAGGGATGAGGACAACACTGATTTGTTGTACGCAGAAGATTGTCCCATATCTGGGGATAATAGCAGAGGCAGCAACAGAAGTATCAGCAGGAGTAACAGCAGGAGTAGTAGCAGTAGCAGCAGTAGCAATAGTACTAATAGCAGGGATTCACGCAGCAATAACAGCCACCACCATCGCCACAACAACAACAGTAATAGCAACGCCGAAAGAAGCAACGGTATGGGTAATAACAGTAGCAGCAGCATAAATACCAACAGCAGCAGCAGCAATATCAACATCAGCAGCACTAGTAATAGCAACACAAACGCAGCAGCCAATCCACGGCCTTTGTCCACTATCAGTGGCCATTTCGCGACAAGAGGTCTGAGAATCATAGCTGAACCGTCTGATAACAACATACCGATGTTATTTGTAGTAACTCCACCATTGGATACATCTTTGATACCTAGTGCATTTGACTCTTTCCAGATCCTGATCCCCTGTCAAGGTCCCTCTGTCTGCAGCAACGACGCTAAATTGGTCCATCTGACAGCTCATAGTGGATATACAATCAAGGTCCCCTCGAATATCCTTCATAACCATCAAGGTGCCATCCGAAGTATTGGCAGAATCTTCAGTCCTGTAGTTCAGGGCGCTAGTATGGCCAGTGCGGTTTCTGGGGGGCCTCGGATACCCACGAGTTCTCTCACCTCCGGGATGACAGAAACCCTGCGGTTGCTGGGTAACCGGAATCTGAGTGATATAGTTGGTTTGAGCCTCCAAGACATGTATAGGGTCCAATCTTTAGTTGATTCTCATCAACAAATCGCTATGAAGTATCTCCTATTATCTGCATTAACGGACAACAATCAGAATACGACAGGGGATCTCTCGCGCCTGTCGGTCTATAACGCAAACGGACATAAATTCGTTTGGGTTTGTGCCGAATGTCGAGCCCTTCTTCTGAATGGCAAGCACATTGATCGATCGCATCATACGACTGTGGAGGATTATAAAGAGCTGAGTAAGCATGAAAAAGAGATCAATGTGGTCTTGAAGGACTTTGTTTCTGCCAAGGTCCTGACCGAGGCGATTAGAAATAGTGCTGTGGCCGAGAAAGTCGTTGTCCGGGTCTTACCAGGCTACTTTGAGCAGCGAGATCGAAGAGAAACCGATCCTACCGTTTTCAACTCCATCTGCAGACAATTCTCTGGCTTGGGGAAGGCTCTCCAGGAACGACCACTTCTCACAAGTCTCGAGATTCGGTGCAATACAATCACAGGCCAGCTGTATGAGGGCTTCGACCAGATTCTAAAATGTTCAACATTGGAGTATCTAACTGTCATTGGTGTGCCGCTTCTCCTTCAAAAGGACAAGCTTTTGATCGACTGTAAAAAGTTGAAGCGGCTGGTACTGGACGGTGTGTTGGTCAATACTGAGGCTTCAGCCGCTAATTTGGCTAAGCTTATTGGGAATGCTACAATACTTAAGGCTCTGTGTGTGTCTCGAGCTGCCTTCACGCCACCTTCGCTTAATGGGCTTTTCGTAGACCGGCATCAAAAGATGCAGAGACAGCTAAGGAAGCTCGAAGAATTGGCGTTGCCCCGTAATGATCTCGACGACTATGGTGCAGAGAAGTTTGTATCATTTGCATTGAAAGGAAATAGTCTTAAAGCACTCGACCTCCGGGAAAATCCTTCCATAACCAATGATGGGTACCAACAAATATTGGAATGTTTGGCACGCCAGACGCGTCAGATTACTTTTGATTGTCGAGAGTAAACAAACAAACAAAATAAAATAAGTAATAAAATAGAGAGGAACAGACAGGGGCAGGGACAAGTGTTGAATTTGTGCATAGCAATAAAAAATAAAAAAAAGAATTGGTGGAGAGCGGTGACAAAATGGTCTTCGCCAAGGCCAATACATCCAAACATTCTCAGTCATGAGCATGACTTTAATTACTTCTAAAGACTTAAAAAGAAGGGAATGTCTGCTCTTCCCTCATTCCTCATTCCTCTTTTATCACTTATCACCTTACTTCCTTGGCCACTTTACCCTATTCCTTCCCGCCTTGGATCTTTCAGCATCTGCACAAACCCTTTCACGGCGTTTTTTTTTTTTTTTATTTTTTTTAACCTATCTTCATTCTTCATCATGCGACTCATTCCCACTGCTTCCGAACCACAAAAAGCCTATTTCATGTTATATCCCCTCATCCTTTTTTCCATCCTCACTCCAATCCACACACAATCTTATCAACCTAATGCTACCTACTCACCAGCTAATGCCTTCATTGAAGACCAAGTCTTGTACGTCATGGGAGGATGGCTTAATTCTAACAAAGAATGGTCTCTCAGACATTTGCGCTTGATCTTTCAGTTGGTTGGAGTGCCTCCAGCCCAGCTTACAAGAAACTAGGAGACGGCCTGAGCGATGCCGCGATCCCCAGTGGGATTTCCTCGGATGGCAAGACCTGGTACTTGAGTTCTCGCGGGAAGCCTTATGCCTACGATATCGAGACTGCGGCCATGAGAATAATTTCACCCTTCTCTTCGATCCCTTCGGTCAGTACTACTCGCAGTATTGCAGGCGCCATAGATCCTGAGACTGGGATTCTTTATCTACTGCATGGCTTATCCCTCAAGGGATTGATTATTATACCTGATAGGACATATATGATAATTTATACACCTGAAACAGGTTATGAAAATATTGTAGAGATGTACACTCCCTTGGTGCCACTCGTTTATTATTCCGTCGGATGGGCGAAACCCATCAAGGCCATGCTCATCTTCGGTGGGGCTTCAAGCAATGGTGGAAATCCTCGCAACAGTCTTTTTGCTTATTATCCTGCAAAAGGATGGAGCCAGCCAACTGTCAAAGGAGATCTTCCCCCACCTCGTTCCCGTGCCTGCTTCGTTCCTGCCTATAAAGGGACAAAAATGATCCTGTTTGGCGGTCTAGGCGAAGGAGACACAGTTTTGGGTGACCTTTATATCCTGGACGTATCGACCATGATCTGGACAAGAGGGTCGGATGCTGGATTTACAGGTGCCCGCATGAACCATGCCTGTGCTACTAGCAAGGATTTTTTTGTAGTCTGGGGAGGATCTACCTCTAGAGATGGTGGCCCTGATGATGTCAAATTGAACACAACAATCATTTATAACATGATCACGTCCAGATGGACGACAGAGTTCAATCATTCTCCAACGGGGGCTTCAAATCCAAATGCAAAACCATCAGAATCACTCTATTTGGCACCTGGTCTCAGTGACACCAACGGTGGTCAGAGCTCAAATACAAATTTGGGGGCCATCATTGGAGGCGCTGTAGGTGGGTTGGCTGCTGTTGTTATCCTAGCTGCAGGTATAGTTTTTTACCGCCGCCGCAAATCTGAAGCTCCTCCTGGACAGAGTAACGATATCGAGGATATCAATCATGGGAATGTCAACCATACGGGACCTTTCCTGCCAAGCCAAGGCAGTCAATCGCCCAATCATCTTAGCGTCGAGAGCGCATTCCTTAATAGCGGCAATAGTAGCCATCCTGTGATTCCTCATGTCCAAGGTTCCTCTGTTTTAGCTCAAGGCCAGGTTCAGATTGACAACCCTTCTTCAGCCAGGAGTATCCAATTACAAGCTGCAAAATTAAGGCAGTTACAGCAAGTGAGACCGTTGGAGGTATAGAGAGTCTTAACACGACGCGTGAGACAGATTGAATATAATGCAAGGCAGGGCTCTTACGAACCATACCCGCTTAATTCTTGTGAAGTAGAAGATCGAAACTGAGCACTTTAATACAATAAATGATTCACATGAAAAAAAGGTGGCGAAGACAATCATCGTTCATCTACAAAAAGAAAATCCCTTGTTAGGATTAATTCGCCTTTTTTTCGCAGCACACACTTAATAAATATTCATACACTCCTTCAAATGGAATGGAGAGCAATAAAGCAATACAGATGAATTATAACATTGTATTTTTAGGCTCTTGTTTTTCTGTTGGACATTAAAAACAAAGCCAGTTTTGTTTATGGCGAAGCACCACCTTAATGACTTTATTTTGGGTGTGAGGGCGCAATCCATCTTGCATATTCTCGACTCTTTTCTCCATCTTTTTCTTTCCTTCCCCTCCTTGCCTTCGTCTTTCAGTTCCTCTTCTTTTTTTTTTTTTTTTTTTTTTTTTTACACTTTTCTTCACGATCAGCTATTAGGTCACAAATGATGAACATATTCTCTCAATTTCTCTTCTTCCCCATGAAGAAAAGCCTCGGCTTATGTCTTCTCTATCTCTTTGTCATGAAGACCACACTTGCTCAGCAACCAGAGCTGCAATCCTTTCAGCCCGAGCAGACCATATACTCCTCCAGTGTTTTCATCGAAAGAGAGACCATGTATGTTGTTGGTGGTCATCAAGGTCGCTTGGATCGCTCACAGATGTTTTCATTGGACCTGTCTAAATCCTGGAGCACATCTCAAGATCCTCCATTCAAGAAGCTTTCTGGCGGTTTGGCTACTCTTGCCGCGCCTGGAGCTCTTACGAAGGACAAGAAGAGCTGGTTTATCATCTCGAATGCAACGGCTTATTCATATAACTTTGCTGCCTCCTCCTGGAAATCACTTGGAGAAAAATACTATATTACGGAGCGCCGTGGCCTTGCAGCAGCTACAGATCCAGATACAGGAGCTATCTATGTCCCTAATGGATACGGAGGGTTTCTAGATGGTAGCAACGAGATGTTAGTCTACAATGCTTCTAGCTCAGATTTCCTAAAGGAGGGCTTGCACCCAGCTCTGATGGGCCGACATTTTTATGCAGCAGCTTGGGCACCTACTCTGAAAGCGATGCTGATGTTTGGTGGTGGTGATTATAATACGAATAATACGAATAACGACCTATATTCGTACAGCCCTGAGCTTGGCTGGAGCTTGCTCACAACCAAGGGTGATATTCCTTCATCACGAGACAGCACATGTTTTGTTCCAGCACATGAAGGCAGAACGATGGTTTTGTTCGGTGGAATGTCCGACCAAGGAGCCAGTTTGTTGGATGACGTCTATTTGTATGATGTCGAGTCAATGACCTGGAAACGAGGAAAGAATGTGGGGGTTGTGGGCGGTGCACGATATGGACATGTGTGTGCCGTCTCGGATAACTATCTTATTGTCTGGGGAGGGGGATCTGATGGTCCTATTAGCAACTTGTTGATGGTTTACGATATCGAAAAAGCAGAATGGACTAATCACTATTCGTACAAGCCCGCGCCAGTCAACCCAACCGACCTATTCCAACCATCCTCTGCACTGTCACTGCCAAGGAGCAATTTGAAAGCCGCTGTAGGTGTCCTTGGGATCGTTGTGATGCTTGTCATTGGTGGTTTTTAAGTTTAACTCAACTCCAAAAAAAAAAAAAAAAAAAAAAAAAATGCCTAGTCATAGTCGGCACAGCGTTAAGATGCTAAATAAATATACATAGAGTTTTACATGAAGTCAATGCATTCCTTGCTTGAGATCGCGTGTTAGTTCCTCATCCGAAGATCTTTGAGGCTTTCTACAATATAGTTATGAAGCCAATTTTAAGGAAGACCGCTCCTTACAATCTTTAGACAAATGCACTTTGGTAAAAAAAAAAGAAGCCCATATTCCATGAATCGTTTCAAGAGGAGTACTTAACTTTGTGTTCAGAGAAGGGAAAGGAGGGATTGTAAATGTAAAGCTCATATCATACCCATGGCTCGCAGGGTCAAATATGACTGGAATACAGAGAGATCATTTTCAACGTAATATTAGCAGGACTTTTGCCATTTATTCCTTTATTACAAGTAAATGAAGGACATTGAAGCTAAATTCACCAATTACAAAGAGAGATTGCAATAATATCAATAATATCTTCATGATAGCATACATTTCACCCAAACGGAGCTCAAGTCACTACTCTCTCAATAGACTCAAGTTCTATCCTCCAATCCTACATTATATAAGCTTTATAAAATTCTTTTGATCAAGTCGAGATTCTCAATAATATGTTATAAACAATCACAATGAGTTTTTTTTTTTTTTATTTTTTTTTTTATCGATATTATTATTGTCATTGTCATTGTAATTCCCGCTTGGAAGGCAAATATGAACGAGAAAGGTTGAGTTACGTTCTCAATACCAAAGCGCAAATTTACAATCAATACATGTTCTGATACACATACATAATCCATTGGCCTCAACAGGAACCATATTAGAATCGAGTTGCCTGAGTATTGCGAGAACAAAGTATACCAACTACCCGATCGTGTATACTTTGTCTGTTGTTCACACGACCATGGAGGTAACTATATTTAAGCTTTGGCCAATTGTTCACGATCCATGTCGCATCCTCTGGTTGCATCTGTTGATGATAGTCACTTCTGAATTCTAATGTTTCCAGGTCCTTCAAGTTGACTAGCTCATCCAGACCTGCTCTTAGCCTCAAGTCCAGCGTCTGTCTTTTCCTAAACCGTTGATCCTGTCCTGTCAAGTTCAAATAATGTAGTCGAGCCAATTTTCCAAGCTGTCTAAACACAATACGCTGTTTCTCCATGCCTTCTTCAGTGCCCTGATCAATATCTGCCTCAAGAAAGATGCTCAGTTCAGTCAACTCAGTACTAACCCATTCTGCACCTTTGACAATTTCTGTCACCGTGATTCTAGGCCCAGTGAGCTTCTTCAAATGTGGACAATTCGATAGAACCATTTGAACAACCCCATCGGTCTCAAGGTTTTCTTCATTGATCACCATTGTCTCGATTGTATCGCTAAGCCTCCGAAGTCTTGTTTTGCGAACGATATGTCCACCATCCATAATCTCTTGTCCAGATGCCAGCAATTCCCGGATAGAGAGCTGGCCAAAATCGCAATTTGGAGCCTCCAGTCGTCTTAATCCCGTCATTTGCCTAAGGACTGCCGCTATGCTTGTATCCTTTATGACATGGTGTGGAAACGTTAGTTCTGATAAATTCGTCAATGTCCATGGTTGTTGAAGGAATGCTACCTTGTAAAAATCATAGGGAATTCGCTGTCCAGGCCTCCAGGGCTCGTCATCAAATGTGAATGAACGTAAGTTTGGACATCTTCTAACCAATGTGCCAATGCAATACGACGGTTTGTATGGAAATGGAGAGTGGAGTATCTTGACAGGGCCGAGATCTAGTTTCTGAACATTTGTAAGAATATATTTTCCAGTACTGTCGGTAATAAAGTCGGCAGGTAACTGAGAGATCCGTACGAGACGTAAGTCTAAGTTCCTAACTCTCTTGCATAACTGAAGGAATAATTCGACGCCACCACTGCTTATGAGTACTTCATTAACCTTTATGAGACTAAGGTTGGTGCATTCCAGTAGTACTTGCCAAAACCCCTGTGGAATTGGAATACCATTGCAACTAAGCTCTCTGATTGTAGAACTGTAGGCCTTGAGGAGGTCCGAAAGACCTCTTAGGTCAGGCCGAATCTTTAAATGTCGCTCCCTCTCATATTCGATGGAGTAGAGACGATCGCATCCTCGCAATGACATGATCTCCTTTGGAATAATGTTTTGCAAACTAATCTTTTCAATATACTTCTTGTTGTTTTGTAGCGCTTCCTTTGAAGGATTGCAAGGCCATCGCCACCGACTTTTAACGTTAATATTTCTCCACAGGGTCTTAGAAAGTGTATTGTAAAAAGTTTTGGAGACGCGGATACAGCATGGAAGATCCCTGTCATCGAGGAAATCACCAAGGATTAAGATGATTTCTGGAATAACCAAGGGATTCAATTTAAAGTTGTCCATGATGCAATGGGAATGATTAGAGTGTAGCATGTCGGATTCTTTTAATCGCTCTTTTTTTTCCATCAAATGGTTGAGTTGAGCTTTTTGATCACGTGGACTCTTGTTGTAAGTAATAGGTGTATCTTTGATTAAGGGGCAGAGGCTAGACACAACAAGAATAACAAGACAAAATGGAGGCAAATAATCTTGACGACAAACAGCGCCATAGGATTCCAAAAGAGAAAATGGGAGCTTCATAGGTGAGCTCACAAACTGAGTTACCGGAAGACAAATGCTTGTTGTGCAAAGGGAAAAAGATAAGTGGCAAGATAAACTGCAGGTCAAGAACAAGACACATAGAGAAAACTTAAGACTTATGGGTAAACTGAAGACTTTATTGAGAAGGAAGTTTCTTTGGCTTTTATAACCTAGCCTACAGGCCTGACTGTGGTGCTTCCTAGGTGAGATGGGCTCGTCTATAGCTTATAAGGCTTTGCGCAAAGATTCTTTAGCTGTGGTTCGACAGAATGGCCCAATTAGTAGATACAAAATAACCTGAAAACAAAATAGTTATAGTTAATTTTATATGGCCAGCTACAACACCCTTTCGAGCCTGTTACTTCGTTACTTCTGATAGTTATGCTGTGAGGTGTAAGCACAACTGCTACCCTACCTATAGCGATCTCCACCTGTGGTCTGAAGTTGTCCCAATATTTGTTGGGCCTTTTAGCTATATCGCCGTATAGCCATAATTTTATCTATCAGTTAGCAGTTAAACAGGGAGTGGCTACGCGTGATAATCTTGACAAATCCTTTAATGTCTTTTTTGCTTCTCTCTCCTTTTCTTTTTTCCTGGAGAAAAATGCATTTTGTTAAAAAAACAATACTATACAACCTACATATTTCTATTCAATGTATATGGTCAATAGCCATAATCAATAACTACAGATCACAGCAAAAAATTAACTGACCCTATACAGACCGAACAATACCTAGGACTACAGCTATCGCAGTATGATTATACAAAGGATAGACATACACTTGATCCGAATAATAATAGAATATCCATCTGCCGACGGGATGAAAAGCTTTTTTTTTTTTTTTTCTTTTTCTTTCGTTCTTTAATCGAAAATTGAGTCTAATGACGGAAGAACAGAATGCTGGCTATGCTGACTAGAATGCTGTTGGTGCTGACGGTGTGCTTGTTGCTGTTGTTGTTGCTGTATTGACGGCAATGATTGTGATGAATTTTGTTCCTGGCTAGTGGCAGTCATACTTGATGCAATCATAGGAGGAGGGGGATAGTTTAACATGCTTGAGGTAGGGATACCATAGAATCCACCTGCCGGGCCGGATGTTGGCGACATTAGTGAATAGATGGACCTTCCTATCCCTGAAGATGATCCTATCGCCATTGTTGCAGGAAACGCATGGGTCTGAATTGCGCTGGTCGCTATTCCACTTGTAGGTGCTTGAGCTTGGTACCCAAAGTGATATACAGATGACCCCTGGGGCATTGTTGTAGATAAATTACCTGCTCCATTCAAATGATGCTGATGTCCCTGTTGGCTCTGTTGATATTGATGATTGTGTTGTTGTTGACGCTGTTGTTGAGGATGCTGATATTGATTTAGTGAAGTCATATCAGTATCACGTGCAGCTAGCTCCATGGACGGGTAACCAGCTCCTGGTCCAATCCCTGCCATTGATATTACATTACTATTCATCACTGTAGCAGCAGATGAATAAGGGATTGAGGACTTAATCTCAGAATCCCCAGTAAAGATTGCTCCGGAAGTATTAGAGTTTGACATGGCAATACCGCTAGCGCTCCCTGCAGAGGGCGATGCGGTGTCTGAGGAATCTGTAGAAGGCGAAGGAGCGCCTGCGGATGAAGACATTATAGATCCGGACATTGTGGTCGTGCTCATTGCGGCTCCTTCTGTCACTGCTACTGCTACTGCTCCACCTCCTGCTCTTCCTGATGTCTCGTGGCCAGGACTGGTACTTGATGTTGAGAGTGTGCCACCTGGCATCATTTGTGTATAATTACCGCCGTTCGGTCTGATACCTGAATTGGCATAGACACCCATTTGTTGTCGCTTTCTAATGATCGCCTGCAAATCATGAGACCTTGGCCGTGATGCAGATTGCTGTTGCTGCTGCTGCTGCTCCAAGAAGTCTGCAGTAGCATGATAGAGGCCTTGTTGGTTCAACAGAGAAATCCTCGCAAGATTAGTTGATGAAGATGTTGGTGGTACAGCACTTGTGGTTGCTGTCGTCGCCGCTGTCATGGGTTCTAGGCATTTTTCAATAATTCTTCGTCGCATTGCCTTCTGATGTTCTTCCAATGACTCTAGCTCAATTGTCAACCACGAGAAATAATGTTTATGATCCAATCCTTCAAACTGATCCAGCAATTTTGCGACCTTGTTCAACTGCGTTCTACAGCGGTCTTTCAGTCTGTTTGAGAATACATTTGCTTCCATTTTACTCGACTGAGGCTGTCTATTGATGCCGTTATTGTCGTTGCTCCAACTTCTGTTGGGAGAGTTGTCGCCACCTGGCCTGGCATTCGGTTTCTCCAAGATGATCTTGTGATAGATTCGAAGACACCAATCCAATGCTACACCCAGACATGACATTCTAGCTCTCTCGGGGTATCGCTCCAACACAATGATGGCCAATGTCACTATATGATCTGCCTCTTGTACACATTGCATGATCTTATCCAAGAACGCCTGCCTTCTTGAGAAATGTTGGTGTTGTCTTCGTTGCTGTTGCTGTTCCAGTTCTAAGTACGAGCTCTGACCAGCAGATGGCTCGTCTTGGCTATCCATGCTGCTATCATTGTTGCTAAGGCTGATATTGTTACTACGGTTGATATTGTTACTGTTATTGTCACCGTTGTCAGAAACGGATGCTACTGCGGTTAATGAAAGTAACTCTGTTCCGATTGCCAGCATACTTGGGTACAACAACAGGACCTTCAACATAGAGTAAACGACCTGTAGCCCCACAGCTCGACCATTGACTCTAGGATCAATCAGATCCATGCTTGCAGGATCCAATTGTGCCATCAATCTCGGCGGTAAATCATCTAACCAGTACTTGAGAGCCAAAACCAATTCTGCCTCTGAATGCTCGCCACTCAACAATACCTCTCGGATACTTGTTAGGTTTAGTGAATTTGTAGTCGTGGGATTAGCACTGACATCATAATTGAAAGCAGAGTCATTCAGTCCTCCGGTTTCAATAAGCTGATCCATCCGTTGAAGACCTGTCTGGAAGAATGAATGAATCTTTCGACCTATCCTCCACAGGTTAATTTCTTTGACCATAAACCATCGAGTCCAAAGTCCTTCATCATGATCCAGCTCCGTCAGTTGTGGGAACGGTGCTTCCAAATAATGATCATCCATTTGAGTAAGATGACCTCGAATTACATGGTGAACACTATCGAACATGTAACACGCCCAAAACAACCAACAACGATTCTGGATCACAATCGGTTTCGGCATCCACCGAGTTGCATCCACATGTAAACCTAAAAAGGCCGCTTCAGTCATCAGTTTTAATAGCTCTACCCGGAGCTGTGGTTTTGGATACACATAGCAAAGCAACAATGTTGCTTGCAAATACGCAGTTGAGTATGTGCTCCGGTTATCTTCTAGGTGTGCCATCAGGCCTACAAAAAAAAAAAAAAAAAAAAAAAAAAAAAACAAACAAAAAAACAATAAACATATGAGAGAGATGGGTGATGATTTTGTAGCTAGGAAGCTCATAACACAATAAAGATACTTAAAAAACCAAAGAGAAAACTATGGAGAATGAGTGCTAGATATTACCATAGGCTCGCTTAAAGTACCGCATGTATTGTATCTTGTTGGTCGCTGTGGGGACAGGGGATGAAGAAGAAGCTGCACTTGTTGCAGTGACGGCACTCCTCTGTGGAGCCAATGCATTATTTGACAGTAAGGACGGGGCGGGTGTGTTCTCGATATCAGGGTTAATGCGGATGGCAATACCAGTGATAGTGTTGAGAAGGATGCGGGAGACCTGGTTAGACCTCGTTTGAGTAGCACGCTCGACGATCAAGGGTGTAATGAAAGGAGGGAACAGATGTGCATTCTAAATAAATAAAACGGACATTTTTTTTTTTTTTTTTTTTTTTTTTTTTTTTAATCGATAAGAAGTGAGTGTGTGCAAAACCATGTTTATGTATTTTGAATCTTATATCCAAATTTTCTTTGTTGATGTTTTCGTTTGGAGCAAAAAAAGCCATGGGCGAAGATCTTTAAGGAGAAAAGGGGTATTGAAAGAAGAAAAGCTTGCAGTAGTAGGCAGTTGAGACACATGCTTTACATGTGAGGCAAGCACTAAATGCATGGATGATGGATGATCTTTTTTCTTTTTTTACCTGGAAAAAAACTTCGATCGACCGTTCGATTTTGGCGATCGGCGGCAGAATTAATAACTCTTGGTTAGTTGGAATGGGTGGTTGAACCGAGTTCCTGACCCAGGCTGGATCCTTGGATTGAATCACCATATCATCATCCCAAGAGTTGCCTTCGGGTTTGAGATTGACAGCTCCAGCGCCTCCCCAGAATAAGCACGAGTCATAGAGTTTGAGATCTATCATTGCTTCCTCCAGTTGAGCGACACTTTTAGGCGGTGGCGGTGCTCTAGCGGGAAAGGGCACTCGCAAAATCGCCGATTTGCGAGTGTGGTTGGTTTTTCCTTCACGTCTTTTATAAGTGTCGAGAACTACTGGGGGAGAGGTTGAAGCTGAAGTTGAAGCAGTGGTCGAGTGGAAAGTAGAGGTAGAAGTAGCAGTGGTGCTGGATTGGTTAGTATGAGTGGTTGATGTAGTGGATGAGAGGGTGGGAATAGATGAAATGGAAGACGAGGATGGTGGTGAAGAGGCTGGATTTTGAGTTTGTGGAGTGTGAGACTGAAATGAAGAAGATGGGTTGAGCAGTTGTTGTTGTTGTTGTTGTGGGTGTGATGGAAAGGATTGAAGAGATTCAAAAGACTGTGCTTGGCTTTGGTAATTGGCGAAGGAAATTGTACTACCATTAGTAGAAGCAGAAACAACAACAGTGTTGTTGCTGTTATTGCTGTTGCTCTCACAAGATATGGTATCTTTTAGCACAAGAGCGGCCAACGATTGTTTGTCATCTGTTGTGATCCCATTTTTTGTATTAAGAGTATCCATATCAACCATAGATAATACTTGTGGCATATCATCAGACGCCGCAGCATTCACACTCGCACTTGCATGGACATTTGTCATTGTCGGCTGATTTTTCAGCTTGAAGGATGAAGGCAGCGATGATGATGATAATGACAAAGGGACTCTTGAATTATTATTGTTTTCTCTCTCAACAGTCGTCTCAGCAGAAGCCTCTGTTACTTTCGCAGACGCAAACGTAAACACAGGTGCTGTTCCTGAAGATGTTGAGGAGCCAGCTCTATCTGAGAGACTGGGGCTCAATTCGGGCGAGTATTTCTACAGAGAGGAAAACATTGATGTTAATCAAAGGTCGCACAAAGAAAATAAGAGATCGTTTTTAACCAGGCAAAACAAACAAGTTTGACACAAACAAACAACGAAGTTATCCAGAATGACAGCCAAATACAACAAAAAGAAGCCTGCCGGGTCATAAATATGGATGCATGCACAAAACCATATTCCCGCGTGGTTGAAATAATCATTCTCTCCACTTTTTTTTTTTTAATCTTGAAGGAAAGGATGGGTAGTATGCAAGATGTATTATGCATTCTTTTTTCCGGAAATTATTTTTTTGGGAATTCATTAAGCAATAAAGTAATAATAACAAGTAATAATAACAGATAATATTGTGTTGAGAGCAAACACATCAAGTTAAGTAGGAAGTAGGAGTGAACAGGAGAATAAAAAAGGGCGGTTCTTTTTTTTTTTTTTTTTTTTTTTTCAACAAAATGTTTGTTCACAATGCAATGCCATAGTCAATGAAAAGGCCTCGACCATAATTCAAAGGCGCGTGTGAAAGCAATTGACTGGGTTGCTTGATCAATTTAGAGTTTGTTTTTGTGTGTTTCTAAAAATATAACAAATTACCAGGTTGGCCTCCCCTAAATTCCATCACCCCTGCACCCCTGTCTGTGTTTGTGTTCTGTGTTTGTGTTTATCACTGTCGAATAAAAATATGTTGGCGCGCAAACATAACCATAATTCGTCTTTCTGTAATAAGAAACACATAGTTGAATACTATAAGGACCTCTGTTATGCATGCTTAACTTACCTGGATAGCCGGTGGAAAATATGGAAAGCTAGGGATGGAGGGTACAGGAGCAGAGATCCCTAGACCCCCATATCCATACACATTTCCATATCTAGATTCTTGCTGTTCTCCCGTAGCAGACATTATCGAAGGCGAAGGAGAAGATATTGAATATGTGGCATATTGCTGTGGAATATGGTTAAAGTTAAGAAGCGTGCTGTTGTTGAAGTTCGGGTTGGTGTTGCTGTTGTCACTATTATCGCTATTGCTCTTGTTATTGGCCATTCCACCGCTAATCAATGATAGCGTCGGTGGCTGCGCTGAAGCATTGTAATTGGCCTGTAATGGCTGTTGCTGCTGTTGCTGTTGCTGCTGTTGCTGCTGCTGTTGTTGTTGCTGTTGTAATAGTAGAGCTGTGCTTTCATCACCGCTCCAAGTCACGCCAAAGACAGGACTTGGCATTGCAGCAACAGTAGCGCTCGTAGTCATAGCTGTATTCATAGTTGTGTCCGTATTCAGACTCATACTCGTAATAGCTGGGATACTAGATCCCATTGCTCTCACGATATCTGGAGCTGAACTCATCGTTGGGACCACATGTTCTCTTGGCATATTATTATAATTATATGTTTGTTGATGTTGTCTTAGAGGTGGATGATACGACTGAGAATGTAAAGTGAGAGGGATGATGGTCGTTTGGTTGTTATGCATGTGATGTCGTTCTTGATGCTGAAGTTGTTGTTGATGCTGTTGTTGTTGATTCAAAGGCCGGCTTTGTGATTGGAGTGGTTGATTACGATATTGCCGAGCAGTTGTAGCAGATCCAATGATGCCGCTCTGCTCTTGATATTGATATTGGTATTGGTATTGATATTGGGGTTGATGTTGCGGCGGCTGAAGATGAGACGTCTGAGACATGGTTGAGGTCTGTGGGTGCGCCTGCGCACCCAGTTGCTGCTGTTGAAGCATGGCCCGAATAGCCATAGTTTGTGTCCATTGATACTCTTCCACTTCATCCAAATACTGCGCCTGTAGCTCATCTGCTGTCCATTCTCTGGCCCTTTTGATACCATTGTTTCCATTATTGCGATGTTGTTGATTCTGGCCTTGGACTTGGTGTATATGCAAAGGATCAAAAAAGAGATGATAATCGTTACTGCTTACAATGGGCGTCGTCGTGGTTGTCGTCTGCTCATTGCCGCGACTTGTGGTGACAATATTTCCGAAAACAACTTCTCCTTCACTTGTTGATGCTGATGCTTCGGATATACTTGCTGACGAGACAGGGAAGGGCGCATAGGCCCCTGGAAACAAGGTTTGGGACAAAGAATTGGCAATGGCCGCATCCTCTGCGGACAACATTGTGGATGTGGTTGGATCAAACAATTCGGAAAAAAACAAAAAAAAAAAGAGCTATTTTCGTAGTCCACTCGATGTAATAGGAAATCCGTTCCCCCTTCTTGTCGTTCCAGAGATCCAGCGAGAGAAAAAAGGAAAGAGTATAAGAGAAAAAGAGGGAAAAGAAGAAAGAGAAGAAAATGGAATAAGGATGAGTAAAGAAGACATGAATTTATTGTTGATATTCGAGAGATGATTGTTTTAAGAGTGGATAATGATCAATAGTATCGAGTGTTGATTATGATGAGTGGAGAGAGAGAGAGGGAGAGAGAAAGAGCTCATGTGTCCGGGTCTGATCTGATGGATGAAAGGGAATCAGGGCTGCATTAATTATTTCCTATTACGTGGTTGGATTGGTATGAGGAGGAGGGAATCCTTCAGCAGAGTAGAGAGTTAAGAGAAGGAAGAAGACCCTACATGGATAAATGCCATGTCCTTTTATCCTTTTGTCCGGATTGTTTTGAGGGGTGAGAATACAAAAGGATAGGACGGCCTTGGTGAGCAATTGTTGATCTTTCTCTTTGCTCCACAGGTTCCCGCTGCGCCACACCAACTTCCCAAACCCTTAAAATCGTCATCATAATGAAGCGTCACTAATAACGCTCATTTGGATCATATGCACAGCATGTGCCTGTCTCCAGAAATGTCTTGTTTTGTCCCAAGGGCGAAGTCGCAACGCCCATCTTTTTTTAAACGCACAGACAAAAATGAGGGAAGTCGAGAGAGAGAGGGCTGAGGAACTGATTTTGAAGTTTGTGCGTTACAACAACAAATGTCCATCCATGGTTTTGAAGGATTAGTAAGAAGGTCAGTGAGACCAAGTTCATATAGTTCGCAAGGGAAATGGAGCATAATGTGTCCTTCAGTTCCTGTGCCGAAAAGTGTAAAAAATTCTCTGCTTTTCCTTTGTCACTTCTTTCCACATTTCACTTCACTCTCTTTCGTCCTCATCGACCAAACACAGCCCCATTCGTTTATTGTTCATTGCAAAATACTTTATTTTGCTACATTACACAGCATCGCCTCCTCTCTTCTTCCATGCTTGCATGTTGTCCTTTTCATGTCAGGGGCATCAGAGATGAGGACAAGATGTCAGATCAATTTGTTGACAATACCTTTTTTTTTTTTTTTTTTTTTTTTTTTAAAAAAAAAAGATGATCTTTACAACAATGGCATCTGAATCAAAATGCAGAACTTGTTAATTGAATCGACTATTGAATGTAAACGTGCTTATGCTTTCGCGTTTATGGTAGAAAAAGAAAGAAAAAAGTGGAAAGTTTGGAAAAGGATACGAAATAATATAATGAAAAAGGAAAAGGAGAGAAAGACAGAGAAAGGGAGAGAGGAAGAGAGATCGACCTTGTTCTTTTGTCCTCGATGCTCTTTCTTAGCGACAAGTCGGCAGAAAAAAGGAGAGCGACATTTACCACGAGGTAGAACGACACGAAATGAAAAATTAGTGCGCATCATTAATCATTAATGTTATTTCAATTGATTGTTCTCCCATATGCTCTCATGTTCTTATGTCCTTGCTCATATCCATGTTCGTGTTCATATCGTTTGTTCATTTGTTTGTTTTTATTTTTCTATGCACTTGATATTCAGACCCATCATCTTCATTTCCCTACTCACCTCCCCAATATCGTTTATAGAGCTTAAAAAAAAAGAAAGTTGTTGAGAGCATCAAGAAAATGTGTATCCTCCCCCCATTCATCAATATCGAACAAGAGCACCTTTCAAAGGAAGGAAGGCGCATTCGACTGAGGACTGAATTGATTGGAGAAGTTTGGATCACTTGCGCCATGTATTTAGTCCACCACAGCACTGTGAGCAACAGCTACCCAGACAATGACCATCTTTTCATTCAATGAACTTTGGTGAATACTACATCTATACTACTCTACTATGTCTTTATCAAGCAGTTGTCTCCAAATGCTCCTGCAATAATGAAACCGTCAATCATGCTCACCCCAACCCCCCATTTCGACGCTCAGAGGTTTCGCAACCTAAAACGTTCTTGGCTTGAAAGAACTCTACCAATCAAGTCTTTTTAAGTAATCAAAGCCTTCATACCTTACGAAATGACTCGCAATGTGCCTTGAGCGCGGTGGAATGCAATGGAATTGAGTGGGATGGACGTGGATCAATGGGGTCTGCCTGTCTCTATTTTTTATTCTACTCTGATGCTTAAAAATTGGCGTTGGGCATGAAGTACGCCATCATTTCGGGTATGAAAACATCACCGTCTTCTCCCTCTCACATCCCACACATGGAGACATCCCTTCAGCTTATTTACATCAAGGAGTATCAAAGGCTACATAAGCTGTATTCAGTCTTTCAATACGTTGTCCTGCTCATGATTTATCAAGGGGGATATCCGCGTCTTGATGCCTTTATCCTACTGGCAAAGAGCTTAATTGTTTAATTACTTTAGGACTGCAGAAGATCTTGGGAACGCATATAGTCTTTCCTTCATCCGAAATAATTCGCCCAACTTATAAGTTCGTTTTATGTGTCTCATAAAAAAAAAAAAATACAATATCGTGGATTGGATTGGATTTAATTGGATTGGATTTGATTGGATTGTAAATATTGCATTGTATTATGTTGTACGTACTGTTCTCCGATCATCTCAAACGATGTCGGACCCTTCGCCGTTCTGCTCGAACGCATCGTTCAATCTCTGTATTGATCGCATAGACCCACTC
Source organism: Lobosporangium transversale (assembly GCF_002105155.1). Classification (NCBI taxonomy): domain Eukaryota; kingdom Fungi; phylum Mortierellomycota; class Mortierellomycetes; order Mortierellales; family Mortierellaceae; genus Lobosporangium; species Lobosporangium transversale. The sequence goes on from NW_019028979.1 coordinate 1,669,437, forward strand.
CTCCAAATCCGGACGTGATCTCGCTCGGAAGACACTACAGCTCTGTGGATTACTTCCATAAACAACTCCATCTTTTACCAGATTGGATAACCATCCAATTTTGCTAAAAACCTTAGACGATGATCCATTGACTGATTTCGGAGACATCATTGTCGTTTTGCTTGCTGCTACTGCACCTCGTCTAGAAAACATCTTTTTCCTCTTGCCTCTCCAAATCGAAAAAGTGCAATCTTCGTCCGGATCGTCTGCAATCAATCCATCAGGGAAGAATCTTGGTAATCGCTCAGATTCATCGTTGGTTCCATGAGCTGTGTCTCCATCTGAAAAGTGTCCCGAATAGACATAGATATCTGTCAATGAATGTATCGCATATAACTTGTTCGCTGTTGTCGGGATCAGACGACCAGAGGTCGTGGATCGTCGATGAGGATGAAATAGCATAAGAAATCCCTCTGTCAAGACCAAGAACATTTTGCGGAACGTTCTATGCAGTTTTGGCTTGAAGTACACCATCCCGGACTTTGTCACTGATCGACATCCATTCACGACGCACCAATTCCAAATATGGGGTGATGCCATTGCCCGATCATTATCCCAGTCCTTGATCATATCCCCTCCTGCTTCGACTACACTGGCTCCTCCTAACTGCTTCTCATCATCATCCATACTGGATGCTAGTTGGCAGTTGGCTTGGGCCACATGCATATGATCCTTGATATCTAAATGGCGTCGTAACCTCCAATATTCTGCAAGCTTCTGAACTTGTTGGCACCATAGATGTGCTGCCTCCGCATTGAACGCCCGGAAGCGAACACAGGGTCCGTTTTGCATCTCAATCTCAAACACATTGCTGTCTTCATCCAAATATAAATCATCGCTATCGCCACCATGATTAAGAAGGAGCTTGTCTGCTACGAAAGTAGCTGATTTGTGCAAGTTTTCTTTAAATGATTGGGAAGATGCTTTACTCTTGGCTGCAATTGATGATGCAGCAGTGCTCGTTTTCTGATCCAGAGAATTAGACATAGGTTCAGATGAGTCTAGGTGCTTGCCATTGGTAACATTATCCCCCTCATTTTTTTGTTGTGATTGCCGTGATGATGACGGTCCAGGCTCCGAATTATCGACAGGTTCAGTCACAGTCGTTGGGAAAAAATAATTATCGGGTTCTCTCAAAATCACTTGCGGTTGCTGCTGATCCCGCTGTTGCTGATCTTGTGATGATCGTGCTTCTAGAGTTCTGTCCCTGGCCTCCTTAACTTCCTCCACTGCATGCTTAACAGCTTTACCTAATCTTTCGATCTTCCCTTGCTTCTCTTTCTCCATTTGCTTGTTTTCTTTGTCTTTTTGATAAGGCAAATGCCGTACTGCTTCCCACTCTCGAATTGTCAGGACTCTGACGTTGTCGACTTTTGTTAGATCAATAAACCCTTTTGCTGCACGCACTTGAGCTTTCAACCGTCGTACGGATCGACTCTGCGCCATATCCTTATGATCCGGGTTGACAGATCGATGAGGTGTAATACAGAACAGAAGGGCTGCTGGATCGATGGCTGCCTCTCCTGCTCCTCCTGCTAAAGCGTGAGACATGGTCGGGCTGTGGGATTCAGATGGGATCGTATAGAACAGCATATGGTCATGAGAGGTCAAATACAATCGGCGGAAGCGTCGAAGAGGATTCCCTGAAAATGCACTGACGCGGACCAAATAACCTTCGATCGGATCAGGTTCATGCAATTCTCCACCAAATGTTCCTCCTTCACATGCTGGAATACGAGCCCTGCTGGGATAATGTGTAATCGGCCTCAGTTCCAGCACATGAGTCTATTCCATAGTTGTAAAAATCATTAAAAAGAAGAAACACAACAAGGAGAGAAAGGAAAAAAAAAAAAAAAAAAGGTTAATAAAGGAAATGTTACGATAAACTGACATTGAGTTGACAAGGATTTTTTTTATAATACCTTGTCCAGGATTTGAGGCCCTACAACGGTTTCATCCATCCCTCCGGACCAATCAGACCCATCTGCAAATCCAATATGATCTTTTCTAAGATGAAGATCATCCGTCTCTGGTAAGACTCGATGTTCGTTTTGCCCTCCCCAATAGATCCATTCAATCCGATCATATCGTTTCCAGCAGAGAGCCACGTCTCCATGTTGTGTAGGATCTTGCCACATCCTGACAACTTCAGCCCAATCAGGAACATCCTTCAAAAGTGACAGAGCATGAGATCTCAATAATTTCGGCGTCACTTGATTTGGTGCTACCAACTGTGGTTTAGCTCTATCGTTGGTTAAATAAAATGTCCTCGTCGCCATCCTGGGATTAATGTCATTAATGTTATTGTTGCTGTTGGTATTCCGATCCGGGAAACTGGACATCACAGTCTTGAAGCTGTTTAAAGGCGCCTCTCCTGTTTCATCATCAGCATTTCTATCAGCAGTATTAGGACCTTCTGTGATTCCAGGTCGTGAGGAAATAGAAGAAGGCAATGGTAGAGGTTCTCTTCTTGGGCCTTGTATTGGTAATGTATAACTTAAAGAAGTTTCGCTTTCTTCATTATCTGTGCCTTCATCATCATTATCGTCGTCGTCTGTCTCTGTTTCAGAATCTTCAGGGATAGGGACTCTGATCTTGACATCAAAATCCGGGACTGCAAGCTCGATAAATTTGGGAATCGGTGCTGTACCATTGAGTAATGTGTAGATTTCCATATACCATGCACAGGCCAATGAAATGGTCCGGGGACGAAGGATATAGACCGTTAACCCAATAGCTTCTGGATAGTTTTGTGTTACTGCAATCGAGTAATCCAGAGATGAGTACACAGAAACGGCTGTACAAGAAGATAGAATGACGGTGTCCTTGATTTTTTTCTAGCAACCAACCAACCAACAAACAAACAAAAATCAATCATCAGACATTGAACAATAGATTTTTTTTTTTTTTTTTTTTTTTTTTTTTGAGCATAAGCATAACTTACATGGTTATAGTAAAACTCCAGTCGACCCTTTTCTACTCGCTCCATCCTTTTCTTGGACCGTTTTCTCTTAATTTTTGAAACCTTTTCCCTCTTATTATCAGCTATTACAACGGAACTCAAAGAGGGCCCTTTCATTACGCACCACCATTCTTTCCATCCTTGGCTCTGTCGTTCCAGACGGCGAGCTGTGTCTGAATTGAACACATGAGGTCCTGGTCGTTGCGTCACTTCCCTACGAGCCAACATCCGGTCCTGTTTTACAATTGCATCCGTCCATAGCCGAGTTGATTGACGGGTCGAACCCCCTGCAATATGATACTGGACCTTGGTCAAAAATCGAACATGTTTCCCAACCTTGGGAGGCCCTTGGTGAATACCTATTTCAGCGTCGCTTGAACGATGTCGAAGCGATCCCTGACAATCTTTGTCAATCGAACAAATCGATCCAATAGGTTGTAGAGGCATGTCACCATGTCTCTTGAGTCCAGTAAGGTTTCTATTTAAGAGCGCTCGACCGAATCGTGTGCTAGCTTTGTCGAGGGTCGTTGAAAATGGTTCCTTTTCTGTTGTCGCTGCTGTTGGGGTCGAAGAGGATGATGCCTGCTGCGGCAGCGATACAGAGACATTTAGACATTTAGCTGCTTTCTCTGATGAGGGGTCAGAAGTTTCATTCACCTCTGAACTCTTCCGACCAGCTGCTGATGTTGATGTTGTTATTGTCGTAATTGCTTGGTCTTGTTGCATCAAGCTCGGCGCATCAACATAGTTGCTTTCGTGGCTGATCATCCTTGCCAGCTCGAAATGATCTCCATCTGTATCCGCCCCAACACCGTGCTCTGTCTCGTCTTCTTCATCTTCTTCCTCATCTTCTTCCTTAATCACATTCTTCTGGTCTAATAGCAACCCATCATCCCGTCCACCTAAACTTGACGGCGATTCTCGAGCTGTCATCCAAGTAGCGCCTCGCTTCGGTTGGCAGTTAGAGGGCGAAGACGGTGAGGAGGCTGCGGATGAAAAAGAATGGATAGAAGATGGTCTCCATTGAGGGCTCAGGTGCCCTGACATAGCGTCGTTTGTTGAAGTAGCATTAGGTAGTTTCTGGATAGGGGATGGATCGGGTCTGTCAGAACTTTCCATGGTCATGCTATGGTTGTTGCCTTCTTTGCCATCCAATATTGAGGAGACTGGTGAGCTGACAAAGACAGCACCACCACCACTACCTGGTAAGTCAATCTCGGATGACATGGGCGAGCCAACAAGGACAGGATGGTGGCTTACATGTCCGTGTCCATGATAATGTCCAAGTGTCAATGCCCCTGACGTTGCTTGTCTAGGAAGATGTGGTCGTGATACTCTATATGTTTTTTATTTTTTTATTTTTTATTTTTTAAAAAATAGTCAGCTGGTGCACGAGATAACAGACAATAGGGGCACTCAAACCTAGAGAGCAAGCGCCTTGTTGAGGCACGTTGTTTGTGATTGTGTCAAATGTGGAGAATGCGCAAACTCAAAACATTCAAGTGAGGAGTCAAGGGGGAGTGAACACGATATTTGTGCACAAGCCAGGAAAAGGAAAACAAACAAATTGACGATGTGGTTGGATTGATGATGCAATCAAATGGATTAAATGAATTCAAGTGTGTACCATGTGTTGTGGTGGCATGGATTTGTCATGTAAACTTCCTTACCTCGATCCGTCACTCTCGTATCCAAGGTCTGGATCGTCTATCCTGCCCTGGTGATGTTGTTTCTCTTTGGGCCCTATACCAAAGAGTTTTTTCAGTCGATTGGGTTCGCCTTCATCCCGCATACTTTTTGTTCGTTTTCTTCTTTTACTGGAGCCCCATCGTGTTGCTGTTGATGTTTCTGAAAGAGCAGCAGCTCGATCTGTTGCGATATCATGGTAACCATCATCATCACCATGTTGATCACCATTATCATGGTCATTATCAGTTGCATATGGTTGTTGCTGCTTCTTGTTTTTGCCTTTACTTCTTGTTTTAATATCGTCCTGGTTGATCCCAGGGAGAAGCACTGTGGCTGCAGCTGCTGCAGTTGTATTTGCAATCGATATCGCATCACCAAGGGCTCCATTCTGTTTCGTAGACGTCTGTTCCTTGGTTATTGAGGGTCCCTGACTAGGCCCAACGCGTGCAGAGACTGATTCTGCAGAAGACCAAGAGTTTGCTTTCTTGAATGTTTGACCTTCGTTCTTAGCAAATGTTGGTGATCTGTTGTCATTGTCCTTGTGTTGAATGTCTCGCGGGTCTTTAATATCCATAACATCCTCATGAGGATCATCATACTCATGATCGTGAATATTATCGTGGTCATCTTCTCCATCTCCTTCTGATGATGATGTTAAACGGTCGTTTTCATAATCCTTCCGTTCATCCTCACTGTCATACATTCCATCTTGTTCATCCTCTGTTCCATCCTCATTGTCACTGCTACTACAGCTATCAGTGTCATCACTAAAGGTGTATGAGGCCTGATGTTGAGCTGGATTTGGACGACGGGCAGCTTTATCATAAATATGTTTACTCCCAACTGAGGCAGCTTTCACACCTACTTTTGCGGCTGCAGAAGTTGTTGTTGTCGGATGATTGTTATTATTACGTTGCTGCTGTTGATCAAGCTGATGATGTAAAGAAAGATGTGATTTTAAAAACGAAGAACCTTGATCCCACCAAGGCTTAGGTGCTTGTGAACTGGACTTTGATTCATGATAATGATGGTTGCTGCTTTTTTGATTACTATGGCTATTACTACTATTAATGTTGCCTCTTTTTGAATTCTTTGCGTTGTTATTATGTCGAGTAAAAGAAGATGAAGAGATATTGGAGGTCAAACCATTGGTGGCGTTCTGAGGATTGGTTTGTTGAATAACAGGACCAATGAAGATACGATGATGACCAGAATGAGTTGAGAGTATGGAGGGCACATGCACTGGAGCCATTCCTTGTTGTTATCACTAATTAAAGTGGAATCCCTCTGTTCTGTTTGTCAATAAGGGGGGGAAGAAAAAAGAGAAGGAGTGTGATAAATAGGTAGAAGAGATAGAGTTATAAGAGGGGGATGTGTTCAGTCCAATTGATAGCGGAAAATGGAGTGGAGTGACTGGAGAGAGAGAGAGAGAGAGAGAGAGGGTTAATGTGAAAGGAGAAAGGGAAAGAAATATAAAAAGAAAACTAATAAAAAAGAAAAGTAGAAATGAAATGCAATGCAATGGTCATTTGGCAATGAGAAAGAAAAGAGGAAGAAGGAGCTTAATGACCTCATGTGTAACTTTGGTGGGGGTCAACGAGCAAACAAGGGACAACTTTACTTTATTCCGGTGTTAAAATTTCATTCCCCCCCCCCATCTCTCTTCATCCCTTCATTCTTCCCTTTTCCAGTGTTACTAAAAGACTCGGTCTGTCTTTCTATCCTTGTCTTAATCTTTGGTCCCCTCTCGAGGAAATCGAGCTGCGTTCGTGCCTGATTACCATTATCATGGCCATGGGACAATGGCACCATTGTACATTAGTGCAAACAACTTTTTTTTTTTTTTTTTTTCATTCCAACGAAGGCTCATCCTCAAAAGTAAATGAATATTATTATTAGTTCTACTCTTATCAATAATTGCTCGTTATATAACCTTGAATCGTATCAATTCTTCTTTTTTTACATTTTTATATTTATATATATGCTCTCCTTCGCCTCTGACCTTGCTGGCTCCAAAAGCCGTTGCTTTTTTGATCGACCCGAGTTCAAGTCTAATTAGTATTAATGTTCTAACTGAAGTAACTATGCTACACATTTCTTGGTTGGGGCTGATTTTTTTTTTTTTTTTTTTTTTTTTTTTTTTTCTTTTTCGGAGTTAGGGTAACACAGCAATGCTCGTTTCATTGAATTGGAAGGATCAATTGTAATAAAATTAGAGTCCAATGTGTTCAGCCACGCACACATCAGCCATCGGCACCAATGAACGTTGTTTAGAATTCTAAAAGGTCTATTTCTATTTATTTTTTTCTATTTTTTTTTTTTTTATTTTTATTTTTATTTTTTCTTATATGATCTTCCAATATTGGGAGACATTTAGTCATCACCATCATCTACTTGATTATGATATGCCTCTTGCAACTGCTCCATAAATTTCTCTATCAACTGTGCACATACTTCACCGCCATTATTGGGGATCCACTTCTTGCGGTTAATGATCTGGTTATTATAGTTGTTGCTATCGTTGCCACCGTTGTTGTTGCTGTTGTTGTTGTTGCCGTTATTGTCGCTATGTTTGTGTCTATCAGAGTTTTCACTTCTGTCATCCAAAATATTCAGGGTCAACGACGTCCTCTCCTCAGTCTCTTCGCCTTCTTCCTCTACAGGTGGAGACAACCGTACCATCTTTGGTCCCTTGGGTCCAAAGGTCGATAACGATGATACTGAAGTTGATCGACAACGCGATCGTTTGCTACTGCTGCTGCTAATGATGTTACAGCCCTCTTTCTCATAACGCCTACATTCTTCAATTTCCTCCTGCTTCTGTCGATCAGCCTCCAAAATCGCGCGCTGCCAATGTCCATCCTCAAATTCATCTGCCGTCATCTCCACAGGTAGACCATGCTTCCTCATCATTTTGATTAGCCCATGCTCCTCCACAAACTGAGGTCGAGACACATAAATTAACGGCTTATCATGCGCAATACACTCCGAGCACGTTCCATATCCCTATCATTGAAACAGACATGGGTAAAAATTAATAAATGAAACCACACACATGTTTAATTAAAATTGGATTTTTTTTTTTTTTTTTTTTTAATCCATGACAAGGAAAAAAAATAGTAAAATAAAAAAAAAATAAAAAAAAGTTCTTACCAGCTTGCCAATGACAATGTCTGCAGCTCGTGTCAAGTCTGGAACATAAACACCATGCGGACTTCTATAAAATCCTTTAGGTAACTCATAGTCAGCAGGCAACCCACAGATGACTCCGATCCAGCCCTCAGGTAAAGGATTACCCCATCCTTCTTTCAATTGTTGCCCTCCAAATGAAACCAGGGCCACTTTCTTTGTCTGAATTGTCAATTCATCCATTCCTAATGATCTCAATACATATTCCCGCGTGTTGACTGCCATACGAACAACCAATGGGACATCGATCGCCTTTCGGGTAAGTAAATTCAATTTAGAAGAAGAAGTGGATGTTGAAGGTAATGAGGAAGAGGAAGAGGAGAAAGAGCTTGTGAAGTGGAAGGAGCTGTTGCTACGACTATTGACGAGCGACATATTCGGTGAAGAGACAGTCGTGCGGACACTATTCGCAGGAGACATAATTCCAGAAGGTGTGGCTTCTTCCATCGATGTTCCCAAAGAAAACTCCTCAGCATCCTCTTGCTCCTCAGAGAAATGTCGCTTCTTCTTTTGAATAAAATGTCCTTCGATTTGAGCATCTTCATAGGATGTCTCTTCTTCTTCTGCCTCATCAAGGCCAGACATGGCCGATGGACTAGCACTGCTATTAGAAGTGGTGATGATGGGCGTTGATGCAGACTTTTCTAATTCCATGGTCAGGATTTCAGCTCCAAATGAAGGGATATCAATCGATCCTGGCAATCGAAGTAACAAAGACGCCTTCTTGTAATCCTCCAATGCTGCATCTGCACACGCAATCACATCCTTATCCAATGCATCGCCCTCTTGCAGGAACCGATACACTTCATCGAATGTGAAATTTGTGATCAAAATCGCTGGAATGCCGTAAGCGCTAGCAGCAGCACTAATTATGTAAGAAAATCAAATAAATTGACGAAAAGGATATGTTAGCGTGAGGAACAGAATGAGCAACGGGTGAAAGTCTATACTTCGAGTTTGCTCCAAAATAAACATAATAATCAACTGATGTGAAAGGCTCTAGTGCTGGGTCCTCCTTATGTGTTGACTGATGCTCATACTCATTAACTTTTTTTTTTTTTTTTTTTTTTGCGTGGGATGATGTACCCAGACACAGACAAATAGCCGCTTATCCGTGGTAGAGATGATAATGGGAGCAAGAGAGTCAGTGAGCACGAAAATCAAAAGTGAGAGAGTGAGAGAGTGAGAGTGAGAGCAGACGAAGTGTTGATTTCATTTTACAATAAGAATAATAATGATAATAATAATAATAACAAAAAGGCCAACGGAGGGGGTGCGGGTGTAAAAGGGGGGCGAAGAGGAAGAAGATGATCCAATTGTGCTCAATTTCCTCTCTTTCTTATCTTTTTTGTTGCTTGTGCTGCAAACCATTTGCGGTAGATCATTGGATGGTGCTCAATTACATTTAACTATATTCAAACCATTTTTCAACGGAAACAAACGTTTCTTTTTTTATTGAAACCTTACCATGGTAAAAACGGGGCATCGGCAAGGACACAGTCAATCCCAGCCTGGGCCAGCCAGGAAACTTCAAGTTGAATCATCTCATCACGTCGCGACAAGAATTGTTTGCATCCTTCAATTGTCTTTTCTCTGTCCACAGAATAAGCCTAAACAATGTCAATGAAATAAATTGGCGGGTAAATAAACGAAAAGTTGATCCAAAGAATAGATGGGGGTGGTACAAAGAAAAAAAAAAAAAAAAAATTCATGAGAGAAAACAGGGGAGAGTGAATGCATGGAATTTTTTTTTTTTTTAGATCAATTTGCTGAGCGAATGCAAGACGGTTGCGTTTGGACAATAGAAAAAAGGGTCTTCGCCCTCATTGTTTTCTGAATCATGGCATAATCAACGATTAATCTAGAACCAAGACTTTTCTTTACTACTATCTTTTGAATTCCGAAAATACCCAAAAAAAAAAAAAAAAAAAAAAATCACATCTTGCTTTTGAAGCAATAGTTGGTTTGACTTACAAGTGGCTGAACGACGCCTGCGTCGACTTTTGCGTTCCTGTAGATTGCGCCCAGCGCAATTACATCCTGAAAGATAAATTGAGGTGCATCTGAGACAATGTAGATAGTATGGCGACTGGAAGAAGAAGAGCTGACCTGCAGCTCTGTAGTGGAAGAGGAAGATGTAGATATAGATGGGGATGATCCTGAAGTTGTAGAGGACAACTTGGGTGACTTTAGGAGCTCTGTGATGATCTGATTCACTCTTGTTGCATGACCAAAACCTAGGTGTGGTGCAGTACCATTGTGTATGATTGAGAGGTGGAGACGGCTTTGATTAGTTTTATTCCCCCCTTGTCACTGCCACTGACACTGTTGAAACCAGACATTGTTGGGTATTAATAGCATATGTTGATGAGACTTGTTTCAACGGAGGATCGTTCCTTATCTATCGTGTTATCGTATAGCTGAGTAGCAGTTGCGATCCTTTTTGAACAATCTCACTTACCATGACCAGAGACATAGTAACAGAAGGTATATCCCTCAGAAACCATAATGGATGTGTGTGTAGATGCGTTTGAATAAAGAGTGAGATTGGATGTCAAGGTGTAAAAGGCAAAGGAAGCAAAGATGGTGGGTAATAAATGTTTAATTTAATGATAATGTATTCTGATAAAAGTATGTGTGAGTGTATAACCGATGTTGAACAATTTAACGGTGATAGCAAGTATTGGAGTCGTCGTCTATGTTGTCTTTAGTAAGGTCATGAAGTTTGGATGGAATGAAATGAAAGAGCGATGAAGAAGAAAAAAAAAAAAAAAAAAAAAAAAAAAGATTAGGAATGAATGAAAAGAAATGAATGAACGAATGAATTGAATGAATTGAATGAATTGAATGAATTGAATGTTGAATGTAAAAAGAAAACGTGAAAAGTGTATGCCATTTGGTTCCTTAATTTTTATTCATGTTATTTGTTTGGACGTGTCAAATTGAATTAAATGTCCTATTAAATGTACTTTTAAAAAAGAACGCTTTGACAGTGACAATAGTCTGACAACGGAACCAGAGCATTGCAAACATCGCTTTGAAATGCTAGATGCTAGATCCAGGTTTCTTATGCATGAATCTTTTTAATAAAAACCTTTCCCTGTCTCTCTTCCTCTTCCTCCTTCTCTCCCTCTTCCTCCTCTTCCACCTTCTCCTTCTCCTTCTCCTCATTCTTCCCCTTTCTCCTTCTCCTCCTCTCCAAATGTCCAACTTTTTTTTTTTTTTTTTAAATCTTTTTATTAAAACTCTGCTGGTCCATTTCTTTTTTACTTTATTTTTGTACGTACACATATACTTTTATACTTTTATTTTATTTATATCTTTAGTTTTTTATTTTTTGCCTTTCATTGGGACAAACATTAAGATCGTTGGTTTATTTATCCCTTAACTATCCTCTTTCTGCAACACCAATCCAATGCAATGCAGGCACTTCTTCAATCTTTGACTGCAGATGCCCTTCACAGATCTCTTTTCTGTCAATAAAATCATCGCATTGTTGCGTAAACTACATGTATAAATCAGCGATCGAGGGGCTGAACATCATGCACTGTACACTTACGCTATCCTTGCGTAAAAAAAATAAAAAAAAAAAAAAAAAAGTCCATCCTTAGTTCCACAACACATTCCTTTCCTACCATGCTTTCTCATGCTTCCTTAACCTCCTTTTTGCTTTTTTTTTTTTTTTTTTTTTTTTTTTTCCCCATCTCAAATAATGATTCGCTCTCCAAACCACGTTGTCCTTTTCACTTGGGACTATTCAAGTCCATCTATTACGCACTCATGCATACAATGATCTTCTTTTTCCTACTGATTCTTCCCTTTTTCCCCTCTTCCTTTCTTTTCATTACGATCAACCTTTCCTTTCTCTCTCTTTTTCTTTTCTTTCCTTCTTTTCATTATTCATGCTCCAATACTCTCTCCTCTCTTCCATCATTGGTATTCGTGTAGACGCTAAATAAAAGGAAAAGGTCGCAAGAAAAGGAAGGGAAAGAGCATAGGATTGAACGACATTACATCTAAAACGCGTCGATGACACAATCAATATTTTTTTTTTTCTTTTTTTTAATGATGCTTTCCTTTTTATTCCTTATCCTTTTTCTATCCTTTGTAATCATTACTTATTTATAACATCTATTTATCCCCCCCCCCTTTTTTTTAAACTTTTTGATTTCAATAAAAATAGTATTCAAAGAACTATACCACCCACATCCATGCCACAAATCTCCAAAGATTTCTCTAGATTTTGATTAAACTGAATCTTGACATTATGTGCAGTGCCTCTAGGAAGTCCCGGCGCTGCAGGACATGAGATATCCAAGGCCATCGTATGTGAAAATGGAAACCGTGTCGAATAATGACATGTTGTCCATTCAGCCCCTGCTTGGTCTGATACCATCACCGTAAACTTGCCCTCCAAATGTCCCAATGGTTTCGAAGATGTAATCGTGAACTTGCGCAATGGCGTCGTCTTCACAAATTGTAGTCCAAAGGAGTCTCCTGCCTGTGGAACTACAGGAAGAAAGGAAGGAAGGAAAGAATTGTATAAGCAACTATTGTCATTTGCACAGCACCTGTTAATAAAAAAGGAAAAGAAAGAAAAGAAAAAGCTTACTTTTAAAACTGTTCCAGCATGTCAGAGGATTGTTGTCAACAGCATGGATGTATGAATACTTGCTAAAGAACTCGTTGCTGGGGTACTCGAGCTCAAAGAACTTTGCATTTTGTTCGTCAATCGTCTGCAAATCACCCGTGTAGACAACTTCTTTTGGCTCTGGGAATGGATCCATACTGGTCTTGAAAAGGCATTTATCATTGAAACACGGCGATCTAAACGTATATACATTTCGCAACGGAATTAAGAACTACTCCTTTTTTTTTTTTTTTTTTTTTTTGTATTCCACATTGGTCTCTAAAAGACCTTCTCTTTACTTACCGTGCATGACGCTCATTGATAAAGGGCTGCTCTTCATCTCGTGGAAAGTAATCCTTCTCAGAAACCTCGGGGTTTGCCACCAATGCAGAGTATAAACGACTTGCTGCATCCAACTAGATATTTTCAACAAGAAGAAAGAAAATTATTGGTCACAATACTTTTATCTAATGTGAAACATCTGCCTTTTTTTTTTTTTAATTTTACCATGTTCCTGAAGACAATCGCCCAGTGGTCAGTAGCACCGTCAGTACTCCATCCGTTCTTTTGATCGAGTGGTGTAAGATAATTGACAAGTTGATATGGATACTGGTTCGTCCAGATAGAAAAATACATGTCAATCACCTTCAGCCGATCCTTGGCCAAGTTGCTATTGCCTCCTTGTTCCAATAGCTGTTTCGCTTTTTCTCTAGGGACATAAGAACCAGTACCCATCCATGAAAATCCTGTATGCATCTTATAATCTGAAATACATTACGGAAAATAAATTTCAAATTTCAAATTCAGTAAAAAAAAAAAAAAAAAAAAAAAAAAAGGGAAATGGGAGCTTGGACCATCATCCAATCCAACAGTCAGGGTGAAACATGCATGTATAAAGAAAAAAGCTTGTGCACATGCACACATGTACACCACATGCATACATTCAAACATACCAAGATTTGTGAATGTCCATCGACGATGCTCCATATGGATCAAAGGCAAGGTGTTGGTATGGATCAAGTTGGGGCTGGTCAAAAAGTTGGTATAAAGTGCATCCATATGTGTATTGAGCCAGTCATCGTCCTGGAAATAACAATGCTGATATTTCGCTAGTGAGCACGACATGTACTTTGCAAAATCATGTAAATTCTCCTTGCCATTGTAGACCTGCAACTCTGGTAAAGGCCCAAAACTGGAATCGAATTCAAAATCCTGTTTCGTCAATCGGATTTCCTTATTATTGTTCCAGACAATGATCTCTTTAATATACGGATACCGTGCCAGATACTTGACGATCAACTTTAGTCCCTCTAATCTCTTCCAGCCCAGTAAGATAGCAGTCGCAGGGAGCAAATGAGCATTCTCTTCTAAAACTAGCCCTTCCTCTGTAAAATCTTCAAAACTATAAGCAGATTTCCTAGTCTCTAGGATCTGCTTCACGATCTGTTCCCGTTCTGCCTCCGTCGTAGACTCTCGTTCGGACTCGTCAACGGATGTCTGAGAATCATATGAAGAAGAAAAAGAAGCTTGGCTGGAGATACGAGTGAGAGCGAGCAAAGTAATCACTCCGAGACAAACGAGAAGTAGTGCTCTTCCACGGCTAAAACGACGAGCCTGATAGAAGATTCCCCGCCTTGGACTCGACGCAGAATGATATGGTAAACTACCAGCGCTATTATTTTTCATGTTGGGCCCAAGTTGTGTATAAGAAATTAAAAAGGGTGAACAAAGTTTCGGAGCTGGTCCAGCAGCGCCAGTTAAAGGGGGAAAAGGTCCGTTGGAGAGGATAAAGAATTAAAAGGAGTAAACAAGATGATGATGATGATGATGATGATAACGATGATGATGGTGATGAATGATAATGAATGAGTGAATAAATGTCGAATGTCCTGTTTTGACAATGAGCAAAGGAAGGAAGGAAAGAAAAGAGAAGAGGAAGGAGGCAATGGCATCAGATGGCCTCAAAAGAGGAGATGTGCTGATGAGCCAATGCGACCTTTGAATAATGGACAAGTCGAGCTGAATAAGCTAGAAGTTTGGCAAGAGATAAAGAAAGCAAAAGCCCATAGCCAGCCCATTGAAAATTCGCACCACAGGGGAGCTCTAAGGAGCCGACCAATCAGTGGCCGCCATAACAAAGCCACAAAGTATCTCTGATCACTAAAAAAGAAGATTGCGAGAGAGATCTCGAAAAAAAACTAATGATGTAACAGGACTTCTTAAACATTAGCCATTCTTTAATTTTGTTGTTCAACCAAACACTTCACACACACTCACACGTACCATTCTTACTCTACTCTTTCCATTCAACATACACACGCGCACACATTCTCTCCCCTTTCCTGCTTTTTCGCATCTACATCGCAAAACATAGCTTATAACCATGGTATGAACATAACCTCTGCGCCATCTCACAAACAATGCTACACTAACAATGTGTGCTTCGTTTAATCAACTTCTCTCACTCACTCTCTCTTTTTTATTTATTTATTTATTTTATTTTTTTTTTTGACATCAATACCCTAATAACAACAATAATACTAACTACTCTTTTTTTTTTTTTTTTTTTTTTTTTGTTATTAACTTTTGTGTGTATATAAAATAGTCTTATTTCCTTCCACATCTCACTAATGGCTGGCAAGTCGATCAAGCCATCCTGTCTGAAGAAGATCGAGTCGTAGTCATCCGTTTTGGTACAGATTGGGACCCAACTTGTATGCAAATGGATGAAATCCTATACTCTGTTGCAGAAAAGATCAAAAACTTTGCAGTCATTTATCTAGTCGACATCACTGAAGTACCCGATTTTAACAAGATGTACGAGCTCTACGATCCTTGCACAACGATGTTCTTTTTCCGAAACAAACATATCATGGTCGATTTAGGAACAGGAAACAATAACAAGATCAATTGGGCTCTGGACAGTAAACAGGAATTGATTGATATTGTTGAAACGGTCTTCAGAGGCGCTCGTAAAGGACGAGGTCTGGTTGTGTCTCCAAAAGATTACTCTACAAAGTACAAGTATTAAAAACGGGGCTGTGTAATAAGATTAAAATTAAAAAAAATAAAAATAAAAATAAAAATAAAAATAAAAAGGTCGCATCAATGACAGTTCATATTCAAAGTATTTAACAGCAGTACGACAAAGATCATCAACTTACTGTGCAAGCAGAACAGCATTGGGCGAAGCCCTGGAAAGAAGTCTCCCCTGTAATTTATGATCACATGACCATTTCAGAAAAAGCCCGTCGGGGTTGACCAATCACGCTTTTTTTTTTTTCACAGATCATTTTGAAAGGGAAAAAGGCTTTTCTCTGCCCAAAGTAACAACTCCCCGAGGACAAACAAAAAAATAAAAAAAAGAAAAAAGAAAAAAACAACGGCCAAAAAAGTAAAGAAGCCGTAGGCTCGTCACCAGCCTGAGGACAAAGTTCAAGTGCATATGCACGTGCTGAAAGGCAAATGTGGCTTGCTCTTATAGACACTTCTCTCTCATCACCTGAGCTGGATCAACTTTCAAACCTCGTCAAAACCCATAGTTCCACAGTCGCCAGGTTCACATACGGCTTCACCTCAGGTTCACAGGAGCTATGGAAGGTACTACTGAAATGCACCAACCTTGATTATCTAAATGTTATTGAATCGACTACGATATCTTAACTTGATAGGGTATAATGGAGTGACTGAAAGAAAGAAGACATTAGATCTAAGGTTAAGAGTATGTTTAAGTGAACTAGTCAACCTTAAGGATCCGGAAACTTTAGTGTCTGGAAGTGGTTATCAGATGCAACCAGAAGATAAGGCATGGATCGTGAACAATTGGTCAAAATCTTGCATATGGATGGCTGGGCGGATCGTTGTCTGTAAGGAATGAAGTAGTTGATCTATTTTGTTCCTCCAACGTCTGGTCATGCATGTATTTTGAAGCAACTGTGAAGCATATGTGGACTAAAGAGAGCATTGTATTATATAGCTTGGAAGCAAGCCAGATATGAAGGCAGGCTGCATCTCAGTCAAGATAAGTGATAATTGCATTTCTTACATCGCTGGGAGCCATCCAAAAAATATGTTGGTCTTCAGCAAATTCCATATGCCTGTTCTCAAAAATAAAATGGAAATTATATGGTAAAATGCACTTGGCTGCTGTAGCAGCTGATGAGTCAAACAGACTTTATCTGAGCCAACCATTTTATATCGGTTGCCCCTAGTAGCAGACCGACTGAAAAAATTATTGAATAATCCGGACAAATGCAGCAATGTTGTGGTAGCCGTTACTTTACAATATCGCTACTCTATAGTAATAGAGCTTATTCTTTTTATTACTTCAATTGCTCTTCACGATCCAACACCTCCTTGTCCAGCTTAATTAGGATAGTTGTCCGAAGAGGATAACCGTCTATTGGAACAGTATGTGCTGTCACACGTGAAGGCTGAAAAAAAAAAAAAAAAAAAAAAAAAAGGGGGGGATTAATGGAAGTGCTAATGGGATTTCATTCACTAAAAGTGGTCCCTCTAGTCAATTCGGGAACTTACAAATTGACAACCATCCATGATAGCCTCAACTATTCCTGCCATGAATGCTCCACAGTTTAGCTGTGACACATCCTTGGGTACCGAGATGAATTTTGAGACAATTGGGTCGTTATCCGAAATCATATCTGTAGCCATTGCCCAACCAGTCAATAAGGAACATAAAAGAATAAAATAGAATAATGCTTTCAGTATGCGTTCAACTATATTGGCTCAATAGACAATAAACATAAACAATCTGTCTAAATAAGCAAGCACAAATAAAAATAAGGAAAAAGGGATGTAAGCTTACATTCATCCTCGTTTTCAGTACTTTTCTCCAACGAATCTGCTTGCTTTCCAAACATAGTTTTCCAAACAGTTGTATGAATAAAGTAGAGCATGCCTAAAACTCGAGTCTCACGTTTGCTGTTCTTATCCCGCCATACTAACAAATCCAATGCCCTGATACCAACTCTATAGCCCAACTCATTGAGTCTAACAAGATCATAATAAAAAAAAAAAAAAAAGGGACATGAGCAAAAGAAGAAAAATTGTATCTTCATTCAAAGGCCTGATATTATTCTTTTATAAACCCATACTTTCTCTCTAAATCTTGGATACCATGGACTCGCTTCTGAGTATATTGAAGCATCTCTGAGAATAAGAATGCGAATGCGTTCACGCTAACCTTTTTTTTTTTTTTTTTTTTTTTTTTAATGAATTATATATTAGCCTTGGTGTGACAAGTTGCTCGTAATGCGGACAAAATATTTCCTTGATCAATCCAGTCCTATTTTCCTATTCAATCCCTCTATTCCTTTTTTTTTTTTTTTTTTTTTTTTTTTTTTTTTTTTTTTGGAATACCTCATTTCCTCTCGTCTTGTTCAGATGACGTTCCAAGATGTTGGCAGCAGGGCGTTTTGAATAGATGGACGATGTTACAGAAGAGTACCCTCCTACACTAGGTAAAGAGGCCGCCATACTCATCACAGATAGCCTTGATGTTGCTGAAGCATTTGCTGACATCTTTTTGAGTACAGTCTTGCAGGTGCTACGTAGAGTAAGTAAGTTTGTGAAAGAGATGCATGCGAGTTAAAAAAGTTACGCGTGATGGGTATCACTTATCACGTGCAAATTTGATTATCATGGCCTATCATTGCATCGGCTCAAAACGTCCCATCCAACCCTCGATCACTCGCCTCAAAAGCCATTGATGGCGATAACTCCCTCCTTTTTAATAAAAGTTACTGATTTTTATAATTTATTATTATTATTCAAAGTAGTCTCAATAAATGAATTTTATTTACAACATGACACTAATATTGGTTGATAAGCTGCTCCTCAATCCCGTGTTTGCGTCCATAATATAGTACCTGGTTCCTCTCCAGATACATACGGATGTTCTGACTAAGAGCCATCATTTTGCTTTCGCCATCTGTTCTCGCCACCTCGCTTGCACCAAGCATACCGGATCCGCCATACCGTCCAAGCGACCCACCGAAAATGGATCCTGGGCTTGTTATCGAAGGTGGTGCCATCGCGGTCGCCAAAACCAATTCTTCTTCAAAGTTGGTCACACCACGCATTTGGAAGCACCTGAGGACTGTGTTCCGTTGAAGCGAGTTCTCTATCACTGCCATCCACCCTGCTGCATCCAGCCAATTGCTTTCCTGTTCGCTCGAGTTAGGAGCTGCACCTGTAGATTGAAATGCTAAGGCCCAGAACGACCATGGGGATCGAATCTTAAGATCTTGCATGACCGTATTGGACGCAATGCTTTGGCATAAGCTGTTGAAGCAGGACAGTGCAAAGTGAGGATCTTGTGGGGAGACGCAGACTACATCGTCCACTGTCAGTGAAATCAAGCACTTATTGAGGTTCACAATCTGCGCCACCATTCCCAGTGACAACTTCGAGAGTGTCAGATGTGTCAATGTTGGGTGGACTCCGAAAAAGTGGACGACCTCATAGTCCATAGCGCCAGGGATACTGAGAGCGCTAACATGTTGACTCAATGAGAGCTTGCGTAGAGGTGACTGATGAGCATTCTGAGAGACACATGTCATAAGAGCGAGAAGGCCAGGTTTCGTGATTTGGTTCCCAGAAAGATTGATGTTGTATAAGGCTCCAATGCCACTGGGACCATCAATATTACGACTCAATTGACTAGCAGCTTCGTCACAGAACCCAGTGTTGGCCAATTGAAGCGACACCAGATTCTTTTGTCTAGTTGCATGAGAAGATGCAGGCCAAATCGCCTTTAGTAAACTGAGACAACCCACTGTTCCAATTTTGGGGTTATCACTCAAATCCAGGAAGCGAAGGTCAAGGGACGTGGGCATGACTTGGTTCGCGAGCTCCTTAATTCCCTCGGCATCAATCCTGTTGTTTGAAAGGTCGAGGCGAGCGATTCGGCGTAGGTTTTTATGAGCGGAACAGAGAACCTTGAGGCCTGTGCTGGTCATCTGAGCCCTTGTGAGGGCCAAGTGCTCCATATCTGAGTTTTCTGTAATAAGCTTCTTCATATTACTCACAGCTTTGTCATTATCAACCAGGACACCATCAAAAGACAGAAACTTGGCATGGTCGAGAAAACCGGGTAGTTTCTCACGGAGCAAGAAGGGAAGGCCACTGAGCTTGACATACTCAAGTTGGTAGCAACTGAAGAGTCGGCGGACGTGTAAGTATATGTTGTCTTTGTCCATAAGCTCGGAATCGCGTGTCTGATTTGCATTGATCTCCACCATGGTCAAATGAGCCTCTGTGAGTACTTTTGCCAGGTTCTGAATCAGTTTCTGGTTCGCCGAGAACATAGCTGTCGCTTTTCTCTCTGGTGCCTCAAAATATGCTGGCAAGATGTTGATGACGGCGTTCCTGATCCGACTCTGTCCACGGATCATCTGTGTATACACGTCTACTGCGGTTGCATTTAGTAAATGTGCTTCGCTCTTGGCTCCAGTCTTATCTGGATATCCAATTAGATCGTCCAGACTGGCCTGTTCATCATTCCATTCATATCGCCCTAATTGTAATCCAGTAAAGCAATCTTGGCAGACCCACATCGACCGTCCTGTGCCAGGAGAGACAATCCTCTGTAACCCACCAGCCCAATCAGAAGCTGTATTTGATTTGGTGATGTCGCGCATCAGTTGAGCAATACTCTCTAAATGCAGATGCTCTGTCATAAACTTTTCGATCTGTACGCTCGTTCCATCTACACCTGTACTCAGCTCCTTAGTGTCCTTCATGAGAGGCACGCGAGTTGTAGGCTTCACATTTTTCAAAAATCTCTCTGCATGTTTGCCTAGGCTTTTGCCAAATGATGAGTCGCTTGCACCGGCGAACAAAGACGCAAGATTTGCAAAGTGTTGCAAGACGGTGCCATGAGTCTTCATCACTTCTTCAGCATTGTTGACAGTATACCCCTGGTGTTCCGGAAAGTGGATAGTGTTTTGGCCACGAACACCGAGGGCTTGACAAGGTGCAACTATACGAAAGGGAGTGAAAGGGCCTGAGGACGACGCGACGATCGGGGGTGCAACCACATAGCAACGAGGCATATCTTCAAATGTCAAGGATGAGAGGACTTCAGCTGTCTTGATATCCATTACGGCCTTGACTACTGGCACTGTGTGTCTACTAGTTAAGCTGGCAGGTCTTTTGATGGAAGAATTCTGCGGATGCAATAGAAAAGAGATAAAGAAGGGAAGGATGAACAATTTATTCCCGGTATTTTTTTTTTTTTTTTTTTTTTTTTTTAAACTATAAACTTACCGAGCCGTTAGATGCAATACGTGTGAGCTCGGGCTGGTGTCCAAGTGAGTTTACAGAAGGCGTCAAGGACAAACTAGATAGCGAAGCATGGAGACAGTATGCGGTGTTGTCGATATTTTGAGACATGTTCGCTTGTGAACCCATACTGCGAAGAGAAGGCACTATTCCCGATGCAGGAGGACTTGCGGGCTCATAGGACTGAGGAGAAAATGGTTGAGAATGAAACCTATGCTGTGATGGTGATGGAAAAGAGGTAACAACAGGAGCTGAATGCGGCGGCTGTTGGTGCCGTTGTTGCTTTTGATTAGCATGATTAGCGGAGTAAGATTGTGAGAAGCATAGATCTAATTGCAAAGGAGGTTGGGGGAGGGCTTCTTTTGGAGGGGGAGGAATATTGGTGGTCATAATAGGCTGTGAGAAATAGCCATGATGCTGTGCAGTAGGTAATGAATTTGAAAATGAATGTGGATATGAAGGTGAATGTGTCTTATAATGTAGCCGTGATGATGGCGTCAATGCTGTTGGGGACGGTGACCTTGTAGGGCTGTGTTCAACGGACCCTGTGCCTGCAGGTGGGCTTGGGTATGGGTTGTACGCCACAAAAGTCGGATCTCCGCTCTGCAGTCCATTGTTGTCAGGTTTGGAGCTATGGTACGCAAGAGAGGCAATCTCTGATGATGCTGGCCCAGTGTCCAGTGCATCATGATACAGATGGTTCTCTGGTAGATCATGCTGTTTTTTTTTTTTTTTTACAAAAAAAAAAAAAAATGAAAAGAAACATGGAGCAACATGTTCTTAGTAACCCTGGCCATAATCCAGCAGGGATGCAGGGGTAAAAGTCGTTGCACTAGCATACACATGCTCATATTCACATCTGAATGTACCCGTTCCGATCAACCTGTTGATCGATCTCCCATCCTTCTACACTCATGTTTATTCTCACAATCCTCACTCAATACTTTTAATTTCATCATCTCATGCCACGTCTCGTATTGGTGTTTTCCCTTGTTTAATTATGAAGTAGGATTGGAGAAGTTTGAGGTCACATAGTGCTTTTTTTTTTTTTTTGCACTCACCTCTGACGATTGATTATAGGCCTGCGGTTTCCGGTGAGGTGAAGTCATCATCTGTGTATCCAAGAACATTGGTAATGACAGTAGATTCTGGTTCTCTTCGTGACCGTGATTGTGATAGTTTGCTGTATTTGAATTCGATTTAGATGAAATGATATATGCTGGATAGGGGACGTTTGTGGCCGACTGCATAACTTTAACACAAAGTATGAATAAATATGGACGTTGTGTGCTACGTCTTTGAAGGATTAGATTTTAAGAGAGAAAAGATTAGAAAGGAGATTGATGATGAAATGAGTGGGAGAGGAATAAGTGGAGAGAGTGAAAGAGGAATAGAGGAATAGTGAAGAGAGTAGAAGAGTAAAAAATAAGAGTAAAAATAGGAATAAGTAGAAGACAGGGTATAATTTTAAGAATGAAGACAAAGGACAGACAAAAGTCAGATTCTTTGAAGAGAGAGAAAGAGAGAGAGTTTTATGGTCCCAAAGGACGGAGACTTTATATTTCGAATGTTGTCTTAAAGAACAAAAATGAAGAACACAAGGCATTAGTGATGAGCTTGGTGTGTTTAATTGATGTGTCGCAAGAAAAGGGCAAACAGGAATTGAGTAATTGAATACAAAAAAAAAAGGGTCAAGAATAAAGAGACAAGGAATACATGCATTGTACCAAACAAAGCTGCAGAAGATACTCTCGTGTGCGTATGGCACAGAAAAATGAGCGAAAAACAAATAGCATCAACAAACACCAAACAATCAACAGACACACACAGACACAGACAGCAGCCAACTGACAGGGCATGTCAAAGAGCTAGGAAAATAATACTAATAAATATATAAGAATAAACATTCAAAGTATGTATACATGAGATGAAATAATAATAACCCCTGCTCTGCTCAGTTCTTTATTTTCTTAGAATAAATATTTTTAAGTCAAATAATAAATAATAATGATCTTACATTAATGTCTGGTCCGGCCTGGTTCAGGTCTAGGGTTTTGGGTTCGCAGGCGATTCTACATGTTATACTACCCTGCCTTGTCCCATCCTATCCTATCCCTCGTACATATTTCCTACTTTTTTGACTCTTTTGCTTATTTTCTTCTCTCTTTCTCTTAAGATGAGATGCTGTTGGAGCCAACAAGATGCCGTTTTTAATTTTCTGCATCGTTGTATTGCCTAAATGTGTTCATGTACGTGCGTGACATCCACGTCTTTAATTTTTTGTGTGCTACAGTTGAATATGCAAACAGACAAAAAAAAGAATGAGCATCCATGGGTTGAAGAGAAAGAGCACTGCCTCGCCATTTCATCTCGAGAGCAAACAGTAAGAAGACAATCAATGGAATGGTTTACTTGTAGCTAAAAGTAAAAGGAATATATCCTTTTGATGAATCGTTATATGTTTAATCATTAACAGGATCATCGTTTTTTCCAAATGCAGGGGGTACATCATCAGCAAACAACAAACATTTGCAATTCCAATACTGTACTCACTATTAGAGTCTAAGATCGAGAAAAAGGGTAGATGCTAGCAACCAAAAGTGACAGCAAACATCTCAGAACAAGGATTGCATGCAGCTTTGTTGGAGTAAGATAGATAGACAGACAGATATAGAGTAAGATAGAAAGATTGATAGAAAGATTGATAGAGAGACAGATAGAAATGTAAACTGAGCATTGGACACATAGACAACGGCAAACCAGAGCCAATGAATCAGTTTCTCGACTGTCAGGTGCGTCGCTCGCTGTGGTTGGTCAGCCGGTTTTTATTTATTTTTTACGGTTTCTGGACTGAATATGTCAGGGTCAACCCTGCAGTTAGAAATAATAGAAAAAGTGTTGAGACCAGACCGATCGCAAAAAAGTAAAAAAAGATATGAGAAGAGTCACATGTTTGATATTCCACCTGAAAATGCACCACTGACATTAACTTGCTGATGTGTTCGAAGCAACATTATCAACATTTGTGTGTTGAGGAATATGTGTGCCCTGCTGTGGTCCCAAACCAAAACTAAATCTAAAACTAAAGTACATTTGCATGTGCATTGATGCAATACATTAAAATTTAACGCTCTAAATGAACCAACACTCCCTTCCTTTTTTCCCCAGCAACTGCTGTGTGAACGTGAGAACGTGTTTGTTTATCAAGCTTGAACGAGTAGAGACAGGAAGAGTCGTAGGAGTGACAACGACGGTGGCTAAAAGACAATGTGGGGGTTGGTAGCACACGAACCAAGATGCAAATTATAGCAACATGAAAGTGAAACAATGTCAACAATCAGCGCCCTTCCCTTTCTCTTCTCAACTCTCTACTTTTTGCTCTTCTTTGCGGGCAACTCAGTGCGATGCCGTTAATATGTTATGATAGTCTCTACAGGGGGTAGGGGTAGGGGTAGGGTGCAGGGTGCATGTCGACGTAAACAAACAAGCGAGAGGAGAGCAAGAGAGAGAGAAAGAATAAATGACTGAGAATAAGAGTAATAGAGGAGGTGAGCAACATTGGAGTGATCATGATCGGTTATTTGTCCCAATGTAACAAACCAAAACATGAGATTTTGTTTATAGACAGAATCCGGACGTGATATTTCCTTTGTAAGAGGTATCTCGAAATCTGTACAGGGCTGGAAAAACTATACTCAGTTGTCACTTACGCCACAATACTCAAGCAGACATTTCGGCCCTGTACATGTTGCCATTTTCCCCAGCCCAAATCGACTTGTCCTCTTCATAAATACACCTACTTATATATGTAACTTCATTTGTGCGAGGCATTTTATAATTATCATCTTATTTCAAAGAGAGCAGTAAATCGGAAATTTTGCTTCGTTCAAGTGAACCAACCAAGCTAGTTGACATGTAAAGAATTAAAAAGGCTCAACTAAACGGTCGATTAATACTTAATACTCCACAAGTCAAAAGTGAAGCTGTAAGGAAACAAATGAAGACAAAGATGCAATGACTCCATTTTGCTAAACAACGAATTTTCAATAATCCATCCATGTGTGTATATTTCACAACTCAAGTAAAAGATTAAGCATGTTTGCTTTGCTCTATTCTGCAGGATCTACATGGAAAAGGGGGATGGACAGGCGGAATTGAATGGCTGACTGAATGAGTTCTTTTTTTTTGCCATCGCCCTTTGGCTCTTTTAATAAGGCAATCTTTTACGCCCAGACCTTATCCTCAAGAGACTGTGTATTAAAGTGACCCATGGTTTAGCAACCCCACATTCCTGTCACAGTCGCGCTCCCAAACACACACCAGGTATTGGTCTTTATATCCATTAAAACTGTTTATTCGAGATCTTGCTCACTTCAGTTAAGCACACAAACACATAAAAAAAATGGCATCATCCATTTCTCTCACTCCTCTTTTTGGTTTTTTAATATTTGTATCCATCTATGAAATAGCCTGCGGCTATGCGGCAGATTCATGGAAGCAAAAGGGTTTTTTCTTTGTATACAACGGCGAACCTTGCGCCATGAGGCAGATTTCTGAAATAATAATAATAATAATAATAATAATAATAATGTTCTCACGTAAGCTAGACACGAAACCGAGCATCATCTTCACAGACCGCAAAAGAAAAAATAAACAAATAAACAGTGTATAAATGAATTTGCATTGCCCTTTCAATGACGTGCTAGCCTTTTTTTTAAGAAATACGTTCAACAGTTTAATGGTTGTAGTCACCCGATATATCCGAATTCGTAGTGACGATGCTTTGTTCCTTCCTTGCTTCCCATAAACATCCACTTTTCTTCACGGATAACGCGTTTGAACCACTTCATCATTCTCTGGGATCAATATGCCATGCAAAGATGAAAGAGAGTTGACATTCGGGTGACACAACATCAAGCCTCATAAAAGCAATGAACATTACATTTGCCTGAGCCGCCACTTGGCTCTAGTTGCTTTAACAGCTGATGTCCCCCCACTGCAGATGTAGACGTTGGGCCGCTAAGCTGAGTCATGACTCTTCCTGTGAAAGGACCTCTAGGAATAACGTCTTTAATCTCACAGTGAAAATTTTTGCTTTAATCAATTGTCGGTTGATTGATGATTTTTATTTTTATTTTTTCTTCACTGTTCACAAAATACCATGTCAAAGGCAATTTAGAATCGCATTGTCCGCCACTAACGCAATACCAAAGAGCGGAATATCTGTCTATGTGGTCTTCATAGTTTCATAGGGAGAGTTTAATGCCTTATGACTCTCACACATCCCTTTTCAACGCCTTAGATAATTCTTCTTACTTGTTTGTTGCTCAACTCACGAACCCATAGCCATGCGACAAACTCGGTCTCGAGCTAATCATCACTAACAAACACCGAAACTTTATCAGCTCTTTGAGTCTAGACAACAAGCTGCACAAGGCCCCGCCGGGCATACCGCTCATAACGGATATCCTTTTAGCATTCTTGAGAATGGCTTATTTAAACGCTCAATGAAAATTCAAGGGATCTCATCCAAGACTCCTAAACGTAAAATGGTTATCCAAGCTCTGTCGATGCTGTATGGGCATCCTGAGGAGTCCTTGGTCGGACATTTATGATAGAACCTCCTGTCCGGACCCTACACTCGCGATAATTGATCGAGCCACGGAAGGAAATCCATGGCCTAGCCCTCCATTTTATCCAAAAGGGTTATCACGCACAGTCGGCAACTATCGGCTTAAAAAAGTACGAAAAATGATAACACTACTGACAAAACCCGGTTCAAATGAGTATGTATAGAGATTGTATGTCTGTTTTTTTCCTTTTTTCCCATCCTCTTGCTAATGCTACAGTAAAAAAATGTGTAGGAGGAATGGAGTCTTACCGACAAAACCGTGAGCGGTACAGCATACCAAGGCGCTGACATTAAGGTAGCTGCAATGAACTCTCACGAGAACGACGAAACAATGTCTTACGTATCATGCGTTACATGATACAACTTAACATCAAAAAGTCGGCTTCCCAAGTCGAAGATACCAGTTTTCTGCTGGAACAAGCACAGGGACAATTAAATTACTAATGCGTGGCTGATGTACATGTACGCATTACGGACCGAATTTTGTCAGCTAGTGCATTCATTTTTTTGTATTCTTCGGACCAATTGTCACCGGCTGTGCCTTTTAATGGTTCTGGATAAAATAGAATGCTGGATCAATAGACTTTCTTCCTTGACTGAGCCAATAATAAGTGTAAAGCCCGTGTGGGAGGCTCAATCATAAACACCTGACCAAGGACGCCTCAGGATGCCCATACAGCATCGACAGAGCTTAGATAATCATTTTACGTTTAGGAGTCTTGGATGAGATCTCTTGAATTTTCATCGAGCGTTTAAATAAGTCATTCTCAAGAATGCTAAAAGGATATCCGTTATGAGCGGTATGCCCGACGGGGCCTTGTGCAGCTTGTTGTCTGGACTCAAAGGGTTCTTAAGGTTTCGATAGGACAAAGGATATCGCATGGGTTGAATAAAGTTGGCAGGCACATTGTTAGATGACCCTGCTGTGGAGTCGTCCTCAAGGCGAGGATAGTCAGTGTAGTTTATTCCAAGGCACAGGAAGAGGCAGCAAAGGTATCGGGGCTGTTATTGTGAAGCAGACAATGAGAAGAGAGAAATGGATTTTCCACTATGCATATGCAAAAGTCAAAAAGCCATAAAACCGGAAAGCTACGGCAGCAAAAGTAAAAGAATTTGGCAAGTTACCATCTCAAAAGCAAAATACCGGTAAGCTATTTTTGCAAAAGCAAGTGAGTTACTGCAGCAAAAGTTAAAAAGGATACTGATTTTTATACTGCTTCTGGATACATCGTTATGATGCACTCCCATATTTAAGATACTCTAATCAAAAGATCTAAACCAAGAAAGGTATCTAGCGTAAGAAGGCATTTAAAGGAGATAAGGTCTCCAAAGTGGATAATTAAAGCAGGAATAGTAAGGGCCAGCTCTTTTGCAGCGATAGGTTTGTAAGAGAATGTTAAAGGCTTTCGCTTCCTGTAAGGATATCATTGTTGGGGGCCACAGCAGTCGTTAACAGGATAGTAAAAGAAATACTGGAAAAACCAGTTACGATTGCTTCTTGCCGATATATTCCACATCACATGTATGGCAAACAGTTGGAGCCGCTAGCAATAGACGATGGCTTGAAGCAATTTAAACTGGCGTTTGCAGAGTCGGATATGAAATACACCAAATATATTTGAATCAGTTTTCTAGCAGACTAAAGACAATGCACTGTTTCTCCTGCTGTATGAAGATCTTGTTCCGAAATAGAGTTTAGAAAAGAGATCTGCGTATTACCTCATTTTTTTTTAAGGTGCTACACGGCTTACAATGCAAAAATGAGATGAGAGATGGCTTCGATTGTGTTTCATCATTGATCTGAGGATCATATTCGCCTTTAACTCGAATGAGTGGATGCTTAATGATAAAAGGCAACATCTTCCCTTTCGAACATATGTGCTCCATCTGCATCCCAAACTTTACAATTGACGAGCACTCAATCCCTTTCTGTTGGACGTCTTATTTGTGAGAATGTAGAGGCATATTCTTAATATCTTCCGAAGTCCTAATGAATCCTGTGGATTAAATCAACCGAGGATC
The DNA here is from genome assembly GCF_002105155.1 of Lobosporangium transversale. Taxonomy (NCBI): domain Eukaryota; kingdom Fungi; phylum Mortierellomycota; class Mortierellomycetes; order Mortierellales; family Mortierellaceae; genus Lobosporangium; species Lobosporangium transversale. The sequence goes on from NW_019028979.1 coordinate 1,697,904, forward strand.
TTCTAGTGGATAAAGATATGCTCCATTTCATAACCGAAGTGCTATTGAATCAGCCTGTATATCTCTTCAATCTTCCTCTTTTAACACAGACTGGATTCTGTTCTGTCTGCTCTCTTTTTTTTAAACCTCAAAACCTCAAAATAAATAAAATTCACCAATGACTTGCGGAGTATTTGCTGAAGTATGATTAGACCATTGCACTGCTCCTTTTTTTTACGCGGGAGCTGCACAGACTTCAGAGTCTCGATCAACCAGCTATGCATGCCCTACAGAGCAACAAGGATGGTTGTTTTGAAGCTGTTGCTCTCAAAAAAACATGGAGCAAAGAAAATGGTAAATAGACCGAGACATTGAACACAGTGCATAACACAAATGCCTTTGAGACTGACTTGTCCAACCCCCAATTGCACCAGGATTGACCTAATCTTGAAAATGCTCTCTCTCTTTTTTGTTTTGTTTTTCCTTTCCTTCTCCTTCGCCATCTTATTCCTATTGAGTCAATGTCCCCTATTTTACTTCTTTAAGCCTTCATAAAAACATCCTTTTTTTTTCTGGCTTAATTCCATTTCTTCTTTTGCTCGCTTCATTCCATCTTTGATTGAGCTCGCATTAAAAGTATTGAGGAATGAACTTGAATTGTTCTCAAACATCATTATAGACCATTTTTCAAAATTCCAAGTTCTTAATTGTTAATTCATTCAATACAAAGAAAAGTAATATGTTGCGGGCAACAAGAAAACCCTCGAGTAACTATACCGCCTCCGAAAGCAATGGAGTATCTGGCCCAGCACCGACCAGTCCTGCCATGAGGCGTAAGCGCAAGGAGACCGAATGTCTGGTATGCGCCCTTTGCATTAAATCTTTTATTGGGTACAAGCACAGCAGTAAAAAAGAAAAAAAAATTAACAGTGGGATTTTTTTTTCCTGTGGTGGAATGTGGTGGATGTGATTAGATCAAGCTCGAGCGCGTCTTGGGCTTAACAACGAACAAACCCATGATCCTCTCAGTTAATCCGACCCACGATTTGGTTGCCTATGCGGCAGGCTGTGTCGTTGTCCTATATAATCATAAGCTTAATAAGCAGGTTGGCCTCTTGTGTACCTCAACTCTTAAGAAGCAATCTTCCTCAGGTGACTCGGGAGCTGGAAATGGCTCAAAGTCACCGAGAACAACTCCAAGCAGCAATGGAATTCAATGGATGAACAACTCAATGGCAGGCGCGAATATTAACCCTTTAGCTGGTCTGATGCCCATGTCATCGTCTGACGGAACGGGTCCCTCTGGAAATTCAAACAGCACCAAGAATAACAAGCCAAAACCAATATCTTGTCTTTCTTTCTCGTCTGATGGGCAGTACCTAGCGGTTGGAGAGGTATACAGCGCGTCATTGTTAATTTTTAGAGGATGTATATGGCCATCTCTGTGGTTGATTAATCAAATACTGATTATCTATGTTTGCTATAACGCCTTTTTTTTTTTGTGGTAGACAGGACATCAGCCACGGATATTGATCTGGGACGTTATTTCACAAGCCTTAGTCGGTGAGCTTCAAGGACACAAGTTTGGCGTACAAGCTGTCCAGTTTGCGCCCACCTCAAGGTATCTTGTGTCGCTAGGTTTCCAGGTACTGTGATATAAACGGTTTTTATCCATCTTTTTTTTTTTTTTTTTTTTTTTTGATGCTCAGTTGCTCAATTTGACAACATTCTCATGTTAATCGCTCTTACGAATGTTTGGTCTCATTGGCTTCAATTAGCATGATGGCTACATACACGTGTGGAACTGGAGAACAAGCTCACAGATTGCTAGCAACAGAGTCACTACAAGAGTTAGTGCCTTGGCATTTTCTCCCGATGGCTCCTTCTTTGTCACGGCTGGCTTGCGGCATGTCAAATTCTGGTACTTGAATATCGGGTCAAATAAGCGAGGCGGGGTAAATTCACATCCACTACTTGATAGTTGTAGATACTTTTTTTTTTTTTTTTTTTTTTTTTTTTTTTCCTTCATACAACTGATAAATTGCCTCGTCGCTTTTAGCTCAGTGGATCAATGCCCAATACGCAAGTTCTAGACGGTCGGTCAGGGATTCTCGGAGAGCTTCGCCATGGCAACTTTGTAGATGTAGTCTGTAGTCGAGATAGTAAATACACATATGCGATCACGGCAAACGGCATCCTCTGCTTGTTTTCAGAAGGGCGTGCATTAGAAAAATGGATTGATCTCCATATCCGTGGCGCATATTCTCTCAATCTAGACGAGAAGGCAATTATCTGCTCTTGCTCAGACGGTATCATCAGGTAAGTACCACATTATTTAATAGTGCCCATCATTTCCCTATTCTGCATCTACTCTTAGCCTCTAATATGACCTATTCTACTATTTGTTCCAGATTATTCGAACCTGAGACATTAGAGTACATAGGAACCTTGCCAAAGCCCTCACCCGTAGGCACTTTTGCTGGAAATATGGAAACAAACCAACAAGTAGATGACATAGCCAATCCTGTCTATCCTGACGTCCTCGCATCTCAATATGATGCTTCCTCAGGCACTTTGATCTGTATTTGCTCCGACCGCTCGCTTTACGTGTGGGATATTCATGACTATAGCAACCCGGTTGTCTCTAAAAGCCATATTTTCCACTCTGATTGTGTCTGGGGTGCAGAGGTGAATAATTCAACACACGAATAAGACATTGGGCAGTTTTGGAGTTTTTTTTGTTCTTTTTACTCTTTTTGTTTAAGCTGTGTTAACTAAACTCTGGTTCCTAATAGGTCCTACCATCACCCCCAGATGATGGTGCCGCAACAAATCCTTTTCCCGCAGATACATTCCTCACATACTCTGCAGATGGGTCCATTAAATTCTGGAACTTGGATGACAGTATGTCTTCATTTCCTCCATTATCCGAACAAAAGGAAAAGGATCAGATTTCATCACATCCAAGTAAGGAGGTCCTGCGTGTTCTGTATGTCGATAGGGAGTGTCAGGCATGGATTCAAGTCCCAGAAATCCAAGGTATTACTCTTCAGCCGTAGTTATGTGGCATACCCAGGGTTTCATTCGAGTTTATAAACCTGACCTCACATCTTCTTTGTCGCGTTTTAGATGGCATGGAGCCTGGATACAACGTTGTTCCTTTAGAGTGCGGGATCCGTACTATCAGGATTAGCTCCGATGGGCGTTACTTGGCTTCTGGAGATAAGGGGGGGAACCTCCGGTAAGTTGCCACTACAATAGATTAAAAAATAATTTTTCTAACAATCGTGTTAAAAGAGATAACGTGCCTAATATAGATTTAAATCACACCTAGGGTGCATGATCTGTTAACTCTGGAGCAAGTAACCTATCAGGAAGCGCATGATACTGAGATTCTAACCATTGATTTCACGGATCCAACCTTGAAAGATGCGCCTTTCCTATTGGCGACTGCTGGCAGGGATCGTTTACTGCATGTATTTGACATCCGGAACGATTATGCATTACTTCAGACCTTGGATGATCACTCGTCATCTATCACTTGTATACGATTCACGGCGGATGGGTCACGTATGATGAGTTGTGGTGCAGACAAGAGTATTGTCTTCCGTAATTGTCAAAAGGTGAGAAAGACGTTTATGAAATACAACCTTGTCATGGTCACACAAATGCACTCAAGCCTGTCGCACTGACTTTCAGCCTCGTTTGTTTGTTGAACATTCATGTCATTGATAGATAGAGGATGGATTATCCTTTCAGCCTTACCACCAAGCCCCTGGACGAGCAACATTTTATGATATGGGGATGCACGATGCTACTCAAACAATATCTGTGGTTGCCGGTGATAGGAGATTCAATGTCTTTAGTCTGGAAACCGGGAAACCTATCAGGTCTTTCAAAGCTGACGCCAAAGGTGACGATATGACAGCTGGTATGGCTGAGGTTTGCAGCATGACACATATCTGCCTGGATCCCACCGGAACTATCGCCGCGGCATCAGGTAGCGACAAATCAATCAGGATCTACGACCTTCTTCATGGGACATGTCTTGCACACATGGTTTGCCATTCAGAGCTAGTAACAAGTCTCAAGTTCATGAGTAATTATGAGCGCATCATTTCCACTAGTGCTGACGGATGTGTATTGGTGTGGAGAGTGTCCAAGGAAGTTGTGAAGCGTATCACAAGCCGAATTCAAGAAAACATCACCTTACCCAGCTATATGCAGACGAAGACAGCCGAAAAACTACTAGCTCGCAATACTTCAACAAATCATAGCTCGAGACCCCAAAGAGCGAAAAAGCTAAGTAATAGGCTAAGTACCTATGCCAGTGACCACTTTGTGTCCTCGCGCAGAGGCTCTACGACATCCCTTGCTAGTGAGGATTGTGAAGTGCAGCCAGACGAGAGTTCGGAACGAGTCACTCATAATGTCACTAAAGATTCGCAGAGAGATGATACCTCAAAGGAGAGCTTTTCACCAGTTACTGCAGCCTCAGTGAGGAGGGCGTCAGGGCCACGAGCCAGAGTCACTGCGTCTATTTCAAAGACAACGACCTCTCGCTCCCGACACAGCTCTAGCTCGCAGCCTTCAGTTGCTCCATCCCGCTCAGGCACTCTGCAGGAGCAGTCTACCTCGAACAAGAGTGTTGCAAAGGAAAAGACTGCGCTTCCACCTTCATCCCGCAAATCTCCAGGACTAAATCCTTTGTCTCTTCATTCAATTAGTCCGAGGCCTAATAAGAGTACTCTTCTGGTTCCAAGCAATCCTCGACCTAGAGCCACATCTTTGACAGTGCCGACTGAGAAGACGCTCAAGATGGATGGTGTCAAAGCAAAGGATATGCCATCATCGAGGCAAGTCTTGAGTGACTATACGCAAGAAGACCCACCAACTGCTCCAGGGGAGGATGATGATTCTCTACTGAGCGATGACACACAATCCGGGATTGAAGATAAGCCAACTCGTCATTCCAGCAAAAGCCTCCTAAAGTCAGCATTAAGCTTGAAGCCTAGTGAGGGCACTTTGAGTGATCCAGCCCAAATGAGTGAGGATACTACTGACGGCACAGAGGATCACGAGATGGCAATGGCAGCTACTACTGAAGGGAGCGAAAACGAGCCTGCGGATGAATCCGGAGCGTCAGAGGAGCCCGACAGAGACGATGATGATGCAGATGACAGCGTCAGCGACACTGGTAGTGACAACGAGATTTTATCTCCACGAGAACGTCGTAATATTGGCCTAAGCTGCGACACCACAAGCTTTGGGGAAGGAGAGTTTATGAAGGATTCACCCGCATCTGGAGGAAGTTACCAAGTGACATCGCCCAATGGCCGAATGACGAGCATGCGTCCGAACACACTTACTCGAAGCAGCCTGAGTACTAGATTCCTAGCTGCACATGCCGCGTCTGTGATGATGGGATTAGTCCAGAGCGCAAGGGAAGAGAAACTTTCGGCGGGAAGCAAGGATGATCCCCGAGAGAATGCGGCCATTTCAACACCCACACCTGAGGACCCACACGGACATCTTGATCATTCAAAAAAACAGGGCGACCTCTCAAATTCAGATAAAAACAGCGCTTCAGCACCTAAGAAAGAGTCAGATGCTCTTGATCGTCCACTGGAAGAGCGGCTCAACTTGCAGTCACTCAACATGGCTGCTTTGAAGTGGAAGCAACGAAGCCTAGGCAATCGCGATGGGCAGGAGAATGATAACACTAGACCATTATCATTAAGCATCGTTCGCCCTGGATTGAAGTCTGAAGACTACTCAAAGGAAGTCGAGCGTACTAGGCAACGTTTATTGGAGCTTGGATATTTGCCTACACAGGGGGGTACGCAGCAGACGGGCTCATCAGTAGCGTTAGCCTCCTCCAAAGAGAATTTGAAGACATCAGATAATGGGACTCAAGATGACAAACCAACATATAATCTTGATTCCGCTAATAGTGAAGCGCATTTATCATCGCCACATACACCAAAACAAGCTCCTCCGCTCAGAAGCATAGGGATCCTGGCATCCCCAGCGTTAGTCACTAGTCCTGAAGGAATGGATCAGGAAATAATGGCAGAATCTCTAGATAAAGCGATTAAATCACAATTCGAATCTAATGAATCTGTAGAGAGCAAGGAGGATATGGTAAGCGGGACGCAGCAAAAAGACATCCTTCAGCGCCACCAGAAAGATGATGAAAATTACAATAATGAACAGGATTTGCGAGGTGCATTGGAACGGATATCTTCTCTAATTTCGCATCATGCCGTAGTAACAGCAACTATTTCGGCAAAGCAACAAGACCATGTAGACGAAGGAGAAGGTATGACTACAGCAGAGAGGTCAGAACGCATTCATAAGTCAAAACAATGGATGTTACAGACGCGAGAGGGATTACTGAACCTTGTGGGCGAAGTACAAGGCCATTTGTGGGCTTTGGAGAGAAGTGGCAGTGAAAATTGATTGAGAAGTTTAATTAATTTAGACTTTACGCCTAGCAAGTTGAATTAGACTATAAACACTATAAAAGATGTGATTTTAAACATACAGCTTTTTTTATTCACATTGAATGCTTTTGGAGAGGGTACTTTTTGTGGATTGATTCGATTGAGAAAGTTATCAAGAATCGACACTAGCAGCAGGCAGTACAGGTCTATTGTCTCCCAAGGACAGGAATCAGATATTGGGCTCTAACAGAGAGAAAGAGGCAACGAGCAAAAAAAAAGATATTAATATACCGTGGTGTTGGTCAGTCGACTTTATAAATTGAATTCATGCACGTCTATTTTGTTTGTTTTATTGCGGCGAATAAGGTCAAGGTTCTTCCCAGGCTGTTTCTGAAAATATTTTAAACCTCTTCAAAAACTCTCTATCTCTCTCTTCTCTTGTTCCTCTTTACACATTTCTTGCCCCGTTACAATCCTCCTCTCCTCTATCGTATATAGACTATCTCTGCCCTTTTATTCCTTTTATTCTATTTTTTTTTCTTCTTCTTTTCCCATCATTCAGCATAGTTTCAGTGATCATAGTTCTTATTGGACTTAAAAATGCATTACTCTCGGCTCTGCCTACTATCGTTCGTCGTCGCTTTGGCTACACAGGCCTCGAACAAAAAGGCTACTGCGGATGCTGCGCCTGACAGCAATGTAGAGCGACCAATTCCTGCAATATTTATGCAATATGCATATTCTGAGAATCAAAAACTCTTTGTCAGTGCTGGAGATGCTAGAGGAAGAGGTGGTAGCGGTGATGATGGTCGTGGACCCGTCTCTATCAATCCAAGTGCAGCACCAGCAGCTCCAGGAACAGTTGTAGATGACCAATTCTTGTCTCTAGATCTCTCTGTCCCCTGGACCTCAGATACTGCTCCATGGAAGAGATTAGAAAAGCGATTGTTACCACCAGGCATGATCACTGTTGGAGCGAGGACCAATCTTGTGGTGACGCCTGACAATGCCTCGGTTTTGTTTCTAGATATCGCACCTGGCCGGTATGACATCAAGACAGACAAATGGTCGTTGATTAAGCCGGATTCAGTATTCTCTTGGGATGGAGTATTCACACGAAGTGCAACGTTGGATACAGATGCAGGGGTGGTCTATGGGATTGGTGTGCCTATTCTGCCTGAGAATGTGACGGATATAACCAAAGTTCCTAAGCCAACGTCATGGTATTTTGCAGAGCTGGAATTGAAAACCATGACGTTCAAGTACAAAGAGCAGGAGGGTCGTCCATCATTTGATCATTATGTATCGACTGTGTATAGTAGTGCCAAGAAGGCACTTTTTATGTATGAATGGAATACACCAGCAGGGGAGACACCCCTCTTGACATATGATACTGTCAAGCAGACTTGGAGTGAAGTGGTATGTCTTCAACAAAAATCAAATGAGTGATGCTGCAACGTTATTTTTCTTGTTTTGACATGTTTTAGAAACCTTTTCTTCATGGATTAATCTAGAAAACAACTGGAGATGTTCCTTCCAACCGTGACTCAACATGCCTTGTCTCAGGTAAAAACTTTATTGGCAACTTCCCAATATCAAAAAGGGACAAAAACAAGGCTTAACCGAAGTTTTTTTTTTTTTTTTTTTTTTTTTTTTTAATAGCCTATGGGGGTAAAAAACTAATTCTTGTTGGTGGAGATGCCACCGGTAATAGCAGTAATACTTTATCAGTTCTGAAGGACGTCTACATGTTGGATACGACGACATTGATCTGGAAGAGGCTGCCAGATGCTTCTCGAGCCTATGCTGGTGCTGTGTGTGCAGTTTCTGGAGACTTTTTGATTATTCATGGAGGATATAACGAAAATGGATCAAACAACGAGGATGGCCCAGCAGTGTTTAATATGGTCACGAATTATTGGGGAAGCCAATACACGCCTAATACTTCAACGGAGCCAAAGGACTTTGGATCCGGTTCTGATCCATCCGGTGCAGGACATACACGTCAATGGATGAACTTAAGTGGCTCGGCTATTTTAGTGATGATCGCGTCTAGTCTTCTTTGGTAAAGGAAAGAGAAAAAATAATGTGGCATTATAGACTAAAAATGTAAAAAATCTCAGTCAATTGCCTCTGAAACACATGTCCTCCAATAATAAAAAGTGTGCTTTTGTCCTCAATTAATACCATGGGTTATCGCAACAGATTGTGCGTATCGAGAGAATCATCATAATGAAATCCATTCCTTAATACACTCCCCCGAAACCAGGGATCGAGAAAGCTCTCTCAATCCGGCTAATGAGGGGGAGTCACGTAACTGAACGCTTTCGTTTTTTTTTACCACATATGAGCTTAAAATATACTTGTCAAGCTAGTTGATGAGACACCACTAGAATCCTCGACATCCTAGATTGATCGGGTTTCATAGTCCCACTCCTTAAGAAACTCAATTTCGCTTGAAAAATCTAGATCCACATTTGCCACTTAGGCGTGCCCTAACACCCATATCTTATCATTCAAAGAGAAGACAATAAAGTCGGTCTGTTCTTTTGAGCTTATTCGAAACCCTTGAGTTTGCACGATGCACCATATGTATAATGGCATTATCACAAAAGCTGAGAGTATCTATATATTTTGCACAACTTGAGAATCTATGTTTAATTAGATCCTTTGATAAGTGATGGGGAAACATAGTCATTATATTTCAGCAAATAACTCGTATCCTATTTTTTTTTTTGATCTTAGGTTCCATTTTTGGGCTTCCTCAGGAACTATTACCAGACAGCGGAGGACTGTTGGATGGATTCTGAGAAATGAGGCAAAAATGGAACAAACAAGTCAATTCTGTGATTCGATCGAGGTCATGAGTATCATGATGGTGGGATAATAATAAGACTTGACAATAACAGAAATCGTGAATGGTATAAATGGATCTGTTCTTGAATGATTATACTGAGAGAAAGAGCTTGATCAGAAATGGTAGAAGTAATAGATGAATTGCATAATTACAAGAGACTTTTGCGGCTATGCGATATTTTCTCAATAAACATTTCATTTCATTTGACATTTGACATTTGACATTTGACGGGATGCGAAAGACAATTATAATTTTTCATTCATCAATGTCTTAAACTTAACAGAAAGAGAGGAGATTCAAATGGCTGTTCCATCTCAATGAGAAGACGAAATCATTTCTGCTGGACCAGATGAGCTTGTAGATCTAAAAAAAATCACTGGAGCGTTTATTATTCCTAAGTGACGCTCATCAAGCGATAGGATTGCAGAGAAAAAATTGGGCAAATTGACTGGCAGGGTGATTTGATGAACGTTGTTTTTCTGTCAATCATAGGCGCAGCTGAGAGCTTGAGCACCCATTCAAAGAAAGTCGTGGGACAATTCTTTTTTAGTACTACCTTGTTACTCTGGAGGGATTAAAAACTGACTAAAAGTTGATTTCACATTTCATCCTTTTACCATTCCTCTTCATCTTCAGTATACTGTATACTTTTCTTCAGCACAACATTCACTTTATTGATAGCGGCCTTTCATTCATGTATTTGCTGTTAGTATATCTCCATGAGGGATTTTTTTTTTTACTCAAATGTGTCACCACGTGGCTTTAGTACGCTCAACATGATTATCTTTGTCGGGAAATATCGTGATAAAAATATATTCAAGCAAAAGAAGACTTATCAGATCTAGGCAGCCTCATTTCAGGGGAAATGAGAAATTTTTTGGTCTCTGCAAGTTGGGCCAAATTTTAAAGTTTTTAAGTTATTAAAGTTTATTTTTTGACTGAGTGGCCTGCATATAAAAGAGCTACTCCCATCTCCCATTCATCACCTCATTTTCATCATCATCTCTCCACATTACAAACACCATGAAGTTGAATCCGTTGAACATTCCAGAAATCCTCTCGCTTGTAGGCGACTTCCTCGATCGAAAAGATATCCCAAGCTGTCTCCGCGTCTCCAAGGCTTTTCACAATACACTGCTAAAGTCCATATGGAAAAGGATCGTCCTTGGATCTCGTTATGAGGATCAGATTGATTATCCTAATGAAGAAGCACTCCAGAACCACAAGAAATATATTGAGGAGCTTACCTTCCGTTATTCCTTCCCAGAGGAATTCAAGTCATTACAAGGTTGCGATCGTCTTCGATTTGTCGAGTACTGGGCGAGATCATCAACGTCATGGCATCCGTCCGAACTGAGTCACATTTCGAGCCTTCTCAAGACCCACAGCTCCACGATCACTGGCTTTTGCTGCAGCAATTCGAGCTCACGGGAGCTCTGGGAGGCACTACTGGAATGCACCAATCTCAATTACTTGGATGTTTTCAATATTCAAATAGGCAATGATCAAGTCGACCTGTTCCTTCAGGTTTGCAAGAAAGTTAAGCGCTTGGACTTGCGTACAGTATCAATCTCTCAGCTACCTACCGATTTCTTACCCCGCAACACCGGTAGCAGCGGAGACACTGATAGCAGTGATCACACTGATAGCAGCGGCAACACTGATAGCAGCGGCAACACTGATGATACCAATAACACTGACAGTACCACTGTCACCGTCGACAACATTGTTAACACCGATAACAACGACAAATATATTTTCCCGAATATGCGTACGCTCAATCTTAGGGGCGTCTTAATAATCCGCCCTCCATATCCATACACATCAGCATATTGCTTTGGTATGTTGGCTCGGAGATGTCCTACATTGTATGCATTGACATTCGATGTTTTCAACCTAAGCGACCAACCTTTTCAACAAGCATATAGTGACTTCTACAGGGCAGTTTTCCTTCAACAACCCTATACGCTGGTAAATTTGTCAGATCTATCTATCCCAACGATGACTATAAAAGACAAGGATATGGCGGTACTTCTCAGACAAACGACTGAACTAAAACGACTGGATGTCCCATGTTGTGATTTCGGTCCACTCTCTATGCGTGAATTGCTAGCAGACAAACAATTGGCATTGAATAATGGACACATGGTGCAAGAGAAAAGGCTGCGGAGGCTCTGTGAGACAGTCGAGACAATGGCATTCAATGTACGGAATTTTAGGACGGATGGTATTGTTCAAACGATCTTATCCAATTGTCCATCCCTAAAGCAACTGACCGCACCTAAAATCACAGTGACAGAAATCGCCAATGGCTCAGAGTGGGTCAGTACTGATCTTGTCAAGTTGAGCATCTACCTTGAGGCTGATGTTGATCGGGAGACAGCAGAAGGCATGGCAAAGCAACGCGCTGTGTTTAAACAGCTAGGCAAATTGACCCAACTACAATATCTCGATTTGAAAGGTTATTACAGTTCAGGATACGAGGGGAAACGGACACTGGACTTGAGGCTAAGGGCAGGTCTGGACGAGCTAATCAACCTAAGGAATCTGGATCGATTTGAATTCATAGATGACAACCATAAACTAATGCAACCTGAGGATGTGACATGGATCATCACCAACTGGCGAGGGTCCAAGAGTTGGAGAACAATGTGAGCTGTGGTCCCAGAACGATTAGCATCAGCAGAAAGTAATATACTGGGGTCTCGCAATCTCCAGTTTCAATGCTCAAGATACCGACAGACATTCCCAAAATTTAGAAGCCATGAGCAAGCTCAAGAAGTTAGAAAAAAGGAAAAGGCTTATACATATATACAATGAACAGTGGCATATAGACTGCACGACTACAGGATTTCAGACAGACATGAATACAATAGCACGAACAGCATAGATTTTATATAGATACAATTAGATTAGATTAAATTATAAACTGACGATTATAAATTGAAAGTTATAGCAATTATCAAGGTAGTGATTTCTGACGCTTTAAAAAGAGCTCTCCGAGACTCTAATCATTAAGATGGATTCCCATCTCCCGTGAGATGAGCAATATGCTGTATTGCTGAACTGTGTCCACTGACTACTTCAATAACCTGAGCCAATAGATCGACTTGGAAAGAATTTTATATTATTTTATTTTAATTTTTTATTTTCGAATCTGGATTTGCCTGGTTCGTGAATGCAACGATTGAAAATGCGAGAGAATAATCCACGCCGTCAACAGAAATATATGTCAATTGAAGACTACGCCATGGCTTGCATACACAATGACTTCTAGGGAGGAATGTAGGATCGACGCGTCTCGCTTAGAAAGAGAGCCCTTTCCACAAACTACTGTAGACAATCTGCTTAGAAAATCCCTCCAGATGAGAACGTACGTTCAGGATGCTAAAGTTGTATTGGTGGCATCTTAGTATGGTATCGTAGATAGTGTTTATTATTATTTAACATGTCTTGTACACGAGTATAGGGAAGTATACAGCTATTGCAGGGGTTTTTGTGTTCTATACGTTCTTTTAACAGGAGCTGTCCGTATAGTGGACAATTCACTGTACCATGTGTAAAAGAAGAGCGGCTACTGAGGATTTTGTCTCAGAGAATGTTGGTCATGAAGAGTGTGTGTAGACATTGATGCCATAGTCTGAGAGGCATGAGGATGAGTGTGGCCAGTGAAGGGGAGCTCGATCTTGTCGCATCCTTCATATGCAGGCGGGCTTTGACTCATACTGGAAGCGTTTCCTTGCTCAATGACCTTGCCATCAAAATGGTCATAATTTTCTGTCTTCTCCTCCTGTTCTTTTCGTCGCCTGTAGATCAATGCAATTACAGCAATTGCTACAAGGGCTAAGGCTCCCACTATCCCTCCTGCGATGGCTCCAACATTGGTGACTGAAGATTCGCTTTCCTGTTCTGGATATAACGATGTGGGTGTAGATGAAGGCATTTGAGATGCTGTAGAAGGATCCATAGAAGAAGCTGTGGTAGATGGTGGCTTGCTGGGAGCTGTAAAGTTTTTGACCCATGCAAACTTGGTCACGTCAAATACAGCGATTGTTGCAAGCTCAGTCGTAGTATGTTCACCTCCCCAAGCGATGAATTGATCTCCAACCAAGGCACAAGCAGGATAGGCGCGCGGTTCAGGCGCATTGGGTCCTTTTTTCCATACTTTCGTTTTGAGATCCAACACAAATATCTCTGGAGAATAAACATAAAGATGTAAAGGATCATCAGGTTTGGGGGTGCGGCCGCCAAAAACAACGACCTTGGTGGCATCCTCATCTATCGTAGTACAGTAACATAATAGCGCGAATCACAATAACAAGGAATTGGTTGAATGTTAGTAGAAAGAACTCACAAAAGCTCTTCGTTGAATCAACCATGGACCAGTAACTTTGTACGAAAGGGCTTGACATACTGATGACCATGCAGTTAAATCCTCTTTTGGTTGGAGATTGTCCAGTTACAGGCTAAAATCACATTTTCGAATCAGTAACGAAGAGACCTTAATACTTCAGAGATCCTTTTTTTTCTTAGTAAAAGAATGTACTTCCTTTCACTTACAACCTGTATCCATGCATTCAAGTCGATTACGTATTCTGTGAGGTACAGCAACGCTTCGTCCTCGTAACGTCTGTATCCAAACAGGATGGACTTTGAAGCGCTATTATAAACAGCACCATCGTAATTGTCATCATCCAATGTACCGTTGAGGATATCATAGCTATATTTCCAGACTCGAGTAGTCGAATTATACACACATACGGAGTTGCCGACATCAGTAGCAGAAGCACTATAGATCAGCCCTGTCCTTGGGTCCAAAACTGGAGAGTAGAGATTGCAATCCAGGGGTTCAACTGTTTTCAGTATGTTCCATTTTCCATTAGGGTTACTGTAGTTGACATGATAGCTGATATAGCCTGCTCCATTAAACACGTAAAGAGTGTGATTATCAGCCACACCGGTGTATCCTGGATCGCTTGGGAAGACTCCAAAGTTTTGGAGTGTCCAAGGAGCTTTATCAACAGACCAGGACGTTGAGAGGTCTAAAGAGTAAAACTTGCTGTTTTTTTCGAGGTGTGAACCACCCTGGACAAAGAGCTTTGAGCCGATGCGAGCATATACGGGATGTCCATTGGCTGCGGGAGCGTTTTGTGCCTGAATTGTTAAGACATTCCAGAGGGGTGAGAATAAGAAGCAAAAGAAAAATAGAAGTGGGAAAGTATGATAAGCCATCCTGAAGAAAATTCGATAAGCCATCTTAGAGAAAGCTTCAAGAAAAAAAAAAAAAAAAAAAAAAAAAAAAGAATGCGAGATGGAATGAGAAAGAAACTACTGCATGTGCCTGAAAAAGAGGATGACAAGAAGACAGAATGTATGTGTGTGAATGAGCTCTCAACTACTATGATAGAGCGAACCTTCCCTAACCAACATGTGTAACCATGCAATGCATATAATCTTGTAACCTTGATTAGCGTCCTTCAAATATCAAAACAAATTTGCCATCTGCGAACGCAATAGTCGAAAAGTCATGACATTTGCCTTTTTAGGCAAATGTCACATTTTTTGTTTTGATATTTGAATGGCACTATTATTGGAGCCATGTTGCAGAAGCAAAACCCGGGCTCTTGGTCTTATTTCACATGTACATGTATAGATGAAGCTCAGCTTCCGTTTTTACTTTTTATGATGGTTTTTGTGTAAAATGTAATTATTTGTAATGTACATGGATATGTCTATGCTATTGGAGTTTTCGTACTTCAGCAAGCCAGCCTAAAATCATTCTTCCAGAGAACGATCTACTGGCAAGGATAAAAGAAAAAAATGGCTACAGCTGGGATCCCTTCTTCCGGTAGTTTTGCTCACGAGAGCTATGTGTAACTTTTGCAGTCTGGGAAGTAAAAGGTTGACGATTACCACTAAAGGCGTATTCAATCTTGTCACACCCTTCAAATTCGGGTATACTGGTAGAGTAACAATCTTCGATTTCAATCTTCCCATCAACTATTTCACACACTTCACTCCTCTTTCGCCGTCGTATGTAAAAGAGCATGCCACCGATGAGGGCTATTAGTGCCGAGGCTCCTGCTACACTCCCAATGACCACTTCAATGCTCATAGTCGAAGGCTCACTTGTCGGACCAGGTAGTGTTGTATATGAAGGTCCCTGAGACCCTGTGGACGATATGATGGTAGGTTCAAGCGATTGTAGATAGCTTGGAGCCTTGTAAGTTGTGACCCATGCGAATTGGGTTAAATCAAATACTAAGACTGATCCGAAGGGAGCTTCGGCTCTATTTCTCTCTCCACCCCAGACCACAAATTGATCCCCAACAAGAGTACAAGCAGCATATCCTCGTGGCTCATTTGCATTAGGTCCTTTTTTCCATTCTTTTGAATTGACATCCAATACAAATATTTCTGAAGAATAAGTGGCACTGGAAATGTCAGCGTTAAGGGTGTGGCCTCCAAAGACAACAATCTTGGATGCGTCATCATCTAATGATGAGAAATAGGATATCCATTAGCCAACGCTATTGATATTTATACGTTATATTAAAAATCAAAATCAAAATAGAAGCTGAGTAGCTTACTGATGGCCATGCAGTTTGCTCTTCTTTCGGTAGGAGTTTGTCCTTTTACAAACTAGAATATGAATAGATTTTATGTTTTAGTCATATACTTTGTCGACTCGATTTTTTAGGAAAAAAGAAAAACACTCACATAATAGGACCAGGAATTCCTATCGATAAGATACTCTGTAATGTGCGCTGCTATTACAACGCCCTGTGTTTTTGATCTGTAGCCAAACATGATAGAATTCCTAGCACTGTTGTAAACTGCACCGTCATAATTCCGCTCGGCTAATGTGCCATTGCTGACCTGGCTGAGTTTCCATGTTTGTGTAGATCGATCAAAGACGCATATGCTCTCACCATAGAGATTACTTGAAGCACTATAGATCAATCCAGTCCTTGGGTCGATGACTGGAATATAAATGGCGCACTCCAAGGGCTCAGTTGTCTTCATAACACTCCATTTCGCATTTGGGTCTGTGAGGTCGATTCGGTAATCCTCGACGCCATCAATAGGGAACATATAAAGCATTTGGTTATCACCCACACCATAATACGTCTTTTCGTTAACAAAACGTCCGAAATCATGGGCCGTCCAAACTGCTGTGTCAACAGACCAAGACTTTGAGAGTTCCAAAGCGAAATATGAGCCACTATTGGAATTCTGCGGGCCACCCGGTACAAACAACCTCGAGCCAACTCGGACAAAGGGCATTTGTGTATTCGCAACAGGGATGACCTGGCCTTGTGCGAATAAGAGCGGGGTATTATTGAAGGATACAAATAAGGAGCATAGTAGAGGTATCAAAAGTGTCGGGTTAACAGTGAAAGGGAATGAATTGTCATAAGCCATGATAAACAGAAAAAAAAAAGAAAAAAAAAGACTGGCAGCAGGATTGTGTGGACGCCGCTCTGAAAGAGACTGATGGCGAAGCCTTTCAATCCGAGGAATGGACAGTAGGAAAAAAATAAGTAATCAAGATGATCATGCCATGACATGAGAACGGCGATGTGCTCTTTGCTCATTGGGCATTTTTGACTACAGTTGCTTAGACCACAAGTACTCAACTGATATCAGAGCCATGTGTGCATGTGTCACGGTAATTGAATTGTGATATTGAAAACAGTATGTGCATTTGTACTTTTAGTGACAACCAAGGAAAGTGCCTGGAAATGTGTCTAATGTTCATTCTATCGCATAGTATTCACTCATTCTAGTATTACAGAACAAGGTAACCTCGATAATCTGGTGCATCTCGTATGCATTAATTCTAAGGGCTCGTTTCTTTTCTTTCCTTTTTTAATTGACAATTTTCTTCCAGCTGTGGCTGTGAATCAGACCCTGTAATCTGATGAATATTCGCCCTTGCTACGCCCTGATGTTCACAGCACGCATTAACTTTGATTCATGCCGAAAGGGTCTTTTAGATCTCTGACGACAAACTCTAATTTGAGGCGAATGCACCTGTCGAGCCACAAAGCTGTCAGTATTTAGTTAATGAATACTCATCGATATCAGTGAATATAATAAAAGATGATTGGGCGGTGGTGCCCACTGCGATCATTTATATTCCTGATAAGGATTCCATTCAGGTATTTAATAGTTCTTTCAGTTAGTTCACGTCGTCCCAACAGTATCTGTTGCTGTGTCATGTTCTCTTCAGCCTTCTATTCAATATTATTCTCAATAGAGATTCTTGAATGTCCAAACTCAATGTCATTGTCCCATTCAGCGCTGTCCAAGGCCTTTATCTTTATGTCACATGTATGTCGATCCAAACGTCTTCTAGATGGGTATCGAACGAGTGTCTTCAATCCTTTGACAAAAAGCGGCTTGTCCATGTACTGCTCTGTTCTTTGGATCAATTAGCCGCCCTCTAATGTATGCTGTCGACTCCTGAGCATGATGGGTCTAAAGTAAGCAGGTAGATGGATCATTCGCAAGTGGAGCCGTTAAATGAATCTGAAACAATAGTTGCTAATATCCTCTTTTCAAAGACTACCAATGCCGCGTGTAAAAAAAAAGCTTCCAAACTGTAGACTCGAACTGAGGGCTCAAATTCAATAAAAATCATTTTGTAGATACCATTACGTTCGATAGATCTTCTTGGGATGAGGATATTATAAACTAATTGAGCTATCTGTATCAGTACATAACATTAATGCTATTGTTTAATTGTACCTATGTGGCTATTACCGCAACTCTTTCATTCTCAAGAAGGTCGAAGTTTATGGGGTATAATGTACAGCATCAGGGCAATCCTTGAGGATCTCCTCCTAAACGGATTGGTGCTTGAGGGTTGCGAGCCCTTGTCGAGGGCATCACTTGAGGGTTACCGGGTTGGTTCTGATTTTGATGGCAGATAACCTCAGCCTTGATATGATGCTCAAGTTGATCCCTCAGGTTTGCATTTGGCTTGTGGGCTGTCAATTGGTTTGTTAGGAGCGACCCACTGGCACTATCACCTGAATTAAAATCATCCTGCTCGATTATCATTTGGTTAAGCTCATATCCTTCTCTCTTCCTCTGCCGCCGCTTATACACTAGCGCACCTGCTGTAATACCAATCACAGTTAGCACCCCCACAACCCCTCCCGTAATGGCTCCCACGTCGGTGGCCGAAGGTTTGTGTGCTGGAATAGGAGACGATTGAGTAATGGAGGGCATCTGTGTTTTAGATGAACTGGAAGATGGTTTAGAGGATTGATAGTAGCTTGGAGCTTTGTAGTTGTCAACCCATCTAAACCAAGTCAAGTCGAACACAATGGGTGGTCCCGATGCAATTATACTTTCGTCATGCCCGCCCCATGCCACAAATTGGTCCCCAACAACAATGCATGCTGCATAACCGCGTCTGACAGGCGAGCTGGCTCCTTTTCTCCAGGCTCTTGAGGCAATGTCCAATACGTACAAATCCCCAGAAAAAGTGCTATCACTAGGCAGGCTTGAGGTGGGGTTTAATGGAACACGGCCTCCAAAAACAACAATCTTGGTACCACTCTCATCTATTGATAAACAAGCTGGAAATGAGTAGAAGGCACGTAGGGAAGCCGCCAGTAGACGTAATATGAAGGTGACTCCTTTTCGACCTATGAAATAAAGGACGCAGCTTACCGATAGCCATACAATGATCAGACCTTGGGCTCGGAATATCACCATGTGTAGTCTAGAATAATGTTTTGAGGAAACTGTTATTCAGCAATGGATTTATGAATGTGGGTAGAACTCAGTGAAAGGTGTGGAGACATGGAAAAGTGATCATACATTAGACACCTACATAATTTGACCAACGACCAATATCAATAGAGTACTCTGTGATATAAGTGCTTGAGTCCCAAAAATTATTGTATCCTCCATGATACATAATAGACTTTCTAGCATTATTATAAACACCTCCACCATAATACCGTTGTATCAGCATAAATGGAGGGATCGTAGTGTGTTGCCACGTAAGCGTGGCTTGATTGAGCACACATAGATATTGCGTCCCAGCAATGTAAACAAGCCCAGTTCTTGGATCGAGAACAGGACGAATTCCTTGCTGGAGAGTTTCAGGAGGAGCTGTCGACGTGACATTCCAGCCAACATTGGGGCTTTCAACATTGATCTGATAGACATATAAATTATTGCCATTCACAAGATACTCGTAAAACGTCTGATTGTTGGGTGATCCTGTTGCAGTCGCAAGACGGAAGCCTGGCCCATCAGTATGAGCCTGCCATGGTACATTGCTGACAGGCCAGGATGTGGAGAGGTCTAAAGAGAAGAACTGGGACGTAGGTTCCTTTTGCGATTGAGTGAGCATATATTCACCACCTTGGATATAGAGTCTTGAGCCGAGACGTGCAAAGGCCATTTCTGCCGCATCCTTTGGAGCGACTTGACCCTGCACGAATAAACCATCGTTGAGAAATGAGAATAAAAATAAAGAGAGAATCCACATGTGAAACGAAGTGAAGTGTGAGTGCTGTGACTGCAATTGGACTGCGCCGTCCCGCTGACTTCAGAAAGGTTGGAATGGAGTGCGATGTGCCTGGAAAAGACGGAAAGAGGAAAATAATTAAGATGATCCAAGATTCCATGTTCATCATTTTATTACCTGATCAGTTGTGGCTGTATAATCCACATGCGTTGAGCCATGATGACAAAAAAAAGAATTTCACTTTTCTTTTCTTTCATTCTTTCTTTTTTTTTTTTATTTTTTTTTTTTATTTTTTTTTTTATTTTTTTTTTTTATTTTTTTTTTTATTTTTATTTTTATTTTTTTTTTTATTTTTTTTTTTTATTTTTTATGCTTGTCTCCATTGTGGTACTGCAGTATCTTCACTCATCTGTCATTAAAGCGTTAAAATCGACTTTATAACCTGCTACTTTTTCTGTTGGGCAACGGGAAATTCCTCAACCGCAGGGCGGAGGTGTTGTTTAAGTTCCGTCTCCTTGACTGTGCCCCTGCAGGCTCAAGTTTCTCCGAATAATAAAACAGTCGCTTACGTCCGCATAGGCGCAAATGCCTACAGAGATCATGATATAGATATATATATATATATATATATGAACATGCATATGGCAAAGCTCACTCTTTTAGCATGACACAGAGCAAAGCAGGAAAGATGAAAAAAAGAGGCGAATATAAAGGACTAGCATTTATGTTATGAAGATGATGAAAAAAGGCTATTTCCAGCTTTTGAAAGTATGCGAGATCTTTTTTTCTTCTCATTCAGCGGAAGTGACCGGCATGCTGTATCCGTGTGGTTTTCAAATAGATAATATCAATGAATCTAGCAGCCATTTGAAAGGGTCTGCCATATACCAAATGAGCCCACTGGCATACAAGGCAATCAAACGAAGTTTAGGGGGCCTTAGGATAAATAAATGCCTAGGCAACAAGAAAGGACGCGTGAAGAAACCTAGAGTTTGTTGGGAAACTACAAAGTTTAATGGAACTTAAAATACCTAAGGATACATCCATCAATTTGAAAAATGCTCATTTGGTCGAAGCTTCAGTCTGTAAGTGCAATGACCGCCATTGAAGCAGGATGAGGATGGAGGCATCTTCTACAGTGTCCATGATATGGTTATCAACCATCAAGCGACTCCATCATAATCTACGACAACTGTTCGATGCTTATTGGTTTTCCAAATCTACCTTAATTTAACCATATTTAGCGGAATTGGATAGCATCCCCTGAATAGCTGCCATCCAGAGGGACTACTTAAAATGGACTGGATTAACTGTATTATTCAAAACAATAAAACTTGACTGAAAGTCTGTTAATCCTCAAACCATGAGGCGAATAATGTTGCTGAACGCTTCAATAGGATTGTGGCGTGCTTTGGGGCACAGGAAAGGCAGCATTGCCTCTTTTGAGCAACGAAGGATATAGGATTTGTTCCTTGAAGGCGAGCTTTTTGAAGCTACGTCTGTTGCTTGTAAAAACATAAATGATTCCCGTTTTCCGCATACTTTCAACGCTCCCACAACGAACAGTCGTCTATATGGAGTCCATCTGTCGATCTGTAAGGTTTTAGAGTTAGTCCAGAAATCCATGGGCAAAAGATTAGGTAGAAGGCTACAGGAGACGAAAATAAACAGAACTTACAGATTTTTTGTGGGTGTGCCGGCACCCAATGCTTGTGTCTAACGTCATGTGCGCCTTGCCTTTGAACACGTCGTGTCGGGGAATCCTTGAGAAAGCTCCAATCCTTGGCTGGGGTCTTCTTAATCTACGTCAGACTGCCGCTGTCTCTTCGTCTGGGTTGTGTTATAACCGAGTAGATTCAGAGCAAAGCTGGTGGTAGAAATCGTTCCTTTGAGTTTGAACCAAGTTATATCTTTGTTTTGTGACTGCAGGGAGCATGTACCATGCGATGTCCTCCTTTTGTTCCCTGTAGACATTCCAATATTGCGGTCTCGGAAGGGCTGTCAAGAGGTAGAATGCACTCTAGTAGCTGCTTGATATCTTCGTTCGCCTAGAGAATGTCAATTAGGGTCTGTTCAGACAGGTACACATACCCAGAAAAGTGAGTATTTTTTCACTTTTTTGTCCTCCTACAAGGAAAACTCAGCGCAACTCATATCTTCGTTAGTTTTCTCGACATCGAACTATATATAGGGAGTTTGAATAGGGAGCATTTGACTGCAGAGTATGCATGGAAATACTCTACACAAATTTATACCACTGCATTCCTGTAGTGAATACATGGACAGATTTGACTTGGTGTGTAGGAACTGGTTGTGAAACAGGTGATTAAATCCTTGTCAAAAGCAACAACAAAAGTAAGAAAGTGTCTTTTCCTCTTTCTTCTTTTTTATCAGAGAATAGGTTCAGACGTCGTTCTTTGCTTCAACAACTCCAGTACTTTTGCATTAAAGCAGAGACATTCGTTGGCTCTCAGTTCCGGCATTAATGAAGGAAATAGGAGAGGTGTTATTGTTTGTGCTTATTGCTTGAAGTAAAAGCTACTTAATCACTCTCTTCTTGCTGCTCAGTGACTTGTTGATGATCTTGCACAGCACTTTGTGTATGGATGGAGAGCAGGAGCGAGAGAGAGTGCTGGTTTTGGCGGCCGTTTGGTGTGTGTGTGAATTTGATATCGATATCAATTACCAAAATATATGCATGAAGAAATACAGATTTCAACATGATATGCGAACTTACAATACCAGAAGCGAGATAAATACCGACGCGTTTGAGTTTCTTTCCTAGGGATTTGTTATAACTATGGCGAAGCTGTCTGCAAAATGAAGTTTACATTTCTTTTGGAGGCTCCGTTAGATGCTTGTCTTTTGGTTCTTGTTTGATTCGAATTGTCTAGAAAACAAAAAAAAAAAAAAAAAAAAAAAAAAAAAAAACGCCGCGATGCAAATTGTG
Organism: Lobosporangium transversale; assembly: GCF_002105155.1. Classification (NCBI taxonomy): domain Eukaryota; kingdom Fungi; phylum Mortierellomycota; class Mortierellomycetes; order Mortierellales; family Mortierellaceae; genus Lobosporangium; species Lobosporangium transversale. Next base: position 1,720,631 of record NW_019028979.1, read on the forward strand.
TTTCTACATGTACAGGAATCAAAGAGACGCTTCAGCTGTTGATGCATGTTCGTGAATACCACACAACTAACGGTGATTGACGAACAAAAAGGAAACAAAGATTTGTAAAAAAATATTTCTCGCCCCCGTTCAAGACGGCATGTTCAGACAACAAAGAAGCACATCAACTTTTTGATCAGTATTCTCCTCCTGTTTGCTTACATACATTTTTTTTCACTGTTGGAGTGCCTGTATATCTATTAAGCTTTATTAATTTATAAAAAAAAAGTAAACCAACAAGGTAGCAAGTAATGGACTAGACATTCTTAGAGATATTGTCCTCTTGTTCTGGCTCTTGAGAATAATTTTCAAACTGATGTGTCATTTTCTGTTTTTCTGCATTATAAAATGCTGTAGCTTCTGATCGACCCTTTTCCACTATCATTTATATAAAAAAGAGACGATTAAGAAATGAAAAATAGATATCAAGTCTGTCGAGAGCGAGTCATTGTTCCATCTGTTTCAATTTACCATTAATGAAGAGCAGCATGAAGGCAGGTATAAAGAATTGAGATCCTAGGAACCACCATGTATGGCGAACGCTTGATCGTTCGATGATGGCGGTACAAACCAAAGGTGCAATCCAGGAGGAGCTAACTGAGGACATCTCATAGAGTGCAAAAAGTTCGTTTTCATGTCCCAATGGAATAAACTGCGCATAAACCACACGGTTTGAGGAGTAAATGGCTCCTTGGAAAACACCAAAGAATACAGCAAGCATATACAGCTCCCACCCTTGCTTCAAGCCGATGGGGCAACCCTCAATTAACCCCAAGAGACAATATACTGGGATGAGGCCAAAGAGACAGGAGTTGATGATGACAGTTTTGAGTGGAGACAGTCCACGTGAGTTTTGTATCCAAATCCAGAAGACGATACCAAGTCCTGCGGAAATGAACTGTATTAGCGCCGCAATAATTAAAGACGAGCTATCAAGTTGCAACTGGCCCTGAGCAATAAGGACAACCATATTGGAAGTAGCAAAAAGGCCATCGCCAAGGATCAACCAAATACATAAAAAGGAAAAGAGTGTCTTGAGTTTCCGAGCCTTTCGGACTGTCTTGACAACGCGTTTATAGCCAAATGTGAGCACATTCGAACCGGGAGGTAGAGGAGGGAACTTGCGTTGAACAGAAAACTTGGTATAGAGGCACACAAAGAAAAAAATGTAAACACCAGCCAAAACCAGACAATAACCCACAGTTAAAAGGGAAGAGTTTGTAAACAGAAGGATAATTGCTATAATGATGGTAAGGAGCAACCCGCCTAAATAGCCAGCGCCAGAAGCGCCGCCTGAAAGAAAAGTCTGGACTTTGACTTTCGCATCAATATATTCCTCAGAGTCTTCGCCCGACCGAAGTCTGGCTCGCACAACATCGGGATGGTATTTGGTCAGATTTGGGATCAATGCATCATAAAAATTAAGGGTGACATTGTTCAAGATTCCGGCTTTCCAACATTTCGCAATAAAAAATAAAAAATAAAAAAGTGAATTAGTCGAGGGAATATAGTTGTGGGTGAAGGCAGCATTAGATGCCGCCTAGTGCATTAGGCTTACCAATCACAAAGGTCAAACCGCAGAACCACCAAATTTCAGGTTTCATTGGACTAATAAAGAATAAACATGCCATGGCTGATAATGTGGTGCAAAAGGAAACCAATATTTTTTTGGAGATTGAACCATGATCAGCCAAGGCCGAGACACCCAAGGTGACGAATATGGTGCATATTACCATCACTACATTCAACATCAAGACATATGACGTGGGTGTCACTCTAATCCAACCGAACGGTACTAGGCATCGGTCACCCACCGGGATATCTGAATCTGAATCTGGACAGAGAATTGATGGATCCGATTCGAGTCTAGAAGCAGCCCGTGCAACCCCTTGGATTAGAATTGGGAGTAGAAGTGAGGCACAGACATTCGCCCAAGAGTAATAACCAAAACCGAACAAGAAGAATCCCCAGAGCTCTGATTTCTTGACGAGCTTCTCCTGAATATGTGGTTGAAGGTCGATTTCATTTGCGGGGTCGTTATAGAAAAGTCGATTGCGAAGTCCTTGCAATTTCGATAGCGGAGGCGACTTTGAAGTGTCGACGGCCATCTTCCTTGTGTAATAGCGAGAGGCTTAGTGACTTCACAACAGAAAAGAAAGAAAGAAAGAAAGAAGGAAAAAAAAAAAAAAAAAAAAGAGAGAAAGAAACAGAGTATTAATGACCACTTGACTTGGAGGTTGGAGACAAATTTTGTTTTGAATAGAAGGGAGAGAGGTGTCGTGTCCACTCATCTCTATGGTAAGCAAGAGCAATAAACAAACAAACAGAACAAATGGGTACAAAAGAAAGCTTAGTCTGATAGAACTCGCCCTCTTGTTTCCATTAGAATTGTACAGATTTCATCCGAAAACCATTCACGGTCTTATCTAAAAGTATGAAATCCTTTACCAGAGCTCCACAAAGCTGACGATGCTTTAGAATAGAAGCAGCATGTCCGTCAAGCATCGAGTGTCAAGCGCCAGTTGTTTGGGGGTGTGCAGCATGACCTCTCTCCACATTTTAAAGTTTGTCCTCCTTTCTTTGCGCTTGGGTCGCTCCATTTTAAATATCCTAACGCTTTTTTCTGCTGGTGTAAATAGTCAATCTTTCAGACCTGACAAAGAGTTGAACCGTAGCAAGTGAACCAGTCTACGATTTCTCATCTATGCGTCCTACGCATCATCAGTAACATTTGATATAGTATCAATATAAGAGACGCAAATGCATTGTTGATGCTATGCAAAGGACTCATCGGAATGTGTTTTTGAGCCATTTAAAACTAAAACTCTCTATCTTTGTGTTTAGAACATGAAGAGCTTGAAAGACGCGTCAGGTCAGCTAGAAAACACGTGGCATGTGCCCACCCTTTATTTTTAGTTTTTGCCCAAGACATTTTTCTTACTTTCATACTCTTCATCGTCATTCTTGCATTGCTGACATCACATCTTAACAAAGCATAATATGTCATGTCTTCATCTACTTTCATGGACACAAAGGATGTAACATCTATGACATACGACCAAAGCCTCAAAGAATTCTCGGCTCATTTGCCAACTGAAATCATCTTGCTAATTCTTATCCATCTCGATCACCGTACTTTTCTCTCCGCCACGCTAACCTGTCGACGGTGGTATTTGCTAGCAAAACGATATCAGCAATATCTCTGGCGACACTTAGCATTACGAGACTACTCCTTTACGGCTGCGCGTGGTCTATGGAAACTCGGCTTCTTAAAAGATCGCGAGCTTCGCCTGTGCTTTCCTCGGTCTGCGACTGTAGCTGGCAACAAAAAGCAAGCAGTCGTTTGTAAAGGCGGAGATAGTCAATTACTGAATGTTACGGCTTCCGGCAGGAGCTATCAAAAAGTCTCATCAGAAAAAACAACTCAGCAATATTCACCCGTCACTTCTGGATCCAGATTAAATGAGAATGTTTTTTCTGTTCTTGACAATCAGACTGTATCCACATCGGATCAGAAAGGCAAACAGCGAGCAAACGAATCAATAGAGACTAACGATCAAGGACAGGAAAATATCATGAATCCGGACCAAGATAACTCTAAAAATAATGAAGATAATGTTGAAGAACAACGACTGGATCATTACGAGGAGAACTGGAAGGCGCTCTACCAATTGACTAGCAACTGGTATCAAGGGCGTGCCAAGGGCTATTGTCCACTCGTGCTGCCTTCAATTACCACACTTTCTTCAGCAACACAGGCACTTTCAGGAAATATCTCTCACTCATCTATTAGCTCAGTGCCCGCTGGATCATCCTCTGAATCAACCTCTACATACAACGCAATAAAGCTCCAGTACTATCGTAGATTGTCAACCCCAGCGCAACGAGGCATTTATAGAATTTTAAAGAAAAGAAAGCCATCAGCTGTAGTAGGCTTGCAACATGAAGGATCAGCACTGACAGCACTAAGTTTAGCAAGGTATCCGAAGCGGAGTTTGATACCAAACAGGATTTGTACAGCGGTTACTGTATGTGGCTCTGAAATAGCGCTGATTAGGTCCAACCCTCATTACCGTGAGAAGCGCACAACTGCCCATCAACAAAACCCTATATTTCCTGCAACAGATACCAATGGACCCCATACAATAGGAGGGCATGTTCATAGTGCTGGATGGCAACGACCCAATATTATGGCTCAAGACCCTCTCGAACATGATCGCGTCGTCTTTGCGCTTCGTCATGACAGAAATTCTGATGGGATATTAGATACATCATTAACAACAAACCCACTAGAGGTGCAGGCACCACTCAGTCAACAGCAGCATGTAATATATCATGAAGCTGTTGCGCCGACAGGATCATCGGATTTACCGCCTGTTACAAACTCGTCAAGTGCTGAGCCCGCAAATGATATCCTTTGCCATTATTCGTCGCCCCTTCATTCCCTTCTTGTCACAGGACATATGGATGGTAGCGTAAGGCTCTGGGATATGGCAATTCAAGATCCTGAGCAACAATGCATTCGACATTGGCAAACTGGAGGACGGCGCCGAGTGCTTTGTGTTGGAATGAATTCTAAAGTGGTGGTCTGCGGCAATGCAGTACGTTATCAATCCTTTATATATTTCTTTATATCATTATTATTAATTTTTGCTTTCCAAATTTATACACACTCTATATTTATAACCATATTTTGTTTTAAATTATGGTACTACATATAGGACTCTACGCTCTGCGTTTGGGATATACACCCAGGGCCGGGTTCATCGTCTTCTTCATATGGTACTATACATTCTGCCTCCTATATTGCCTCAACAGCTCCCCCTGGGTTGGATTATTGGGTTTCTGGTATTGAACATATATGTGTCGGCGATTCTCTGGTGGCATGTTCCACAGAATTTTCTGGATCAGTGCTTGTATTTTCTTTGGCAACAGGAAGCCTGGTTTATGAGATCCCAGGACTATATCAACCTTCGAAAATGTGTATGACAGATTTTTTTTTGCTGACAGGCGGCCGTGGAGCATGGAGCCAAGGAGAAAGAGCGCGAGGTCGTGGCCAGTATCAACAGCAGCAACAAACAACAGCTCAACGATCCCATCTGCGAGACGCCTGGAATGATTTAGACCAGCGTTCACACCGAGATGTTTCCTCAATAGAAGAAGATGAGCATATGAGTTGTTGCATCAACGTCTGGGATCTAAGGACGGGCGAAAGACTCTATTCACTGATCCCACGTTTACCGACACAGAACCTGTACCGGGCTGGAAACATTGCATCGATCCTAGAGAACCTACAACTGGAGGACACTGTTAAAAGGTGCAACAGGAAATCGAAAGTTTCGAGTTATGGAAGACATATCCAAACTACAACACACGCGTCAGATATGTCAGTTGGTCAGCACAACCGCTTTACACCCACAGATACCTGGGATTCTCGTAACCTTGAGGAGTCAACTCATTTAAATGACAGTGGTGACCATGCTGCCTCTAGTTCAAGCAGCCCTGCAGATGACTCGGCGATAGCGGGTCAACAGGTTTGTGAATCCCTCAGGGCTAGAACGCGGCCGTCGCAATCATCTGTGTCTCCGTCAACTTCCATATCAGTACCACTAACACTGTTAGACATTGCAGTCACAGCCGATCATTCGACACTCGTGGCTACGCTCTGTGAACGGTCTGGTGAGGGCAGAGAAGGCGTGTATTGTTGGGATTTTAGCGGAAGCCGTCTGGAAGGCTATCATGAACAAGGGTCAGAGATACTAACCGCTATCATGGAAGAAGGCTGTGATAGCGATGACACTAGGAAAGAGTATGATAAAGGAAAAGGGATATCGGAGTATCCTGACGATGACAGTGCAATCAAAGAAAGTAATGAGGATGACCTTTACAGCTTTAGTGATGATGAAGTGAACAATAACATGATCATGCAACAAGTTGACTCGAGCACGTTGCGTAGCCTACATCAAGCTCGTATCACTGGGAAGATTTGGATCGGCTGGAAGATGGATGAGCGTGAGTTTCAAGAGCGACAAGCAGCATACCATAAGCAGAAAAGAAAAGAATCTAAAAAAACAAGCGAATGCGCTCCAGAGAGCTAAATAAACTTTCTTTCTTTTTTTTTTTTTTCTTTCTAACAGATTAACATAAACGTTCCGATCTATAATGTTCCTTGCCCGTTAAATGGTTTTACGAGTCAATGGCTATCTGGTTTAGAGGTACGGATTCGGCTAAATCAGGTTTTTTTTTTTTTTTTTTTTTTTTTCTCGCAAGTTTGCATACTTTCAGCTACCACATGAGCCATTAATGTTTTAAAAGCGTGTGCGGTCCCCGATAGTATTTTATTTTAGTTCTTTAACGCTTCAGGTACTGCGGACAGGAGACAAAGCATTATGTCATAAGTATGTGTCAAGCACACATTCCCTCCCTTCTTAACGACAAAATAGGGATTGAAAAGTAGCCAAGTAATGCTCGAGAGTTATAATGGATTGCATTAACGGATCTACTCTTTTGAAGTGACTACACTCAGTGATACCATAGTTCGTAGCATCTGTGGGTGCTATAATGAAATATAACAGATTGATTCCAAGGGATTGATTCAGTACATTTAAGCTCAAATTTCAATAACTTCGGTTATACTAGTTCTCGCATAAAAGCAATATCTTTTTAAAGAGGAAGATAAACAAGCAGTAGGAGTCAGTTATACAGGCGTGTGGTGATGTCGTGTGTAAGGTTGTGCTGTGCACGTACCATGCCGCACAGAACATGGATTGCAAACTTAATTTTACAACAATAGTGCGGCATAAGAAATCCAGATTGCAATGGGCGTGTCTTGTGCATTACAAGCTGCCTTCTCTTGTTTGCATTCATGCTCTAGCAGAGGCATTTGGTAGCTTCTCAGATGCGATAATCGAACAAAATCCATGATCTTCAAAATAAAAGCATTCGTACTCCATTTGACCTCGATTTGGCGGCGTTCGCTCTGTATACGTTTAATGATTTTGTTGCTATTTTGGTGGCAACGGCAGTATAAAAGACATTTTTTCCCATTTTTCTCTTTCTTCTTCTCTTCTCTTCTCAACTCTTCACACTCTCCCCTTCTCATTTCCCACACAGTTTTATTTCGCTGCAGGCACCCGCTGGTTGGCCCCAGAGGTGTCCTGTTTTGGCACTCAAGGTATACTCCCAGCCTTGCTTAGTCTCCCCTTTCTCTTTCTCCCTCTCCTCTCGCTGCAGGCACCCACTGGTTGGCCCCAGAGGTGTCCTGTTTTGGCACTCAAGGTGTGCTCCCAGCCTTGCTTAGTCTCCCTTTTCTCTTTTTCTTCCTCCCCTTTTCTTTCGTACGAGGGGTTTTTTTTTGCATTGTTTTCCCTCGTTAAAAAAAATAAACGGAGCGCGACAAGCCAGACCACCTCCTCGTGGTGCGCTCCGGACAACATCTTTTCTTTTCCTTCTGCTGGTTCCAGCTACCACTAGCAAGCAAAAAAAAAAAAAAAAAAAAAAAAAAAAAGATGGCCAAGCGTCTGGCTCAGACTAGTTTATAGTATTATGATAGAAACGTATATCTGAATAAAGTGCCGTGTAAAAAGTGAAAACAAATAAAAAAAAAAAAAGCTTCAGACTCTTTCCTATACTTCCATTACAAAAGAGAACTAAGATAAGCTTGGCGCTGTCACCAATCTCAACGTGGGATTCGAATATTCTTGCGATTCTGAATGGTACCACAAATCTCAGGTGACTTGAATTCGACATTAATTCCATCGAAAACAAAGAGACATTGGACTTCCCTTCCAGTCTCGCTGATATCGCCATACTCATCAGATTGCATTTTTCTCATGATCTTTGACGCCTTTAGTACTTTCTGTCCTCTATACTTCGAAACACGATACTTAGGATATTGCTGAGTCAACGAAAAAATAAATAAATAAAGGATTACATGTGCAATGAAATCCTGTCAGCTAGAACCTCAAATTTTGATCTCCAGACATGAAGACAATCATTTTCCGAGGGTGATCATGTCAGGAACGGCGGGTGGATAATAAATCCACATCGAAGATTATAGAAAAAAAAATAAAAAATGAAAAAATTATTTAGTAAGAGCATTCGAGTTTGAGTAAATTGGATTTTGAAACAGCAAAATGAAACTTACAGGCACTTAAGAATCTTAAGTACTTTGTCCTCAACGGACACATTCAGGCAACACCTCATCAAGATATTTTCCATTGATAATACCACGATCTGCAATCACCTTTTTTTTTATTTTTTTTTTTATTTTTTTTTTTATTTTTTTATTTTTTTTAAATAGATCACGCCTTTTTCTCTTAATATATCAATGCAATTCTGGAGGAATTGTAAAGAAGGGTGATCCTCAAAATCTGCAATGATACTCAATGATTTTGCATCCTCGAGTAAAACTTCTTTTTTTTTTTTTTTTTTTTTTTTTGATTGACTGAAATGCTCACATGCCCGTTTCAGCATTGTGTTTAAAACACACGACATAGCCACCCTGGTATTTAAGAAATAGAAAACACGGTTCGTAATTAGTATTGGTAATGTATTAATATGAGTAGAAACCAGAGGGCCAAGCTTTTTGGTTAGACATTTCAAATATAAATGGTTTACTTAACAAAATTCTTATAATCGAAAATGACTAACCAAAAAGAGCGACAAGCTTGACCCTCTGGTAGAAACACGTTAGTTACAGCAAACTTGTAAAACATTACTGGGCGTCTTTGATCAGGACAATGCCTTTCTCTTTTAGTGGTTGGGCTTCATAGGCTTGGAGGGATTTCACAGCATGATCCAATAGCACAGCATGGACAGGAATTATCATGGGTGAGGGCACTAGGAAAGTTGTGCTCTTTTCTCCATTCAAATAAGTACGGCATTTGTCTTAGAAACCTGTACATATCGTATGTTTTCATATCCAATATATGCATAATTTTATCTTACAATATTAATTAAAGAGATCGTAAGACTGTGCCATGGCTCCTCGGTTATATAGTTCGTTTTTTGCCTTTTATTGGTGGAAGAAGTTGTTGATGATGATGGCGACGACAAAAACACTGCTGAGGACGATGACGATGATGGTGTTGGTACTGCTGAGAATGATGATGGAGAGGATGATAATGGTGGATCTGGCGTAAAAGATGTGGAGAGTGAGGAGGTGAGGGCAATGGTCCTGCTAGTTTTTGGTGTAACTTGGGAAATTGGTCTTGTTTCTATTTTAAATCCAATTTAATATCCAATTTTAATGATAATAATAATAATAATAATAATAATAATAATAATAATAATACCTCTTTCAGGTTCTTCGGTATATCTTGGACGTAATGGGGTTGTTTGGAGTTGAGTCATATAGAGGGCACTATTTTCCCATAGACGTTGAGCGTAGCTTAAGCTTCTAAGGATATCCGTCAAATTAACATTAGTTCCTTTTAACTTCTCTAATCGATTCAATAATTCGAAAGTAACATATTCATTTATCATTAAAGTACTCTTGATAACTTCACAGTATTTCCAATTCTTTATCTCTTATTTCATTATAGAAGTAAGTTCCGTTAAGGAAAACAGCCTTTTCTTTCTTCTATCGAAACGAGCGTTGATTACTTTGACATATCGTGATAGGCCTAAAATATAGGCACTCAGAAAATTTTTCTGAAGGACCTTGCAAAGCATTACATTCCTGTGGAGCAACTTCAGATCTCTTTTCCATATTAAAAATGATTTGACAGTAATCAGTAATGTCCATTTTTCATTTTTATATTTATCTTTCATAAATAATGATTTATCCCCTATTTATAAAAAAGCCAATATGGTAAGAATATACATATACCACCTCTGCGTTTTAGTAGTTACCCAGATCGTATTCAAATTTAATATCTGGTCGAAGTATTTTCATCAGTTGTGGCCACTTGCGGTCTGACGTATTCTCGCGTGAAAGAAATATAAAACACGTTCGAAAATACTCCATATTAGGCCAGAGGCACTTATTCCTTTGCAATCGTCGTTCCTCAAAGTACTTCGTAATATCCCCAATCTCCCCCAAATGCTGGAGATCTACTCCATCAATCATTGAAGAAGTCTGGTGTCCCTCATTTCTCAGTAGCTTACGTCCATATCGATGTGTTTGAGTTTGTGACTGAGAGCGCGGCTGTAGGCGAGTTTTTAACTGATTATCAGACTCGATAGCCGCAAGGATATGTTTTTCCGTTTGACTAATATTGTTTTTTGTAGTGTGATCTGATATTGATGTAGTGGTAGTTTGAGTCGAATACAGGCCCGATGTTAAAGTAGTACCGTTGTTATCGTTGTTGTCATCATGTTGGTATACATAGTTTCGTTGAATCCAGTCTAGGTCATGGATTTCGAGCAGTTGCTCACTTCTAGATATGATTAGTTCTAATCGCTCAAGACACTTCAGCCGTGAGAGCAGACATAGCCCACCCTCCGCATAAAGTTCAAGAATGTCGCTCTGTATCGAGAGATCTTGGAGCTTGGGACAGACCCGACTGATATATCCAAATAGCATCCTAGAGAGCCTCATTCGATCGAATCCAGGCCGATGACCCGCTTGACGTTCATCAAATTTCCAATGGAGAGTCCGCAAATTCCGACAGGCCCAAATCGGTCGCTTCTGGCCATCTGTTCTACTGAGGGTGCCCAATGAATAAGACCCTGAATAAAGGGTCGAAGGGCGTGTCGGGTGCAAGAAATCGATTTCAACATTGACTTCCCGAGCTTTGACATGCAATAAATTAGGAGCTTGACACATGAATGCATGAAGCAGGTTCCCAACAGCGGCCTCCGGCCCATATGGCATAAATTCGTCCGCTAGATTAAATGAAATATTCCTAGGGGTGCTTCCAAAGATCTCTAAAGAAGTCAAGCGATTTTGAATTTGACATTCCTGCAGAAATGAAAATGTCCTCAGGTGCATGTTCTTTACCGCAAACCCCCAGCTATCGATGTTGGCAAAGTGAGGTGATTGCAGTTGGATTGTAGGCTGTTGCTGTTGCTGCTGGACATTTGGAGATATGGTTGAGACAGGTCCCCATATCCCTCCCATTTCTCGGGAACCATACTCATTAAGCGGTAATGGAATGCAAAGAGACCGAATCTTGGGACAGAGCTCTGCGCATACGTGGCCAATATATTCGAAAAGTTCCCTGGCAAACAAATGAACGGGTTTTGCGACGGGGTCTTGTGGCGGAGGTCTTGTAAATGGTATAACATCGATCAAGTAAAGCATGCGTAATTCAGGACAGGCACTCAAGAAGGGGTTTAATGACGATTTGCTCAAGGTGAACCTTTGAAGGATGCATGTTTGCAGAGACCAGACTTCCATAACAAAACCATTATCAGATCTAGGATCATCCAAGTTGCTGATAATGCCATTCTGGGGATCCTCCAATTGAATTGGGTCACCATAAAGAGCTGTAGAACGCAGATTAAGATGCAAAAGCTTTGGACATGACTTTAAGAACAGCCTCCAAGGAAATACAGTTTGGCTGAAACACCCCCAAATATGTAAATTTGTCAATGAGGCTCCAAGCGCTAGTGGAATAGGCCAAACTGGAACAAAGAAGGCAGCGGATATTTCGAGTTTTTGTATTCTTGGCTTCCAACGATCTTTGCTGTCAGTACCGACCGATTGCAAAACATCAACTAAATCTCCCCATCTTGTCTTTTCTTCGTCAAAGTCATATGATTGTTGATAGATGCTTATACGGACATAAGGATCGGAGCTGCGCCGGGCCCGGTATCCACGCATCCATGTAAGCTCGTTAATTGTTACAGCTTTCTGAAATTGCGTAGCTCGTTCTGTCGGGTCGTCAGGAATAAGAGCTTCCCAGCAGAGAGACTTAATAATCAAGGGGCGCGCGAGTTCAGCCCATTCTTTACAGACCAAGGATACATAATACCGAAGACAAGATTGGTTCAGGAACGAAAATACGATACGAAGGATGTCTTGATTGAGAGCAGTTTTTTGATATTTTTCTCTTGTTTTTGAAACCGAAACTGAGGAGAAATGAGTAAGGAATGACTTGATCATTTGAGATGCGCAGCTGTGGTTTTCTGTTTCCTTTAGCATATTCATCTTCGAAATGATTAAAAAAAAAAAAAAAGCGCGAATGAAAAAGAGATTTTCTCGTTGGGTGACACTGCGTAGTATTAAAAAAAGCCATTGTTTATAGTATACAATTCATGTTAGATCAGCCGTTGATATTCCGTTTTGACGAATACACAGTTGCTCAACTTTTTCAAGTAAGCATAAAACACCTCGTCCACTTCCTAATAAAGCACCTTTTCTCATTACTATTGAAGAATTGGAGGTATGAACAGTGACTTCAGTCTCTTAAGCAACAGGGTGCCTAGTCTGGACGTCTGGAATATCGAACTGGTGCAACACAGTGATGGAAAAGTTGTGAGTGTCCCTGCAGGAGGAAAAAAAAAATACTCTTAATGAGTAGGGTTGTTGTCTGATGCAGAACAAATACATGGTACGAAAGGAGGCAACAGTCTAATGCCCTACAAAAAAAGATTTAAAGACCAAATATGCCGTATCTTTTCACCAATCTCTACCATGCAGGATCTTCGCAGGTTTCTTACCCGTGCATGTGTCTATTTTGGCGAACAATAGCGTTAAGTGCAGAGACTGGCATCTGATTATACATAATTGGAGGTAACAAGACTGAACTCACTCGCTTTGTATCTTGGTAACTGTAGCGACAGGCTATTCTCTAATACTGGACTTTATTTTCAAATGGAAGACTGAGGAGCCACTCGTCTTCCACAAACCTCAAAAATCTTGAGTTCAGGAACCATCCATAACTGGGACCGAATGACAGAAAGTTGTTCTTCAATACGCGTCTCTGGACCAACACTAGCGCCATTGCCGCTACCACTTTGGCTGATATCATCATGCTGGCTATCGCTATTATTACTGCTGCCTTCTGCGATCCCACTGTCGTGGTGGTTTTCTTCAAATGGATTTGGTTGAATGTGCAATCGCAGATCTCTTAATCTTACACAAGCCCACCTCCTTTGATTTTGTAAATAATCTTCAAGCTTGATCTTGCCTGCCCAAAACGTTGTCAGACTTGGGTAATTGGTCAGAATCGTTCGGATCGCTCCACTCGTCACATTCGAACACCCATCAAGCATCAAGATTTCGAGGGAATCACTAAACCGTCTAGGAGGCGGTGCTATGATTGGTACTACTAATGACTCTGGCAGCCAGTGTTGAGTCCACTGCTGAATATGCTGTTGGAATGGTTGATCCTGGTCCTGAGCCTGGGCCTGACTCTGGTCTTGGCTCTGATCATGGACCTGATTATGGTCTTGGTCCTGATTCTGATCTTGGTTCTGATCTTGATTCTGATCTTGATTCTGATCTTGGTCCTGAATCTGATCTTGGTCCTGATTCTGGTCTTGGTCCTGATTCTGGTCTTGGTCCTGATTCTGGTCTTGGTCCTGATTCTGATCCTGATTCTGATTCTGACCCTGATTTTGGATGTTGAGTTTTGAAGTAAGCTCGCATCTGCCTTCTGAATTTGCATGCTCGGTTTCTGGACCTTGCCCATCTTTAACCTTTGGAGTAACCTCATGTTTGGTTTCAGGGCTGAGTTCATGTTTAACCTGAGGGTTGAATTCATATTGGTCTTGCAGGCTAGACCCATGTTTATCACGCGAGTTGAGATTACGTTGTCCTTGGAGACTGGGGTCATGTTGCTGCTTTTGTGGGTTAGGATCATGGTGTTGATTTTGTACACTGGGCTCGTCTTGCTGATTAGATGAATTGCTTTTTGAGGTAGGCTCACATTTGGTTCCCAGAGTAGGTTCGTGGCTGGTTTCCAAACTCATCTGTTCATTTCCCAGTTCGGAACTGGCGCCAAACTCAGAATTGATGCCAAGCTCATAACTGAAGCCAAGATCAGAATTGATGCCAAACTCAGAACTAATGCCAAGCTCGGATTGAGGCGCAGGCTCAGGCTCGAGTTTGGGTTTGAGTACGAGCTCAGGTCCAGGCTCAGGTCCAGGTTCAGGTTCAGGTCTTCGTTCGGAAGTATGTTCAGCGCCTCGATTGATCTCAGCACTAAATTCATTTGTGGTATCGGAAAAAGGCTCACGACTAATATCGGAATAGAAAGGTTCATTGCTATAGTCGATTGATGCTTCGCGTTCGAATGCGTCACCAAATTCTACGTATGATTGTTGCTGTAGCTGGATATAGGTATTATGGTAGTTGAAGTAGTTGCTATCATCATCGCACTCTCTCCGTGAATGGACGTTACGGCTCCTCATAAGCTCCAAAAGTGTTTGTCTCGCAACCCCAGTGCCACTCAATTTTAGACTCCTCAATCGCGTCATCCGCCTTAAAAGCCGCGCCATGTGTGTATCACGCATTCGGATATGAGAAAAGTCCAGAGATTCTAGTCGATCCAAAGGGAAAGGCTGTAAACAAAGGGCATGGAAAAATTGACTTACAGCATAACTTTTGTCTATAGTCATAGCAAGATCGTAACTCCAGCGAAGCGCCTCAAGATTAGGACAATTTCGAATTAAAGCCGCCTGGTCGACAGGGCAAAGGGCTATGCAAGAATCGCGAGTTACTGCATCTAACTGCTCTTTTGTTTTGATGTTTTTCTGCCCAACATTGACTGTTAAATCAAGTTCACGTGCCCCCGTGAACGGCATCTGGTCCGGAATGAGTTGTTCTTTTGGATTTTGAAGAACCATATCTGTCAATTTCAGTGAATAAGGTCTAGCAAGGGCCTTCATATGTTCGGATCGAGGCTCGTCCCTAAATGATGGTATTGAAAATCGCTGTAACTCCAGAATCGTCAAATGAGCACAGCTTGATAGCGCGTTCCAGAGCGAAGAGCCTTTTAACAAATCATTCCCTGAAGGAGCAATGAGCGTTACGCATTGAATAGTTGGTGCATGAGCCGTTAAGAAGGCTATCAATCCATGGACAGCCCAATTCCCATCCAGGAAGCTAAAATTGGCCTCAATAGTGCGTAGCCTTCGGCATCCTCTGAGGACGAGAATTTCATAAGGGAATACAGAGTTGAATTCAATTTCCTGGATATAATCCTTGTATCGCTCGAGAACTACAGGATCAGACGGATACGTTGCAAGACGTGGTAGCGCTGTACGTGTAACGACTATCCTGCGATAGAGTATCGGCGAGAGGATGGCGTGTGATATTTTGTCGACACGTAGACATCGCGCAAGATCCCTTTGTGAAAGTTGGAGGCCAATCTGGAGGAGGATTTCGGGGCCGAGTAGTAGGAAGCGGTTGTTATAGCTCATGATTATGATGTGTTGCCCCAATCGCACAGCAAAGAAATGATTGATTCTCTTCAACAGTTTAGTTTTTCACCCATGCCACTTTTACATGTGAGTTACAAAAGTCAAAAAAATAAACCACTTAATGCGTCACCTATACCAGTCACGAAGATAAAAATTAATTTGGTGGCCACAACCATGGCTCCCAATTAAATGCTTTGTGGCGAAACAATGCAGGGGAGTGACAGCCTATCAGTACGTGTGTATGCATATGAGTCTATACGCCTATGGCAAAGCCGCATGGTAGTAATGGAATGGGAGGGGGGGAAGGTATGGTTCACTAGGTAAAGACTGTTCTTTCTTCCCTTTCTGTTTCGTGTGGGCAGGCTCACATTCACTACTATTTAAAGTCCCCATTAAAGGATTAATCTATTTCTCGCAACTCCTAACCTATGCATACTTCTTTTTTTTCTTTTCTTTGCTTCTTCCTTGGTTCGCCTTACTCTTTCATTTCCCTTCTCTCTTCGCCCCCACGAATTAACAGAACCGACTTGAAATTGCACTCACAAGTTCAGGTGCTTTCTATACTACCAGTCAATGCAGGTCACATCCATCACTACCTCTACCTCTACCACCACAGCCCCTGCGGGCCAATGGTCTGAGATCAGAACTCCAATCCATCAAGCCCTTGTTCCGGGGGATATGATCAATTGTAGTCAAGTTTCAAAAGCACAGAGCACCAAGTTTACTCCTAGGATATGGAGTACAGTCAACCTCACAAGTCAGCGTCTAATTACAGATCTACTGCCACATATCATCGCCAAGAATAGACAACACGATTCGCCGGGGCTTCTGGAAACGGTCAGACCTTGAACCTTTTAGGGATCCTAGCATCCGAAACATCGAGCAACTTGCTATCCAACTCAAGCTCAATCGTAGCTGTCAACGTCAGGCCCTCCAACTTATCCAAAGAAACCCACGTGCCCTGTTTAGACTGGACATAGGGATCTGTGGCTGCAGCGGATGCATTGGATCACACCCGGCCTTTGCACTAGAGGATATACTTGCCCCATCTGACCTGGATTGTACGCCAAAGCTCTCTGATCTTCGAATTAAAAACATTAAGATGGCTTGACGAGCGTTTTCGGCCTTAAATTGAACATTTTTCATAGGTATGTAAAGACCTGCCTCAACTTCGTATTCAAGTCAAGGGGCTTGATACCAAGGAACTCATCATGGCAACGACCCGCAAGTGGTCTCAAGGGACAGGCTGCAAGCAAAAATGAAGCTAAAGGGATCAAAGGCTCAGGAGCACCCATGGCAGACGAAGACGATGGAAAGGATAAAATGGATAGCATTCCAGGAAACGAATTTAACAGCATTATTGCTTTTGAAAGCGAAGCTGGGCCACCTAACCCTTTTGTGGGCAGCGTAGCGAAACATTTGTTGAATTTTGAAAAGTACGAAAAAGTCTGGCTAGGATACAGAAAAATAGTCTACAGACTGCAATATTTAGAAAATTTATACACTTCAATATGTAACATATTCTTAGTGATCCTCTCCGATATCCCTCTTCCTCACAATCCCTATTGAAGTGTACCACCCACTGCTCACAGTATGTGGGGCCTGTTTGACGCAGCCTTAAGAAAACTACTATAAAAGTGCGATGGGTGCTGTGCTATCCAAGCCTTTGCCTAAATGAACGATCACAGTGTTTAATATATGAGAAGCTTAGAGCATTTGCAATTATAGTATATATAAAGGTTTATCCCTTACGCGTATTCAAGCCTAAAGACTTCCTTGTGTAGAATACGACTCGTTAACCCTAGCTATCCTCTCGATCTTGTTGCACAACGTCCTTCTATACTTCCTCGTCTTTGATTTCCCTACTCAATAGAGTGCGCTCTGACTCCGACACACTAAATCCCCTGTTGGTATAGGCTTTTAGCTTGCTATAGGAGGGTGTCAGAGACTATCACTGAATCATATTATGGGATTGGCCACATCGCATCAAATGATCTAAAATATGAGCTGTTATCCGTCAACCATGAATCGCGGTTGTGTGTATAAGCAAATATTTAAGAACCTAATTGGACATTTAAAGTTTTAAACTAGCCTTTCCAGGAACTGTATTAAATATAACTATGTATACTAATAGCTAGCTTATCACAGCCAGGGGCTCATAGCGGCGTTAATCCTGCGCGTTAATTGTTTAGACCGTTGCGAGACAGGCTAATTTTGCCCTATTGTTGAAATGTTATTCTAATAGCAATGAACTTTGTACGGCAAGATCGCGTTCTTCGAAAAAAAAAAAAAAAAAAAAAAAATAAACTTAATTGAACATGAAAAGAAAAAAAAAAAAAAAGAAAGTTTCAGATCTAAAAGTTTAGATATCATTCATTGCAAATTTTATTCGAATGAAGGAATTGTAACCTGTAAGAGCTGTTTTGTTGTAATGAAAAAACAGAAATGAAGTTTTTTTTTTTTTCTAATTAAATGAATGTATTCAACATAAACAGCATCAGGATTTATATGCATGGAATATGTATTTGCGCATTTGACACAGAACTCTATCCATATCCTTTGCATATTTGTTACTATTTTTTTTTTTTCTTTTCCTTATTTTAAAAATAATGTACAGTAATAAGTTTTATACAATGTGGTCAGCATTACGATTAAGATGCCACCGTACAACTTCCTCATATACAGTCCAAGAGATAGCCGAGTGGATTGATTTGCGTATCGTTCGTACAAGAATGCCATCTAAAAATCCAATTGCACCTTCCTCCTAATAAAGGTTTGTATTATAAGCGAACAAACATATAAACAAATATAAAAGCTGAGTTATCTAACGATTTGAAAATGATTCTATAAATCACTTGACAGCGCTATCACTGCGTTAAATACGACTCTTACCATGAGGACCTTGCGAGCAGCTTGAAATACATTCCTGTATTCGGTTGGTTTCAGTTGCATTCGAGTTTTTAGCATGTCAAAAGGATGGGTGATAGTGGTAGAAAGAAAACCGGCAGCGATACCTGACACCATATGGATAGTAGGTGTGCTCAAATCAAAAAAGGATGATGTGCCTTTTACTGCTGTATTCCAGGATGACAGTATTATAACAGTGGGCAAACATGAGTTCTCTAGATTTAAAAATAAGCACTATAACAGGATCAAGTTGTTTACGGTTCATTAGACCGGACATAAACATACCTCCAAGTTTAGATTTAGAGTGTTCATAGAACAAAACATAAAGACCAGCCAAAGGAGCATCTCTCATGGCAGTTGCTCCAAAACCAGCCCATAGTCCACGAATACCCTCCTTTCTGAAGATTGATGTGAATGCGCTACCCATGCTGTTATAACTGTAAAGATTACTCTATACAAAGAATGGATATTTTTTTGTTTTTTTTCGAATTTCGTTCAGCTACTGTGCAGTCGGAAAAGATCGTCAAAAAAAAAAAAAAAAAAAAAAAAAAATCGGGCCATTCTGTGTAGGTTTCCGAAAAATTTAAGCGCAGCATGATAAACATACCTCATATCGAACCTTAATTACAGTTGCTGGCATCATCACAAAGCCGACTGCAGCTCGCGAAGCACCACCAGCAATCAGATTCTCAGTATTGCTCAGCTTGGGAAGTGCGCTATTGCTCGAAAATGTATCTTCCCGATCTAGTCCATTGATTTTCCGGCGAGCCAGAAGAGTTCTCGTCTCGTTCAAGATCGTAAAGTACATGGCTGAACCTGGAACATTTCTGGTAGAAATTAAACATGAACATGTTAAGATAAGCCTGAGTATACATAGAATGACCATCGTCTTGCTTGTTTAATAATAATAAAATTACCTCACAATAGTGGGCAGAGTTCCACGCCAGAGGCTGAGGACAGATCCCTCTTTAACAATCCCGAAAACTGTTTTCCAGATGGTACTAATGCCGTTAGAAATGAGATAAGTAGTGTATGGTAGAAGGGGATATAGGATAAATTGTATTGCAGATTGGGTTGCTTGCAAGGTAGAGCAAGTGAGTTTATGCAGGTGGCGATTTTTTATTTTTTATTTTTTTTTTTACCTCTCAAGAGGCGCGATAGTTAGACCTGCTTGTCCTCTTTGTTTAATAAACGCGAGGTGGGCTTGTTGTTGTTGTTGTAGTCGTGTTTTGATCAGGTCGAGTGGTTGGACCATGACACATGCACTTAATCCAGACACTGCACCCCCAATGAGGTGGGTCACTGGATCACTTGCTTTCTGTTTAGTCATTTCTTGAAGTGTGAAAATTATGGGAATGCGAGAATTGAAGTGATAGTGATAAAACCAAAAATTGAGAGTTCTTTTAAGTTTAATGAAATGGAAAATAGGAAAGCAGTCTTCCCAACATGGCATTTAATATTCAGATAAACAAACTCGTGGCTTAAAAAAAAAAAAAAAAGCGCCTTCGAGTTCATGAGAAGGGAAAAGAGAGGTTCATTTTGGTTATACCGACTTATTCTTACCCTCGAGCCATTTGTTTCCTTGTTTCTACTTGGACATCCTCTCCTGCCCTGTTGTGCTCTGCTCATTAACATTGTCTATCCATACATTATGAAGTCGGATTTCAAGGCATGTGTTTTAAACCTTGAAAGTGCTATTTCTCAGCTGAATTTTTTTTTTATTTTTAATACAAACCTAACAGTTCGCATGTATGCTCGTACTTTATATAGTTTTCAAACTTGTGTGGAACTGTCTACAAGCAGGGGAACCTCATCTTCACACCCGATGGCAATTCAATCCTCAGTCCTGTCGGAAATAGGCTCACTGTATTTGATCTTGTCAAGTATGCTGTCAACGCAAAACATGTTGCATTCTGAGCACATAATTTGTTTAGAAACAAAAAAAAAACCCCTCTCCTCTCATTCTGCTCTATTGATCGCTAACTCTCTCCGCTTAAATAGCAACAAGGCTACGACATTTCCCTATGAAAACAGGAAAAACATTGACAGAATTGCTCTTAGTCCAAATTCAACTCTCCTGATATCTGTGGATGAAGGTATTGAATAATTGATTTGTGCTTTTCGCGAAGTAAAGAAAAGATCCATTTCTCTCGGCTCCTGAAAAGAATTTGCCCTTAGAGACTAATTATTATAATCA
Source organism: Lobosporangium transversale (assembly GCF_002105155.1). Lineage (NCBI taxonomy): Eukaryota > Fungi > Mortierellomycota > Mortierellomycetes > Mortierellales > Mortierellaceae > Lobosporangium > Lobosporangium transversale. Next base: position 1,741,089 of record NW_019028979.1, read on the forward strand.
TACTCAATGCAACTGCAGATGGTCGTGCTATTCTCGTTAATTACCACCGTCAGGTTGTCTTGCATCATTTTAACTTCAAGGCCAAAGTCCATGACATTCAATTCAGTCCAGATGGCAAATACTTTGCAGCAACACATGGAAAGCAGATCCAAGTCTGGAAGACGCCAGGGTTTCATCGCGAATTTCAACCTATTGTGCTTCATAGGCGTTATACTGGTCATTTTGACGATGTGATCTCGATCTCGTGGGCACCAGATTCAAAATTTTTTGTTACAACCTCAAAAGACATGAGCGCACGTATTTACTCCGTCAACCCCATCGAAGGATTCGTTCCCTTTACGCTTTCAGGACATAGAGATTCAGTCATCGGAGCATGGTTCACACAGGAGCAGAATGCCCTTTATACTGTTAGCAAGGATGGCGCACTTTTTGAATGGCGATACCAATCGATCGCCCCAAAGACACAGCAAGATGAGAACGATGATGTAGGGAATGACAACTCGATGGAAATTGATGAAGTCCCACGGAGGTGGACTGCAGTGCAGAGGCACTTTTTCTATCAGGACCATGCCAAGGTTGTCTGCGCTGCCTATCATGCTTCTTCGAGTATGATGGTTGTTGGATTCTCGAACGGCGTTTTCGGTATCTGGGAGCTCCCAACTTTCAACAATATTCATACGCTAAGGTATGTAGGGAAAGTTTTTTTTTTTTTTTTTTTTTTTTTTTTTAATTTTTTTGACAAAATTATATTCAAATCAATATATATATAACAATTTCATAACCCCACAAAATCTTCCTTGCTGTAGTATTTCACAAAAGAAAATCGATTCTGTAGCGATCAACAGAACAGGAGAATGGTTGGCATTTGGAGCATCAAAATTGGGACAGCTTTTGGTTTGGGAGTGGCAGTCAGAATCATATGTCTTGAAGCAACAGGGGCACTTTTATGACATGAATTGTCTCTCATACTCATCGGATGGACAGAGTGTGGTCACTGGAGGCGATGATGGCAAAGTTAAAGTTTGGAACACCATCTCCGGATTCTGTTTTGTCACCTTCTCAGATCACACTTCCCGTATCACAGCCACGGAATTTGCAAAGAACGGCCAGATTGTCTTTTCTGCTTCATTGGACGGTACTGTCAGAGCATTTGATCTAGTCCGTTACAGGAATTTTAGGACGTTCACCTCACCTACTCCAGTTCAGTTCTCGTCACTTGCAGTGGACCCCAGTGGCGAGATTGTCTGCGCTGGATCACAAAACACGTTCGAGATTTTTGTCTGGTCAGTTCAGACTGGAAAGCTGTTGGATATTTTGGCTGGACATACTGCCCCTATATCTGGTCTGGCCTTCTCGCCCACGGCCAATTTCCTGGCTTCATGTTCGTGGGATCGCACTATTCGCACATGGGATGTCTTTGGACGCGGGAAGAGCGTTGAGAGCTTCACACATATGTCTGAAGTGTTGGCTTTGGCATTCCGTCCCGATGGTAAGGAGCTCTGCGGTTCAACTCTAGATGGTCAGCTCAGTTTTTGGAATGTGGATGACGCACTTCAAACAGGAACGATTGATGGGCGTCGTGATATTTCTGGTGGGCGCAAGGCAGAGGATAAAGTGACAGCGGAGAACTCGACTTCGGGCAAGCACTTTAATTCTCTTTGTTACACTGCAGATGGAACATGTATCATTGGAGGAGGCAATAGTAAATATGTCTGTATTTATGATATCAAATCCACTATCCTCGTCAAGAAATGGATCATTTCTAAAAATTTATCCTTTGATGGTACACTCGAATTTCTCAACTCCAAGAACATGACTGAAGCTGGTGCTATGGATTTGATTGATGATGATGATGATTACAGTGATCTCGAAGATCGCCGTGATAATGCTTTGCCCGGCACCAAAGATCTATCCAAGCGAAATGTCCGTCCGGAAATCCGTACTAAGGCCGTCAGGTTCTCGCCTACAGGTCGCTCATGGGCTGCTGCATCGACTGAAGGGTTGTTGATTTACTCATTGGATGATACTTTGATGTTTGATCCATTCGATTTGGAGATTGATATCACGCCTGAAACTATTCTGGAGACACTGGACGAGAGGGATTATTTGAAGGCATTGGTGATGGCATTCCGTTTGAACGAGCGGCAATACATCCAGCGTTGTTATGAAGCTATTCCTCCAACAGATGTGAAGCTAGTAGCAAGACAGCTGCCGACAAAGTACTTGGAGAGGCTGATGAAGTTTATTGCATCTTATATGGAGGATTCACCCCATTTAGAGTTTCATTTGATCTGGTGTACGAATCTACTGGTTAGTCATGGCAAGTATCTCAAGGACCATTCTGGAGAGTTCCTGACTGTCTTTAGAGGGCTACAGAAGGGTGTTGGCAAACTGCACGAGGATCTAGCTAAAGTGTAAGTCTTCCTAATTTCGATTACGCGCATGCATATGTCCAATTTTTTTGTTCTTTTTCTTTTTCTTTTCTTTTCTGAAATGGCAATGTTGCTAATCTGGAGGTATCCTTTTATATTATTATTGCTTTATAGATGCAACGACAATACCTACACATTAGAATACCTGTTGTCACAAGCAGAGAAGAACTAGATGGTCAACAAATAATCGAGCATGCATATTTTTTTTTTTTTTGTTTTTTTATAAACATTCCTAAGATAATCTTTTTAGCATTTTACTTTTATGAAATAAACATTTATTTGCACAGATTGGGGACCATGAAAGAAAGAAGAAGGTATGAATGTGTCTGGAGATTGGATTTTGTTCAGCAATGGTAATAAAGAACACGAACACAAGGATCCTGGCAAAAAGAGGGATCTGAAGCTTTTTTTTAAAAAAAAAATAATTTGTGCTCACTTTAACAGAGACTTTTGATTGGGCATTGGTCCTCGTTTTTTAATCGATTATTGGAATCTAAAAAACTGTTAAAGCATCGTTGCATTCAGACGATGTTCATTTTGCTCTGTTCTCTCTTTCTTTCCTTCATTTTTCTTTTTTTCTTTTTTTCAAACTGCATTGCTTTTTCTCTCTTTCCTTCGCTCTTTCTATAAATCCTATCACTACAATCCTCACTCTCTCACCTACTCATTTCCCCTCCCTTCTTCCTCCTTTGCTCATTGTATTTTACTTTAATTGTTGCATGTTATTATATCTGATAAATTATAATCACTGTTATTTTATTATTTTGAAACAGGTAAAAATGTACCTTTTTTTATATAGCACCACAACTTGAACCACTTACTTTTCTAAAGACCAGCGGGAATATCTCTCATGTCATTAATGTCTATTCACTATTCAAGCATAAAAGAAGTAGACAATAAGCTAACAAACAGTGATGGAAAGGGATCCTCTTTCTAACGGTAGTTGAATAAAAAAAAAAAAAAAGACAGGACGTGGAGGACAGAAGATATGAATAACATCTGGACTGAGCGTACATGAGCGAAAGTGTTGGAATGTGTTGAATGTGCTGAATGTACTGAATGTACTGGATTTAATTGACCAATACAACAAATAAACAAATAAAAAAAAGGCTCTCGTCCTCCCTCCCTTTTTTTTTCCATTGGCGTCTTTGCCCTGGACTTCATCTCTAATCGCTCTTGTTTATTTATTTGTGCTTGCCGTTACGAATGCTACTATTATTACCACTACTTTTCAAAAGGAAGAAACTCTCTCCTTTTAAGCATCAACGTACAGATTAAATGATCCTAATGTCTACTGGCCAAAGCATCTAACGAAAACTTTTTTTTTTTTTTTTTTTTTTTTTCAGCTCCCATAGACTTATATTCAAGCAACAAGTGTCTAATAGAGTAAAAATTGTGAGCGGCAACGCCTCATGGACATGGTCGCCAAGCTGCCGTCGACAGAACCGTTAGCACTGCAACAACAACAGCGACAACACCAGCATCAGCATGGCCTCAGGAATGCTCTAATCTATAGGTTATTACATTCACGTATATTCATCGCTACTCTCTTCATCTGGTGTTGGACATATCTCGCTTCCTTATCTGGACCCGAAGTCTTCACCCAAGTCCATGCACTGAAGGATTCAGCTTCCATTCTTCTTTCCGGACAAGAATCATCATGGAAATCAATTCAAAGATCAGCCTCTCAGCAATACTCTCCTTTGTCTTCCTCCACAGGATCATATGCAACGCTACGTCTTGATGAAAGCGAACAGGACCACCCTCATTTCAATAATAAAAAACGTGCCGTAACTGCCACCCCTTCAATATCAGAGCAGCCTCTCTACGACCTTGTCAAGCGCCGATTACCGCCAGCTTATCATGAGACCTTTATATTCACATTAGTACCAGGATTAACACCAGCCTCTGCAACCAACATTCATGATACCTTTCGGGTTTCGAATAGAGACAATGGAACTATCATGATCGAGGGGGCTACATTATCTGGCTTGGGCGCTGGCTTGAACTACTATCTTCGGAATGCCTGTGAAGTAGAGATGTCATGGAGTGGAGATCGGTTCATGGATGTACCTAATACTCCACCTGCCATACAGGATCCTGAAGGCAAGGGAGTGATTCGAGCCAGCTTTGTACCATGGCGATACTATATGAACGTTGTCACCTTCGGTTACTCGTTTGCCTTTTGGGATTGGAAGCGTTGGGAGCGAGAACTAGGTAACATATAACATGGAATAATCCTCTAAAAAAAAAAAAAAAAAAAAAAAAAACACTCTCGAAAATAGCTTTTATACAGCTGTTTGACTTGGTTTTTATTTATATATTTATTTCTTACGTTAGACTGGATGATGCTCAATGGCGTCAATATGGCACTTGCAATGGTTGGTCAGGAATACGTGTTCCGCGAGATGTATGAAAGCTTAGGAGCGACTCGTCAGGAGCTCAATGGATTTTTTTCAGGCCCAGCATTCATGGCTTGGCAGCGTATGGGTAACATCCAGGGATCATGGGGCGTCACAAACGACACGCGATTCAAGCATGACTGGATTGATAGCCAATGGCAGCTACAGGGACAGTATGTCAATTAAAGGCTATTCGAAGAACGCTTGCTACACTGTTCAACACAGTTGATTCGGTAACTTAGGAGCAAAAATCATTGATATTTTGTTTTTTTATTTTTATTTTTTTTATCAATCACTCTTTCAGTATCATGCGGAGAATGAACGAGTTCAATATGACGGCAATCCTACCATCCTTCAATGGCTTTGTCCCTCGCGAATTTCCTGCAAAGTTTCCACATATTAAATTCGACCGAGCCTCGGATTGGGACTTTCTAGGCGAAGTCAACTCCCGCAATACCTTCATCTCTTCAACAGAACCGTTCTTTGCAAACCTGACTAGCCGGTTCATTCAGACACAGTCGACTTTATATCAAAAACACGGCTTCGCCCCAACAACAGACAAGAACTACTACTTACTCGATCTCTTCAACGAACTACGCCCTGTATGCACAAAACAGGAATGCCTTAGGTCGGTCACGAATGGAGTCATGAAAGCGCTAAAGGCTGCGGATCCCAAAGCCGTTTGGGTAATGCAATCGTGGTTCTTGTTGCAGAGTGACATTTGGAAACAGGCGGAAAAAAAGGCGTTCTTCGACGGCATTCTGGAAGCGGGCGGCGGTAAGGATGCATTTATCATGGACCTCTACTCAGAAGTCAGGCCGCAATGGGAAGTGACCGAGGGATTTTTTGGAATCGAATGGGGCTGGAGTATGTAAGTAGGCATACAAACTCACTCTCCACTTACTCCTTTTTTATTTTCAACAATTAATACGGTCTAACCCTATGTAATGCAATGGCTTTATATATATATATATATATAAGGCTAAACAATTTCGGAGGTACTCAAGGGATGTACGGTGCGTTGGATACCATTTTGGCTGGACCTTTTGAAGGTTATCGGCAAACAGCTAAGAAAATGCGCGGCATGGGTATAACTATGGAAGGGATCAACAACAATGAGTATGTCTATCAAATTGTTTTCGACATCCCTTGGGAATCTGTGGAAGCAACTGACCCAGAACATAGCAAGAATTTGACAAAACCCTCTTCTGGACAGGAATTAAAACAGTCAGGACTGAATAAACAGAAGCACTTGGAAGGATACATCAGAAGGCGTTATGGATCGCATCGAGCGACCCCCACCGTCCTTGAAGCCTGGGAAACGCTTTCGCAAACAGTTTGGAATTGTACAACAGGTCAAGTAGGGCAGTCAAGATCGATCATGGACAGTACACCAGGGCTGGATATGTATCGCCCAGGATTCATGACTACTCAATTCTGGTACAATCAAACAAGGGTAGTTCGGGCCTGGAATCAGTTTGTCGGATCTGTAGATATATCCCCCAACAAAGGCAAACAGCATTCTAGTTTCATCCAAAGCTTCATAGGAGCAACTATTGGGGCTACAAGTGGCAAGCCTATTAATCCAACAACCCAATTAGCAGTCAAAGAGAAATATTTTTTACTCAAAGACCCTAAAGCTCACAAAACTGGGATAGCAGAGTCCTTTTCAAGTAAGATGCGTGAAGCAATCCGCAGTACTGTGGAACAGGGCCACAGGGTTCCACCAGAAGAGTTCTTAGACATGGATATTCACCTCGATGATCCAGATCCGCCGATGAGCAATTCCAGTCTTCGATATGACCTCGTGGATGTGACCCGAGAAGTCTTGGCTGCTGTGGTCATTCCAGGCTTGCATAGGGAACTTGTGGTGGCCTACAAGGCAAAGGATTTGGCCAGTATACGCTCTTGGGGTAGACTGATCCTTGATTGTATCAGCGATGTGGACCGAATCTTGTCAACGCACACTCATTTCATGTCGGGAGCCTGGATTCGAGATGCACGCGTATCAGCCAAATTTGACAATGCGACCACTTCATACAATGACGAAGACCTGATCAAATATCGTGACTATGTTGAGTACAGTGCGCGCAATCAAATCACTTGGTGGGGTCCTCTTGGACAAAAACCCCTTGCAGACTATGCTGGAAAGGAATGGAGTGGTGTTGTACGTGGGTTTTATTATCCGCGTTGGCAGATCTTTGTCAATCGATTGACGACTGCAGTATTGAAAGGAAAGCAATTGGATTATAGAGCCTATTTGGAAGATTCTGTCAAAGTTGAGGCCAAATGGGTTTCAAGCACCAGCGGAAAGAATGGTGATGGGCGATCGGCCTATCTTGTCACTCCGATAGAGGATACTATCAATGTCGTGCTGGACTTATGGTACAAATGGAGAGGAGCTGCAGAGAGATATGCAGAGACAGCTGACAAGTAAGTAAAAAGAAAAAAAGAGCTCTAGTATTTGTTCATTCCAAATACAGACTGGCCATCGTCAAATGTACTCCATTACATAGAATAAGACTACTGGATATGGTATGGAGTAAAGGAAAACGGCGTTCATCCATCATCTTTCGCTTTCTTTCTCTTTCTTTAATCATACAATTAACCTTGCAGCCTATTTGTCTTCTCTTCTTTTTAGTCTTAATGCTGAAGTTCGGCGACCAACATAAGACCATGTATTCTATCAAGCGATAATGAACAAAGTATTTAAACAATAGCATTAACCTCGTATTTTAATAATAATTTTTAATTTTGTGGGGGGTAAAAGGAGTTACAAAGCGATGTTGTTCAATTATGTGCTATGAGTGATGAATTTCTATATTGGGGTTATCAGGCCCTGCCTCCACTGCTTCCGAGATTGGATGGTTCCAGTCTAGCTTACACTCGACACTTAAATAAAGGGCCTCGAGGTGAGGGAGAGCCTGAGCACCATTACTATTTCTTCCTACTTTTTTTTTTTTTCTTTCTTTCTTTCTTTCTTTCTTTCAAACTCGCTTTTTCAATGGAACCTCAGCTACTTCTCCCTAAAGTGTGAAAGGCCTTATTGAAGAAAAGTCTCATTTAGTCTCGTTCACCTTGCCCCTTGGATCTTGAAACGGACAACTTTGCCCGTTTAGAGATCAGTTTTCATCAACTCACTTATAGATCAGATCCAGTTCTCTTGCTTCCTACTAACATAAGAAGCGTAGAAAGCAACCGACTATTGACCCCTTGCCACCCATACAAGGCCACAGCTGTGATACATGGTGCCACGGACACAAGCATTAGAGAGTGTACATCAAGGAAGTAAAAAAACATTACAAATCAATCAGCAAAAGTCATACCGATACAATACATTACGTCCCAATTTCACTTGCCTGCACTTACCAACATTCACCGTTTTTCACTCCCCCTGTCCCTACCTCCTGTCCCCAGCCTATAGATAAACAAGGCGCCAAGTGCATACTTGGCTTCTTTTTTTCCTGAGTTAAGTGCAATCTTATTCCAACACCTAACAGCAACAGCCGCATGCCAGATCCCTATTTAAAGCGAAGAATCTTCTCGAAACTGAGCTCCCCACTGCGAAAAGTATGCCTCTTGAATCAAGGGTGTCAACGCTTCCAATGCGTATTGATCCTCAAGCCTAAATACACACTAGTACGCTTTGTAGCACCATTTATCAACTTGTCTACCTCGATCTCTTGTCGCAACATTTATATCTCCGTTCGCTCTCGTTGTTTCTCAGCTTTGGATCTCACTAGTCATGCTTCTCAAATTCATTATTGTTTCCAACAATCAACTACAAAATGTCTATAGCCTTAAAAGATATTTTTTTTTTAAAAAAAAAAAGAAAAAAAAAAAAAAAAAAAGAAAAAGAAAAAGAAATTACAGATAGACCATAGCTCAAAAAGTCTCGGATGACTGTATCAACAGCTACTACAAAAAGCCCTCCTTCTAAGACGAAGAGCCCCTTATTGTTTATTTGACACAGTCTCTAGACTATTCATCTACTGAGCTTTAAGTAACAATCACTAGGGTTGGATGACAAAGAACAAAGCATCCGAGAATGGAGTAGGATCACAACACAACTTCGACAGAGCACGTGGGTGACAGAAGCAAATAAACTTTTATAGGATAACACATTTGAATGAACAATTTTGAACGTTTCTGTTTAATGCATCGAGTAATAGAGAATACACAGGTAATAAAAAGTAAGAAATTAAAAAAATTAAAATAATGAAAATCAAAAACAAAAAAAGCAAGAATTGAGATCAATGCTGAAAGGAAATTGATCAAGAAATGAAAGAAATAATATAAAGTAAAAAGAAGGATATCTTTGCTACTCATCGAGATATATCGGAGTTATCTTCAAGGTAAAGTACATCTTAGTAAACAACTTGAATCCTGTACAATTTTTTTCTCATTCATCTATGTTATTTCTTATGGCTTTTGCGGTCGTCCCTTGCCACGTTGTCCTGGTACACGTGAAGTGTTCCCCTTCACTTCCTGCTTGATCTTTCCAAGCATCATCTTGATCTGGTTGGAAAGTACAGGTTGGCCACGAGAAGTCTTCTCACGCATCTTCTTAGTCGTCTTCTCACGTTTCGCGTAGTATGCATCCCGACCCTTCTTAGCCAAAGCTCTCTCGCGCTGTGCTTTCTATAAAACCAAGGGAAGAGAGGATCCCATTAGAATAAGTATGTTATCAAAAGCCAGTTAGGCGAGTGTAAAGAGAAAAAAAAAAAAAAAAAAAGGATTATATTTAATACAGAAAAGACGTACTTCACGAGCTTCCTGTATAGCCTTCTTCTCAGCTTCTCGCTTCTCAATCGCAGCCTTGAAGGGATTGGGCTTTGCAGCGCGTTTAAACGTTCCGTCTTCTTGCTTGCCTGATTTGCCTGATGGCTTTGTTTGTTTGTCGTTACTTTCTTTCGCTCCTCTTGATTTTGTTGATCCTTTACCATTATTTGCTTCTTCTCCGTCATCATCCTGCTCTTCGCTGTCTTCTTCTGATTCTAATTGGTCTACCTCTTCATCTCCATCTTCATTCTCATCCTTGATCCCTTCATTCATCTCTTCATCTTGGTCTTCCTCTTCTTCATCCATATCACTTCCATCTTCCTGACCTTGTCCGCTGTTGTACGCCACTACATTGCCTTCATCATCGATTGTTTTTTCACCAAAAATCTGTTAGAGGATAAAAAAGAATACAAACGCATCAGCAAATAGTAAACATGTTTAAGAGTGACTTAACGGTCGTCACCAATCTGATTGCTACATGCTATAATACAATCCTACAACATTATATACCTTCTTGTAAAATTCTGGGGTATTTTGCTCCTCCTGCTTCAACACCTTGGCGTACTCCTTCTTGACTTTTGCCTTATGGATTAGTTCCGCTTTTAATTTCTTGGCTATTCCAAGCATTGAAGAGAGATGGAAAAAATAGTTACAATAATTCTTGTAAGTGGTCAAGGAGTATAGGCGAAGGCACACATAGAGATAGATAAATCGACTGATCTTTTTTTTTTTTTTTTTTTTTTTTTTCCTACCATGTCCTTTATATGCGTCCGATCCCATGTGGGCTCTAGCCATGGGGTTGAAGCCCTTCTTCTTCTTATCTACAGGTTTTCCTACGCCGCCATTCTTTTTAGTGCTAGGCCTTGTAGAATCTTTCTTGTATTGGCTATTATAATTGTTGTTCGTGCGCTTTGCGACACGCTCACCGGTCTCTTTACGATCCCTACGAGGAGCTGGTCCACCACGACCGCCGCGTCTTCTCTCAAGAGAATCTCTAGGCAAGCCAAGAGGTTTAACCATTTCTTTTTATCTTTATTATTATTATTATTATTATTATTGAGGATGAGAAATAGAGAAATAAATGAACAGCGAAAAAAAAAAAAAAAAAAAAAAAAAAAGGTTTTCAGGATAGATTTAAGAACGATAGTAGGAATGACAAACTAATGTGTGTGCATGGACACAAATGCATTGCTTTAAAAAAAAAAAAAAAAATGTTTGTTTACACTTTAAAAACTAACTTTACGCCAGTCACAATAATTTGTGCTTATGCGATGCGATATTTTTAAACACGCCAATGGCGCGTTGGTACACAAACATCAATGGCTGTTGTGGGCGAATAATTGGAGGTTGATGAGAAGAATGTCAATGCTTCATGCTCCATGGTAATTTAATCTTTTCTCTTTCTTCTCGCATTGACTGGCTCCTGAAATCAGGGAAGCACCTATCCTGCCTATTTGACCCCTTTTCTTCAAGTGCTAGGGCCCACATCACTTCTAACGCTTACTCAATTGCTATCATCTTATCACGTTTGCTCCATAATAATGTCGACTTTGAATCCTCTTTTACCCCTTCTCTTCTCCTTATTCGCGCTCCTCAAGGACGTGTTCGTGCAGGGCCAAGCCCTTCCAACAGATGCATCCGAAATGGCCTTTGCACGCATTGGCTCAAGACTGTATATCCAAGGTGGTCGACGCATGACCTCCCGTACAGTATTGACTCCCATCTCCCAGTTCATCTCGTTTGACCTCTCCACATCTTGGCCTGTCACTTCACCTTCATGGAAAGCTCATGCCAACGCCGGGGCGCCAAGTATCCATCTTACAGCTGGGACGGGATCTGCAGATAATCAAACATTTTTTGTGTACAAAGCGGATCAAATCAGCTTTAGTATTCATCGTATCGACGTCAACGACCCCAATTCCACGTGGGCTGTCGCCACACTTGAACACCCTGATATATTTTCTGCAGCAATTCGTCCTGTACTTGATTCGAGAACTGGGCGGGTTTACATTGCTGGAGTAAACTCCATGAATGTATTCGACCTGACCAAATATAATTGGCTACCATCCACTCCTGCCAATTCACCGACTTTGGGTTATGGTGGAGCTGTGTACAACGGTGCTCGAAACTCCATTATGTATCATGGCGGGTACCATGGGGAATGGCAACAGGGCACAACCGCTTTTCTTACAGAGTACTTTATTGATTTAAGTCGTTGGTCAACTTTTGTAGGGATCGGATATTCAATCTCTTTCTCTCTCTCTCTTGAGTAAAGCCTCAGATATGCATCCATGGAAATCTCTTACCAACTCACAATCTATTCAAAACACTATTCTAGCTTACGAATGGAGATATCCCAGGCATAAGATCCGACCACTGTATGGCTATCAGTAAGTTGTATCCTCTTTTTTGAAGTGGTGGCGGATAGCCCTAATGACGGCTTTAATATTTGCGCCATGTTCATTCATCGTCTTTTGGTTTATCAATAGCCGAGGATAATAGCAAGATTGTTATTTTCGGAGGTCGTGTCCCATTGGCTCCAAATTCAACTTCCTCCAGCGAAAGCACCTTTTCAGAAGAGTTATTTGTACTAGATATTGCTACATCGTCTTGGAAAAAGGGACCCAACGCAGCTATTAAGCGCGGCTACACAGCATGCATCATTGTAGGAGATCAGTTCCTGGCTTGGGGCGGATATAATGACAATCTGGTTGTCTCAGGACCGCCCATTGTGTTCGATCTGACGAAATTTGAATGGGCCAACACCTATACAGCTCCAATTTACAATCAAACTCATCAAACCCAGACTCAGACCATCACTGGATCACAAACGCCTTCATCCACTCAGTCACAACCTACTCAAACAGGAGAGCCTTCGGCTACCAATAAAGAAGCTATTATAGGCGGTTCTGTAGGAGCCTTGGCCTTGATAGTTATTATTGCAGGTTTGATCATCTACAAACGATGGCGCAGAGGGAAAAGCCAAGGATATAGTGTCCCTGAAGAGAAGGGCTTCAATCAATACGATGATTCCTGTGCGCCCGAATACCTGCGAAATAGTATGACCGAGCATGTCTACTATAATTCAAATCCGACTCGCGGTCCACAGTTGATGACGAGACGTAATCCTCAGGAAATGACCCCTATGACACTCTATCAAGGCCAAATTCCTCAAGAGTCGTTTGTTGCCAATGTAACTCATGGAACACAACTTTAGCGCTAAAACTACATTTCCACCCCACTTTGTAAACACTCATGCATGTATATAAAATACCCCTTCATTTCTGTATTACAATAAGTTATAAAATACTCACATCGGGTTACGAATGTGTGGATCAAAAGAGGTTCCTGATGGCTTATATGGGAAAGCAATCGTCGAAGATGTTGTCTATAACAATGTCGGGGCACCATTCCTGACAGGGCACAGGCGCAAAATGGACTAAAACTGGAGTTACCTTTTGGAATACTCGATCGATGCCAACTCATGGTTATTTTTTGTAAGTGCCTACTACATTTATTTCAACCTCTACTGTCTTTAATAAGACGATCAGGAAAGCATCTTTCTAGATTCAGTATGATTATTGACTTTGTCCAACCCACTGCCTCCTGTCTATGCCTTCCTTTAGAACGTAATAGGAGAGGTACCAACTACTAGACGTCAAGACTGCATGGCCATCGGCATTGTTTTACTATAATTCTTAGTCCTTTCATTCATGTCATATCTGTGAATGTAACCCACATGAACAATAGTTCTAATAAGTGTGCTTTTATACTCCTACTTCCTTGTGCTTTGTAAATGATGGATGCAAATGGGACCAAGATTGCTGTCTTTGGAGGCATTCCCGGGTGGGCGGAACCACCTACTCCTGTACTACATGTACTAGACCTTAATTCGAAAGAGTGTAGAAAGGCTCCTAATGCGACCTCGCCTTGCAGCTTTCCTGCTTGTGCTCTGGTTGGGGACCAGTTCATAATCTGGGCTAACCAGAACCCACATAATCCAAGTGGTGATGGATCGATGCTACTATTTGATCTATCCAAGTTCAAATGAGTTACCTGCTACCCGCAAAACCTATATAACCGAGTCTCGAGGACCTTCAATGGCATCTGGGCTTTCAGCCCTAATGGAGAATAAATTTCCAGATATTGATATTGGAGCCATTGTAGGGGGAGTAGTCGGAGCCTTCGCTGTTATAGCGATCGTTCCAGAGGTGCTTATCAGATGACGGAAGCAAAAGGACCAGAAGAACGACATCACTGAAACGAAAGATGTCAAGCAAAAACAAAACTCCAGTTTATAGTCCTCAGCTCATAGACAACACCTCATGTTATCCCCAGCAAATCACTATTCTAGGTTAGGATCCGCATGGAGAGCCTGCTCCAGAATACGAAGGACCATCCATCCGCACATGAAAAAAATAAAAAGTCGACATTTGATGAGAAATGTGGCTGTATTGAAAAGTCTAATCAATGAGAAGGATGAGCAAAGAGCACTTGGCTCATGTCATGGCTCATGCATTCTCTTGATTCTCGTTTCCTTATCATCTTTTCTCATGTCACAGTTGATGCTGATTTGTTGACAAAGCAAAGACTGAATCATGGCTTCCTGCTACTCTGTTTCCATCGTTTCCTCTCAAGCCGTATCATTGTTTTTTTATATATTTCTGTTCTTGGTCCCCTATCATGCTTCAACTGTTGGCGCTCAGACAAGGCCTGAGGCAAATTCTCGTGTGCCCTTTGTTCAAATTGGTTCGAGACTCTTTGTCCAAGGTGGGCCGTTTGATACTAGGGACGGACCATTTTTCTCTCTTGATCTCGCAGCTTCATGGCCTCTTGATGCTCCCGCTTGGACTGCTCACAACTACGGAAAATTTGGAGACCAGCGGATGTTTTATGGCGTAGGCGTCAACCAAACACTTTACATGTTCAATGAGTATCTTACCAATACAGCTTATCGAGTCAGTATTACTGATACGAGTGCAAAGTGGAGTCCTATTCATGTGCGAACGCCAGATGGATGTCTATCCACATCGGGCCTTACCATAAGCCCTCGAACTGGAGTATTTTACAATTTTCCCGACAACGGCGGTATCATGTGTCTGCTTAGTAGCTTTGAAAGGGGATGGGAGGGCCGCCTTGTCACTAATGGCACATTACTGGAGGAGAGCAACTTTGACGGTATTACTTATAACAGTAACAGGAACAGCATTATGGGGGGCTTCAAACTTAAAGAGACTACATCAGTAGCATACATTACAGAATATCGGATCGACTCAAACTCATGGTCAACTTTTGTAAGTGCCTCAATATCGCTTTTTGCAAATCTTATTGTTTTTACTGAAAAATGAAAACAGGAGAACAGAAAATTGATGTCTCATTAAATGAAGGCCTACTATTCAATACCTTTAGTCTGTAAAGGGACAAATGCCTACCACGAGAGAGGGGAATTGCATGACCATCAGTACGTTTTCCCTATTTCGAACAATTCTTGGATATCGGCTCCCCGGTATATCATTTATTCATTAGTACTTTTATTTTCTCGCCATCTTTAGATGAGGATAGTACAAAGATTGTTGTCTTTGGAGGCCTCACCCCTGCATCTAGTGGTCCTATAGGCTTTAACATCCCTTCATCAGAAATCTTTGTTCTCAATCTCAATTCGGGGGAGTGGAGGAAGGGTCCTAATGCAGCTGAACCACGGGCCAGTGCTGCCTGTGGCCTTGCTGGTGATCGGTTTGTAGCCTGGGGTGGTGAAAAAGATCCGACGAGCGACCCATATGATTCGATCGTTGTGTTTGATCTGACCAAGTTTGAGTGGCTTAAGGCTTCCTCAGACGACCATCCATCTTCTACACCCTCTTCCGGCCCAACATCTTCAGGTGTCCCTACAACTAAGGCTTCAAATACTAATATTGGGGCCATAGCAGGTGGAGCAGTAGCAGGGTTAGTCTTGGTAGCATTGATCGTAGCTGTCCTCATCTATAGAAGACGAAAGCAAACATCAGGTGAAGAGCATGGACTCATTGAGCCGAAGAAGGTGAAGCAAATGGACAACCCTAAAAGGTCAAGTGAAGACGAACCACAACATAAGAATGAGCTCACATACCGTAATCCCCACACTATCTTATCACCACGCAGTCCTCAACAGTATCCTTACTTGGGGCGTGATCCTCAATGGACGCCTAACCTCGCTCATGACCATGCACAGGGCCATGCAGATCGTATTGTAGAAGCATAATCTGAAGGTTTAATAGCGTGAGCTATAGACATCTACTTTATATGATGCATATGATACCAGAATACCTTTCACATTTACCTCTATATAGACAATAAACTTAGATTAATAGTCCAGAAGCAAGCCATGGTTTGCTCTCAGCAGCAAGTCAATTTCAATCTGCGAACTTCCTGGCTAGAATCAGCAATGAACTAATAGCGACCAATAAGTTCGCATAATTTGTTCCGACAAATGGTAATGGTCAAAGATTATAAGAAAATGCGCGAGGGAAAGATAAGAGAACGTGCTTGTGTAAACAGACAGAAAGAGTGCAGGGAGGAAGCTCATTTTTCCTCATCTCTTTTTTTTTTTTTTTTTTTTTTTTTTTTCCTCTTTTGTTGCTGCAATCCATGACTTTAGTAAGTTAATTGGCAAATTCTGGTATGGTAAGCCCCAACAGCTACTCAAGAAAGCGCACTTCTGCAGCGGACTATTCCCTTTGAGATCAACTTTTCCCACTTTCACTTTCTCTATGTTCTTTCTAAAAAAGTAAGATCGTCAATCTCAGAATGATAACAGCTCTAGCTGTTTTGGATTGAAAAACTCAAGTATGATTCTGTAATAACAATCGACATACTCGGCGTCAAGGACTGTGGGCTTTCAGAGCTTGTCGATGAACGATGGGCTCTTCCTGCCGCCATGGCTTGACCATGATGGTGGGCATAGAGCCCTTACAAGCTGTAGATATACACACTCGGCTGATGTATTCAAGCAACGTTTTTGAAGCCTCTTCATGAGCCATGCTAGGAAGGCTCTGCTTGCATGATTCAATGACCTCCTAAAAGTGGCTTAAGACTAAGTTGAGGAGCTTCTTGGTCTTTGAGCTACATTTGTTGCCTACACCTTTCATATAGATCATCAAGGCAGTGATAATTAATAACAATTAGAAATTCGTGTTTTAATTAGCTGATAGGGATTTACTTCCGCCTACGCACCAAGACTAGACAGAGTGATTATAGTCTTTTTTTTTCTGCCCTCCTATACTCCTGTATGTGCTGCAATCTTATCAGATCTGAGTACTAACGAATACAGACTCTTAAGGCTAGTCAGTTCATCCAAGCTTATCCTTTGTCTCAAGTTGAATGTTAAATGAAAATCTCTTATTAAAGCCCGCGATAATTCCCGAGCTGCTCTTCGCAACCGCTCATACGCAATATGTGCCTTTTCCATGCCTTCTACAGTCGCTTTATCATCATCAACCTCAAGATTGAAATTCATGTAAAGCAGCTCAGTCTTAACCCACTCTGTGCCATTAGCGATTTCTGTCACTTTAATTGGAGGTCCCTACAGCCTCTTCAGACGTGGGCAATTGGATAAGATCGCTTGAGCAGCACCACATCCTCGGCAATATAAATCGCAGCTCAGCAGCTCAATTGTATCGTAGAGCCTCCGCTCCCTTTTTTTCGTACTGCGCATCCATTATCCCCAATCTCTTGTTCCTCTGTCAGCAATTCTCGAATAGAGAGTGAGCCGAATTGATAAGACGCGATGTCTAGGCATATTACCTTGGTCATCTGTCTGAGAAGAACTGTCATTTCCTCGCCCTTTATTGTGGTTGAAATATATATATCTGACAGATTTGTCATTGTGAAGGGATGATGAGTAAGGAATGCTGCCCTGAAGAAATCAGACATTTCCGTTGTTGCTTGAGCGCAGCCTTCGATAATTTGGAAATCCCACTTTTCGAAAGCGGTGAAATAGCAATGAGTATAACCTTGGACTCCTCCTAGTCAACACGCCAGGGCAATACGATGATGTGTGCTGGCGTGGAGGGCAGAGTATTAGGACATCTCGAAATCGTAGTGCCCTCACACTTGGGAAAACGTATTCATCCTTGCCTTCATTCAAACAGTTGGAAGGCAACTGATCGATGTTTACTTCGAAGAAGTCCAAGCTCGAAACATTCTTACAGACTTGAAAGAACAGACTGACTTCGTCGCCAAATTTATCTACTCTACGAATGCTCAAGACTTCAAGGTGAGCGAATTCCAGCAGCGCCTCCCATATCTTTTGTAGACTTGAACAGATGATTGTAAATTTAGTGATGGTGGAACAGTGAGACTTGATCAAGTTGGAAATCTAATACGGATGAGATGAATCATAGTGTCCATATACAATGGATTGGAGACACCTACAATTCTGCAATGACATGTATTCTTCTGGGAAGAATTACCGAAACTCAAGTTCCTTAATATATCTCTTGTGTTTCTGCGGTGCTTCGCCAGTGGGAACACTTTGGATGATCAATAATGATCTTTCTCCATACGAATTTGACAAGTATATTGTGGAAAATCTTGGAGACGCGAATTCAATGAGATCCTGTTGACCTAGAAAACCACCAATAATTAAAATGATTTCTGGAGCAGCCAAGGGATTCAGTTTAATGCTGCCATGTTATGAGTAATGATGAAGATTGAAACTCCGGGCAGGGATGAACATTGTATTTACTGATTTCTATCCAATAAGATTTTTTATTTAATGTGCTCAAAACTTTAGCCTTTGAAAGAATTGCAGCTTATCAGATTTTCTGTTCTTTCCCTCTTTGAACCGCTCACTTCAGGAATCACTCCCAACGCTCACTCTGCATTCTTTGTCAAAGCACCGTAACTAATGCTTGGATTGCCAAAAACTCGGCATGTTCTAGTCTATAGGGTCTTCAGTCTACTAAGCAGTGTAATGTGAATGTATACATATGTATATATGTATATGTACGCATATTTTCATCTACGAAGAACCATCTGTGGTTTCATTTGCGCCATCAAGCTTCGTGGGGACCTGATGACACACTTTCCAAAACAGACTAACCAGAATGAGAGCGCAGTGCATTTGTGCATATATACCTGAAGAGGAGTACAGTAATTATATATATACAATTCTCTTTTTTTTTTTTGTGGGAACTCATCTAATTTCTACGTGATTGTTCCAGTAGAATGAGAATGTCTTTGAAACATCTTATACATATATATACATATATAATGTTTTCCAAATTTACTCTCCTATCGCTGCCAGATCGGTAGCTGAACGGCTCTTGCAAAGTATTGTAAGACCATAACCTATTAAACACCTTTTTTTTTTTTTAGATTCATTCACCGTAATAGAATTCAGAATCACTCAGGCTTTTTTTTTTTTTTAAAAAAAAAAAAAAAAAAAAAAAAAAAAAAAAAAAAACGGGATTGCCTGATTTAGCATAACAAAAGGGAGAAAAAGGTGGTTACCGGATCATGTGTGCAGGTCGATCTTTAGAAATAAAAGAAAGTAACGAATGATAAGCTGTTCAAGGAACATGATGAATGCAATGAACCATCTACAAATGATACAGATGATATATATACACATGTATATAAATGACGGCCATTTTTTTTTTTTTTTTTGTTTTGTTTAAATCAATGATACAACTATATACAGTATACATGGTGAGTTCCAAAGTTCTATGGACCAAACTATATTGACCGTAATAAACCTTGAATAATGACGATGTCTCCCAATTGCATCTTTTGCATTATATAAAAAAAAAAAAAAAAAAAAAAAAAAAAAGGCATCCAGAGAGGATCCAGAGAGGATCCAATGGGAAATTAGGGGGAAGGGAGAGAGTCGACTCGAGATGAGATGAAGTTTTTTTCTTTGTCGGAACTTATTTGGAACTCTGGCGTAGCTTTATAGAATAAAAAGAATAAAAAAGAAGAACAATAATAACAATATATATTATATATATATAAGAGATCTCGGGATGAAATGTATATATTTGTATACAAACAAAATATGGCGTGGCATGGCATGGCCTTGCATTGCATTGCATTATTGCATTAGAAATTCGATCTGATAACCTTTGTTATCAGATGTCCACGGAGTTTAAAAAGGGTTTATTATTACGCCTCAAGGACACATGCAAAAATACATGGGAATGCTCAGCTCAGGAACAAGAACAAACACAAACAGGAACAACAGGAACAACAAAGGACACGAGAGCAGAAAAAAAAAAAAAAAAAGAGAGACTGTCTATTCACACACCGCCAGCATTCGATCTCTTCTCTCTTCCTCGCGTTGTATTCGTATACAAGATGGGTCCGACAACTGGAATCTTGTATTTATTTAACTTTTTTTTTTTTTTTTTTTTTTCTCGTTTATGGCTCATATGATCAAAGGAGTCTTTTTTTTTTTTTTTTGTTGATTAGTGTTGTTGTTTTTATTTAATCCCCACCCCATCCGTGTAGAGTGAATGTATTACGTATTTGCATCTGTTATTCTGATATACATGTATGTAGAATTCAACAAAACATTCAGTACACAATCCGGATACTCTGGATACTCTGGATGGTTTGGCTATCCTTTCTGTGCTCTCCACCACATCCTTTCGCACCCTCCGTTTTTATCCGTCTCCGCATTCGACAGGCAAAAGAAGATTGATACGCATTGGATCGTTGTGCGGTTTAATTTATTTGTAATGTTTAATGTATGCCTTTTACTTTTACATTAACATTTTTAATCTGATAACCTTCATTCAAAGCCACAGCTCTTCATAAAGTTATTCTAAAAAATTACTGAATGAATAAATAAATCGGACAATACATATATAATATTTGTATTAACATGTATTATAAATAATATACTACATGTACTTAGCCTGCTTACTTCTATACTTTCACTCGCGAAAACAGCTCATCGGTTGCGGTGCATTCTCTCTGTCAAGGCCCGCTTCTAGAATTTCATTACTCCCTGTGAGAACCGAATCTGACGTGTTGCTCACTAGTTCATTGTTCCACAACGCGTTGCACATCCTTTTCGACAACACCCACTCACTCACTGCGCTCCATTCCTTGCAAAAAAAAAAAAAAAAAAACAAAAACAAAAACAAAAGCAAAAACTATTCGTCAACTTCTTAAAAAAAAAAGAGAACTCACATTAATAAACTTTGCGTCATTTGGCGCCAAGGACAAAGATCTGATTATGTTTACAGGCTTCCCTTACATGTCCGCTCTCTTTGAAGTCCAAGTATATGCATGGTCATATATATTTTCGTGTTTTTTTTTTAATAAATATGGACCTTTTTACTTTTTTTCTTTTCTTTTCTCTTTTTCTTTGGTCTCCTTGATTGTTCCTACTGTCATCTACCCTTTTTCTTAATTCACAATGCGCGTTTCGGCCGTCGTCATCGCTGCCTCTCTGGCCGCGTCCGCCAGCGCTCAATCCGCATACTTTCCTTTTACGCCTGAAGGTCCATGTGTCGCAACATGCACTGATGTATGTGTTCATTCTTTCAATTCATATTCTCATATAGTTAGCTATGCTGCTTCTTCTCTAAACGAAAGAAAGTGATAGTCATGCTATGCCCTCTAAGCAAATATACTGATGATCCTTCTCTGCGCCAACCGTTTAATGTATTGTGTTTATTAGACCGTTGGCAAGTCTCTCTTTCCAAACTACAACGATATTGATGAGTATGGCCCTTACTTTATCGAATCACTCTCATATACATTCGATCGCAACTCGCCCAAGACTCAAAATTTCATGACCAAGGCTGGCATGTGCATGGGCAAGTGTCCTGAACCAGAGTTGACTCTCTACACCAACAACTACCCCATTAAGCTGGAGTGGTATAATGCTAATAAGAACAGCTCACCACCTCCTCGTCCTGTCACTACCACCACCGCCACCACAACCACCACTATTGCCCCTACTACAACGACTGCTGCACCACTTCCAACCGACATCATTTCACCCTATTTCCCTTTCCCTCCCGAGGGTCTTTGCGTTAGCGGATGCACAGTGGTGCGTATAACTTTGGTACTTTGGATCTATGATGGTATGAAATGTCTTCACAGCTAACATCTTTTTTTATTTTTTTTATTTTTTTTATTCGTAGTCTGCTGGTCTCTCCATGTTCCCCTTCTATTCAGAGGATCCCGAGTCCCCTTACTTCATTGAATCCCTCTCATATTCGTATGACAGCGGTACTGCCAAGACTCAGGCCTTCATGACTAAGGCTGGCATGTGCATGGGCAGATGTCCCACCCCAGAATTGGACCGCTATACTGCGCTTTATCCAGAAAAGAAAGCTTGGTACCTTGCTAACAAGCCTGCCGTTACTACCACTACTACTACCACCACTACCACCACCACTATAACTACCACTACTACCACTACCACTACTACTGCCGCTGCAGTAGTCACGACACAGCCCCCAACTCCCACTAATCCCACCGATCCTTACTACCCGTTCCAGCCCAATGGTCCCTGTGTCTCTACTTGCACTAACCAGGTCGGTAAGGCGATGTTCCCCAACTACTCTGAGGACCCCAAGTCACCATACTTCATCGAGTCTCTCTCCTACACTTTTGATCGTGGTTCTGCCAAGACGCAAGAGTTTATGACCAAGGCTGGTATGTGCATGGGTAAATGCCCTACACCAGAGTTGGATCTCTACACTGCACAGTACCCCGCTCAGCTTGAGTGGTACAATAAGAACAAGAACGGTGGAGGCAACCCCACTGATCCCGGTACCACCAACCCCACCCCTACTAATCCCACCAACCCCACCAACCCCACCAACCCTACTAACCCTCCATTGAATTATCCTTTCAAGCCTAACGGACCATGTGTCTCTGCCTGCACAAACCAGGTTGGAAAGGCTATGTTCCCCAACTACTCTGAGGATCCAAAATCACCCTACTTCCTTCAATCGCTGGCCTACACTTTTGATCGCGGTTCTGCCAAGACACAAGAGTTCATGACCAAGGCTGGTATGTGCATGGGTAAATGTCCTACACCAGAGTTGGACCTCTACACTGCACAGTATCCTGCTCAGTTGGAATGGTACAATAAGAACAAGAATGGCGGAGGCAACCCTACTGACCCCACCGACCCAACTGATCCAGTTGATCCCCCCACCAATCCTACTGATCCCAACAACCCTGGTACTAACCCACCCATGGATTATCCATTCCAACCCAACGGACCCTGTGTTGCTGCTTGTACGAACGAGGTTGGCAAGGCCATGTTCCCGAACTATTCCGAAGATCCAAAGTCTCCTTACTTTATCCAGTCCCTTGCTCTCACTTTCGAGCGTGGCTCTCCCAAGACTCAAGAGTTCATGACCAAGGCTGGTATGTGCATGGGCAAGTGTCCTCAGCCAGAGTTGGATCTCTACACTCAGCAATACCCTGCACAGTTGGAGTGGTACAATGCCAATAAGAACGCTGGTGGCGGTGGAGATGGTGGCAGTGGTGGAGATGGTGGTAATGGTGGAGAGGGCGGTAACGGTGGTAACCCTGTTGATCCCAACAACCCTGCCTCACCCGGTACTAACCCACCCATGGATTATCCATTCCAGCCCAACGGACCCTGTGTTGCTGCTTGTACGAACGAGGTTGGCAAGGCCATGTTCCCGAACTATTCCGAAGATCCAAAGTCTCCTTACTTTATCCAATCCCTTGCTCTCACTTTCGAGCGTGGCTCTCCCAGCACGATAGAGTTCATGACCAAAACTGGTATGTGCATGGGCAAGTGCCCTCAAGCTGAGTTGGATCTTTATACGAACCAGTATCCTGCTCAGTTGGAGTGGTACAACAAGAACAAGCATGTGATCGGAGGCAATGCTACTACAACAACCACTACTCCTGCCACCGCTTCTCCAACTGAACCTGCTGGAGCAAACAAAGATAACGATAGTGGTGCTAATCAGCTAGCTTTCCCGGGGCTCGCCACCATCGCCGCGCTCCTTTCTGCTGTCATGCTTATTGCCTAAAGTAAAAAAAAAAAAAAAAAAAAAAAAATAGAAATAAAAAGGCCTGAAAAGCTTTAAATGTCCTTAATAGTTCCGCATTCTATAAATTCATAATTTTAATAAAACATATATATTATATAGATATATATTATATTTGTAAGTTACTGATTACTGGTTATAAACGAACGAGAGTCCAAAGTATGCAGAGTATCTATAATGTTTGTATCTCAAACAGAGTCTTTGGAGCAGATAAAAAAAAGGTGTAGTGACCCTTAATTTTTTTATTTTTCCTATTAGATGCTCTGTACGCCACTTTATTGAAGCCTCCTTTCATTTCTACTCCATATTTCAAAGATGGCAAGTCAAAGTGGGCAGCAAAGAAAATTGAGGCATATATCCATCTATCAACCTCAATCAATCCATTCATCCATTCAGACATATCAACAATATCAAGGATATCAATAATTTCCGTGACAATATTTGCAAGGGAGCAAAGGGTCAAAGACATTAGTCAATCCGGGAAATTGAATCGTCAATGTTTTTTTATTAATTTCCCTCTTCCTTTATAACCATTGGAGCGACAGCATGAATTAGCGAAAATACATGGAATGATGGTTTATGCCAACACAATTAATTATATATATATATATATCGACAAGCGTCCATCCTCAACGTCAGCTTTATCTTTGAACAAATATCAAGGATTTCATTCGTCATCGTCCTCAATCAAACAAATTCTCGGGAATGCAAAGTCTGGATGTTATAGAAGTCTAAAGCTAAAGAAACGATTTGAGAAAGCAGCGATTTCACCACTTTTGGGCTTTAATGACAACACATTCTCAAAATCTTTAGAAACTTCATTGTCGGGATCAAAAGCAGCTTTAAAGAACAAGAAGAAAAAAAAAAAGACATCAAGGATTCATCACGGATTTCTAACATCATCGTTATCTTTTTTTTGACTTCGAATCGAATATTGTTAGGCTAAGCGCACTAAAAAGGTCGGAGTTGTTGGTAAATACGGTGTCCGTTATGGTGCCTCCCTCCGTAAGCAGGTCAAGAAGATGGAAATCACCCAGCACAGCAAGTACACTTGCACTTTCTGTGGTCGTGTAAGTCTTTTGTTTTTCTATAAAAAAAATTCATGTTTTTTGTCATGTTTGGATCAATGGTATTTTGTAATTTACAAGGCAGGAAGATCAAAAGGAAAAAAAAAAAAAAAAAAAAAAAAAAATAGCTACAAAAGAAAATGGGACAGCAAGTGGCATGGACATGGAAAAAGGCTTGTTTTCCTACAAAATCAACACCAAGATACAATGAATCTGATCAATTTTCTATAAGCATTGCAGGGGGAAAGGAATAGTTCTAGGAAGTTAAGGGACGGCATATACAGGATGATTTTTATTTTTCTCTTCCAGCAATGAACGACTTTTTTTTTTGTTTTTTATTTTTTCCAACCAAAATACAGCTCGAAGAATCATTCTTTTTCTTTTAACAGGATATACATAAAGACAATAGTCAATTCATCATACGAAAAAATCTATTTTCAGTCGTCACTCACTATAAGACGGACTTTTTTTTTTTTTTTTTTTTTTTTTTTTCTATACCAAAATATTGATGATTTAGGATGCCGTTAAGCGTCAGGCTGTAGGAATCTGGAAGTGCCGTGGATGCAAGAAGACCATGGCTGGTGGTGCTTGGACTTTGTCTACAACTGCTGCTGCCACTGTCCGCTCCACCACCCGCCGTCTTCGCGAGATCATGGAGGTTTAAACAAAAGAGTTGTCTCCATTTCTTGTCCCCTCCCAACCATCTCGATTGCATCTGGTTCTACTTGGCATCTATTTACATTACCAGTGAGCTATGAGCAGTCATTGCAATAAAAACTCAAAAAAAAAAAAAAAAAAAAAAAATTCTGGAATATGATGAATTCGGAAGACCAACTTTGTTACATGTATATACTGCAACTGGTACTCGAGAAGCAATGAAATACTACATAATAGTTTGTTGCAGATATCCTTTTTTTTATGTTCTGAATGCGATTTGCTCAACTGGATATAAAATGTGTTTGGCAATATTGACAAGGATATCACGTCTGGGACATCTCCAAGGGAGCTGGGGTAATCAATGAAAGCTAATTTGCTGATATGAATATTTTCCCATAGACAGGTCTTATGAAGGAAGATTTAAAGACAGTATATACAATCGTGCGAGGGCCGAGTGTGCTTCCACAGAGGATCTGTCATTTGGCAGGTATTACTTAATATCATCACTTCTTTGAGTGCACGACGACGTTGAGGTGTAGCCAAAAAAAAAAAAAAAAAAAAAAAAAAAAGATAAAGCCAATTGCCTCATATTGTCGATGATGAAGATTTCCTTTCGGACTTGAATGATTTTTTTTTTGACAGACTTAAAGAACCTGGAAGAAAGAGAGTAATTTGGAAAAGTGGCTAGATAGGATATAATGCTCGTAAGGTAGCAGAGGGCTGGAGCAAGAGGCGGCCCATTGTGATCAATCCAACTTTATCAGCAAAAGAGGTTATTTGCCACCAACTGGATATAACAGCCACAGCAAAGTGGCGCAGTCTAAAAAAGAAAGATGTGTGAGCATGACATTGATTTTTTTTTTTTTTCTTATTACATTATCATTCACACATTTCTCTCAAGCTTCATTTACTTCCTTTTCCCTTTTCTTAATTCTCAAAAAATCATGATTGAAGTTGTTTGCAACGATCGTCTCGGCAAGAAAGTCCGTGTCAAGTGCAAGTATGTATTCATCAACACACCAGGATGCACACACACAAACACAATTATTGTTATTGTTATTTTTAAAGTGTATTTATCCAGAACACATCATCACCATCACCAATGCTTTCACTAAAAGAAGAAATAAAAACTTGCATGCATCACATTCAGTGGACAAAACTTGGATTCTCTTTTTCTCTCTCTCTTTTTTTTTTTTTTTTTTTTTTTTAATCTTCTTTCTTTTCTTACTAATTTCAATCCCTCCAACTTTTTTATTCCTTGAACCTGAAAAAAAAAAAAAAAAAAAAAAAAAAAAATAGCCCTGATGATACCGTAGGTGATCTCAAGAAACTAATTGCCGCTCAGACTGGAACCAACTGGGAGAAGATTATTTTGAAGAAATGGTATGTCTATGTATCTTATATTGTCCTTTTTTTTTTTTTTTTTTTTTTTTTTTTTAAAAAAAAAAAAGAAAAAAAGAAAAAAAAAACTTCCTGCTTGCTAACATTGGTTATAATTTTGTGTAAAATAGGTATAACATTTACAAAGACCACATTACCTTGGAGGACTATGAAATTCACGACGGAATGAACATTGAATTGTACTACAATTAAGCAACTAGGAAGGAAAGAAGACTTGTTGTGAATAATGTAATAATTAAAAAAAAATACAAAATTATGAGAACAAGATATTCTTTTTCTCTTTTTATTATCTCGATTAGAGGGGATGTTTATGGATAAAGCTGTTTGTTCTGGTTTCTCTTCTTCATGATGATAAAGTACAGTGCAAGAGGGGAAGGTGGGAAAGAGATCGAAGAATGAAGAAACCAACTTTTTGATTAAAGTGGTAGGACTATTAAAATTAAACTAAAATAGGAAAAAAAAAAAAAAAGAAAAAAAAAAAAAAAAAGATAATGACAGCAATAGTAATAGTAAAATAAATCTGAGAATAGGGATGGGGAAATTGAGACGGCAGGCATTTGACCTGATGCGATTTTTTCTTGTCGCAGCCTTTCTTAGTCTGTTATTTTTCCTTCGATGTAATCATTAAAGTTAAAGTTGGCTGGTGGCACTGCAAAGGGATCCTGAAGTAGCTCAGATGCGGTCGGTCGAAGATTGGCATCTGTCGTGAAGCAGCGGGCAAGGAACCTTTGACCTTCTTCCGAAATATTCTCGGGAATAGGTGGATGAGCATTGTTACTTCCAATCGTGAAGAGCGCTTGCTGAGGCGCATAGCCCTTCCATGGTTGCTGGCCTGTAAACATCTCGAGCACTAGACATCCAAAGCTCCAGATATCTACCTTGGCTCCATATGCTTTGGATGTGACCATTTCGGGAGCCATCCTATGAAAAAAAATAAAAAATAAAAATAATAATAATAATAATTAATTACCATATCATTCATATTGATGTTGTTGAAAAAGGAAGAGTAGATGTTTACCAGAAAATGGAACCTTGAAGCGAGCCCACGTTCTCATCATATCCTCCTTGGCTCTGCGCATTTCGTTTTGAGATTCCAAAGTCTGAGATTTTGCAGACACCCTGCTCGTCTACCAATACATTAGCGGCCTTGATGTCCTACAAAGTATAAAGAGTTTTCCCGCAGAAAAAAGCAAGAAACAAAAAGAATAATTAGTTTTTGGATCTATGTGTAAAGTGCTTGTTCAACCTTATGGGTCTTCCGAGCCTCTTCTTACTCTGTGCACAATCTTCTTGCTATGGATGTACTCAAGACCGAGTAAAATTTGTCTAGTAAAAAACCTTATCACAGCCTCAGGGAATGGACCACTACGCTTCAGGCAAGACTCAATGGAGCCTCCAGAGACATACTCCAAAAAGATATTGGCCGTTAGCTCATTCTGTGCAAAGCCCAGGTACTGAACAATGTTTTCATGATCTAGGTCCTTTAACACCTCCATCTCAGAAAAGAGTGCCTCAACCGAAGTCTTGAGGCGATCACAATTCCTTTCTGAAAGCGTCTGTGGTAGATCCACCTCCTTGATTGCAATCATTTCACACGTATCCAGATTAAAAGCGTGATAGACCCGCCCAAAGGATCCACGGCCAATGAGGCCACCTTTGAGATACTGAAAGGTCTTGATAGTACCACTCTGTGGATTTTGGTATATTCCCTGCTGGGACTGGTCCATGACTTTGCCTGACTCTACCTGTATCACCCGCTGCTGTGACTGCTGCTGTTGCTGTTGATAAAGAACTGAATTTGAGGATGAGGTGGAGATGACTTGGAGATTCTCATGGGAATCTTCGCTCAACATCGCTTCCTGAGTCATAGGGGGTGATTCTGGGATGATGTGGTGCTCCTGAGCCGCCTCCTTGACAATATCTGCAATCGATGATCGTGTCACTACACCAGGTGAACCGGCAATTGGCGATAATTCTTCTTCATAATCATGCATACCTAAGCCAACCGATGGTCCATTTTGGTTCGTTGGCATGACTTCGGCTAATCGACTACCCCACATCTTAGTCGACTTTCTTCGCATAACTTTAGATCCAGAATATTGTCGTGAGAGTCTGTCCTTAGCCTCTTGCGCAACCACACGAATGGATTTCTTGTGAATGATACTACCACGGTTGTTTGTATGAACGCCAGAGCGAGGCGGCGAGTTAGACATGTGGCTAGATGACATGGTTGAGCTCGAACCCCAACCGTCAGTCATAGCTGGACTATTGTGACTCTTCAGAGCATTCGATGATCCAGAGGCTCCTAGAATCGTTTGAGCGGGAACCATAGGAGAGCTAGCATATGGCACCGGAGGATGAAGCTCAATGATTGGATGATCCAGGTCATGATCTTGAAAGAATCGGCCAAAATTCTCAAGCAAGAACTCCATAGGAGGTCGCTCGCCCCAGAAGTTTTCCGATTCGTCCTCATTATGGTGACTATTATGGTTTTCCAACATATGCATATCACTTCGTGGACCGCCCTCGGCTGATCTCGGCGCCTCCGCGGATCTTGGTGAATTGAGGTTAGAATGCGAGGAACCGTATTTGACCACAGGCTGAAGTGAGCCTCGCTTAGTAGCGCCTGCGCTTAATGGCGATGCAGGCAATCCGCTGCTGTTAAAGTTTGTTGCATAGCCCTGTGCTCCCACCATCGGCACCTCTCCAAACCCTGGATGATTCGCCCGGTTCATCTCGTAATAATTGGGACCGGGACTTGCACTATCATGACTATTGGCCATTCGAGGTGGTCGATAGCCTTGTGATCCGCCAGGTGATGCCGACCGATCATTATTTCGAACATGATGGTTTACTAGCTTGCCATCCTGGTCGGTATTGCTGCCAATGACAAGCGAAAGATTTGGATTTCTGGCGAGTACACGCTTACCACTTAGCGGAGAAGGCGAGTGATTCATATTTCCATCCACACTTGGCGAATTAGCTCCGGATTTATGTATTCTACCCATTGAAGTGTTGATGACTGGCCCAAATCGTGGTGAAGTTTTAGCACTGTTGGTTCCGACTGTAGGGAGCCAAGTCTCATCTCCTTGATTATGTGGGTTATCACCATATCGATATGTTTGCTGATAAGATCCAAAGGGCGAAGTATTGACAGAGCCGTTAGATGCTTGCAATGGATATCGGGCAGTGGTGTGAGGACGCTTCGGGTCCGGATATGGTTGATTTGGGTGAACAGAACCCCACAAGTCATCTGTAGGGTGCATGAATGCCATGTATGGGTCCTGCTGATACAGATGATGTGTTGAGTCTGTTGTCCGCTCCCGCTGATGCCCCCCAATATCTCCTTGGAAAGGTGAGTTACGGCCTTGGTTCGTAAAGAGGATGTGTTGAGGCTGTGTGCCTGGGTTTCGTTTTGGATTTAAGATATCCATGTCAGGTGGAAGAATAAGTGGTATAATGGGTGTAACCAGGAATTTGACTGTGCCCTTATTATCAGCATTTTGCACCAGATCCATCAATTCTTTTTCGCTTAAAGGCGGCCCTCGACTTGCAGGATCCTCCACAACTTGTATTGAAACAATTTTTTTTTTTTTTTAAAAAAAAATATACATACATCTGGAATGAATATCTGTTCCGCTAAAGTATTCGGAAATCGATGACACGCATACCAACAAATGTTGTTAACACTTACGACTTTCTAGTTCGCTCGTTTCAAAGATTCCGTACTTGTTCTTCTCTGCCAATATACGCATTTTTGAAAAAATCCTTTCTTTAAGCATAACAGCATTCTCAATGCCAGTGACATCAACATATTTAAAGCTTTCGTTGTCCAACGTGACCTGAATACTCTTTGGCTATAATCAAATAATGAAGGATACTGTTAATATACCAATTAATTAATAAAATATATTAAATCGACAATAACTTGCCTTAGGAGGGCCTGCTGGAGCAGCAGGTGTAGTGGAAGATGCTGGTTGATATTGAATGACATCTGCACTGCTATGATTGCGCTTGTGACTAGGTCTACGGCCAAATCCAAGCGTACCCCCAACTACTGTCGCATCCGTTTTCAATTTGTTTTCTTCATATTGATGTCGTTGACCGTTCAATTGGCTGACGCTATGTGCATCTACTAGACTTTGCGTCTGAATATGAGGCACCGACGGATTATTTCTACGCTCATTCAACGATGGCCCATTTTTTGTAGGGACAGAGGGGGCGTCCTGAGGCCGGTTAAGGGGGTAATTATGTCCCCCAGGTGAGGGTGGGGAAACTGGTGACATGCCTTTGTTGGTTTGAAGGGCATTAAATCCATGAGTAATAGAATAATCTCTGGAACTACCTCTAGGAACAATTGTAGGAGGAATGTTGAGATTAGGGCGCAGCGCATTAACTGAGTAGGCAATAGAAGATTGTCGTGGCATGATGTTGGGTATCTTGTGGCTATATTCTGTCGTTTCAATGGTGACCTGGGCAGGCAGTCGTCCGGGTAATTGCCTCAGATCGGGGTCACTCACTGGTCGCGGAGAGTTTACAGGTCGAGTAGGCGGAGCAAAGTAGTCTGATATATTAGGGAGAGCCTCTAGCGGCTCTAGAGTATCAATAGATGATCTGTGTTGATTCATAGATGGTTGCAACACCATCGGTGTAGCGGAGGCGGACCCTGACATTTCATCCACTGGCGAGCGATACATCCTTGAATTCAATTGATAATCCTGATCAATCGAGTTGCGGTGATTGCTATTAGTCTCGGGAAGTAAAGGAAGCGCAGTGTAACTACCGTTGATAGGATTGGCGGTCGCATAAGGCGAATGCGTTGCTTGTCCCGGCGACATGGTCACTTGGCGAGAGCCAGAACCGAGGCGATTAAGGACGGGTGAACCAGAGGCTGGTGAAGGGGTAGGGGCGTTGTTGGATCCTACTGAAGAGACAGATGTCGCAGTCCTGGTCCCTTCCACAGCATCCTTGATCTCCATTAAGAGTTTTCTCCGTTGATAATACGAACTGGTGGGATCCAATGTCTTTAGAGTTGTATTTGTCAGTGCTACGAATGCCTTCCCGTATATCTGATTTTCTGTGATCAACAGAAGAAAAAAAGAGAAAGAGAACACGACAGTGAGCACAAATATAATAATCAAAAGGCGAATCTGACAAACAGATGCGACTGTGTATTACCAACAAAGAGTGGTTCCAAATATGCGTAATGTGGCCTAGCTCTGAGCCAATGCACCACTCTTTCTATAGTCCATTCTCCAGCTTCGGGCTGATACTGCTGTTGCTGCTGTTGCTGTTGCGAGTTGAGACTCAACGTACTAACGTTGGCCTAGTTTACAATACAACATTGTGTTTTTTTTTTTTTTTTTTTTTTTTTGGTAAAAAAAAAAAAAAAGTATTTAAAGAAATAAAGGCAAAGTCAGGTATTGGCATAGACTTGATGAGAGAATGCTATTAGATATAACAACAAGTTTTGAGCGCTACCTGGAGATTGTTCAAGGAATAGGTACCCTCGCCATGGATCGTTGGACTTGGTGCGGAAGTAGAATTGGAATCGGATACAAACGTGATTCCTGTAGTAACTGAAGCTGAGGTTGAAATAGAGGCAGCAGCGGAGGTCGAAGCCGAAGGAACGGGAGGATAGTAGGCAGAAGATGATGTTTGAGCTGGGTTAGGTAGAATAGGGACAGTGCTACCGAGGCCTGTGGTATTAATGGGAGGTGGAGGTGGAGGTGGTGGAGGTGGAGAAGTTCGTTGAAAGGAAGTAGGGGATGCAGGTCGGATGGGTTGAGGGTGGAGCTGTGTTTGTGCAAGAGTTGAAGGATGAGGCGGGGTGTTGATTACATTGTGCAAAAGTTGGCGTGGGCGCGTTGAAGGTGGTGTGAAAGAGCCTTGGGGTGTAGATGGAGTGAATTGAGACGCGCCTGGGGAGGAAGCCTGATTGGCATTGCTTTGTTGGTTATGATTTTGCTGCAGCTGACTGGCTGCTATGGTCATGTTGGAGGACGAGTCGGATAAGGCACGTTTAGAGGAGAGAAGAAAGGACAAGCGCTTTGGTGGATTGGAGGGAGAAGCAGAAGAATTAGAGGACGTAGAAGAGGAAGAGGAGGTGTCGAAGGAGGTGGGGGAATGCGAAGGATGAGCAGGAGTGCTCAGCATCGCTTGAGTCGAATTGAAGGACAACTGATTAATAAAGTAACCTGGATTGGTAAGTGTAATATAAAGTTGAAGACGAGTGATGGTCACAGACTTAAGCAAGTAAGCTGACTTGACAAGGGAAAAAAGGAGAGAGAAAATAACAGGAGGTGTGTCGATGGAGGCGTCAATGGATGATGAGTAAAGGAGCAGGAAACGCAAAGGCAAAAGCAGTAAAAGAAACTGAGCAAAAAAAAAATTTTTTTGATGAGAGGATTGTTTGATTGGATTGATTGTTAAAAAAAAGAATGATGGAGCCAAAAAAGAAAAACAGAAAGAGTGGCCCCATGGAGTTATATTTTGTGATATCTTATTCAAACACCAATAATCAAGTTATTCCATGGGATAGGGATAAAACTCAAGAAAAAAGGGGCAAAAGTTGCATGTGTTTTGTAGCATTGCACATGTATAAGATGCAATACCATGCACCTTGACACCCTTTCAACCTTTATTTTTTTTTTTTTTTGCTGCTACTGAAAATGCGCGTCTGTGTGACTTATTAGCTCAAGTTCTGAAGCAATGGCGCCAGCAAGAACTATTTATTAGGGGGTCATTTGTCATTTGATAAAAATCCTTCCGTCAACACACATGTTGTCATAGCATTTGGCATAGCGCTTTCGGGCTGTGAGAACCGAGTGTGGGCTCTGGTTTAGCCCTCTCTAAAGTAAAAAGCTAGCCCGGCCATAAAAGGCAGGCACTTGTAGAAGGGACTGATAGACCCAAAAAAGGTAAGTTTCAGCACTTAAAGGATCACCGGGTCTCTTTAATTCCATGATAGGCTCTCCGTCGTGCAGCTAAGGAGTTGTCATCCCCCTTCAATTGCAACGCTTCCCTTTTTAGATAAATACAACCTTCTATGACATTGTTTTACTTTAGAGAGGACTGGGCGGAGCCTATGCTGACACTTTCATGATGGACCCCATTGACTACAATTCTTGAAGTTCTCCCTGTTGGTTTTGGTGAGGCAGTGGTCTTCATCTTCAGGTGCACAGGGACATCTGAAACTTGTTAGGCACTCATATTTGTATAAGGTAATTAGGTGCCTTCTAATATTTGTAGCGTTTACTACGGACGACAAAAAGAACGAAACAGCAGAGGATGGTGACCCGTGTGTGGCTGAGTAAAGAGACGTAGAGGAGCAATTGACTTGAATGTAGTATAAGAAATATAATATATCCATTATGTGCTTGAAGTATTAATTGTTGGCGATAGAAAATCCATCATCCATAGATGGGGGATCATAAAAGGAACGGTTGGTCCTCACTTAATTCTCAAATCACCCAGATTTTACTACCAAAACAAAATAAAGCAAGTTTTGCACCAGTGTAATAAGTGATCCCATTGATTTGTGATGGATGACCTGATTTTGTACATGAACCGAAATACAGCCATCAACTGTTCAATGTATCCCCAGCACCCTCACACGTACATTAAGAAAATGCGTCTTTGGACCCTGGCTATCAGTAGAATGGATTTAGGCTCTTGTTCATTCGCTCTTGCGAAGAAATGATGTGTATATTTGATGGCTTTCTCATAGGCCTCTTTTATCCTTGATAAATGGCATGTTTTTCATGAAGAGACATCTCAAAGTCGATGACATCTGCTGTTCAATAATTTTAGAATAGTTTTTTTAAGGACAATGAGTGTACACACTTTGAACTGCTGAATAGAAGGAGACCAAATTACCAACGCGTAAAAGGCCGGACTATAACTCAAAGGCCTACCAGATTGGTTGATAGAACCCCATAAGCATCCAGTTCCCTCGTATTATGTCAAAAGGATTCGTATCCAGAGAGTTAAGTGGGTGCTCTTGAGGACGATATTATGGGCGGACAAAGGTATCATGGCAATGTTAGTATAGGAGTCAAGGCATCGTTTGAACAGTAATAGGAAGGAGCATGATTATGTGCGTACGGACAGGCGGCTTTCTAGTCCAGGCTTGTGCATCCAAAGACAAGGAGGCGCGTGTGATCAAATAGAAGGGGTTAGAGTCGCCTCTCGCATCAATCCTCGGTAGGACAGACTATCGTAGCGTTGCCCTTAGATAAATTTTTGCCGTAGACACCGGTGCTCTGTTGCCAGAGCAAAGCAGCGCTAAGGATATCAAGGACAAAGGAACGGTGCTTGCAAAATTCGCCAGCATGCTATAGAACAAACGACGTTGTAGTAGCTTGATTGGAGCAGCACAGATGGTCGAAGCTCAGGAAAGTAAGGCGGGACTGATATCGAAGGCAGCCTTTCCCCTCACTGCAGTGACAGGGTTGATGTCGCAGGCTATACGGCGTGTGTCAAGGAAGTCAACAAAACTGGAGCCTTTCTACAGTGATAATAAGAAAGCTGATAATCTGTTGAGAATGGTAGGTGGAGTGACTGAAGCTCGTAGGAAAGACGAGAACAAGGATTCCCTGAATAACGTGACGTAGTTAAGGCGGTCGGAAAAAAGTCTTTGCAGACAAGCAGACAAGCAGACAAGCAGACAAGCAGACAAGGAGTGTCCAGAGCACTCCTTTTCACTTCAACGCGATCCCTCATTACCATTTATTTATTATTGTTTTTATTTTTTAAATTAAGGCTTAACTCTCTCACCTGATTAGTTGTTCTAGAATCTGAAGTAATCTCCCACACATTTCTTTTCTTCATTGTGTACCGACCAATTCTTCGTATTCTTGTTCCACATTGTATCAAAACTCAACATTAATCATGGGTCATACTACACCAACAATGGCTCCCCACAGAAATGATTCCTCCAACAATCCAGCCGAAAGCAATGGTATGAAGGATTTCATGACAGACAGAAGTATGGGTGTAACGTCCACTTTCAACAACAGGACTGCCTCCAACAGTGCACTGACTTTCATTCTTTTCTTCAAATAGATCAATCATTTCATTACCCTTTACAACTACAGGAAGCCGAAATAACTACAGAACAGCAGTCAGCTGTAGCCTCAAATCGAATACCGTCTTCATCTCCCATCTCATCACCACTTCCTCCTAGCTATAGTGATAGTAGCTATGCTGCAGCTGCAGGATATGCTCATCCAAACAATAACCCACAGACCACTGGCAACCATGCCCTGTCAAATTCCTCAACCCCACTTTTCACTCTCATCAACCTTCCTAATCGGCTTGTGTTTGATAACGTATATCTTAATGGACTTCATTCACTATATCGCTTCGGGATCAAAAACATATCTCAATCTGATATTGTTGTCAAGATGCGATCTAGTCTAGGGTCGCAAATATCCTTTCAGCTGACAAACGAAAACCTGCCGTTTGATCCAGGTGAGGTCAAACTCAACCGTCATTTTGGATGACTATTCCGAGCTGGTTCTCCATCCTTGGAAACTTCTGTGGATGTGGTTATCGGGTGTTGTTGAGTTTACAAGCGCTCTTTTTTTTTTTTACCACTTCTGAGTGTCTGCCCTTGATTAGCTCCTTCATGTTCCAATCTGAAATGTTCAAGTATTTATTTATTGGTTTTATTCGTTTATGCCTCATTAACTAAGCTTTGGCTCCTTCTATCCTTTCAAATGTTCGGTTCGTGTTAGATACTATTGATAGTACTTTGCAGACCATCTCAACCAATACTGCAGCAGCTGCAGAGGCTGGATCATTGACAGCGACTGGTCATCAATTCAACCAACTTTTCAATCATGTCAACTTAATCGACGAAGTGGCCATAGCTGCAGGCGAAACTGAATACATTATACTTGGGTTCCTTCCTGATCCGCGTGGCGGGAACAGAAGAGGCAAATGGGACTCGAACTCTATCAGCCTGGACACTGCTAATGTAGGCTCTGGCAACGGTAGTACACATGGCGATGGAGTACAGATTTATGACGAGAACCGTCAACGTGACATGTCCGCCAATGGACTTGTGAACGGAAGCAATATCGAAAGTGACGAGTTTGAAAGTAATGACCAGCAACTCGACAACTTTGATTCTTTTGAAGTCAACGGACTTGTGTTCTTCTTTGGGTACAAGACTGCAAGTAAATCTGAAGATTCAGGCTCCACTATAACAGATATTACACTCTCCAATTCCCCACCATCTATTCATGGGTTCCCCAGTGACCTTTTGTCCACAGTAATGGTTACTCCAGGCACGACAAATCAGAATACAATAGGTCCTTCACATGAGGCTTCATTAAATAGTACAAACATCGCAATGAACCCCATTACTACTGCAATCACAACTAATAAGGCGGACTATCAACACACAGTTAAATTCAGGTCTACAGTCTGTAAATCAGTTTTGTATTCCAATATCGGAGAAACCGGGATCATTTTTGAAGATTGTGTAGCGCATCAAGAATCAGTCAAAGACTTTACGATATGGAACCGTAGTGAGATCCCACTTTATTGGCAATTGAACGTTGTGGATGTTGGCAGCACATCACGGGAGAGTTGGTTGAAATTTGTTGATTATGAAGACTCTTTTGGTGGAAACGACATCAAGGAAGGCGTTGATCATGTGAATGATCATGGTCAGGTTCATCACTCAAGGACTATACGCTCAAAGCCCATTCAAAGTTACGGCTATCGCAGGATTCGTGTCATTTTTCGTCCAGTCGAGAATGGTGACTTTTTGTATGATTTGTTGCTAGAAAACCTAAATGATGCCACCAACATTGAAGAGGCCAGTATCCACGCTACAGTCCGGGCAGTTTCGAGAGGCGAGGATACCCTCACAATTTCGACAGGGAATACAATGGATTTTGGTGACTGCTGCGCTGGAGTATGGTCCCGACTGCCTATAACATTTAGTAACACGGGCTTGACACCAATGGAGGTCCATCTAAATGTGGAAGGGGCAGAAGTGGTTTTTGATATCCAGACGGAGACTGGGACGGAAATATCAGAGCCCTCTCAGGACCTGACAAAGGAAGGGAATTTTCTTTTGGAATCAGATTTACCGTCAGCAACTTGGCATGAAAATCCTCGGAGATTGGAGTCGTCTGCGAATATGGATCATTTGGAGCAGAGCACATCACCGCTGAACGTGAGTAGGAGTCGTCTTCGTGATTGGATGGAGGATAGGGCCTACTCGCCAAGTAGCCTTGGCCAAACTCCTATATCACCGAGCCTTGCAGACTCTGGAGGAACTAAAGGCGACCGCAGTGGACGAGAGCAAGGATTGGTACCTGATACTGCACCTGCTTCTCCTGTTAATTCTGAGGGGTTCTTTCCAGACAATATTCTGCAGATCAACTCCAACGTGGAAAAATATCTTGCCAACCAAGAACATGCACGAGCATCGCGTGAAGGAACCGAGGACGGTCTTGAGTCAGAACCTGAAAACAGCAGCATTCAGGATTCCACTAATTCTTCTAACGCGCTGGTCGGCCAAAAGAAACGCCTCAGTTTACGTTCCATCTCATTTTCTGGGGCTCAACGTGACAGGGAATTGGCCCAGAGCCAAATGCATGGACCTAAGTCTCCTGTTCATGGCAACCAGTCAATGACCCGAATCGAGGAGTTATTCTTGAAACCAGGCAAGGAACGTACTGTTATAGCCTCTTATCGACCGGCTAGGGATTCCTCGATTGAAAATTTTCAAGCTGGTAAATTACTTCGAAAGTCGTTCCGTATCATGGTTTCGTATGCGCCATGGGTAGGCACAGCATCATCTGTACCATTTTCTGAGAACCCTCAAAAAGACCGGAAGATTATTCAATGCAAAGCTAGAGCTTGTACTTCTTTCGTGACTATCGAGCCTAAATCGTTGGACTTTGGCGATACGGATGTCGGGGCACTCAAATCATTGCCTATCAAATTAATAAATCAGTCCGAGATCTCTGCAACCGTTCGGCTGGATTTCCAGAGCAAAGTCTTGAACTGCTCACCTTCTGGGGCTATCACTATACCTGCAAAATCCAGTACGGAACTCAAATTGGATATTTATCCACGCAAAGTCAATCCAGATTACAGGAAACAGCTTACACTTTTCAACCTGACCAATAGAGCCAATGATCAGATTATTGAAGTCCGTTCAACTAACATCGATAAAAATAGGGTTACTTTCCACTCACTATTTTACCGGGTTCTCTATCCAAGTGGATCAAACTTTTTGGATTTTGGCAATGTAGTAGTCGGTGGTATAAGCTTGCGGACTATTGCCATTTCAAATTTCACTCGCAAGTGGCTTACTCTTGAGATCACTACGAGTTTAGGCGGTGAGCTGACTGTGTACGAACGTGCCCGCGATGCTCACGGGCATATCAATATAAATGATTTAAATGGCATGTTGACGAACAGCTTTGATTCGCAGCCAAAAACCGAAAATGGCGCTCCTACTACCGACCCTACAATTATATCTAGCCGTGGAGGTACGTTTATTGCCTTCGTTATCTCCCTTCCCCTCTCGTATTTTTTTTTTCCTTCACTAGTCGACAGTTGTTGATACCTTATTTTGTGAATAGCAGCGTCATCACGTATTGAAGCAAGCGGTGTAGGCAATGTAGCAAATGATGGGCCCAGAACGAACCTTTTCAAACGACGCCAAGATACTCGTGACCAACATTCAGCAACGGGTTCAGAATCGGGCACATCTGGAGTTATTGGAGGAGCTTCATTAGCCTCTACCTTGGCTCTCAAAGCAAAGGCGATTCTGTTTCATGGCGATGTTTCACAAACTATGGGTACCTCTCCAGCAAAATTTCTGGATCTTGCCACAAGCAGGCCACGCGAAAGCAAGAAAATTTTGAGACGGATTCCCACCATGAAAGAGCTTTTAGAGCCAACTTCCCGTTCTAAATCTCTGTCAGCCGAACGATCTATAAAAGGAATGGGTGGTAGTGTTACAGAATCAAATCGAACTCAAAGGATACATGCAAGTCTGCATCAAACGAGTGGCACTACAGCGAGTGATGGGACATCTAAACGACAAGATGGATCGACAGTACTTTCTCAAAGGCAGCATGACCAAAAGACGCCCCAAAATGACGGGAGCGGTCAAGCTTCAGTGACTACGGAGCAACCAGAGAGCTCGTTTTTGAGCGAAAGATCATTGGACAGCGTTTTGTCTGCAATGGATATTAACTCTGCACCTGGTGGAGCTATGCTTTTTTTCAAGCCTTCGGAGGAAGAGCACTTTGTAAAAGAAAGAATGAAGCTTACACATGAGCTTCAGAACGCTATAACTACTGGAGAGCTGACGCCTGTCTCAGTGGTCAGCGTCCCTCCTGAGACGGAGCATCAGCTCATCATCCTATTCACGCCATCATCGACCTTCCGCGACCATATCAAGGGTATTCCTAAAAAGCAGGATGCGCGCATCTTTCTACGGCTAATTGACTTCGACCATGAGACCGTAGCGAGTCACCCGCAGTTTCGGCCACTACTTGATAGCGATCTCACACAAATTCCATTACGGGAGATTGTAGTTCGCTCATCTCTCGTAAGGAGCATCATGGAACTTGGTCAAAACAACATCAATTTTGGTACAATGGACAAGGGTGACAGGCGAACAAAGACAATTGTCATTCAAAATCGAAGCAAGGAACCATTGCTTTATCACATTCGTAAATCTGGCTCGATTGCTTCAGGTGATATCCACTTAATTAATGGAAAGAGCGGTGTCGTACGCGGATACAGCAAGAAAGAGGTTGAGTTTATGTTTGAGCCAACTCTCTCAGGACCGTTTCATGAGAAGCTAGCTATCGAGAATGTTCAAGATCCAGACAGTAGCCGGGTCTTGAGTGTTAAAGCCAATATTCGTAAGCCCAAGCACTTCTCTATCGATACACAGGAGCTTGATTTTGGTGTCTGTTATGTCGGGAGAAAAACTGAGTCTAGGCGCATAACTGTGACTAACTCTACCAAGCAAACCAGGACGTTTGAAGTCCGTGTGGATCCTCATGAAATGATGCCCCTTTCGACAGAATCTCACCATTATGGGGGTGAGATTGATTTTACCATGGAAGATGATCCTCTTGGTCAAGCAATTGTCACTAAGGAGATGGAAGATGAGATTGAAATTTTGGAACAAAAGCTCAAAATTGCAAAGAGGAAAGGCCGAGAGGATAAGGTTCTAAAGGTGACAGCTCGGCTGAGTCTACTCCGAAAAGGCGGTGTCGAGGACAAAGCGGCAACTTCAAATATATCAGGTAATTTTCGAAATACTAATAGATTGAATTCTGTATATATTTATTTATATCCATGCATCTTTTTTCTTATCTCTATCTCGCTAACATGGAGATTGGCTTACAACCAATTCAAATTAATAGCGGATGATGCCACTCCCACACAAGAGAAGGTTTTTGAGCTTCCGAAAACAGATCTCATTGACTCACCAATAGCGGATTCTCAATCCAAAGGAGCCGGGGCCCATACCGTTGGATCGTCTACCACTGTCATCGCTCCAGCAGCCAAAGAAACTCCAAAGTTCAAACGAACTGACCACTCGATTGTTTTCACGTTGGATGGCGGGAAAACAAAATCAGTCTCTGTATATTTCACAGCCGTACGTGATCAGACCCCTCTACCTGTAGGCACAACTGAAAAAGATCGCTTGCGGCTACAAGGAAAAATTTATGTTCATGAGCACAAGAATCGGGATATTTGTCGCGATGTTGCTTTCTATGCAACTGTAGAGTGCAAGACCCCCGTCTGTTTGGATAATGAAATCGACCAAGACGCTGCTGATGTTAAAGCCGCAAAGAAGGCTGCGAAGAAGGCCATTAAGCATGGTGCTGATGGGGTTGATGCTTCTGCTAGATTGGATGCTATCTCGCCTGAAATGAAGGCACCTTCAAATAATGCAGCTACAAGTGATACTTCCTCGGAGCATAGCTCACCCACAGAGCATCTTATGTTGTCACCCAAACAGTTTGATGGTGGAAAGATAGAGCATGGACAAAAGAGCAGTTTTTATTTCACACTATCCAATTCTAGTGACGATTGCTTACCTTTCAAAATCGAGCTCATACAGCCTCCTAGCCATAGTTCGCGCTTTATCTTTGAAGAAAGCGAGCTTTCAGGAAGTTTAGGTTCGAAGGAGGTTCGGAGAATCACCTTTGAATATTCTGCTTCCGATCTTGGTCGACTCCACGATTCTCTCAAAGTGATCAACCTGAACACCAACAAGTCTTATGAGTACGTGTTCACATGCTTCTCTCATCGAGCTCAGTACCTCGCCTTCCCTTCCGTGGATGATTCTGCTACGTTAGACCTAGGACATTGTTATGTCGACACGGGCCGCAAGTATTCACAAGTTACGCCACTGTTGGTTGAAAATATCACTGATGACGACATTTATATTGCGTGTGCATCTAACTTATCGCAGCAGGTTGGAATATACCTTGATGAGCAAGCGGAGAAAGGTCAAGTCACAAAGACACTCTTAAAAAAACGAAGTATGATTACTGTGTGGGTTGCTGTTCAGCCAAATTTACTTGGGGGAATTGCTGGTGGAAGCACAGCCCGACGAACTACGACAGTTTCTGGCGCAGTAAACAAAGACCGAGATAGCGAATGTCGTACATTGGTGGGAGGAATCAAGTTTACAATCTCGCTTCCAGAAGAAATTCTGGTCTCAGCCGCGAGCAATTCAAAGGAGATGGAGGAAACGTTAACGCAGGTGTTTACTCAGACTGTCAAATTCACATCTATCATTGGGCGATCGATCCTCTCAGTTTCCGACACTCTTCTGAATCTTGGATGGACGCCTGAAGTCGGCAAGCCAGTCTATGGGTCATTTACGTTGCAAAACATGTCAAGTCTGCTACCATTAGATTTTCATGTCGAATCTCTCTCCGGTAATATCATACTAGATCGAACAGGTGGCATCCTTGATGGTTGGGATATCGATAAAATATCGCCCTCACATCACTCTCGCTCTGATAAGAGGCTGTCAGACGACTATAATAAGGATTATGGCGACCAAGACTCGACTGAGGTCGCGCCGACGGACCGTTCTCGTTTGTTGATCAGCTTTCGCGTTACGGCATCTGCGCCAGGGTTATTCATGGACACTATCTTAGTAACTAATGAGAATAACTGTTCCCAGAAGATTGAAATCAAGGTGCGACTTTTTGTTGATCCACGACAGCTCCTTACAAGCGCTCATGGCCAAGGATATGCTTGTCCAATGACGCTGGAAGATCTATCCGAGATTCAGGAGGTCAAGCCAGGTGTTCCACGAGAAGGTCTTAGCCTTCCAAGCTTTACCTGGGAGAATGTCTATGTCAACGTTCACGAAGAGAGAAACTCGGATGGAGGAGAGGCGCCGGTATACGTCTCTTTTCAGCCTTCATCTGATGACCCACAAGCCCATATTGAAGAGAAATGGATCGAGTTCATAAACGACAGTGATGAGACGATGGAGCTTGTTCCTCTCTCTGATATTGGGCTTGATACGCTCTGGCAAGATGTTGACATCAATTCAGGCTTGGAGACCTGGCCCATTGGTGAAAGTGAGGCTGTAGGAATAGATGGGTTTCATTTCTGTGGCTCCGTTGTGCGGGTGCCTCCAAAGGAAAAGATTCATCTTCTCATTTCTTGCCCATTACCCGATCTACCTTCTAACGATATTGAGCGACTCCAGAATGGTGAAAATGTCTCATTGTCCGGTAATCTGATGGTTATGGACAGAGGCAAGAAGAAAGTAGTCAAGGTTCTTGGCCTGACATCAAACGTTGGTATCTCTTATGGAACCGTCACACCTGTTATGATTGAACTTGGAAAAATCGGCCATTACAATTCTTGGGAGAGAGCTAAGGGACGCTTCGAGGTTAGAAATTCCAGTGACATCCCACTTCAATACGAAGTCCTCTTGGAGCCTTATATGGAGTTATCTCTCGCAGAAAGTGGCGATAATAGCCGTGGGACTGAATCTGCACACAATTTGGCAACAAGGCGTACAGTTCATGGACATGGTATTGAATACTTTGAAGTGCTATTGGATCCAAAGAGGATTGAAAATTTTGAAATAGGACGTCGAACTTTTCCAATCAAGATTTTCAACCTCAGAAACCCAGAAAACGACATGTCTGTTAGTGTGGCCGCAGTTTTGACTGGGTTTGAATTGGGCTTTGACCGACTTATGGATGGAAAGCTTGTTCTGCCTCCGTTGATGCACCCTTTGCCTTCAACTGCTCTTCCTTGTGATGCATGGTTCACGATCACCAATAAATCCTCGGAAGATGTTAGGTTTGAAATTGGAGCAACCCTTTCTCAAGATGTTATCGACTATGTACATTTAGATGTCTTGTCCCGGTTTTCCAATTCTCCACTCCGTGGTATTATTTCTCTCAGTCCTCGTGGATCGATCGAGGTACGCATTCGAGCATTTCCCAAAGAGGGGTCGCGGCTTCCTAGTGATACTTCTGCTCTTTGCACGACAGAAGGACTTACCTTCGGAAACTT
This sequence comes from Lobosporangium transversale, assembly GCF_002105155.1. Lineage (NCBI taxonomy): Eukaryota > Fungi > Mortierellomycota > Mortierellomycetes > Mortierellales > Mortierellaceae > Lobosporangium > Lobosporangium transversale. The sequence continues at coordinate 1,785,422 of NW_019028979.1, forward strand.
ATGGGTATCAACCAAGCCTTCTAATACAGATGATGATTCGACTTCAATGAGATATGCAGAATCTATTTCCATCCGTGGCACCCTTGTTGAAGGATCAATGTTCTCACTTTCAACTCAAAGAATCGTTTTCAAAAGCCTACTGGAGACGTCAGATTATGAAGGCGAGAGTGATGATGAGAACCTCTCGGCGCCAGACTCGTCACACAACGCTTCATCAAGAGATATTTCCGACGATGGATCAGGCCCAAGTGCCCAGAAAGCAACCATCACTATTTCGAATCTGTCTATGAATTTTCCTTTGGAGTTCCAGGTTGCTCTTGAAGGCCCTATGGAATATCCTGCAGCGGAGATAATCAAAGTAACGCCATTGGACTTTAACAATCGTGGAACTATCGAGGCGGGCCAGCAATTCAAGTTGGTTGTAGAGCTGATCGATCCGCACGTAATTATCTCGGAAGATATCAAGCTATATGTCCGTAACCTTAACTCACGTCTTGGACAACAACAGCGTGTCTTGATAAGCATCTCCTCTGACAGCAGAGAGCACCGAAAGCCTAACAAGAGACAGATAATTGAGGATGAACGTGTTGACCCACACCATCATCAAAACAAACTGGAAGAGACATTCGTGACCAACACAAGTGTTAGTGGATCTTTGTTGATGCAGCCACAAGCTTCTACAGATTTAGAGTCTAGTTTATTGCATCCTATCATCTCTTTGCGTGGTTGCAAACGCATCGATTCTAGCGATTCGCAAGGAGGACGCTATGAATTAGATCTCGGGCAACAAGATATGGGGTCTACAAATGTTCTTCGCAAGATAATATTGGAGAATACGAACTTTGACCGCGTGTCTTATCGTATCAGGACCATTTCATCATTAGATAAAAATTGGCTTAAGATCAGCCGTCTAGATGGCACACTAGAACCGCCTTCAGAGGAGCACTTGTCGAGTGGATCATCTTCGGTGCACACCATCACACTTAGCTTTGCCACTAATGTGCGCAATGTGTTTTCTACATACCTTCTAATTGAGAATGTGGATAATCCAGGAGACACAAAGACGGTGCGTGTGACAATGGAAGTGGTTGCTCGGCAGAATCTGAGGCGAACGACCAAGGGCAATGAAGTCAGCAATCGTGTCTTTGATGTTTACGTAAACGGCATTGACTATAAGAATTCTTCCTCTATTGACATGAAGAACCTGTATTATGGTTCTGAGTACACTGCAAGAAGCTTGGTTGTTTACAACCGCGAGACAGTTCCAATGGAGTTCACTGTAAGTTTAGCCTACTTTTTTTTTTTTTTTTTTTTTTTTTTTCCTTCTAAATATGAAAGTTCTAATCTTTTTATTTATTTATTTTTTTTAAAAAAAAAATAGTTCAAATCGAACTTGTCTCCCTCAGACAGTACTGAAATTCTTTTTTCAACATCTCGAACATCTGCAAAGTTGTTCAAGACATTGACAGTTCCATCTGAAAACCATGTCCGCATTTATATTCGGTTTTTCCCAAAGCCATCTACTGCTATCCAAGCCGCTCTCGATAACGGAGAATACCGCGATCCTGACGAGATGGAGTTGAAGACTATAGAAATCTACATCAATTGCCGCCTGGTGAAAGATTATCAACACGTGGTTATTCTGACTGCAGAGTGCTACCTACCTGCGATTCGTGTGCATTGGCAAGATTCTGTCTCTTTTGTTGGTAAGTAGTTTATTGACGGTATCGGTGTTGAATATCAACTTTGTAAGTGAAAGTGCCTCCTAATCATAGTAACAAATTTTTTAGGCCACTTCATACGAGAAACAGCACAGTCATCAGATAGTCCAGATGAATTGAAATTGAGAATCACGGAGGATTATATGATTCTCGGAATATCCAATTTGTTAGGCATCCCGTTGGAATATGAAATCGTCAATGATACCATGTACTTCAACCTGGAATATCCAGAACCGGACAAAATGGTGGATGGATTTCATAAACATGAAATTCGTGTTGTACCTAACATGAAAGCCCTCTTGCGCAATGCTGAGAATTTTAGAAAGGTATTTTTTTTTTTACTTGCCAATGTCAAGCTAAATTCCGAGATATTTAATGATTTTAATTTTTTTTTTTTTTTAAAAAAAAAAAAAAAAAAAAAAACAGGAAAGATATGTTCAAGAGAACATCACGATCTACAATCGAAATAGACCATTAGAAAACTATTGGATTCCACTGCGAATCAGTTTTGGCAATGTGTCTAATTTCCAGCTTTCATCTGGGTACAAGAGTTCATATGCGTTTGGCATGATTGAGCAGCATGTTGTCAACTTCCTTAGCGATTTCAATAGCCATGCGGTCTTAGTGACAATGGGCAGTAGTAACGGCTGCTTCACAGGAGTTAACAGTACATCAAATGTCGGATCTGGTCCTAATATAGGATTCGGAGGAGCAAGCGGCCTTTATCCTGCTTCTATTGGACTTGGTCCTGATCGCGGAATCAGTCCATCGAGCTTGGGGTCGAACAGTCCATGTCACTCTTCATCACCTACGCTACTGATGAATGGAGGCAGCGGACTGACGACACTTATGGCGACTTCTCCATCATCTGGACCAGTCGCAGGAATGCTAGGATTGGGGCGTAGGGCATCACCACTAACAACATACCGTCCCCCGTCCCATCATCCTCATTATCAGAGCACCGAAGCCCAAGAAACACAGCGTAAATTGATCGATTTGGAGTTCCAATATCGATACGTGGTGGATCAATTAGTGTATTACAGTACGATCAAGACCGGAGAGAATTTTTTCCAGCTAGCAAGTTTACTATTCTGCACGTTACTCAGTAATCGCATCTTTCAGATATGGTCACCCGCATATTTGAAGGATCCAAGGAAGGCAGGATCAAGCACAGGTACAGGCACGACTGGACCTGCTGTAGGTTCAGCAAATTTGGCAGTGTCAGGAACTGTAGGATCCGTGACAGCTGATTATGATGGGAACGTAGAAAGAGCGCAGGTTCAGACAGGGGCGAATGGATTTACGATCCAAGGTGGCCACCACCGGCAACAAGATGAGACAGAGATTCGAGTGTGGCCAGATTCTTTACGCAAGTGGGTAGAAGCGCTGGACTACTTTGTGTCATTCTTTCCATATCACGCGCGTCAACTGGAGACTCTTAAGGCCTTACATCACAGCCTGATCTCATCGTAATTGTGGAGAAAGAGTTGCTAAAGCGCAAAATTTTGAGCAATAGATATACAAAGCCATTCAAGATAGATCATTAGACCTGTCCATTTACACTCTGGAATGAAAAGTTAAAATGTACTTGTCTACAGGCAAATGAATGAGAGAAGAAAGAAGTAGCATATTGGTTTGACCTATAAGTCCATCCATTCAATTTCGGTGAAGCGAATTCGCTAATCTAGCCAGCATATGAATAGCGGTTAGTAAAGCGGCGCTAGAAGTGATAGCAGTTTTTTTAAAAAAAAAAAAAAAAAAGTGACCAATGTGAAAGAAGCATGAGGTATTGTAGTTTTTTTTTTTTTTTTTTTTTTTTTTCGGTCACTATCATTTGTCGGAGCAAATTATTCAAGCTCGTCAGGCTCGTTAGCTCGTTATAAAAGCTTAGCAGGCCAAAAGTCGATTACCCCTTGACAGCTAACCATAGTTTAATTCAGAATATCGACCTAGACATGTTGCCTGTTTGGAGATGAATGTAAAAGGACAGCAACAGGAGAGCATCCAACTAAGAGAAGCCAAAATTGCATGGCCATCGGTAGTTGACTTATTGACTAATCTGCTTCATTTGTCTTTGAGTAACCTCTTCCAGAACAAACCAAGGACTGTGTTACATGCATATTATGTCCTCCTACCTTTCCATTTTCACCGCCTCCTCTCGAGTCGTATCGCTGTTTTTTATGAATTCCTATTCTTAAATCCCTATCACGTCTCAACCGTTGGCGCTCAAACATGCCCTGAAGCAAGCACCCGTATGCCCTTTGCCCAAATTGGTTCGAGACTGCATGTTCAAGATGGGCCGTAAGACAAAAAAATGTATCATTTTTCTCTCTTGATCTCGCAGAATCATGGCCTCTTGATGCTGTCCCTTGAGCAGTCCACGAGTACGGGGATTCCACAAGTAATCAGGAATACTTTTGTATTGGCATCAACCAAACGCTTTTCATGCACGGTTGAGCCTATGATAGCTATCGAGCCAATACCGCTAATGCGAGTGCAAAATGGAGTACTGCTGCCACTCCTCTGCCTCGTGAGTGTGAGCTCCTAGTGGATTTTGCTACAGATTCCCAAAGAGGAGCGATTTACGGGTTTGTCACCTCTCTAACAATACTATTTGCGTACTTGGTGTTTTCGAAAAGGGATGGGAAGCTCGCTTTGTCAGCAATTGGCACGTTACTGATGGAGACTGAATTTGTCGACTCTGTTTGCAATAGCAACAGGAATAGCGACATGGCAGGTTACAGGCTTAAAGAAGAAACATCAGTTGTACATTACATAATACCAGATCGGCTCAAGCTCACGGTCAACTATTGTAAGTGTTTCATTATCCCCTTAAATAGCTTTTTTATTACTATCTTCTTTCTCCTTTGGCGGTAAGGTCCACTTTAGGTTAGTTCGCTAATGAAATGACAAGCGGAGCAAAGGAGTAAAGGCGAAATAGTGAATACGTTTATACTATCCATTTTTGAAGTATATGTGCATCTGAAGGCCGAAGATGAATCTGAGAGAGACAGGACATAGTGTATAAAAAAACGGAAGCGGAGATGTAGAATAGGATATTATAAAAGGCTTCATTTAGTTCTTCACTCTCCTGCATCACTACTCTACCCCAGAAAGTTTGTTATTCATCTACTTCGCCTTATTAATTACTGGACTGCTCTAATAGCCTTCCTACCTCTTTACTTGAACATATTCTCTTCTCTCTTTTTCTCTCTCTCTCTCTCTCTCTCTCTCTCCCCCTTACTTTCTTTCTTTCTTTCTCTCTCCCTCTTCCATTATTATTTATCTTTGGCTAAAATTATCTGCCAAATCAAAAAATATGTTACTCACAAATGGCCAGCTGCTTCTTTTTATTGAAAAGTCCGCGGACTAAAGCAGATTAATCATTGGGACCAAACCATAACCTGCATCAGAATTACTAATCTATGTTTAACATTGTCTATGCGGAGATAAATGCGAAAAGGTGTCGTGGTATCATGAAAGTCATATATAGTAGAAGCCTGTAGCGCATACTACTATATCTTCAAACTATTTACTTAAAATACGATCCGAATAGCTATGATCATGGGCATAAGCTAGACTAAATGTTTCCTGAGGGCTTTGTCACAAATATGGCTACTCTTGGGGACTGCGCGATGATGGGATAGCGTGAAGGCCACGGCAATCTTTTGATATAGTTCACCTTCACTTGGTAATCTTCATACTCAAATATCTTTCGTTCAGTGAAACCATGATCTTCAACCCCGCTTTTGCTTTCGTTTTTTATAGATTAACACGCTTACAATGAATGCTACTAAGGCCAGCCCTGCTACTGCTCGCTCTGCTATGGCTCCAATACGCAAGTACAGGGTCAGCCGGAGGCGGTGGACCGATAGGAGATGTGAGCGATGGATGGTCGCCTGAAGAAGTTGCGACCCACTCAAACTTGGCCAAATCGAACATAATGATTGAATCAAGCGGTTCAGTAGTCGGGTGCTTTTCACCACATCAAGCTACGAGCCGATCACTAACAATACCACAAGCAGCGTAGGCCCATGGTTCAGCTGCATCAGGACCCTTCTTTCATTCTCCTGAATTGAGGTCGAGGACAAGGATTTCTTAAGGAGGGACGACAAAGCCTGAGGGACCACCAGATACAAGAGTGAGATCTCCGAGGACAACAATATTTGTACTATCCTCATCTAATGATAAAAGAAAGGTATGAAAAATGGCATATCAGAGAACTAAAAAAAAAAAAAAAAAAAAAAACATCTTTTAATAAGGAATACGCACTAATGATCAAGCAGTCGTACATTCAATTGGTAGAAGCATATCCTTTCACAGGCTAAAAGTGGTCATCATTCAGTGAGATTTTTTTTTTTTTTTTTTTTTTTTTTTTCATTTTTCATTTTTTTCTGGCGATTATGAAGCACTTACAATAGTTGGCTATGGGCTTGAGTCAATTCGATATTCTGTGGTGTAAATCGTTGATGTCCCTTCAAGCCTATAACCCCCATAACACCGTTCCTGTTGATATCGGAAACAGACCTAATAAAGCCGGGATGAATCGGTAGTGAGCCATTACTGACAAAGTGGGCTTCTCATGCCTTTCAAAATGGTCGAGCATGCACATATATTGTTAGAGAGATAGACAAAACTGAAAACCATTTCTATTCGAGAGTCTATAGCAAAGTCCTTTAGGGGCCTGCACAATCCCGGCCTGGGGGAAGTAACAGAACCATTTCGCACCTGTATCATCGACATTAACTTGCTGGCTGTCTTAAAAAATATTATCGTAAATGTAAAGTGTTTGGTTAATACCTATTCTGATGTGTCCCTGATAACTTATGATATCTTCATATTTGTGGAGTGTCATGGTATCAAGAGACCATGACACCGCGAGATCAAGAGAAAGATGGCTTATTTTTTTTGTCATACGGCCCACCTTGGAGATAGAGTCTCGAGCCAATTTAGGCAAAAGGCATACGAATGTTTGCTTCGGGACTTGTTGGAGCACTAACAGTTGAGACATAGTGGAGGATCAGGAACGGAAACTCCCAAAAGAATATAAATACAACTCGAGAAGGGGCAGTGAAAGTGAAAAAGCTGGAGAACATAATACCCGGTTAAAAAGCAGGGAAGTCTACAAGTCAACTGTGACATGAAAAAAGATGAAATGAAGAAACGAGAGTGAAAGAGAATACATGGACAGGGTTGTGCTTTGACATAAGCCAAGCGCTCTTTGCTCATCCTCCTCGTTGATTAGACTTTTCAATACAGCCACTTTACTCATCTAATGTCGATTTTTTATTATTTATGTGCAGATGGATGGTTGTTCAAATCATAATTGGCTCACTGCCCTATATCTTCGTGTTCTAGAGCAAGTTCTCCATGAGGGTTCCGACCTAGAAGAGGCATTTGCTGAGGATGACGTGAGGTGTTGTCTATCAGCTGAGGACTATAAACTGGAGTCTTGCCATAGTCCTCAGACACTCCTTCCATTAAGCCATGCTCTTGCTTGCCATAGTATTCGGGCGGAGCATGTCCTTGCTTGACATCTTTCGCTTCAGGGATCTCGCTCTTCTGGTTCTTTTGTCTCCGCCGCCTGTAAATGAACACTCCTGCAACAGTCGCTATAGCAGCCAAGGCTCCGATAACCCCTCCTATAATGGCTCCAATATTAATACTTGAAGATTCATTCTTCGTCGGAGCAGGAGCCTCAGACGTTACTGAAGCTCCTGGAGACGCGGTGGTAGTCGGTTTGGTGGGCAGTAGGTAACTCGGAGGTGTATAAGTTGTAACCCATTCAAACTTGGATAGATCGAATAACAACATTGATCCATCACCACTTGGGTTTTTAGTATTCTGGCCACCCCAGATTATGAATTGGTCCCCAACCAGGGCACAAGCAGGAAAGCTGCGAGGCGAAGTCGCATTAGGAGCCTTTCTCCACTCTTTCGAATTAAGATCCAGCACATATAGTTCAGGAGTAGGTGGTTCCGCCCACCCGGGAATGCCTCCAAAGACAGCAATCTTGGTCCCATTTGCATCTATCATTTACAAAGCGCAAGGAGGTAGGAGCATAAAAGCACAGTTATTAGAATCATTGCTCATGCGGACTACATTCACAGATATGACATGAATGAAAGGAGTAAGGAATATAGTAAACAATACCGATGGCCATGCAGTTTTCACGTTTAAAGGTTGGTTCCTCACCTATTACATTCTAAAGAAAGGTATGGACAGGAGATGAATAGTACTGAGTCAATAGTCATATCGAGTCTATAGATGACTGACCGTTTTAATAAAGAAAGTAAAGATCGAAATAAGAGTGGAGTGGACATTTACAAACAGTGACCATGAATTGGTATCGATCGAGTATTCCAAAAGGTAACCCCAGACATTGTCCATTAATCGCCTGTACCCTAACATGAATGATGCCCTGGCACTGTTGTAGACAGCACCATGAATCATTCTCTGCCCAAATAAGTCATCGGGAATCCGACGTATGTATGGAGACTGTGATATTCTTTGGTCCACACACATGCTCGTTGGCAAATCCATGGAAAAGGTATACGTCCATCCGGTCCTGAGATCCATACTAATCTCATGTGCAAAGTGAAGGCACTGCTGAGTCCAAAAAAAGTCAATCGTTCTCCATTGTGCATTGGGATTAGTAATATTGACTCGCTTAAAGGTTCCATTATTCGGGTAGTGTATCACTAAGGATCTATCATCGGTTACTGCCCAACTATCTGGGTCATTGGGGATATCGCCGAAAGCCTCAGCTGTCCAAGCAGGTGTATCGACCGACCATGATGTTGTAAGATCTAACGAGAAAACCGATGTGTTATTAGCAGAGCGTGGACCGCTCTGGACATAAAACTTTGATCCCACTTGTGCATATGGCATTCGAGTATTAGGGATTGGAGCGATTTGTGCATGAATGCTTGAGATAACCTGGAATGGAGTGGATAGAAAGCAAAGGAAGAGAAGCGGCAAGGCTCGAGTGAATATGCCAAAGGAGGACGAGTGAGAGGTCATGGTTGCGGCAGAATAACAAAGCTCTCCAAAGCTGGTGGAAGGAACAGTCTCAAAAAGGGAAAGTGTTCTCTCTTTTTTATTTTCTTTTTTTTTTCGGACAAGACAAAGGAAAGGAATGAGAAAGCTGGGATGAATCAGGTCAGGTCATGAGGAAAGAGATGTGCATTCTCTTTCTCCCATCATCCTCGCTGACCGTTGTGAATGCTCTCTCAAGAAGGCCTACTACTGTATCCCAAGCATGCAGGATCCAAATTAAGTTTGATACAACGTAATAAACAAATAGGCAAGCACACAATGTCTGTTTTCATGGACCATGCATACAAAAGATGTAACATCTCTGACACAGGGCCTCAGCTCATTTACCAACTGAAATCATCTTGCTGATTCTCCTCCATCTCGACCATACTTTTGTCTCCTCCGCGTCAACCTGTCAACGGTGGTCTTCACTTGTAGAGTGATATCAGCAACATATCTGGCGGCGCTTAGTATTACGAGGCTACTCCTTTACGGTTACGTGTAATTGATAGGGGCTCAAGTCCCTTGAAAGATCGTCAACTCCGTCTGTGCTTCCCTCAGCCTGCGACTGTAGCTGACAACAACAAAAGCAAGCGGCTATTTGTGAAAGCGAAGATGTGCCATTGCTAAAGGGTGCGGCTTCTAGCAATAACTGTCGAAAAGTCCCATCAGACAGAGCATATCAGCAATATTCATCCACCGCTTCTGAGTTCAGGCTAATAGAGGATAATTACACCGTTCTTGACGATCAGACTACATCCATATTGAATCAGAAGGGCAAACAGTAAACAAATGAATCGGCACTGGAGACTAGCAATCAGAAACAAGAAAATGTCATGAATCCAAACCAAGATGGCTCCAAAAATGATAAAGATAATTTTGAAGAGCGACGACTGGACCATCATGGAGAGAACTGGAAGGCGCACTACCAACTGACAAGCAAGTGGTATCAAGGATGTGCCAAGGACTACTTTCCGCTCGTACTGTCTTCAAATACCACACTTTCTTCAGCAACGCAGGCACCTTAAGGAATATCTCTCTCTCGAACGCTAACTCATCCTTATCATCCACTGGGTCGCCCTCTGGGCCAAGCTCTACATATGATGCAATAAAGCTCCAGCACTATCGCAACCTGTCAACCCCTGTGCAGCGACCCATATTAAAATGTTAAGGAAAAGAAGGCCATCAACTGTAGTAAGTTTGCAATATGAAGGGCTAGGACACACAGTACTAGTCTAGCAAGGCATTCGAAGCGGAGCTTGATACCAAACAGGACTTGTACAGAGGCTACTCTAGATGACTACCAAATAACTTTTATTAGCTCCAACCCTCATTATCATGAGAAGCGCACAATACCTATCAACAAAATCATGCATTTCCTGTAATAGATACCAATGGATCCTGGTTATGTTCTCGCATAGAAGCGATATCCTTTTTATGGGGAGAAGGAAAAGAAAGATTATTTCGATCAAGTGGATAGACAAGCAGTAAGAGTCGAGTACACAAGCATGCGGCGATATCATGTGTGAGGTTGTGCACGTACCATGTCGAACGGAACATGGATTACAAACTTAATTTTACAACAAAAGCGCGATGCAACAAACCCAGGTTGCAATGGGCGTGTCTGATGCATTGCAAGCGACGCTCTCTTCCTTGCTTGCATTCATACTCTAGCAAAGGTATTTGGTAGATTCTCAGTTGCTCAGATGCGATAATCGAACAAAAGCCATGATCTTCAAAATAAAAGCATACGTACTCCATTTGACCTCGATTTGGCGGCGCTCGCTCTGTATACGTTTAATGATTTTGTCGCTATTTTGGTGGCAACGGCAGTATAAAAGACATTTTTTTCCATTTTTCTCTTTCTTCTTCTCTTCTCTTCTCAACTCTTCACACTCTCCCCTTCTCATTTCTCACACAGTTTTATTTCGCTGCAGGCACCCGCTGGTTGGCCCCAGAGGTGTCCTGTTTTGACACTCAAGGTATACTCCCAGCCTTGCTTAGTCTCCCCTTTCTCTTTCTCTTTCTCTCCTCTTTCGCTGCAGGCACCCACTGGTTGGCCCCAGAGGTGTCCTGTTTTGGCACTCAAGGTATACTCCCAGCCTTGCTTAGTCTCCCCTTTCTCTTTCTCCCTCTCCTCTCGCTGCAGGCACCCACTGGTTGGCCCCAGAGGTGTCCTGTTTTGGCACTCAAGGTGTACTCCCAGCCTTGCTTAGTCTCCCTTTTCTCTTTTTCTTCCTCCCCTTTTCTTTCGTACGAGGGTTTTTTTTTTGCATTGTTTTCCCTCGTTAAAAAAAATAAACGGAGCGCGACAAGCCAGACCACCTCCTCGTGGTGCGCTCCGGACAACATCTTTTCTTTTCCTTCTGCTGGTTCCAGCTACCACTAGCAAAGCAAAAAAAAAAAAAAAAAAAAAAAAAGATGGCCAAGCGTCTGGCTCAGACTAGTTTGTAGTACTATGATAGAAGCATGTATCGGAATAAAGCTCTGAGTATAGGGTTAAAATAAATAAACAAGCTTTCAAATCCTTTTTTATGTCTCCATTATAAATGAAAAATGTGGCAAGATGGACTAAGGTAAAAACAATACTTCGTATACGTTTCTTCTTGGAAAAAGAAAAAAAAGAAAAGAGAGATAACAATAGGAGCCTGGTGCCTTGTAGCTGTAGCTTAGGAAAGGGCGGTAACAAACAGTTGCCAGATAATAAAGAAAAGAAAATAAAGCATGGCTTTTTGGCCTGTAAGGATCTCTCGCATCTCTCTATACCTCTTTATATCTCTTACATTTTATTTCTCGACTGTCTTTTTGTAGGATACGCCATACCGACAGAGCTTCAATACCTGCGTTTCTTTTGTGTCGAAAAAGCTAGTGTTAGAAACCGATGGCTGGCTGGCTTCGCTAGGGGAAATGGTGCTCGTAATCAATCCCCTTCTGTATAGCTTTTGTATCCGTTCTTTGCTTTCGCATCTTCGTATACACTACTCGCCATCCCGCCATATCACTATTCAGCCACATACACTACTACTACTCTAAACAGCTGCTTTGCTTCGTATTATAATAAACTATGTGCTGTCTCTCTTAGACCCATCTTGGGTCCACAGGCGCCCCCCCCCCTAATGGTGGATCTGGATAGCATAGTTACATTCCCTACCTCGTCGTTCTACTCCTCTACTCCGTTTATCATTTCATAAACGAAGCAATTTGGAGCGAACCTTTGCTTACAACGGAAAAAGGGAAATGGCAAAGGGAATGAGTTCCTCACTTCTTCTTCAATGCTGTTCACTTTGGCTATCCAGTCTTTCTTCCATTTCTCTTTATTGACGCTTGACCCGCTCTCTTATCTCTCCTTCGCGCTTTTTCTTATATATCTTTGGCCATCATCATCTATCGGAGCAAATTGTACGGACTCATTGATCGCTATTGGTTCATTGCTGGTCCTAGCCAAGAAGTCTGCAGATTGAAATTGACTTGTCGCTGACAGCAAACCATAGCTGCTTCCGGACTATTAATCTAGGTTTATTGTCTATATGGAGGTAAATGTGAAAAGGTATTCCAGCACCATATACATCGTATACAGTAGATATCTATAGCTCACGCTACTAAACCTTCAGATTATGCTTCTAAAACACGATTTGCATGGTCCTGATCATGGTCATGAGTGAGGCTAGGTGTCCATTGAGGATCACGTCCCAAGCAAGGATACTGTTGAGGGCTGCGTGGTGACGAGGCGGCGTGAGGATTACGGTATGTGAGTTCATTCTTATGCTGTGGCTCGTCTTCATTTGATCTCTTAGGGTTGTCTATTTGCTTCACCTTCTGCTCAATGAGTCCATGCTCTTCACTTGGCCTTTGCTTTCGCCTTCTATAGATGAGGACAGCTACGATCAATGCTACCAAGACTAACCCTGCTACTGCTCCACCTACTATCGCTCCAATATTAGTATTTGAAGCCTTAGTTGTAGGGATACCTGAAGATGATGGGCCGGAAGAGGGTGTAGAAGATGGATGGTCGTCTGAGGAAGCCTTAAGCCACTCAAACTTGGCCAGATCAAACACAACGATCGAATCATATGGGTCGCTCGTCGAATCTTTTTCACCACCCCAGGCTACAAACCGATCACCAGCAAGGCCACAGGCAGCACTGGCTCGTGGTTCAGCTGCATCAGGACCCTTCTTCCACTCTCCTGAATTGAGATCGAGGACAAAGATTTCTGATGAAGCGATATTAAAGCCTGGAGGGCCACTAGATGCAGGGATTCGGCCTCCGAAGACAACAATCTTTGTATTATTCTCATCTAAGGGTGGTCGAAAAAGATAAATACGCTAATGAATATATGCTATGTCAGAACACTGGCATCCAAAAACTGCTCGAAATAGGGAAACGTACTGATGACCATGCAATTCTCCTCTCTTGTGGTAGGGACTTGTCCTTTCACAGGCTAAAAGTAATCAATAACAGGTTTTCATTCAGTGGGATATTAATTTTTTTTTTTTTTTTTTTTTTTTTTGGTAAACATTATGGGATTTGCACTTACAATAATTGACCATGAGTTTGAGTCGATATGATATTCTGTAATGTATGCTGCTGATGTAGCTTGTTGAAGTTTGTAGCCTCCCATAATGCTGTTCCTGTTACTGTTGTAAACAACACCTTCAAAGTAGATCTCCCACAGTCGTGTGCCATTGTTGTATGGGCGGGCTCGCCATTTCGCGTCGGAACTCTTAAGCTCGCACATGATATTTAAGGGTTGAGTGGAAACGGTGTAGAACACTCCTGTTCGAGGGTCTATGGTAATGGCTCCAGGGTAGCCACAGATGTCATATATACCAGTAGGAAACTCACTCCACCTCGCACCCGCATCTGCGAGATTGATTCGATAGCCCACATTGCCACTACCTATCATGTAAAGCATCTGATTAAAGCCAAGGCCATAATATTTTTTCTCGCTTGTGAAATTTCCATAATTGTGGGCCGTCCAAGGGAGAGCACCAAGAGACCATGATGCTGCGAGATCAAGAGAGAAAAATGGTCCGTCCCTAGTATCAAACGGCCCGCCTTGGACATAGAGTCTCGAACCAATTTGAGCAAAGGGCACGCGAGTGTTTGCCTCGGGACGTGTCTGAGCACCAACAGTTGAGATGTGATGAAGGATATGGAGGATCAAGTGCAAGAGCTTATATAAGAACAGTGGTGCAGCTCGAGCGGAGACGGTGCAAATGGAAAAGCAGGAGGTCATAATAAGTAACGTAGTCCTTGGTTTGTCCTGGAAGAGATTAACTCAACTGTGACATGAGAAGGTGTGAGATGTAAGAGGAAACAAGAATGAATGCATAATGAGGATTGTATCATGACATGAGCTGAGGTGTTCTTTGCTCATCCTGTTGATGACTTTTCGATACATCCACTTTGATCTGCCCTTGCTTGTACTCTGGATTTATCGGACACATGTAGCATCATTTTATGACAAGGAATGGAAGCATTACGTTCATTCCATGCCAACTTTCATTTTCCAGGAGTTCCATGCGTTATTCCTCAACAGCTTTATATTTTGGGAGGTTCCAGCGGACGGAAGAGATTTGCCCTTGTCTACAGGCACGCTCTTAATTGGTGTGTCATTGTGCCTGCATAATCTCCTTGCTTGCATGGGCTCAGAAGTGGGCGAATATTCACCTCTTCTCACAGAAGTGTACACCACACTTTTCCAAATGTCATGGCATGAATTGATCCATTGTTTCTTCACTTTTCTAAAAAAGTTTTGCCTTTTCAAGACAATGTCCTGTTTTTCTGCCGCAACCATGGCCTCTCACTCGTCCACCCTTGGCATATTTACTCGACCCTTGCTGCTCCTTCTCCTTAGCTTCCTAGCCCCACTTTTTCAGGACATCTCAATCACCCATGCACAAAACACTTCTGCGCAAGTCGCCCCTATCCCTAATACTCAGATGCCATATGCGCGAGTGGGATCAAAGTTTTATGTCCAGAGTGGTCCGCGCTCTGCAAAAAGCACACCGGTTTTCTCTTTAGACCTTACAACATCATGGTCGGTCAATGCACCTGCCTGGACAGCTGAAAAATTCGGCAATATCTCCAATGACCCATATAGTTGGGGAGTAGGTGATAATCAATCCTTACTTGTACTCTATGATAATCCTGGTACAACATATCATCGAGTCAATGTTACCAATCCCGATGCAAAATGGAGAACCATTGCAATGTTGCGGCCCGTTGAATGTCCTGTACGTGACACTGTTATCGATTCCAGGACTGGGTGGATGTATACCTCTAATAAAATTGATGAGTTTGATGAGCCCGATACTTTGTGTGTAGACGACAGAGATGGTGCTTACGCGGTTCCTGATATTGTTCCTTCCGGCATTTTTGGCGAGAGAATCATTGATGGTGCTGTTTACAATAACGCCAGACAATCCCTTATGAACGGATACAAACGCTTAGCGGACAAGACTTGGGGATACCTCCTAGAGTACTCGATCAATAAAGACAAATGGTCAAACTATGTAAATACCCATAACATCCTTATTCGATTTACGTTCTATGTCTTTTTTCCCTTGACTCGACAGGATAATTGACTGAATCGCATCCAATGTTTCCTGTTCATAACTTCCTTTAGAACGTAACAGGGCAGCTTCCAACTAAGAGAGAGCAAAATTGCATGGCCATCGGTAATGGCTTTTGATTTCCTTTTATTCATATTAATTTTATTACAACTCTTCGTGCGACCAGTGGTCCCAACACTTGTGCTTTAAAATCTTACACTCTTGGGCTTACATATGATAGACACAAATGGGACCAAGATTGTTGTCTTTGGGGGCTCTACTCCAGATGCTAGTAATCCTACAAAGCTGAAGCCTTCTCCTGAGTTGTTTGTACTAGATCTTAAATCAAGACAGTGGAGAAAGGCGCCTAATGCAGCTTCATCTCGAGCCAATGCTGCTTGCATCCTGGTCGAGGATCAGTTCATAGTCTGGGGTGGCCAGAATACTAAAAACCCAAGTGGTGATGGATCGATTTTGCTGTTCGACCTATCCAAGTTTGAATGGGTTACAACTTATACACCTCCGAGTTACCTACTGCCCACCAAACCGACTACCACCGCGTCTCCAGGACCTTCAGTAACGTCTGAGGCTCCTGCTCCGACGAAGAATGAATCTTCAAGTATTAATATTGGAGCCATTATAGGAGGGGTTATCGGAGCCTTGGCTGCTATAGCGATTGTTGCAGGAGTGTTCATTTACAGGCGGCGGAAACAAAAGAACCAGAAGAGCGAGATCCCTGGAACGAAAGATGTCAAGCAAGGACATGCTCCGCCTGAACACTATGGCAAGCAAGAGCATGGCTTAATGGAAGGAGTGTCCGAAGATTATGGCAAAACTCCAGTTTACAGTCCTCAGCTGGTTAATGTCAGCTCGCGCCATCCTCAGCAAACACCTATTCTAAGTGGGGATCCTCATGGTGAACCTGCTCCAAAATATGAAGCTACAGAACACTAGGCCGCATTGATGATTAGAGTAACTACTTATATATAAAAAAGTAAAAAATGGTATGGCACTTTATTCTTTGGCATAGATTGAAGATCATTTTTATGCTACATGCGTCCGACAGCTGCAGGTTAAGAAGCAAGTATGAGGGGACCAAAGCAATGTGTTGAAAAGCTCAATGAGAATGGGCGGAGCGCTTTATCCCGTAAATTGATTCTCTTTCATTCTAGTTTCCTCTTACACCTTATGTTCGCTTCTCATACCGCAGTTGGCTTGTTGATTATCTATTTCGTTGTGTCTAAATAATCCTTTCAAGGATAAATCATGGACTGTACTACATATCATTGTCTCCTGCTTCTCTATTTCTATCATCTCCTTGCAAGCTTTACCTCTGCTCTTCTATATACCCCTGTCCCTGTCCCTATCGTCCCTCAGCTGCTGGCGCTCAGACAAGTTCCAAAGCAAATGCTCGTATGCGCTTTGCTCAATTTGGCTCGAGCTGTTAAATGCTTCAGGCAAGTGCGGACTCAAAGAGATTAAACGCTGTTTATTATTGTAGTTAAGCTGGAGCATTATATGGACTCCGTCATAACTGCCACTAATTACTCTAACCTATGAATAAAGCCCTTCTTTTGTCTTTCTCTTTTTGTCCGAGCAAACGAAATGTATACTAAACCTCAGAAACGAGTGTCAGCAAATGAATCATAAATTTCTCCAGCATTCTTTTTATATATTATTACTCTTAACAGAAATAGTGGAGAGGAATTAATTCAGTGAGCTATTCCAATCTGTTCTGTAGCTCTTCGTCGGACGGGAGATGCGGCTCGGCGGAGAAAAAATCCATCAGTCCTTCAAAGAAGTGTCCATATAATAATGAAGATGGTGTGGAATGATGCAGGCTCGCGGCTCTAGTATTTATTTGGAGCTGGATCATCGAGAGTTGGATATCTTAATTGTCTTGTTTGGCTTTGAGTTACTTTCGGAGGATGCCCTTGAATGTGTGGACAAATCTCTCCGCCACACTATTCGAGTGTGGATGATATAGTATTGAGAGTCTTGCTCTATTTGGGGCTTTTGCGTCATGAGCCGGAACTCTATCGATGGATTCAGTGCTATTAGGACTTTGGATACTCTTAGTACAGAATAACTTGAAGGAAGTGCAATGGTTTCTTGATTAGACAAAGCTCCAAGATAAAATCCTTGTGCAGATATCAACCGCTACTAAAGCGCAGTTATCGCCTCGGGCACTAGTTTCAAACGTAGCTAAGTCGATAGAAATAAGTTTGGACCCTGACCTTAAATTAGGATCACTTTAGGAACGCTGCCGCGAGACAAGTCCCTCTGATCGTTATGACCTATTGTGGATTAGCATCGCCGGGCAGCCACGTTTGTGTATCCGGAATGATCCTAACATCCGCTCTCCTACTTCATGTTGCATATGATTCTTCCATGGCATGCCACGAGGTATTATATCGGCCAGAGACTCAAGATTCACAGGACACTTCTAGATCACATTAGTGGAGCGCTTGAGGACTAAACTCCATATGTCCACAGTGTTCCACCCCAGGCAGGCGGACAGACGGAGCGAGCTAACAGGATCCTAGAGGAAATGCCACAATAATATGTCTCGTACAAACAGAATGATTGGGATTTGCTCTTACCAATAATGGGATTTCCATACAACAACCCCTCCGCAGCTTTTTCTCCCTTTTTCCTAAGCCACAGGCATCATCCCATTGTTCCATCATCCCCTACTGAAACCGCCGACAACAGATGTACCGGCTATCTCTACCTTCATTTCCACTCAAGCTCCTACGTTGGTGCAAGCACAAAACGCAATAGCAGCAGCTCAGGGCATCCAAAAACGTCAGGCAGATAAAATATGATCATCCGCTAGATTTGTTGTAGGCGATAGTGCCGTACTGAATACGGAGTATATTACTGTCGCCCACGCCAATCAACTCTCCAAAAAGTAAAAATCGAAATTCATTGGACCGTTCAAAATCACAACGCATACAAGCTAGAGTCACCTTCGAACATGAAACAACATCCTGTCTTCAATACAGATTTATTATGGCATTATCACGAATTCCCGCAGGGTTTCGGCGAACTGGCATCTGCAAGGCCACCAGATTTTGTCGATGGCGAAGAAGAATATGAAGTGGGAAAGATTCTGGATTACAAACTATTTGGCATAAAATCCCCAAGTGGCTCGTGAAATGGAAGGAATACCCTGACGAAGAAGCTTTTTTTCTGTTGTTATTTCATTTCTTTCTTCCATTCTCCTTTCTACTATTTCCTATCTTCTCTACCTCCCTTCCTTTTATCTTCCTTTTCTGTCCACCTCAGCGTGGTAGCAACTGTCATCTCCTCCATCAATCTACGACGTTCCTGTGCTCACTCCTTCACACTCATATCCTGGATCTGCAGTGCGCGGAGCTCAATCACTATCAACAAAGAACACTCCCTTATCATCGACAGCCTCGGCCCCCTTATAACGACTCCTCTTCTGTCGCCTCTCCAGCTTTTCACGACCATCCTCTCCATCGATACTGCATATTGTCAATCGCCGGATTTACAGATGTCAGGCGGACTCCAGTCTCCTCCACCTCCGGCTTCGCTGGAGTACTCGGCATCCCGATTTCACTTAGACACACCTTTGATTGTTACTATTTATGGAACTGTTGAGTTCCTTGATTTGTCCTACCAAGGCATCCTGAATCTGTGCCCTCTGGTTAGCGAGTTCGCTCAAGGCCCAGGTAAGTGTCTCCTTATCAAAGTCGATTTGTAATTAACAAGAACAAAGATGGGTCTAGAAGAAGTCTGAGGATGTTTATTGCCTAAAGTCTCTAGCTGCAGCGACGTACGAGCCGATACTAATATAGGTATTGTATAATGTGTACAAGTAAGCAATGTGAGTAATGCGTTTGCACAATTTTAATCAACTTTACCTGGCATCATTGTACCTTAGGAACATCAAGGGTTTCTTTTTCAGTGTCACTTCTTTTTGAAGTCTGTAGCTCCTCAGAGGCATCGTGGCATGTTTGATATCTAGTTCAGCATTGTTGCCTAATTCGACAACATTCTCCATCGTATCGACGACAAAATTCGCCACCAACAAGCTTCCAATGGGTGTTGAGCCTGAGCCAATTTCGGGTGGAGCGTCCATATCAACATCTTCGTTAATTAGAACTTTATTAATGTCAGGCATGGTTACAATAAAAAATGAGTTGAAGTTATGGAGAAGAGCAAATCCTTGAGCACGCGGCTGCTCTAGAGAAATGATCAGACAGCAAAGTTTAACCTGTCTATCTTTCTAGTCATGGCCTCCTTAGTCGAATAAGCCTATAGAACTCAGGGATGATATAGAACCAATGACCATCATCCTGTCCTCCTAGTAACGCTGATGTTAATGCTACACCGGATATTTCGCCTTTGTTCCAACTTACTTGAATAAGTCAATTCAGCGAACTCTGCTCCAATACACCAATAAATACCGTAGCCATTTAATATAGACAGCAGTAAATCACCAATCCCAAACCATCTGGGTCATTGGGGATATTGCCGAGATTTTCAGCTGTTCAAGCAAGCGCATTGACTGACCATGATGTTGTGAGTTCTAAAGAGAAATCGATATATTTCTTGCAGAATGTGGGCCGCTATGAACATCCTGAAAAGTGAGGTTAGGAAGCAGAGGAGAAAGAGCAACAAGACTCGAGTAAATATGTCGAGGGAGGACAAGTAAGGGGTCATGATTGCGGCCGAGGGATAAAGCCCTCAACAGCTGTGGAGGGGACGTTGGCATGAAAAGAGGAATGAGGAAGCATTTCTTCTTCCATCGTCCATGTTGACTGTAAGGAAGGCGAAAATTTGCCCACTTCTGAGCCTATGTGCAGACACTATGAAAAGCTACACCCAACAGCTCCGCCCATTGGAGATATTATTTTTTTGCTACATGCATCTGATAGTTGCGGACTGCAGGTAAGCACAAGGTGGATGTATTGAAAAGTTAATCAGTGAGCACTTGATTCATGTCATGGATTCTCTTTCATTCTCGTCTTCTCTCACATTTCATCTTTCCTTCTTATGGCACAGCTGTCTTTCTCTTCCAGGATATACCGAGAGCCGTATTCATATGTTATGATCTCCCGCCTTTCCGTTTCGACCGTTTCCTCTGGAGCTATATCACTGTTCGTTTATAGGTTCCTGTCCCTAATTCTCCACCATGCCTCAACTGTTGGCGCTCAGACAAGTCCCGAGGCAAACACTCGTATGCCCTTTGCTCAAATTGGCTCGAGACTCTATGTCCAAGGTGGTTCAAAAAGCGGGCCTTTTTTCTCTGTTGATCTCGTAGATCTTGCAGCATCATGGCCTTTTGATACTGTCCGTTGGGCGGTCCATAATTATGGAGAGTTCACAAGCGACCACGCGCATCACGGCATAGGCATCAACCAAACGCTTTACATGAAGGGTAGGACTGTTATTCAGGATAGCTTTCGGGCCAATGTCGCTGATTCGAATGCGAAATGGAGTCTTGTTCCTACCCCTGAGCCGAGGTTGTGTAGAACCCTGCAGGACTATGCTATAGACCCTCGAAATGGAATAATATACAGTTTCGCCTTTCTCTCTAACAATACCATGTGCCTGCTTGGTGATTTCGAAAAGGGATGGGAAACTCGCCTCGTCAGTAATGGCTCGCTAACGGTTGTACCCGAATTTATTGGGGCTGCTTACAACAGCAACAGGAATAGTGTTATAGGGGGCTACAGGCTCGAAGAAGATACATCAACGGCGTATGTCACAGAATATCGAATCGACTCAAACTCATGGTCAACTATTGTAAGTGCTTCATTATCGCTTTGCATATCATATTCTTTCACCAAAAATGAAAGAGGGAAAAAATGATTCTCACTGAATGAAGGTCTGTTATTGATTGTTGATTAGCCTGTGAAAGGACAAGTTCCTGCCACAAGGGAGGCGAATTGCATGATCATTAGTATGTTTTCCTTATTGAAAGATAGTTTTTTTGATGTTAGTTCTCTGATACACCGTTTATTCATTAGTATACTTGCCTTCCTTTTATCTTTAGATGAGGATAATACAAAGATTGTTGTCTTCGGAGGCTTCACTCCTGCAACTCGCGGTCCCTCAGGCTTTGTTGTTCCTTCTTCAGAAATCTTTGTCCTTGATCTCAATTCAGGAGAGTGGAAGAAGGGTCCTGATGCAGCTGAACCACGAGCCAGTGCTGCCTGTGGCCTTGCTGGTGATCGGTTTGTAGCCTGGGGTGGTGAAAAAGATTCGACGAGCGACCCATATGATTCGATCGTTGTGTTTGATCTGGCCAAGTTTGAGTGGCTTAAGGCTTCCTCAGACGACCATCCATCTTCTACACCCTCTTCCGGCCCATCATCTTCAGGTATCCCTACAACTAAGGCTTCAAATACTAATATTGGAGCGATAGCAGGCGGAGCAGTAGCAGGGTTAGTCTTGGTAGCATTGATCGTAGCTGTCCTCATCTATAGAAGGCGAAAGCAGAGGTTGGGTGAAGGGCATGGACCCATTAAACAGAAGATAGTCGAACATAAAGACAACTCAGGCGAGTTAAGTGAAGACGAAGCATACTACAAGAATGAACTCACATACCAAAACCCTCAGTTCATCTCATCACCACGCAGTCCTCAAGAGTACCCCTATTTGGGACGGGATCCGCAGGAAGCGCCGGGTTTCACTCATGGCCATGATCAAGATAATATGGATCGTATTTAAGAGGAATAGTTTGAACAATTAGTAGTATGTACTATAGACATTTAAATAATTTGAATGATGCCAGAATGCAATATTGTATTTATCTCAAATAGATAATAATTTAGAGCAATAACCCTGATACAAAACCATGGTTTGCTGCCAACAGTCAGTCTTTTCAGTCTATGAACCTTTTAGCCATAGTCAGTAATTGGCGTTTAGTGATCAGCGAGCTCGCACTATTTGTTTCCGACCTATGATAGTGGCTAAAGATGCAAACACGTCCTTCAATATCTCTCTGCATCTCTTTCCTTCTTCCTTTTTTTTTGCTGGATCACTTATCACCTTATAAACAGATCACTTTGTAGCAAGCCCTTGCTAACGTGCCATCATAATACCAAAGCAAGAGAGGAAATAAGAAGAAAAATAAAAATAAAAAAATAAAAGTGGGAAAAAAGATTGGTTTCTCTACTCTACTCCACTTAACCTTTCACTTTCCCCCTCTTCTTCAACGCGACTTTCTTTAGTTGGTAATTATTTATCTTCACTTGGTTCCCCCCAGACCATTCTATGAGCGAATTAATTGCATAACCTTATTCATTTCGCCTACCCCCTTATGCTCAGAAGTGGGCGAATATTCGCCTTCCTCAGGATAGTGTCCATAACAGTTAGAGAGGATGGAGAAAGAGAATGCACATCTCTTTCCTCATGACCTGACCTGATTCATCCCAGCTTTCTCATTCCTTTCCTTTGTCTTGTCCGAAAAAAAAAAGAAAATAAAAAAGAGAGAACACTTTCCCTTTTTGAGACTGTTCCTTCCACCAGCTTTGGAGAGCTTTGTTATTCTGCCGCAACCATGACCTCTCACTCGTCCTCCTTTGGCATATTCACTCGAGCCTTGCCGCTTCTCTTCCTTTGCTTTCTATCCACTCCATTCCAGGTTATCTCAAGCATTCATGCACAAATCGCTCCAATCCCTAATACTCGAATGCCATATGCACAAGTGGGATCAAA
This sequence comes from Lobosporangium transversale, assembly GCF_002105155.1. Lineage (NCBI taxonomy): Eukaryota > Fungi > Mortierellomycota > Mortierellomycetes > Mortierellales > Mortierellaceae > Lobosporangium > Lobosporangium transversale. Next base: position 1,808,434 of record NW_019028979.1, read on the forward strand.
GTTTTATGTCCAGAGCGGTCCACGCTCTGCTAATAACACATCGGTTTTCTCGTTAGATCTTACAACATCATGGTCGGTCGATACACCTGCTTGGACAGCTGAGGCTTTCGGCGATATCCCCAATGACCCAGATAGTTGGGCAGTAACCGATGATAGATCCTTAGTGATACACTACCCGAATAATGGAACCTTTAAGCGAGTCAATATTACTAATCCCAATGCACAATGGAGAACGATTGACTTTTTTTGGACTCAGCAGTGCCTTCACTTTGCACATGAGATTAGTATGGATCTCAGGACCGGATGGACGTATACCTTTTCCATGGATTTGCCAACGAGCATGTGTGTGGACCAAAGAATATCACAGTCTCCATACATACGTCGGATTCCCGATGACTTATTTGGGCAGAGAATGATTCATGGTGCTGTCTACAACAGTGCCAGGGCATCATTCATGTTAGGATACAGGCGATTAATGGACAATGTCTGGGGTTACCTTTTGGAATACTCGATCGATGCCAATTCATGGTCACTGTTTGTAAGTGTCCATCCCACTCTTATTCTGATCTTTACTTTCTTTATTAAAACGGTCAGTCATCTATAGACTCGATATGACTATTGACTCAGTACTATTCATCTCCTGTCCATACCTTTCTTTAGAATGTAATAGGTGAGGAACCAACCTTTAAACGTGAAAACTGCATGGCCATCGGTATTGTTTACTATATTCCTTACTCCTTTCATTCATGTCATATCTGTGAATGTAGTCCGCATGAGCAATGATTCTAATAACTGTGCTTTTATGCTCCTACCTCCTTGCGCTTTGTAAATGATAGATGCAAATGGGACCAAGATTGCTGTCTTTGGAGGCATTCCCGGGTGGGCGGAACCACCTACTCCTGAACTATATGTGCTGGATCTTAATTCGAAAGAGTGGAGAAAGGCTCCTAATGCGACTTCGCCTCGCAGCTTTCCTGCTTGTGCCCTGGTTGGGGACCAATTCATAATCTGGGGTGGCCAGAATACTAAAAACCCAAGTGGTGATGGATCAATGTTGTTATTCGATCTATCCAAGTTTGAATGGGTTACAACTTATACACCTCCGAGTTACCTACTGCCCACCAAACCGACTACCACCGCGTCTCCAGGAGCTTCAGTAACGTCTGAGGCTCCTGCTCCGACGAAGCATGAATCTTCAAGTATTAATATTGGAGCCATTATAGGAGGGGTTATCGGAGCCTTGGCTGCTATAGCGATTGTTGCAGGAGTGTTCATTTACAGGCGGCGGAAACAAAAGAACCAGAAGAGCGAGATCCCTGGAACGAAAGATGTCAAGCAAGGACATGCTCCGCCTGAACACTATGGCAAGCAAGAGCATGGCTTAATGGAAGGAGTGTCCGAAGATTATGGCAAAACTCCAGTTTACAGTCCTCAGCTGGTTAATGTCAGCTCGCGCCATCCTCAGCAAACGCCTATTCTAGGTCGGGATCCTCATGGTGAACCTGCTCCAAAATATGAAGCTACAGAACACTAGGCCGCATTGATGATTAGAGTAACTACTTATATATAAAAAAGTAAAAAATGGTATGGCACTTTATTCTTTGGCATAGATTGAAGATCATATTTCTGCTACATGCGCCCGATAGCTGCAGGCTACAAACAAGCGCAAATCAAAGTGAATGTATTGGAAACCCCAAACGACGAGGGTTGTCTTCGGAGGCCGTACTCCTATATCTAGTACCTAGTGATCCCTCCGACTTCAATGTTACCTACCCTCTCAGAAATATTACTCTTGACCTTAATTCAAGAGAATGGAAGAAGGACCCTATTGTAGCTGAATCACGAGCCAATGCTGCCTGTAGCTTTTTTGGTGGTCGATACGTAGCTTATGGTGGCGACAAGGATTGAATAGTGACACTCTTGATACAAGCGTTACATTTAACATGGTCAAGTTTGAGTAGGTCACGGCTTCTTCGCGCCATCAACCGGCGTTAACGCCTCCTAATCTGGCAATCCCTTCGGCCTATCATATCCAACTGTCCCTACTACTGGGTCTTCCAATACTAATTTTGGATAACAGTAGTGAATATGCAAGACTTTTCACCTGTATACAAATGAACAAAAACCCAATTCACCCCACATAGAGATTATTTGGTAGTTTGTACTTGGTACGACTCAATCCTAGACATAACCTGATAATCGTGTCTCCAGCAACAAACAATCACCCCTGTATTAAAGAACCAAGCTCAGTTCTATAAACACCATTAGACAAGTCGCTTACCTCTCGTCAGTGCGCGGTATGAGGAATAGACGCGTATATTGTGGAGGGCGAAGATCTGTTCCTTCATTTCTATTCGGATATTTATCGATAATGTGTTTTTACTTCAGAAAGTGCAGGTATTCAGAGGCTAGAGTTATAAGCAGATATTGGACCTGATACTACTGTCCAAGATGGTAAGTTGTCTCCACTTAATATCCTTGTACATGTTATGTGAGCAGAACTGACACATCGCCTTCAGGTATATGGATTGTCCCTTCTCAATTAATGCATACGCCAAAACCCTTTGCTCGGTTATGTGCTTCACAAGAACCTGGCCTACTTGAGGGTAATTACATGAGAAAACAACAAAGTTCTTTAACACCGTTTCCTCCGAGTTGTCCGAACCCTTGTCATTAAAGGAACTGCCACTAACTCAAAAGGCGAAAGCACAAAGGAAGGCAGACAGTGCGGCAACCTCTATTAGGATAACGTTAAATAGTCGATAGAAGTACTTTCGTTAAAGTCCTATAAATGGGGAAATGTCTATTGATGGCAGACTGGAATTTAAACTAAACAGTATCTCCACTACACACGCATAGCCAATTCATGCCATGCTCATCCCTACCTTTTGCAACTTTTTGAAAAAGCTACCAAGATGGTTATGACTGTCCCCACTAAATACGAAAGAATATTTTTAAGCCTGGACTGATAAGATCCACTGAATATATAAACCATGGCCACTCCCATTTCTTACTTTTCTTTTTGTAACACAACACTGCTACTGACTACTATATAGCTACTGCTGTCAACGCTAGTTCGTACTCGTGAATGTGGCGATTTTTAATTTGACGTTCTGTATAATACTCTATTGCTTCGTTTGACCAAAATTCTGAAAATAGTATTATACCACTCCCTATTTGAATCCTTGAAAGCCAAAGATCCTGAGCTACTTGAGAAGGGAGGTCCTAAAGATCTAAAAGGACAGATTATGTATTACACATCCTGGTACTTGAAGTGTTTAATATGAAACCATTGGTAGATAAAAAGTTGACATTGGGGTGACTTGTTGATTATGATAAAGTACTGCTTGTTTTTTTACCTGAAAATAAGAAAATAAAACAAAATGATGCCGATCACAATTCAGATTGAAAGGAAAGTTTTGGAGAGAGATATACAACAAGAGGTCTAGAGTAGGGATAGAGAAATGGTTGGTTCAATTATGATGCGAATTCACATAAATTTAAAAGAAAGCCTATCAGGGAGCAGAAGGGTGTTGTGTCTTTTATAAGACTAGGCCCACCATGAACAATATCATACCAAATAAAGTTATTTGAGAGGGAATAAATAAAGTCCGCAAAGATTCATACTGGGACTTTTGGAAGTGTTAAAAATTAGCTGGAGGGTGAATCGTTGGAATGGCAGATTCAGAATATGAGCAACTAAGAAGCCAATTGCCATGAGAACTATCGATTGTTCTAGGCTCGTTTAACTGGCAAATCTTAATTCATGAGATTTAATTCGCCAATGAATGGTTTGTACCTCAGGGAAAACTCTGTTTACAAACTCTTTTTGCTCTTGCGTGGCTCAGAATCCTTTGAAGAGAGCATTGCACAACCACAATCAAGAGGATGCACATTGCTTTGCTCATTCTCATCAAATGTGCTGCTGTACAATCTTTTTATCTTTTCAGCACGGCATCCCTTCCACTGCTTTAGGAAGCTTTATTTTTTTGCCACCACTATGGCCATGACCCCTCACTCATCCTCCCCTGGTATACTTACTCGTACCTTGCCACTCATTCTCTTCTGCTTCCTAACCTCATCCTTTCAGGGCATCTCAATCACCCATGCACAAGTCGCTCCTATCCCTAATACACAAATGCCGTATGCACGCGTGGGATCAAAATTTTATGTTCAGAGTGGTCCGCGTTCTGCAAAAAGCACACCAATTTTCTCTTTAGACCTCTCAAAATCATGGTCAGTCAATGCACCTGCTTGGACAGCCGAAAATTTCGGCAATCTCATCAATAACCCAGACACCTTGGGAATAGACGACGATAAATCCTTACAAATAATCAATCGGGCTACTGGAGTATATAATCGATGGAATATTTCCAACCCCAACGCACAATGGATTGCCAGTGACTCGTTGTGGAGCTCTTACTGCCTTGATATTACACGTGAGACTACCATGGATGCCAGGACTGGATGGACATATAGCTTTATTAAAGGCGAGGGTGGTGCACCTGATGCCGTCTGTGTGGACTCAAAAGCACCAGAACCTGTTACCGTCAATGCGGTTACCGATGATATATTTGGAGAGAGAATCATCGATGGTGCTGTCTACAATAGCGCCAGAGCCACAGTCATGATAGGATACAGGCGCTTAATGGACAGTTCCTGGGGATACCTTTTAGAATATTCGATTGACGGCGACAAATGGACAAAATTTGTAAATCCTGTTTCCTTTTCTTTTTTTTTTTTTAGACTTGTGACTTGTAGACTTGCTAGTCCAATTGACTGAGCCACATCGATTCTCTTCTATTTTTAACTTCCTTTAGAACTCAACAGGAGAGCGTCCCACCAAGAGAGAGCAAAACTGCATGGTTATTGGTAATGGGTTTATTTTTCTATTCATATATGTCATATTCGCATGGACAATATTACTAATGGTTGTGCCTTTACGCTCTTACAAATGATAGACTCAAAAGGGACCAAGATTGTTGTCTTTGGAGGCTCTACTGTAGATCCTACTAATCCTGCAAAGCTGGTGTCTTCTCCTGAGTTGTTTGTATTAGATCTTCAATCGAGACAATGGAGAAAAGCGCCAAATGCGGCTACACCTCGCGCCTATGCTGCTTGTACCCTGGTCGGGGATCAATTCATAGTCTGGGGTGGTCAGAATTCAGAGAGTCCAAGTGGTGACGGATCGATCTTGCTGTTCGACCTATCCAAGTTTGAATGGGCCACAACTTATACACCTCCGAGCGACATGCAATCCCGTCCCGAACTGTCGACTGGATCTTCAACTGCTAATATTGGAGCCATTGCAGGAGGTGCCGCTGGTGGTTTGATTTTTTTAGCGGCCATTGCAGGATTGTTTATTTACAGACGGCGACAAAAACAAAAGAGTGAGAGAAGTGATGCCTCTGGAAAGATTGAGAGCTCGCCTGAGGACCATGGCAAAAGTCTAGTTTGCGGTCCCCAGCTAATGAGTAGTACTTTGCCTGCTCTAGGTCGAAATCCTCATGGGGAACCTGCTCCGAAATATAGAGCCATAGAACAGCCATCTTCGCCTGGCGAATAAATTCGACATAATAAATAATGAATAATTTGACGTTTCGTTCCTTGCCAAAGAGTAACAATTCAATTTGTTTGCCAATTGTTGCAGGCTAACAGCAAGTACAAGATGGATCACAACGGATATATAATTTGAAAAGTTTAATCAAGGAGGATGAGCGAAGAGCATCATGATCCATTCCTGTTTGCGCATTCTCTTAAATTCATTCTTGTTTCCTCTTACATCTCACACCTTCTCATGTCACAGTTGAGTTAATCTCTTCCAGGACAAACCAAGGACTACGTTACTTATTATGACCTCCTGCTTTTCCATTTGCACCGTCTCCGCTCGAGCTGCACCACTGTTCTTATATAAGCTCTTGCACTTGATCCTCCATATCCTTCATCACATCTCAACTGTTGGTGCTCAGACACGTCCCGAGGCAAACACTCGCGTGCCCTTTGCTCAAATTGGTTCGAGACTCTATGTCCAAGGCGGGCCGTTTGATACTAGGGACGGACCATTTTTCTCTCTTGATCTCGCAGCATCATGGTCTCTTGGTGCTCTCCCTTGGACGGCCCACAATTATGGAAATTTCACAAGCGAGAAAAAATATTATGGCCTTGGCTTTAATCAGATGCTTTACATGATAGGTAGTGGCAATGTGGGCTATCGAATCAATCTCGCAGATGCGGGTGCGAGGTGGAGTGAGTTTCCTACTGGTATATATGACATCTGTGGCTACCCTGGAGCCATTACCATAGACCCTCGAACAGGAGTGTTCTACACCGTTTCCACTCAACCCTTAAATATCATGTGCGAGCTTAAGAGTTCCGACGCGAAATGGCGAGCCCGCCCATACAACAATGGCACACGACTGTGGGAGATCTACTTTGAAGGTGTTGTTTACAACAGTAACAGGAACAGCATTATGGGAGGCTACAAACTTCAACAAGCTACATCAGCAGCATACATTACAGAATATCATATCGACTCAAACTCATGGTCAATTATTGTAAGTGCAAATCCCATAATGTTTACCAAAAAAAAAAAAAAAAAAAAAAAAATTAATATCCCACTGAATGAAAACCTGTTATTGATTACTTTTAGCCTGTGAAAGGACAAGTCCCTACCACAAGAGAGGAGAATTGCATGGTCATCAGTACGTTTCCCTATTTCGAGCAGTTTTTGGATGCCAGTGTTCTGACATAGCATATATTCATTAGCGTATTTATCTTTTTCGACCACCCTTAGATGAGAATAATACAAAGATTGTTGTCTTCGGAGGCCGAATCCCTGCATCTAGTGGCCCTCCAGGCTTTAATATCGCTTCATCAGAAATCTTTGTCCTCGATCTCAATTCAGGAGAGTGGAAGAAGGGTCCTGATGCAGCTGAACCACGAGCCAGTGCTGCCTGTGGCCTTGCTGGTGATCGGTTTGTAGCCTGGGGTGGTGAAAAAGATTCGACGAGCGACCCATATGATTCGATCGTTGTGTTTGATCTGGCCAAGTTTGAGTGGCTTAAGGCTTCCTCAGACGACCATCCATCTTCTACACCCTCTTCCGGCCCATCATCTTCAGGTATCCCTACAACTAAGGCTTCAAATACTAATATTGGAGCGATAGTAGGTGGAGCAGTAGCAGGGTTAGTCTTGGTAGCATTGATCGTAGCTGTCCTCATCTATAGAAGGCGAAAGCAAAGGCCAAGTGAAGAGCATGGACTCATTGAGCAGAAGGTGAAGCAAATAGACAACCCTAAGAGATCAAATGAAGACGAGCCACAGCATAAGAATGAACTCACATACCGTAATCCTCACGCCGCCTCGTCACCACGCAGCCCTCAACAGTATCCTTGCTTGGGACGTGATCCTCAATGGACACCTAGCCTCACTCATGACCATGATCAGGACCATGCAAATCGTGTTTTAGAAGCATAATCTGAAGGTTTAGTAGCGTGAGCTATAGATATCTACTGTATACGATGTATATGGTGCTGGAATACCTTTTCACATTTACCTCCATATAGACAATAAACCTAGATTAATAGTCCGGAAGCAGCTATGGTTTGCTGTCAGCGACAAGTCAATTTCAATCTGCAGACTTCTTGGCTAGGACCAGCAATGAACCAATAGCGATCAATGAGTCCGTACAATTTGCTCCGATAGATGATGATGGCCAAAGATATATAAGAAAAAGCGCGAAGGAGAGATAAGAGAGCGGGTCAAGCGTCAATAAAGAGAAATGGAAGAAAGACTGGATAGCCAAAGTGAACAGCATTGAAGAAGAAGTGAGGAACTCATTCCCTTTGCCATTTCCCTTTTTCCGTTGTAAGCAAAGGTTCGCTCCAAATTGCTTCGTTTATGAAATGATAAACGGAGTAGAGGAGTAGAACGACGAGGTAGGGAATGTAACTATGCTATCCAGATCCACCATTAGGGGGGGGGGCGCCTGTGGACCCAAGATGGGTCTAAGAGAGACAGCACATAGTTTATTATAATACGAAGCAAAGCAGCTGTTTAGAGTAGTAGTAGTGTATGTGGCTGAATAGTGATATGGCGGGATGGCGAGTAGTGTATACGAAGATGCGAAAGCAAAGAACGGATACAAAAGCTATACAGAAGGGGATTGATTACGAGCACCATTTCCCCTAGCGAAGCCAGCCAGCCATCGGTTTCTAACACTAGCTTTTTCGACACAAAAGAAACGCAGGTATTGAAGCTCTGTCGGTATGGCGTATCCTACAAAAAGACAGTCGAGAAATAAAATGTAAGAGATATAAAGAGGTATAGAGAGATGCGAGAGATCCTTACAGGCCAAAAAGCCATGCTTTATTTTCTTTTCTTTATTATCTGGCAACTGTTTGTTACCGCCCTTTCCTAAGCTACAGCTACAAGGCACCAGGCTCCTATTGTTATCTCTCTTTTCTTTTTTTTCTTTTTCCAAGAAGAAACGTATACGAAGTATTGTTTTTACCTTAGTCCATCTTGCCACATTTTTCATTTATAATGGAGACATAAAAAAGGATTTGAAAGCTTGTTTATTTATTTTAACCCTATACTCAGAGCTTTATTCCGATACATGCTTCTATCATAGTACTACAAACTAGTCTGAGCCAGACGCTTGGCCATCTTTTTTTTTTTTTTTTTTTTTTTTTTGCTTTGCTAGTGGTAGCTGGAACCAGCAGAAGGAAAAGAAAAGATGTTGTCCGGAGCGCACCACGAGGAGGTGGTCTGGCTTGTCGCGCTCCGTTTATTTTTTTTAACGAGGGAAAACAATGCAAAAAAAAAACCCTCGTACGAAAGAAAAGGGGAGGAAGAAAAAGAGAAAAGGGAGACTAAGCAAGGCTGGGAGTACACCTTGAGTGCCAAAACAGGACACCTCTGGGGCCAACCAGTGGGTGCCTGCAGCGAGAGGAGAGGGAGAAAGAGAAAGGGGAGACTAAGCAAGGCTGGGAGTATACCTTGAGTGCCAAAACAGGACACCTCTGGGGCCAACCAGTGGGTGCCTGCAGCGAAAGAGGAGAGAAAGAGAAAGAGAAAGGGGAGACTAAGCAAGGCTGGGAGTATACCTTGAGTGTCAAAACAGGACACCTCTGGGGCCAACCAGCGGGTGCCTGCAGCGAAATAAAACTGTGTGAGAAATGAGAAGGGGAGAGTGTGAAGAGTTGAGAAGAGAAGAGAAGAAGAAAGAGAAAAATGGAAAAAAATGTCTTTTATACTGCCGTTGCCACCAAAATAGCGACAAAATCATTAAACGTATACAGAGCGAGCGCCGCCAAATCGAGGTCAAATGGAGTACGTATGCTTTTATTTTGAAGATCATGGCTTTTGTTCGATTATCGCATCTGAGCAACTGAGAATCTACCAAATACCTTTGCTAGAGTATGAATGCAAGCAAGGAAGAGAGCGTCGCTTGCAATGCATCAGACACGCCCATTGCAACCTGGGTTTGTTGCATCGCGCTTTTGTTGTAAAATTAAGTTTGTAATCCATGTTCCGTTCGACATGGTACGTGCACAACCTCACACATGATATCGCCGCATGCTTGTGTACTCGACTCTTACTGCTTGTCTATCCACTTGATCGAAATAATCTTTCTTTTCCTTCTCCCCATAAAAAGGATATCGCTTCTATGCGAGAACATAACCAGGATCCATTGGTATCTATTACAGGAAATGCATGATTTTGTTGATAGGTATTGTGCGCTTCTCATGATAATGAGGGTTGGAGCTAATAAAAGTTATTTGGTAGTCATCTAGAGTAGCCTCTGTACAAGTCCTGTTTGGTATCAAGCTCCGCTTCGAATGCCTTGCTAGACTAGTACTGTGTGTCCTAGCCCTTCATATTGCAAACTTACTACAGTTGATGGCCTTCTTTTCCTTAACATTTTAATATGGGTCGCTGCACAGGGGTTGACAGGTTGCGATAGTGCTGGAGCTTTATTGCATCATATGTAGAGCTTGGCCCAGAGGGCGACCCAGTGGATGATAAGGATGAGTTAGCGTTCGAGAGAGAGATATTCCTTAAGGTGCCTGCGTTGCTGAAGAAAGTGTGGTATTTGAAGACAGTACGAGCGGAAAGTAGTCCTTGGCACATCCTTGATACCACTTGCTTGTCAGTTGGTAGTGCGCCTTCCAGTTCTCTCCATGATGGTCCAGTCGTCGCTCTTCAAAATTATCTTTATCATTTTTGGAGCCATCTTGGTTTGGATTCATGACATTTTCTTGTTTCTGATTGCTAGTCTCCAGTGCCGATTCATTTGTTTACTGTTTGCCCTTCTGATTCAATATGGATGTAGTCTGATCGTCAAGAACGGTGTAATTATCCTCTATTAGCCTGAACTCAGAAGCGGTGGATGAATATTGCTGATATGCTCTGTCTGATGGGACTTTTCGACAGTTATTGCTAGAAGCCGCACCCTTTAGCAATGGCACATCTTCGCTTTCACAAATAGCCGCTTGCTTTTGTTGTTGTCAGCTACAGTCGCAGGCTGAGGGAAGCACAGACGGAGTTGACGATCTTTCAAGGGACTTGAGCCCCTATCAATTACACGTAACCGTAAAGGAGTAGCCTCGTAATACTAAGCGCCGCCAGATATGTTGCTGATATCACTCTACAAGTGAAGACCACCGTTGACAGGTTGACGCGGAGGAGACAAAAGTATGGTCGAGATGGAGGAGAATCAGCAAGATGATTTCAGTTGGTAAATGAGCTGAGGCCCTGTGTCAGAGATGTTACATCTTTTGTATGCATGGTCCATGAAAACAGACATTGTGTGCTTGCCTATTTGTTTATTACGTTGTATCAAACTTAATTTGGATCCTGCATGCTTGGGATACAGTAGTAGGCCTTCTTGAGAGAGCATTCACAACGGTCAGCGAGGATGATGGGAGAAAGAGAATGCACATCTCTTTCCTCATGACCTGACCTGATTCATCCCAGCTTTCTCATTCCTTTCCTTTGTCTTGTCCGAAAAAAAAAAGAAAATAAAAAAGAGAGAACACTTTCCCTTTTTGAGACTGTTCCTTCCACCAGCTTTGGAGAGCTTTGTTATTCTGCCGCAACCATGACCTCTCACTCGTCCTCCTTTGGCATATTCACTCGAGCCTTGCCGCTTCTCTTCCTTTGCTTTCTATCCACTCCATTCCAGGTTATCTCAAGCATTCATGCACAAATCGCTCCAATCCCTAATACTCGAATGCCATATGCACAAGTGGGATCAAAGTTTTATGTCCAGAGCGGTCCACGCTCTGCTAATAACACATCGGTTTTCTCGTTAGATCTTACAACATCATGGTCGGTCGATACACCTGCTTGGACAGCTGAGGCTTTCGGCGATATCCCCAATGACCCAGATAGTTGGGCAGTAACCGATGATAGATCCTTAGTGATACACTACCCGAATAATGGAACCTTTAAGCGAGTCAATATTACTAATCCCAATGCACAATGGAGAACGATTGACTTTTTTTGGACTCAGCAGTGCCTTCACTTTGCACATGAGATTAGTATGGATCTCAGGACCGGATGGACGTATACCTTTTCCATGGATTTGCCAACGAGCATGTGTGTGGACCAAAGAATATCACAGTCTCCATACATACGTCGGATTCCCGATGACTTATTTGGGCAGAGAATGATTCATGGTGCTGTCTACAACAGTGCCAGGGCATCATTCATGTTAGGGTACAGGCGATTAATGGACAATGTCTGGGGTTACCTTTTGGAATACTCGATCGATACCAATTCATGGTCACTGTTTGTAAATGTCCACTCCACTCTTATTTCGATCTTTACTTTCTTTATTAAAACGGTCAGTCATCTATAGACTCGATATGACTATTGACTCAGTACTATTCATCTCCTGTCCATACCTTTCTTTAGAATGTAATAGGTGAGGAACCAACCTTTAAACGTGAAAACTGCATGGCCATCGGTATTGTTTACTATATTCCTTACTCCTTTCATTCATGTCATATCTGTGAATGTAGTCCGCATGAGCAATGATTCTAATAACTGTGCTTTTATGCTCCTACCTCCTTGCGCTTTGTAAATGATAGATGCAAATGGGACCAAGATTGCTGTCTTTGGAGGCATTCCCGGATGGGCGGAACCACCTACTCCTGAACTATATGTGCTGGATCTTAATTCGAAAGAGTGGAGAAAGGCTCCTAATGCGACTTCGCCTCGCAGCTTTCCTGCTTGTGCCCTGGTTGGGGACCAATTCATAATCTGGGGTGGCCAGAATACTAAAAACCCAAGTGGTGATGGATCAATGTTGTTATTCGATCTATCCAAGTTTGAATGGGTTACAACTTATACACCTCCGAGTTACCTACTGCCCACCAAACCGACTACCACCGCGTCTCCAGGAGCTTCAGTAACGTCTGAGGCTCCTGCTCCGACGAAGAATGAATCTTCAAGTATTAATATTGGAGCCATTATAGGAGGGGTTATCGGAGCCTTGGCTGCTATAGCGACTGTTGCAGGAGTGTTCATTTACAGGCGGCGGAGACAAAAGAACCAGAAGAGCGAGATCCCTGAAGCGAAAGATGTCAAGCAAGGACATGCTCCGCCTGAACACTATGGCAAGCAAGAGCATGGCTTAATGGAAGGAGTGTCCGAAGATTATGGCAAAACTCCAGTTTACAGTCCTCAGCTGGTTAATGTCAGCTCGCGCCATCCTCAGCAAACGCCTATTCTAGGTCGGGATCCTCATGGTGAGCCTACTCCAGAATACGAGGGTATAGAACAGCGATTAGAACAACCGTCCATCTGCACATAAAAAAATAAAAAGTCGATATTAGATGAGTAAAGTGGCTGTATTGAAAAAGTCTAATCAACGAGGAGGATGAGCAAAGAGCACAAGGCTCATGTCATGGCGCAATCCTGCTCATGCATTCTCTTTCATTCTCTTTCATTCTCGTTTCTTCATTTCATCTTTTTTTCATGTCACAGTTGACTTGTTGACTTGCCTGCTTCGTTATTTTTAACTAAGGATTAGATAGCATATAATGGCCTTTGGCTTTTCCACTTTCCCTATTCCTTCTCGAGCTACATCACTATTCTTTTGTAGGTTCCTGTCCCTGATCCTCCACTATGTCTCAACTGTTAGTGCTCAGACAGGTCCTGAGGCAAACACTCGTATGCCATTTGCTCAAATTGGCTCGAGACTCTATCTCCAAGGTGGGCCGTATGACAAAAGAAATGGACCATTTTTCTCTGTTGACCTCGCAGCGTCGTGGACTCTTGATACCGTTCCTTGGACATCCCACAATTATGGAAATTTCACAAGTTATCAGAAACAAATCGGCGTAGGTATCAACCAAACGCTTTACATTTACGGTAACATTGTTTATGACAATCTGAGGGTCAATGTCGATGATGCAAGTGCGGAATGGAGTCTTGTTGCGCCCCCAGGGCCGAGACTCTGTAGATCTCTACAAGATTTTGCCGTAGACACTCGAAAAGGAGTAGTTTACAGTTTTGCCTTCCCCTTTAAAGATACCATGTGCCTGCTTGGCGACTTCGAAAAGGGATGGGAAACTCGCCTTGTCAGTAATGGCACACTAGTGGTTACACCCGACTTTATTGGATCTGTTTACAACAGCAACAGGAATAGTGTTATGGGAGGCTATAGGCTTGAACAAGATTCATCAACGGCGTATGTCACAGAATATCGAATCGACTCTAACTCATGGTCAACTATTGTAAGTGCTTCATAATCATCGTAAAAAAATGGAAAAAAAAAAAAAAAAAAAAAAAAAAAAAAGATATCTCACTGAATGCTTACTTTTAGCCTGTGAAAGGACAAGTCCCTACCACAAGGGAGGCGAATTGCATGATCATTAGTATGTTTTCCTTATTGAAAGATAGTTTTTTTGATGTTAGTTCTCTGATACACCGTTTATTCATTAGTATACTTGCCTTCCTTTTATCTTTAGATGAGGATAATACAAAGATTGTTGTCTTCGGAGGCTTCACTCCTGCAACTCGCGGTCCCTCAGGCTTTGTTGTTCCTTCTTCAGAAATCTTTGTCCTTGATCTCAATTCAGGAGAGTGGAAGAAGGGCCCTGATGCAGCTGAACCGCGGGCTCACGCTGCCTGTGGTATTGTTGGTAATCGCTTCGTAGCTTGGGGCGGTGAAAAACATCCGAATAGCGATCCACTTGATTCGACCATTGTGTTTGACCTGACCAAGTTTGAGTGGGTCACGGCTTCCTCCAACGACCATCCATCTCCTACACCTTCTTCCGACCCATCACCTTCAAGTACCTCTATAGCTAAGGCTTCAAATACTAATATTGGAGCGATAGCAGGCGGAGCAGTAGCAGGGTTAGTCTTGGTAGCATTGATCGTAGCTGTCCTCATCTATAGAAGGCGAAAGCAGAGGTTGGGTGAAGGGCATGGACCCATTAAACAGAAGATAGTCGAACATAAAGACAACTCAGGCGAGTTAAGTGAAGACGAAGCATACTACAAGAATGAATTCCAATACCGCAACCCTCACACTATTTCATCACCGCGCAGTCCTCAGCAGTATCCTTATTTAGGACGCGATCCTCAGTGGGCATCTAAACTCGCCCATGATAATGATCAAGACCATGCAGATCGTGTTTTAGAAGAATAATTGTAGATCTAACTGCGAGCTATAGATTAATATACAATGTAAATGATATCGGAATACCTTTCCGTATTTATTTCCTAATAAACAAAAGGCATAGGTTAATAGTTCTGAAGCAAGATATGGTTTGCTGCCGGCATTAGTTTATTTAGTCTATTCTAGTCTATGAATGTTTTAGCTACAATCAGCAATTGACCATTAGTGGTCAATGAATTTGTACAGTTTATTCTGACAATTGATTGTAACCACTATTACCTATAAAAGAAGAGAGAGCAAGAGAGTTAAGACAAAGTGCTGATGTAAAGAGATAGGAATGGCGCTGAGTCGGCTGATCATCGATAAAGTAAAGTAGTTGGATAAGCAGTTTGCTGAAGAAAATCGTGATTAAGAATAGGAAAGCTAATAAGCACGAGTGATTAATGTTGCGTTGCAACAGCAAGGGATGACTACAAAGGATATGGAGAGAGATATTGATTATGAACGTCATTTCTTCGGGAGAAGCCAGTCAGCAATCAGATTATAACATTGACAAAATAGATGAAACAACCAACAGATGTTGTAGGCTTTGCAGTTGCAGCTTATAACCTTTAAGGAAGTAAAATGGCTAATATTGGTATGGCGTATCCAATAGTAATTCAAAAGCGCACTTCTGCACTTCCACGACAAACTATCGCGAGTTTACCTCATGCTAGATCATAAAATGGATCCAGAAAATGAAAACCAAAGGGAAATAGAGGATGTGAAGATTCTTGTGCAGGTCAAAAAGTCGTCTTTTGAGTGCGTTTTCTTCTCTTTCTTTTCTTTTTTTTTCTTTTCTATTGGTTGCAAAGATAGAGAGACATAACATGAATAATTTCTTGTGAGGATATAGGATTGTGGTAGATATGACGTGTCTAATAAGTTATCAAGGACGAGTAATGGCAACAGTAATAATATTACAACGGAAAACGCTAGGCTCTTTGCATCTATCCAGATGAACACAGTTGGAGGCGCGTCATGCGTGGATAGTTTTATTGTAGTTTCCCACCTGATACCAAGTACCACTCAACCTAGACAAAATACGCTACTCGTGTTTCCAGACAACAAACAACCATTCCTATGTTAATGGGCGAAGCTCAACTCTAGAGATATCGTTAGCCAAACCGCCTATCACTCGACAGAGCACAGCATGAGGAACAGACACGTAGATCACAAAAGGAGGTCTGTTCCTTTGCTTTCATCCACAGATTTATAGATCCTTTTTTTTTTTTTTTTTTTTTTTGTAATAAACTTTGACCTTGATATTGCTGTTCATGATGTAGACCTTCTTCGCTTGCTATTATTGTGGAGACTAACTAAATGAAGAGCTCAGCTGGTCAAAAGCAACAACCATAGAATAAAGACCTTTTATGCCCTTAATACCATTCATCAGCTATCAAATTCAAGGTGTCTTTGCATCCTACAAATATATATTTCTTTCTTTCTTTTTTATATTTATTTATTAGAAACTATCGTTTTCGTTTGATC
The DNA here is from genome assembly GCF_002105155.1 of Lobosporangium transversale. NCBI lineage: Eukaryota > Fungi > Mortierellomycota > Mortierellomycetes > Mortierellales > Mortierellaceae > Lobosporangium > Lobosporangium transversale. The sequence goes on from NW_019028979.1 coordinate 1,824,602, forward strand.
CGAGTATGGTTTCGAAAGGAATGCCTCCCTTCAAGCTCAGAATGAGAGGCATAATAGTGTCCTCTCAAAGCAGCCCAGATCTGAGGTCGCTCATTGCCAATCCAATCGCTACCATCTCATCACCTTGAGCCCTTTGTAGATAAATCGATAGCCGGTCTCGATCAACATGAGGAACTACATCACTCAGCTTATCAAGGCTCTTCTCCGTCCAGTAATCACTCACGCTAGCTGAAACAGGGTTGACTGATGCGGCAGAGACAGAATAGCGCTGGTCAAGTGGTTGTTGTTGTTGTTGTTGATTATGATCCTGTTCCAAGCCCTCCTTCTTACGGTCTTTTTTACTCGACTTCTTTTGATACTTTGCAAAAGAACCAATAGATGAAAATGACGATGCTGAATATCGATTGCTCTTTTCCGCCTTGTCTTTCATTGGTACTAGCGTGCTGTTTCGCTCATTAGCAGGCGATCCAGCTCCTTGTGGCTGCTGCGGCTGACTTGAAACTGGCACATGATCTCTCGATACTGAATTGGGTGACATGAGCAAAGACGAAGCGGAGCCCAAAGTTGGCGTAGAAGGGCCTGCATAAGTCAAAGGTCGAGATGAGCCGCCACCTACGGAAGGGGGGCTTGCCCATCCACCACTACTACGGTGGCCACTATTATTATGGCTAGTTTTGAACACCGGGAAGCCTCCAACAGGAATCATAATAGGGGAAGTTAATGGAGTATAAAGTTCATCTTTGCTCTTTGTCTCATCGGCAAATGGGATTGATAATCCGCCTCCAATGACAGTGCTTGATGGCTGATCAGTAATGGTAGGTGAGTTCGATGCTGCCCTCCCTGATGCCACAATGTCTTGGAGATCTCGCTGTTGCTTCAGGCCAAGGGTTGTTGAGGATGTCGTTGCGGAAGTCCTGAGGTCCAGAGACTCTGTAACTGAGCGAGATGATGCCGATCCAAAAGACGAAGACGACTGGGGTCCTGCGGAGACATTTGACGCTGCACTATCTCCTGTGCTTCCTATAAGATCCGGTCGACGATTCTGGCCTGTAATAGCTAGCATACTTGGTGGGCGGCGTGTGTAATGACTTGAGTGACTCCTTTGAAGAGGACGACCTTTACCCACTGGGCTAGTGGAGGATAGGGATGGGATTGGAGAAGATGAGAGCGTAGGTGATGCCTGTGCAGTGTCTCCAGGGACAGGGTGGGAAAGCGAAGAGTTGGACATATCCGCCTGTTGCAGGTGTTGCTTGGATGGGGATTCCCTTCCAGCCATATGCAACTGGCTTCCAGCTTGTACCTCCGACATTCTGCGACTTCTGATTGATCCAGAGAGCGGACTGTTGGCCGTCGCAACGTTGTTCTTCTTTCCCTGAACTATGCCTGCTAATCCATTCGACGAACCATACGAACTCGAGCGGCTCTGCTGTTGGTTTTGTTGGTGCTGCTGATGCTGCTGTGGGGATGGTGTTGTTATGGGTCCTATGATCGAGCTGCGACGACCACTCGCTTCTTGAGAAGGAGCGGGAGGAGTGCCTACAATAGCTGTATTTGAACCGCTGTTTGAGATCCCGCGAACTCGCCCGGAGGACCAGGAACCCAACTCAACAGCTGATTTGGTGATCTTTTGTTTGTAGAATATTGATCCTTGTCCGGTGCTTTCTGTGGAATTCGGATGAGAACCACCAGGCATGTCTACTGAGAGACGCTTGCCAGCGTTCTTGATCCTAGCGCTGAGCCCATGACTACTGTTACTTAAATTAACCGAGGAACTGCTGAAGTTCAAACTTGTGGGTGTCATTCGACCCGTTCCGCTAGCCACTGCTTTGACAATAGCCGGAGGCTCTATAAAAGCAATAATAAAAAAAATAAGTATCATACATGGAGTTATTGCTTCGAATAGCTCTAAAAGACAGAAAGAAAGTGTAAGTGTTTTTCTTTACCTTTCATCAAAGCAGGACGATCCTGCATCATGCACCTTAGTACCCAGACATCCAGGCCAGTTCTAGCACGTGTAAATTCTTCGCACGCTTGAGCATATGTCTGAATTCTTTCTGGTATGGTCATCTTGCGAATTCGATATGCCTTCAAAGGTATTGGACGGATGCTCTGGTCTGGGAAAATAAGTTTCTCTGCGGGGATGTCTTCAAGCTGCCCACGCTCAGGGAAGACCCCAAAAGCACCTCCACTAGACTTTGTTTGTTGGCTAGACCGGCTATATTGACTCTTGAGGCTAGTGCGACGTTGAGAACCCTGCATCTCCACCAAGGTTTCAGAATCCTGACGATCGCTTCTGCTAGCTATTGAGGCTGTCCTACCAACAGAAGATGAGGTTGATGATGAAGCGGTTGAAGATACTGAAAGTGCTCTTTGGATACGTGATCGATCTGGAGACATCTTTAGGAGAGCCTCACGGCCTGCCAAGATCCTTGCCTCGCGAGCTGTCAAAGGAGTTGTTGTCGTCATCACAGTTGCAGAGGACGGAGACATAATTCCGCTCACATGTTGGTTCTCCAGTGCAGAGGTGTCTTGTAGATGTTGATTCTGCTGAGCTAGTGAACCTCGTCGACTATTCAGTGGCGATGCTGTTGCTGAAGCTGTAGTAGCCTCCTTGACTTCAACTGGTGGAGATAAAGGTGCGAGGTCCCATTTTGGTAAGTCCAAAGCATTATTTTGTAGTTTTGATTCCGACTCCATGTCAAGGCCCTCTGGGCTTCCAGAGTCGTCTTCATGATGGGTGTTGGAGATAACAAGGCCTAGGCGCTTCCTGTCTGATCGAGGATGGTTATTGTGGTTAGGCTGATTAACATTTGGTCCTCCACTCTCTATCGTTAGGCTTTTTAAGATGGTTTGCGCTGATTCAAGTCTCCCGATATCATCACCTGTCAGTTCCTGTGATAGAGGGGACAATTTTTTGGGGGGGAACGCTACTGGATTCTTCGACAAGCCCAGTTCGTTATCGGATGAGGGCCCTACTACTTGCGGTTCTTGTGATTCTGAATGATCATGGAATGTATGCGCACGAGATCGCTTTCCTATATCCTCTGAAGCTAGATCCTTATCATGTGGCGATGCTGGTCCTGACGTCCAGAGTGAGCTTAGATCATTGTTAGAGAAGGATAGTTCAGGCAGTCTCATCGGTAAGGATTCGCTACTGTGTGTGTCTTCCAAGGCAATAGTCATCCCTTTTCTCTCGTCTTGTCCTTCAAAGACACCTTCCTGATCCTCTTCTTCTTCCTCATTTGGATCGCTCTGTTCGTTTTCCCACTGATTTCCAATCTTTTCGTTCCATCGTTCAACTAAGATGGGCTTTTTCTGTCCAAAGTTCTCATAAAGTTCAGTGACGTCTACTTTGATGGTGTCGTCATAATATATGTGGTCTCCCAAGAGCTCTTGGGAGGGCATAATTTGAGCAACACCAGTGTAATGTACATCAATACCATGACTCTCAGGTACATCTGGAATGATACCTGCAGCATTCTTTTTCTCACTCATGTCATGATGATCTTGCTGCAGTAGGATTTCATTAGCCGCAGGTGAAGGCTTTGATTGAGCTCTAGGATGTATATCCATTGGATCGACTGGATCCTGATCATCATTAGTCCGACCACGGCTTTCGTCTGGGGTTGTTAATCCTGATGTTTCTGTATCTGAAAACTTTGGCGAGACAGGGGATGATGAGGGCGAAGGGATATACTGAGGAGCACGAGGCCCCGTAAAATAGCTAGTATTCATCACAAGTGAGGATGGTGTGGGTGCATGCTGCTGTTGTTCGTGTTGATTTTGTCTAACAAAAGCTGTTCCAAAAATGGCGGACGTTGCTGATGTTGAGAATAAGGGCTGTGGGGGCGGAGGAAGCGGTTGGGTTTGCTGAATTGTAGCTCTGGAGGAGACAGAAAGAGAGGACCCAGTACGGGTGCTTTCGTATCCAGAGGATGCTAATGATCCTAAAAAAAACGTGTCCGTTGGGAATATTAGATCGAATGTAATGTGATAATAGGCTGAGTCGATTGGATAATACTGTCTGTCTGCTCATACCTTGGCTAGACGTAAGGTCGGAAAGGGTCTGATCCGAACCTCTACCAGCGCCACCGAACGTGGATACTAAAGAAAAGAATGCAAAGTTGGAGCAAAAACGAGGAAGGAAGCAAACACTATTATAATTAGCGTGGGTCCATTATTCTTTATTCAAATGCACTTCATTACAACAACATACACTCTCCCTCGATTTGGTCAATCAGCTGTCTTAGGACACCTGAATCTATTTTTTTTTTTTTTTTTTTTTTTTAAAAAAAAAGGTGTTAACGATTGAATGGTTAACAATTGAAAAAGTAGGAATTCATTATGGGTTCATTGTGCTGTGAAAGAGCAGGTGACAGTCTACCTTCCAGGTTGTCCATCCTGGTATGGTCTTTGCTAGTCGAGAGTGAGGAGTGTGGGTAAGAGATATGATTAAAGTCGACTGAAGGAGAGTGTGAAGGCTCTTGAGTAAAAAAATCAAGGAACGAAGAAAAAAAAAAGGAATGAGGTCAAGGAAGAGAGGAAAGAAAGGTAAAATAAACAAAGGATGACAACACATCGAAAGCTGACAAACACACAGAAAGAGCATGACCTGACTCTCCATCATGGTCTACCCCCTTTTTTTTTTTTTTTTTTTTTTCTGTCACTCAATGTGTTATTGACATGTCATTGCACAAATGCTTTCAGGGGGACCTGTTTCGCCGCTAAAAAGGAACAAAAGAACTTTTTTAAAAAAAGTTAAGAAAACGCGATATGACCGCATTCCATCTTCCAACAACAAATGCAACAGACTTAATTTATAGCCAGAACATGTTCTCCAGAAAAGCAGTAGTGAATGTCGATGTAATCGTATTCCTTCTCCCAGTGTGTCCTTGAAGAAAAAGGCTTTTTATTTCTTGTTCGAATTGAAACTGCATAGCTTGAAGAGTATCAGACCGCATATCGCAAGAAACATCGATCTTTTTATTGACAAAGAGTTGTGAGATCCAGATTGATATCGGTCATGAACAAGTAATTCATCCGTGTCTATGTAGTAGGAATGAATAGATTTGCATAAAGGAACAATGTCCGTTTGAGAGTAGTTTGCCTACTCCATGACAGCAAGCGATCTTCGAAGCTCAAGCTCCTTCTCAAGGTACTGGCGTAGTTTCAGAACAGCAACGGATCTGTGAGAGATGGCATTTTTCACAGCAGGGTCCATTGTGGCATACGTGTCATTGTGGCGATCGGGCTTAAAAATAGGGTCCCATCCAAACGTACGTGGTCCCATAGGATTGACAATCGAACCCTGTGATCAAGTGGATAAAAGGAAAGTATGGAGTATTACACAACATTAGTCTATTTAGTACGCGTCGTTCGGGGCATTGAAGGAGAATAACAGTAGGCGAAGTAACTGAATGGACTCATGATGACTCAATGGAGGCACAACTGCTAAAAAGGTTAAAAAAAAAAAAAAAAAATTTAAATGATAAAAGGACTTACCTTCACACTCCCTTCAAAGAGAATAGGCTCGGAACCAGGACCGGTGGTGTATGCAATTGTGCAATAGGCCACAGCAGACTTGTCTGTGTATCCTTCAAGCATTTTAACCAGTCCTTCCAGTCCAATACTCTCTAGGAACCATTTGCTTTTTTTTTTTTTTTTTTTTTTTTTTTTGCAAAGAGTATAATCACAATTTTGTTAAACTAGGAAACGATTCATGCATGTAACATGTACATTATCCACAATCCACAAAGAAAAGGAAAAACCCTCCATACATGTAAGGTCCAGGAAGGCCATTGAGAGCGCCAAATCCTAGTCCAGTGTCCTCAACATAGACAGGTCCCTTTGCCTTTTTTTTTTTTTTTTTTTTTTTTTTTTTTTTTGAAATGAATAGATAGTAGAACATTAAGATTAATAATAAAAAAAAAAAAAAAAAAAAAAAAGACGACTTGTTCAATTGTAATTGACATCTAAACATACAAATTCTGCTGCTTTTTTACACTTTTCCCGTGCAATCTCATTGCTAGATCCTTGGAGTTCAGGCACTGAAGGATTTAATGATATCAGCATGATCTGGTCTACACATAAATTTAGACTGTCAACAAGATAAAGAGGACTAATTGCGACTTACAATCAATGCTAATGGAATCAAGTTGGAAATGGTCACCCAATAAGGCCTGCATCTCTGCAAGCTTGTTTTTGTTGCCTATCAATCAATGTCTTTACACTATTAATACGAAATATACTTAAAAAGTCAATAAATAAACAAATTAAAGCAACACACACACCTGTAACGAACACTGATGATTTTAATTAACATTAAATCGCGTTTTAAAGAGAAAAATATAAAAAGCGACCGAGTTAGAAATGAGGTCTACATGGTAATTAGACAGGAAAAGTGATCCATGTTAATTTTTTTGTTTTTTGTTTTTTGTTTTTATTACAAAGCTTTTGCTTATCTGCCATGATGTGGGGGTTAAGAGTAACAGAGGTTTAACGAAAAAAAAAAAAAAAAAAAAAAAAAAAAGAGGGGCAAATGAAGCATATCGGTTGAATAACATGGGGCCTGTCAATTACAAGTGTTTCTGTAATTGAAAAGGAGCGGACTGACCATCCACTTTGTCTCATCGCAATAAATTTCAATACTCCTAAAACCTGATTGGGCAAGAGGAGAGCACTGTGACTACTTTCCTAGGTGGCTACCATAAACAAATGTCCTTCTACTCTCTCTCTTTTTTTTTTTTTTTTTTTTTTTAATTGGCTTTGTTGCATTTCCTTTCCTTTTCTCCAACAGCACCTCCCTTCCTCTTCATTCCATCGCTTCTCTACTACTGCTGTCTTTGACCTTTTTTTTTTCTCCTTTTTTCTTTCGCTTCCTCATTCATACATTCATACTGATCTCGCCTCAGTTTAAATAAATTGAAACAAAACCCAATAGCGTCCCTTTTATCACTGTGAAGGAAGAAAGTTTTTTTTTTTTTTTTTAAAAAAAAAATCATGTCAGCAATGGAAGAAAAGTTTCAAGAAAAGTTTGCTCTCGTTCAGCAAATGAAGCGGGTATGTAACCATCAACCCTTCCTTTCCAACACATCCACCAGCAATAATAGTAAAAATGTTTTTGTTTCATCCGTGTGCTCTTGACTGACATCTTGTTCTATTTTTTTTTTTTTTTTTTTTTTTTTTTTTAAAAAAAAAAAAAAAGGAAAAGGAGCTAAAGGAGGCAAAAGCTCGAGAATCGCAGCCATTTGATATTTTCTCTATTGCTGGAGTGGCTCGTCCTAATAACGGCAGTAATCATAGTCCCAATTTGACTATTCGCCATGATGGCTCATCGACTGTCGGATCTGCAATAGGTTCTGTGAAGAGACCACGTAAAGAGAAAAGTGTCATTGGGGATAACCAGGCTCCTACAGCAACAGCAACAATGCCTACAACTGCACCTGCATCTACTGATGAAAAACTCGAAAATGATGGACAAAAGGCAAAGCTGAAGCGATCTTCTCTAGCAGCAGTCCAAAATGACCTGCAAGTTTCTCAGTCTTCGGGAGACATAAAGCATGATGTATGTAATCTTTTTTTTGATTTTGTTTGTTCTACTTAAGTAGTCTAAAAAAAAAAAAACTGACAAGGTTCGTCATACATTTGTATATTTAACGTATTATGTAATTAGGACTCTGCAAAACAATCAACCACACACATACAACAAGATAACCCAGCGACAACAGGACTTGAAACTGACAAGAAAGAACACAAGCCTCGTACTGCAACTCCCCCTACCCCTGTTCCCTCTCCCAAAACTGATTCTAACAATCGACGGAACTCTGGATCCGCTTCGCCTATCAAATTGTTAGTAAGAGACATGACCCACAATGTACGAAGCCGTGCTGGAAGTGTTGATGAGAATGAAGAAATGGTTGTGGATATGTTTGGTCGATCTGTTCCTCGCTCAAGGCATCATTCATCGGATGAAGGCTCAGATTCCGAAAACGAGAGCGCGTAAGTGTTCCAGATCCTTTGAAGTAAATGCTGGTTGTCTTATTAGAATCAGCATACCTAATTTTTTTTGAGGAAAAAAAAAAAAAAAAAAAAAAAAAAAACTTCCTCCTTCCTCCCTTGACTTCCAGTCATCCAAGACGAAGACGCAGGATAGAAGAGGACTTGGATGTCTATAGGCCTTCCTATCGCTCTGGACGATACAATTCCAGATCTAGATCTAGATCTAGATCTCGTTCACGATCTCGCTCACGCTCGCCAGACCATCGTCGCTATTACCGAAGATCTCGATCACGCTCCACCAGTCCATACTATCCATTTGCAAAAGATAATGATCGACGTAGAAGAGGTGCAAGCCGTGGACGGCGTGGTGACAGAGATGGGCGTGATCGATATTCAGGTGATGAGGTCTCTGTCAATCATCCAGAGGAAACAGACCCTTATCTAGCCGCTAGTCGGTATCTGGATACGGCGTTTTATCCAACCAAAATTTATGTGGGCAACCTTCCAAGCTCCATCTCATTAACAAGTCTTCGGACATTGTTCTCTCCATTCGGTGACATTGAGGACATGAACTTGGTCGAAGGAAAAGATTTCGGATTTGTCACTTATGTGGAACCAGCTGGAGCTCAGCAAGCCCTGGCTAAAATGAATGGTGCAGTGGTTGATGGAACCTACATTCGGGTGAATAGGGCAAAAATTCCAGAAAGGAACCGCCGTGGTTTTGCAGGAGTTGCCTGGATGGATGAAGATGGCGAGCTCGCAAGAATAGAGGAAGAGCAGCATCAACAAGCAGCAGCCATAGCTGGAGTCTTCTCTAATGTTATTTCTAATCAAGGGCATTCAAAGACTTTTGAAAACCTTTCAAAGGACAGAGGTTTGAAATCTTCAAAGAGAGATCCTTCACCTATGGCGGCTCGTCAGGCACATCAACTTCCTGCACGGCCCCGCTCGCCAAAGTTGCCTCCAAAACCCACAGGAGCTGCCCTTTTTCCTCCAGCGGGTGCGGATCCACGGGCTGTTATGGCTGCCAGTCGAGGGGTTGGACGACAAATTTTAAGATATGATGACCTTTAATCCATTGCTCATGTCTTTTTTTTTTTTTTTTTTTTTTTTTTTTTTTTCATTTCTTTTTCTGTCACCATTACTATTCCTGTTTTATTACCCTTTCATTCTCTCGACACATAAAGAGTCGTTTTTGTAACATTACCAACATTTGTCAACATTAGCATTATAGAGAAAAAAAATGATAAAAAAAGATTAAAAAAAAAGTTACCAGTAATAAAGATTCCGATGATTCTTAAGGTATCTCCTTCCCGTCCGGAATGACAGCTCAGAGTACCATACAAGTTTCGGCTGACAGTCTATTGCAGTAGCCATATTCTTATCAGATTCATTAGATTCATGGTCTTGGCAGTTTAAGGTCGCATCCAAAAAAAAAAAAAAAAAAAAAAAAAAAGGGGCTAGGACCAAGTACATGTAGAAAAAATCCCCTGGTCTCTAAGCTACAGTTGTTGTTTATATAGATCTCATCAAGACGATGTTCATGAAACCTGTATATTTATTGATCATCTGGGCGTCGCTTATCACCATCGTGCATATACCAAGACTAGGATAAAATAGTTCCAGTCCTCCCTTATATCCTCTTATTTTTATTTTTATTTTAATTCTTATCCCTGCACCTCTCGCACCTGCTGCTAGTCTATTAGATCTAAATACAAATGAGCGCAGATTCTTAAGGTTGGCTCCTCCAAACTTATCAAATCAAGCCTGGAAATGAAAGCAGCCTTCTAAACTCCCAAGAATCGAACCAAGCTAGTTGGGTCAATCCTCGTATCCGTTCATATACAATGCGTCTTTTCTCCTTGCCCTGTGCAGTCCATTGATCAACATCAACCTTAAGGCCAATCCTCATTCTAGTCAGTCCAGTACAGACCCATTCTGCACCATCAGCAATCTCTGTCACCGTAGCATTAGGGCCCTCCAATTTCCTTAAACATGGACAGTTGGATAAGATTGGTTGAGCAATACCATCAGTTATTCCGCTTTGTCTTCTGAATATCAATATCTCAACTGTGTCGCAGAGCCTTTGGTCTCTTCTCCTTCGCATTATTTGGCCATCCTCCAGAATCTCTTGTTCATCTGCTAGTAATTCTCGAAGAGAGAGTGGACCAAAATCACAATACGGGACTTCTAGCCGCCGTAGCTCTGTCATCTGTTTGAGAAGTGTCGCCATATCCTCGTCCCTTATTTCCGCCCTTGTATATAGACTTGATAGATTTGACAGTGTGAACTGATGCTCGAGGAATACTACCTTGTAGAAACCAAAATTTAATCGCTGTGAAGGATGGATATCCTGATCGAGATTAAGAAAATTCAGTGAACGTAACTCTGGACATCTCCTAGTGAGTATACCGAAGCAATACTTTGATGTGTACGGATGTGGAGGGCAGGATATCAGGGTATCCCAAAGGAGTAGCCTTTGTATATTCGGGAAAATATATTTGCATGTCCCCTCGTCCAAGAAGTCGCGAGGTAGCTGATCGATATGCACTTCATGCATCATCAAAGTCTTAATTTTTTTGCAGACTTGAAAGAATGGATCGACTTCATCGTTGGGTATACATGCTTCAAAGATGACCAAGGCTTCAAGGTGAGCGCACTCCAGTACTGCACTCCATGCTCCCCGCAAACTCGAGCCCCTGAGTCTAAGCTCAGTGATTGTGGAACTGTGGGACTTGATCAAGTCGGAGAGCTCACTTAAATTGGATCTTTTAAAAGTTTTCCAGGTATGATATTCGACAAGTCGGAGGCGATTACAACCTTGCAACGATGAGAACACGCTTGCAAAAAAATCATCAAAATCAAGCTCCTCAATATATTTCTTATGCTTCTCCAGTGCTTCGTTAGTAGGAATACGATAAGTGCGTAGTCGACCTAATCCGCGGACATTGATCCTTTTCCAAATGAGACCGATCAGAGAAAAATGAAAAGTTTTGGAAACACAAATGCAACGAATGATGTCTGTTCGATCTAAGAAGGAACCAATGATTGAAATAATTTCAGGGATATCCAAGGGGTTTGTGTTGTGGTTGCCCATCGCGTGAGGAGAATTGATGGATCAACATGATCTTTGCGAACGATTTTTTTGATTTTCATCAAAGATGGCTTGGCTTTTTGTCTCACATTCCAACTTCGAGTTGGACAATCCCTCCTACAGCATATTGCCTAGAGTAACTTCAAATGCATTTAAGCCAGCAACTAACGTAGGATAATGCGGTAAGGAGTCCCTAGACAGCAGGACTAAGTACGTGAATTACAGTCTTGCGTTCCAATTGTATCGCAGAGCCTCCGACCCCCTATTTTTCAGGATCTCCTGCTGGTCTGCTAGCAATTCTCGAATAGAGAGCGGGCCGTAATCACAATATGGAATATTTAGCTTCCTTGGCTTAGCTGCTTGCCTGAGGAGCACCACTATCTCCATATGCGCCACCAACTTTGAAATCGATAGATCTGATAGATTTGCTACTGTGCAGGGTCATTGAAGGAACACTGTTTTGTAGAAGTCAATAAAGGCTAAAGGACTCAAAAGTGTAGAAAAAAATCATAAAGATGTGGAGGTGGGAGGTTTATAAGGAGATATCATTCATATAGATCTGACATGTCTTCGCTAGAATGTCCTACAAACGCGCAGGCAACTAACAATGTCTTCATCACCCAGGAAGCTATCAGAACATCCAAAGAGTTAGGCTTGGCTTGCATTCTACACGTGCAAGCCAAATTTTGTTGCCTTTTATGGGCAACGACATTTTGCTTTCCTCTCAAGCTGGGAGCAAACTCGGCCTTCTACTCTGCTCTGGCGATCATGAATAAATTTTGCTCTGCTACCAAGTGGATCCGTATCTTCTTGATAGTGAGCCAGTACATGAAGAGAGAAAAGCAAGAATGAGAGAGAAAAGGGGGGAGGGGGGATATATATGGTCCCGGCTCTCGGATAATAAGCCTAAGTCGTTATATTATTCAACTTGAGCAAAAAAGTCAGGGTCCAAAGACAGCAATGTTCAGCGCTCCGCTCTTTCCGTATGAAGTCCCAGGTTGTAATGAGCCTGTTCTTCATTAGATAGTGATACTATCGAGTTTGTAAATCGAATTCTCATCTCCATATTTTCTTCTATGATCATCTGCTGTGAAAAACTACAAGACTTCATGATTATTGACAGGAGAATAGAGGACGAGAACGAACAAAGACTAGCACCTGTGAGACAAAACCTCAGATGGAGAAGCAGGTCTGTCAAGTAGACATCCTTGAAAAACGATATCTTCTTTGAGAAACTTTGAGATACTGCACTCGTAGTTACTTTGATACTTGTGATGTATACGCTCAATTCATGGCCTGGTGGAATGAATATAAACAGTGTATCGTACTGATGTACTAAGCATACCAACATGGGTTTTCTTTTTTTTCTGAAATAGAGAAATGAAAATGCTGACATGATAGCAAAAAACTATATCAGTCCCATGTATATCACCGCAAGGAATATCTTGCCTCAAATGAAGACGCTCATCATACAATGGACCACTTCATTTCGTAGGATCACTTGTAAGAGAAAAATACAGCTTTGGTTGTTTCCGTGTTTCACATGTTTTATTGTCGTTCACACTTTCTGAGCATGGATGTTAAGTAATTGAATGCTGTTATATGGATACTTCACAAACCATAACAGTTACCATCCCTTCCAATACCACAAGAGTGTTTACATCCCGAACATTTCCTGTTGAAAAAGAGGAGACCCAAATCAAAAGATTCGTGTTATGGGGATGACAACTTGATGATCTTAGAGCCATAAAGGCCCCCATTTTAAAAACAATTAGCGCCGAAGATCTAGAACTATTGAAAAAGAGCATTTGCCAACAATCTTCTATTAAAGAACTGCATGAAGATCGTACCCATTATGGCCAATAAAAGATCTAAAATAATAAATTTTACTTTTCCTCATGACACCACACTGGGCGGAAAGTCATTTCAGCAGAAGAGGGATTGGTAATGTTGTAACTCGGTCGTAGGTGAAGGTTTGCCTATCTTGTATGTCCTCTCATCAAAGACGCCTCTTTTCGGGTATAATAATATTCATCTAAGAGATGCCTCGTTTATAAGATAAAGGAAAACAAGAACAAATATCAGGCACCAAAAGCAGAAGTCTGCAAGAAATGAGGCCTGAACCAAGAATACTTCATTATAGTAGAAACATTAAATCTCTATTTATGATACCATTGATTATACGGCAGCGGCAGGTCGTGTTTACATCCTCATTGTTATAAAGATAATAGTAGTAAAAAGATATGAAAGAATAATTAGTGCAAGTGCTGGATTGCTCCCACGAAGCAACATGTAAATCAGGTATCAATCAAATATTAATAGCACATTCACAGATATAATTATACTCTTGCCTTTTTTTCATGAGTGTTCGAAAGCGAGAGTGTCCAAATGTTCTGGAGACGCGCCTTTGATACAGGGTCGGACATCTAATGGTGTAGTCTTTCTTGCTTTCTTGTCCTGTTCCTCACTTTTGTTAACCTTTTCTGCTACTTCTCTTCTTCGTTAGTATTTTCGTTTACTTTTTTTTTTTTTTTTTTTTTTTTTGCGTTTTGTTGTTTAGTGTTTTCTTTCTTACTTTTACTTTCATTGACTTCTTGGTACTTACCTCACTTACCTGAGACTGTCCACCCTACCACCCTATACAGTCCCTTACCCTTGAAGAAGAAAAAAATATAAAAAAAAACTTCTTTCCGGAATTTGCTTTCTTTCCTGTACTTTCATTTGCTTTCACTTTCTTGCTATGTTTCCGTTTGTTTTTCTTTCTAGTTTCTTGTCATGCTTTCGTTTGTATTCCTTTAACACTTGTTATATTTTTTCACTCATTCTCCTTTGCTGGTACACTTTCTTGTTATCCTATAATGGTTCACTTTTTTGTTATCCTATGATAGTTTACTTTCTTGCTATCCTTGCTAGTTCATTTCCTTGTTATTCTTTGCTGGTTCACTTTCTTGTTATCCTTTGATGCTTTACTTACTGGTTATCCTTTGATGCTTCACTTCCTTGTACTTTCATTGACTTCTTGGTAGTTACCTTGTTTACTTGAGACTGTCCACCCTACCGCCCTATACAGTCCCTTACCCTTGAAGAAAAAAATATATAAAAAAAAACATCTTCCCGGTATTCGCTTTCTTTCCTGTACTTTCATTGGCTTTCACTTTCTTGCCATGTTTCCGTTTGCTTTTCTTTCTACTTTCTTGCTATGCTTTCGTTTGTATTCCTTTAACACTTGTTATCTTTTGACTCATTTCCTTTACTGGTTCTCTTTCTTGTTATCCTATGATGGCTTACTTTCTTGCTATCCTTTGTTAGTTCATATCCTTGCTATCCTTTGCTAGCTCATTTCCTTGTTATTCTTTGCTGGTTGACTTTCTTGCTATCCTTTGATGGTTCGCTTTCTTGCTATCCTTGATGGTCTACTTTCTTGCTGTCCTTTGATACTTCCTTCCTTATTATTCTTTGCTTCATTTTCTTGCTGTGCTTTGATGGTTCATTTCCTTGTTATCCTCTAATGACTCATTTCCTTGTTGTCCTTTGGTGCTTCACTTGTTATTCTTTGCTAGTTCATTTCCCTGTTATCCTTTGATGGTTACTTTTTTGTTATCCTTTGGTGCTTCACTTTCTTGTTAGCCTTTGATGGTTCACTTCCTTGTTACGCTTCCATATTTTATCCTTCAATGCCTCACTTGGTTGCTACGCTTTCATTTCTTTCTTCCATGCTTGACTTTCCTGTTATGCTTTCATCTCTTTTTCGGTACTTCACTTTTGTTATCCTTTTCTATGTTTTCCTGGGCACATCTCTTTCGTGTTATGTTCTATTACGCTTTCCTTCATTGCTTCGCTTTCTTGTTATTTTTTCATTTGCTTTTTTCTCGACGCTTCACCTTTTTACTATGCTATCCTTTGTTTTTCTTCGCTGCTTCACTTCCTTGTTATGCTTTCTTTTTTGCTGCTTCACTTCCTCATTTGTTTTCCTTGGCTCTTCACTTTTTAAATATACTTTCATGTACTTCTCTTCGACGCTTCACTTTCGAGTTATCCTTCCTTTGTTTCCCTTCGATGCTTCGCTTTCTTACGTTGTTTTCATTTGTTTTCACCCTTTTCTTATTATGGCTTTCTTTTCTTATTATAACTTCCTTTGTTTCTCTTTGTGTGTGTGCTTGTATGTGTGTGTTTTGTTTTCCTTGCTATACTTTCGTTTGTTTCCCTTCTGTGCTTCTCTTTCTTATTATGCTTTCATTGTGTGCTTCCATTTCTTTTTTTTTTTTTTTTTTTTTTTTTTTCTTCAGTGCTTCCCTCCTTGCCATATCTTACATTTGTTTCCCTTCTGCTTTTCTTTCTTATCATATTTTCATTTATAGGTGCCGACATTTCTTACATATCTTTTTGTTTGTTCTTTTCCCTCGCTTTACTTCTTTGCTATGCTTCCGTTTGTTCTTTCTCGACTTTCCCTTCCCCTTTCTCTCTCTCTTTCTCTTTTTTTTTTCTTACTTGCTTTCACTTACTCTTCCTATGTGCTTCTCTTCCTTAGTTTATTTTCATTCGTTCTTTCTCGGTGTTCCTTTCTCTTTCTTATTTCTCTTTCCTTTGTTGGTTACTTGCCGCTTCCCTTCCTTACCTTACTTCTCTTGCCTCGTTTCCTCACTGCTTACCGCTCTTGGGGGTTATTTTGCCTTTGGTATAGTACGGAGACAAAAAGTATGTAGTTTAGTATAAAGTAGTGACGGCAAGAGAAGACAACGGTCGTAGTTAACCGAGAGTTGGGGATGACATAAAGAGGCACAGGGAGAGACGGAAGAAGTGTGTGCGTGTGTGAATGTATTTGACAAAGGACTGCCGTCGAGACTTACTTTTCGAGAGGTGGGGAGGTGGAGAGGTGGAGAGGTGGAGAGATAAAGAGGTGGAGAGGGGAAGAGGTGGAGAAGTGAAGAGGTGGAGAAGTGAAGAGAAAGGAAGAGGGAAAAAAAAGAAAAAAAAGAAAGAGCGAGCTTAAAATGAGAGAAAAGCGTCATTCTCCCAATCTCACTCGTCGCCACCATTTCTCCTTATCTTTGTTGAAAGCGGACATAATTATCCGAATATAGGCGAAATGAAAGTGATTGGACGCCATTTTGAAACAGCATGAAATTCAAAGAAAGGGTGGATGGAAAACTGTCGGCTTGGACAGCCCGGAAGCGATCCTGTTGCCTTTCATTGCGACATTTTTCGCATTTGTTGACGTAATAAGCGAAAGTGATACGACATTGAGAAGAACGAAGCAAAAAGCATCGAAGGTATTAAACTTAATGACTATGAGTAGACACTACTCACACCACGGCTTTTGACCCCAGACTTACACATCGTATGCTTTTTTTGCGATCGCATTTTCTTAAGGAACAAAAAAAAATTGATAGAGAAAGATGCATTAATTTTTCATGCATCTTTGGGTGTAGCCACACGTTTCATTACATCTCGCTCTTCTCTCTCTTTTATCGCTTCTAAAAGTATAATAGACAAGGATCCAGGCTTGTCATAGACTCTAGTGCCTTCTAGTTTCTGATTGAAAGTAATACAGTGTGTTCAGGTCTGCTACAGTATCTGATAGATGCTTTTCATGGAGCCCATCACCTTTCTGGCCCATGTCCCAAAGGTAAGCCTGCCTTATTTTTTGTTATGACCATCTTGTTGAGCGAGCAACAATAAGCAACACGTAAAAAGTATGTAACGTGTGTGTCGAGGAAAATATTATATCCAAGCTCTACAGGGCCTTCAGGGCCTTCAATACTTTTGATTCAACACCTTCATTACTATTGTATTTAATTCTTCGCATTAAATTTATTTATCCCTCTTTCAATGCTTTCCCTACCTTCACGTACATTATTCCTTTTGCTTCATGTGACAATGTAATGACATCAACCCTCCCTGTGGACGGAAGATGCTTTTGCTTTTAAAGCAACTGACTATTGCCATATTCGGATAATTATGTCCGCTTTCAATAAAGATAAGGAGAAATGGTGGCGACGAGTGAGATTACCCAAGAAATCATGCATGGATATTCAGCGAATAAACAAGAATGCAAGAATAGCAAAATGGTGTCTGTTGGACAATGTAAACACTTTAAGGTTTGGTGGTAAATGAGGTGCAAACATTTTGATGATGACTGACATAAGGATTGGAGCTGTGTGTCACCAAGGAGTACCCACCATCCCGCCTAGTGCAGGTTGCCGGTTCACACAGCAAGATAGTGCTTACTTTGAGTATTGCTCCATGGATGCTCCTTATTTATACTTGTGCAGGAGACAATAGAAGTGCTTCCATGGTGAAGAGTCCAAGGAAGTGCTTCTCAATATATATATATATATTAAAGCCTCTCTTCCAAAGCCAGTTGTTCATAACATAACAATAGGCACCAGAACCCCTCATTTTCGGAGCAGTACATTAATAAGTTCACCCTCCTATCATCTAAGCAATGCCGCCTCTACTAAATTTTCAATTTTCGGAGACTGCATTTTAAAGCTTTTTTTTTTTTTTGTGTGAATACTTTTTATTAAGAGATTGCTTGCTATCTAGCTATCTAGCTTACCTGGTTACTATCCTAAGCTACAAGAAGCCAGACTCTTAGCCACCTTGGAAAGCGCTTTTCTTTGTCACCATCGAAAAGACTCTCCAAGATGTTGTCCGGAGCACACCACGTGGAGGTGGTCTGGCATATCGTGCTCCGTTGGTCAGGCCCCATGGCCTTGCAAACGCCCGCACACACACACATTTATTTACCCATTCCCATCCCCATTCCCATTCTCTTTCCCATTCTGGACCGAAGGGGCTCCGCCATCGCAAGGCTCGTTAAAGAACCAGTTCAGGCTCATGCCCGTTCGGACCTACCTTAGATATGCATTGGTTATTGCACCTTGGATGTGCATTGTTGCTATGTTAAAAAGTGCTTTGTGTTGTGTTAGTAAGGGGTTTTTTTTTTTTTTTTTTTTTTTTTTTTTTTGGCTTTCTTATGTTTTAATTGGCTTTTTTTTTCTTTTTTCTTGGTTTTTTTTTTTCTTTGGTTTTTTTTGGTTTATTTTTTTTTCTTTTTTTTCTTTGGTTTATTTTTTTTTCTTTTTTCTTTTTTTCTTGGATTTTTTTTTTTTTTTTTTTTTTTTTTTGTTTTCTTTTTTTCTTTGGTTTTTTTTTTTTTTTTTTTTTTTTTTTGAGGTATTTGATTCCGGAGGCGCTTGTTTTTGCCTGGATGGACTGTTCGACCTTTCTTTGGTTTAGTCCTTTTGCTGGTGGCGCCGAGCTTTCGTTACCAGTGCCTTCCAGACCACACGATGAGAAGTGGCCTGGTCGCTATGATTTGGTGTTGTTCGTGAAGCCTTGGCCATCATACCCGAGATGGGATGGGCTGGCTATTTGGCCGCGGAGAAGGCCGTCGTTCGACTGCGGTAGACTATGAGGCCGTTTAGAGCGTGGCTGTTTAGAGCGTGGCTGTTTAGAGCGTGGCTGTTTAGAGCGTGGCCAGTTGAGTACGGCTTTTCGTTGGAGTGCAGCCGTTCGAGTATGGGCGCCTGAGTGTGGCAGCCTGGCTGTGCGTTATGAAGCCCCAGTTGCTTTAGGCAGCTTCATGTCGTTGCAGTCTAATCGTGGAATGAAAAGAGAGACACAAGCAGAAAAAGAATAATCAGAACAAGGACAGTGAAGCACAGAGTGACAGTGTTGAGAACTTCAGTAAGAGTGATTGTTTAGAGAGTGTTGCTTACCTTTTGTCTTGGTTGAGGAGGCCGATGGTCGAGGAGACCGAGGAGAAAGAGAAGAGAAAAGAAGAAAAAAGAAGAGTCAAAATGGGTCCTTTTTATATTGGTTTCTTATTATTATTATTAACGTCCGCGCAAGAGGAGAAGGGCCGAGGAGTGATTGGTTTTCAAAAGCGCGCTATACTAAGTACCTTGCTTGCTGTACGCTCAAGAGCGACCAATAAAATATCAACAAAAAAAATTAAAAAATAAAAATTAATATACGTGTCTTTGATGTCATCTGTCATATTTCATATGATAAAGAAGAGACTCTCACGATTGAAAGTGGGAATAATGCTCTGTCCTCAAGACTCATAAGGAAAACCTGTCTATAAACAACCAGAGCATGAACTGTATTGCTCTCGAGCTTGTTTACTCTTATTGATAAAGGAGATCATCTTCTTTATCCTCTTCTTCTATTTCCTTTCTTCACTCCTAACAAGAGATGGGATAGACTGTCGTTGGGCCTGTACTTTGGCAGCTTGCCGTTTTTCCAGAGTGTGGTGGAAAATAACACATGACATTCGTCAGAATACCTCTCCGCCTTTTTTTTTTTTTATTTTTTATTTTATTTTTTATTTTCATGCAATACAATGTAGAATATATTAAGATTTGAAGGTGAAACAAAGTATCAACGTTTATATATCGACCAGTAAAAGGCACACGATCGTATCGAGGAAATGACGTGTCGTATCTCTTTGGCTCTTTGAAAAGGAAAATAAGGAAAAGAAAAAAAGGAAAAATGTCTGTTTGAACAAAAACTGCCGCAGCACAGTTCCCACGACAATGCATCCTATTCTTTGTTAAGGATGAAGAGAAAGAATGGGAGAAGAGAGTCAAATAGCAAACTGATCCTCTTACTCAGCATAACACTCAGCTCTCAAAGAAACGACGATATAAAAAGAAACAAAGACAAAGAGAAATAGAAGACAAGCAGTATAGCACGGCAAGTGCGATCATAGATTTAACTATAGCAGCAATAGCGACTACCTCATCGTCAATTATTATGGTATCACACTCCGTTGCTACCTCAGGACCTTCCCCTCGTCATGCTACTGTCAAAAAGACCCAACCGAACCTAATCAGCAACAGTATTGGTGGCAATAACAGTGACGCCAAGGATGATGCCACTAAAGCCTTGACAGTCTTTACTTCTGGATCAAGTGCCTTCCGTACTAGAAATATTATGGAAAGCTATACCCCAATGGTCCCACCGTCGTTAAATGCCAACACAGCTAATGGCGCGTCGTCGTGCTCGTCGTGGACGCGGTCATTCAAGTATAGCAACTGCAGCCCCAACGCACTGTTGTCAAATGCCCATACAGCTAATGATTGGTCATCGTCCTCGTTGTGGATGCGATCAATCAATTATAACAATCGCAATTCCAACACACCACTGTCAAATACCAATACAGCTGATGATGCGGCGTCGTCCTCGTCGTGGATGCAGTCAGTCAATTATAACAGCCACAATTCTAACCGAATTCACAGAAAGTTTATACGTGGTCCAGTAACTAGATTGGAAACAATATGGGAATCAATATGGGAATCTGAACCATACTTTGTGCCCCAGGCAAAAGATAATGAGGCAACTGCAAAATCGGATTGAAATGGCATAACTTCTGCTCATATACATTCTTCTCACGATACAACATCAAACAGCCTTTTTACCAACAGTGATATCATCGACATCAGTTAAACTCATTGCTTCACAACCTGACAGCGTTATCTAGACTGATGCAGTAAAGGACTCCACAGCTTTGGTCAGCGCAAAGCCCAGACTTCGTGAGCAGGAAACATCCAAAAGAGAAAGTAAGCGTATGAAACATTATGCAACTAAGGATTCTAGCTCTAAGCTTAAAACAGAAACAAAAACAGCAACAGCAATAGCGGCAGTGGCAATCCTGCAAACACCATCGACATCTTCACTTTTTATGTCCGGATTCAAAACAACAAGAGAGTTCAAAGAGTAACAATGTGACAGTATTTAGTCTTAAGCCTGAAAAGGCTTGTTATAATATATATAGTCTTAAGCCTGAAAAGGCTTGTTATAATATATATAGTCTTAAGCCTGAAGGGTTTGTTTTAATAGTTATAATCAAACTATCTTTGTCTCTCTAAGCTATTACAAACAACAACAGCAGGGGAATCAATAGTAGGAGTGCTAGCTGCCAGAGCAATGAAATATACCAACCTTTCTCCTCGATGCTGTCCGAGGCAGGCTGATGGAGCTTCGGTTCGTATTCTAAATCTCCCATACTGTAACCTGAGTTTACTACGGGGACGATGATAAATATATGTATACGGAGTTTTTTTTTTTTTTTTTTTTTTTTTTTTTTTTAATCAGCTTCAATCACTTTGATCAGTTTCAGTCAAAGTCTCCATTCCACCAGACTTTTCCCCTCCTTTTACTCATTCAAGCATAAGTTTCCACATACAGCACTTTCTGTCTTTCCACTCACCTCTTTTTTCTATTGAATGGTCTACGAAGGATGGCCTATTCACATTGTCATAGGTGCGTATGTCCCACCTGCACCACCCT
The DNA here is from genome assembly GCF_002105155.1 of Lobosporangium transversale. NCBI lineage: Eukaryota > Fungi > Mortierellomycota > Mortierellomycetes > Mortierellales > Mortierellaceae > Lobosporangium > Lobosporangium transversale. Next base: position 1,845,993 of record NW_019028979.1, read on the forward strand.
ATTAGCTCGAAAGGTAGGTGCAAGTCGGATTAGCAGGGTTATATTTAATATTTATACGGATATGGTACCGTAGACAATGCTCGTTCGCAAAGCACTTTGTTCACGCAGTGCCTCTTATCCCTTTAGTCATCTGTTTACTAACTTGCCTAACGCCCCACATATACAGAGTAGTCAAAGGAATCGCCATAACGGTCAAAAGCTTCAAAGTAAGGCTGAATATGATGGATTATTTCGAGAAAGAATCAGAGCTGTTATGCCTTCCTGGGGTCTTTGGCAATGCCAACGGGCTGAACATGTCCACGACCACTCAAATCATGACCTCTGACGGCGATAACGAGACTGAAATATATTTTGTAGATAGATCGTGAGCAGTAGAAAAAGTAAGTAAGAATTAGATGTGGGCCCACACCCATGGAGGTATTTATTCATTCCCTGGTAGAGGAGCCTGTAGCGGGTAACTACATATCTATCTATAAGATGGCATTGATTTGTTCTAGAACCTCATATCGAAAATTTATCTCGTCAAGGTGTGTGGCGCGTTATTGCCACATAAGTCACATAGACTTACCAAACACTTGCAGACAAGGGATCTCCATCACAACCCGTTCATTACGTAGGTTCTCGTCAATCGTGTCCTTGGCAAACCTCATTAGGCTCCATTGGTCTTCGACAAATAAATGTAGGCTTCGCTTGTCCTTAGACGACTTGGTCTCAGCATAAGCCGCCTCAAAAATGTACTTTCGAATCGTCACATCTGGTTTCAGCGGATCCCCTTGCCGTACGCCGTACTCCAGCGAGGATCGGTTAGCCCAATCAAGCGCAAAAGCCTAGTCATCCGCTGGGAAGAAATAAGTCATCAATGGATCCAAAGCTCCGCGCGCAAATGAGTCTTCAAGCTTGTTTGAGAAGGGATAGCTCTTTTCTGCCAACTCCTTAGAGCTATGTTCAATCCACAAAGATTGAGGAAAATAAAATGTTTGCGCTTGATAGTTTCCCATCATAACCAAGTACCTGTTGTTTGCTGTGAGTGATATGGGTGAGCGTAAGTACAGTGGTAGGAAGAGGATAAAGACATTTTCCTTCTCATTATCTTTGAAATCGCAGCCTTAGACTCGGATGCGTCCTGTGTGGGTCATCTCTCGGCTGAGCTGTGTACAGAGAGCGGCCACTGAGTTAAGCAAAAAAAAATAAAATAAAAAAAAATAAAATAAAATAAAATAAAATAAAAAAAAATAAAATAAAAAAAATAAAATAAAATAAAATAAAATAAAATAAAATAAAATAAAATAAAATAAAATAAAATAAAATAAAATAAAATAAAATAAAATAAAATAAAATAAAATAAAATAAAGCGGCGTAGCGGGAATTGAAAATGGGTAATCTGCGCGCTTGTGATATCATCCGTCAATTTTCATATGCTCGCAAGGTGGAGAAAGAGAAAACTCTTCGGGTGGAGGGATAACCATCTTCAAAGATATGCAGGGTCATATATACATACAACAACAAGAGCACGAGCCACAATGCTCTCTTTGTATGGTGTGCAACAAAGAGAGAAAGGGTGTGACGCGACTAAAGTAAAAGGACAGGATTCAGAGCACAAGCTTATCAACACTCGCATACCCCCATTTTTCGCCAGCATTAAGCTCGAGTACCTTTTTTTCTTTAGCAATGGGGTTCATCAGGCACTGTCAGTAGAGTTTGCTATTTGACTCTCTTCTCCCATTCTTTCTCTTCATCCTTAACAAAGAATAGGATGCATTGTCGTGGGAACTGTGCTGCGGCAGTTTTTGTTCAAACAGACATTTTCCTTTTTTTCTTTTCCTTATTTTCCTTTTCAAAGAGCCAAAGAGATACGACACGTCATTTCCTCGATACGATCGTGTGCCTTTTACTGGTCGATATATAAACGTTGATACTTTGTTTCACCTTCAAATCTTAATATATTCTACATTGTATTGCATGAAAATAAAAAATAAAATAAAAAATAAAAAAAAAAAAAGGCGGAGAGGTATTCTGACGAATGTCATGTGTTATTTTCCACCACACTCTGGAAAAACGGCAAGCTGCCAAAGTACAGGCCCAACGACAGTCTATCCCATCTCTTGTTAGGAGTGAAGAAAGGAAATAGAAGAAGAGGATAAAGAAGATGATCTCCTTTATCAATAAGAGTAAACAAGCTCGAGAGCAATACAGTTCATGCTCTGGTTGTTTATAGACAGGTTTTCCTTATGAGTCTTGAGGACAGAGCATTATTCCCACTTTCAATCGTGAGAGTCTCTTCTTTATCATATGAAATATGACAGATGACATCAAAGACACGTATATTAATTTTTATTTTTTAATTTTTTTTGTTGATATTTTATTGGTCGCTCTTGAGCGTACAGCAAGCAAGGTACTTAGTATAGCGCGCTTTTGAAAACCAATCACTCCTCGGCCCTTCTCCTCTTGCGCGGACGTTAATAATAATAATAAGAAACCAATATAAAAAGGACCCATTTTGACTCTTCTTTTTTCTTCTTTTCTCTTCTCTTTCTCCTCGGTCTCCTCGACCATCGGCCTCCTCAACCAAGACAAAAGGTAAGCAACACTCTCTAAACCAATCACTCTTACTGAAGTTTCAACACTGTCACTCTGTGCTTCACTGTCCTTGTTCTGATTATTCTTTTTCTGCTTGTGTCTCTCTTTTCATTCCACGATTAGACTGCAACGACATGAAGCTGCCTAAAGCAACTGGGGCTTCATAACGCACAGCCAGGCTGCCACACTCAGGCGCCCATACTCGAACGGCTGCACTCCAACGAAAAGCCGTACTCAACTGGCCACGCTCTAAACAGCCACGCTCTAAACAGCCACGCTCTAAACAGCCACGCTCTAAACGGCCTCATAGTCTACCCGCAGTCGAACGACGGCCTTCTCCGCGGCCAAATAGCCAGCCCATCCCATCTCGGGTATGATGGCCAAGGCTTCACGAACAACACCAAATCATAGCGACCAGGCCACTTCTCATCGTGTGGTCTGGAAGGCACTGGTAACGAAAGCTCGGCGCCACCAGCAAAAGGACTAAACCAAAGAAAGGTCGAACAGTCCATCCAGGCAAAAACAAGCGCCTCCGGAATCAAATACCTCAAAAAAAAAAAAAAAAAAAAAAAAAAACCAAAGAAAAAAAGAAAACAAAAAAAAAAAAAAAAAAAAAAAAAAAATCCAAGAAAAAAAGAAAAAAGAAAAAAAAATAAACCAAAGAAAAAAAAAGAAAAAAAAATAAACCAAAAAAAACCAAAGAAAAAAAAAACCAAGAAAAAAGAAAAAAAAAGCCAATTAAAACATAAGAAAGCCAAAAAAAAAAAAAAAAAAAAAAAAAAAAAAAAAACCCCTTACTACACAACACAAAGCACTTTTTAACATAGCAACAATGCACATCCAAGGTGCAATAACCAATGCATATCTAAGGTAGGTCCGAACGGGCATGAGCCTGAACTGGTTCTTTAACGAGCCTTGCGATGGCGGAGCCCCTTCGGTCCAGAATGGGAAGAGAATGGGAATGGGGATGGGAATGGGTAAATAAATGTGTGTGTGTGCGGGCGTTTGCAAGGCCATGGGGCCTGACCAACGGAGCACGATTGCCAGACCACCTCCACGTGGTGTGCTCCGGACAACATCTTGGAGAGTCTTTTCGATGGTGACAAAGAAAAGCGCTTTCCAAGGTGGCTAAGAGTCTGGCTTCTTGTAGCTTAGGATAGTAACCAGGTAAGCTAGATAGCTAGATAGCAAGCAATCTCTTAATAAAAAGTATTCACACAAAAAAAAAAAAAAAGCTTTAAAATGCAGTCTCCGAAAATTGAAAATTTAGTAGAGGCGGCATTGCTTAGATGATAGGAGGGTGAACTTATTAATGTACTGCTCCGAAAATGAGGGGTTCTGGTGCCTATTGTTATGTTATGAACAACTGGCTTTGGAAGAGAGGCTTTAATATATATATATATATTGAGAAGCACTTCCTTGGACTCTTCACCATGGAAGCACTTCTATTGTCTCCTGCACAAGTATAAATAAGGAGCATCCATGGAGCAATACTCAAAGTAAGCACTATCTTGCTGTGTGAACCGGCAACCTGCACTAGCGGGATGGTGGGTACTCCTTGGTGACACACAGCTCCAATCCTTATGTCAGTCATCATCAAAATGTTTGCACCTCATTTACCACCAAACCTTAAAGTGTTTACATTGTCCAACAACACCATTTTGCTATTCTTGCATTCTTGTTTATTCGCTGAATATCCATGCATGATTTCTTGGGTAATCTCACTCGTCGCCACCATTTCTCCTTATCTTTATTGAAAGCGGACATAATTATCCGAATATGGCAATAGTCAGTTGCTTTAAAAGCAAAAGCATCTTCCGTCCACAGGGAGGGTTGATGTCATTACATTGTCACATGAAGCAAAAGGAATAATGTACGTGAAGGTAGGGAAAGCATTGAAAGAGGGATAAATAAATTTAATGCGAAGAATTAAATACAATAGTAATGAAGGTGTTGAATCAAAAGTATTGAAGGCCCTGAAGGCCCTGTAGAGCTTGGATATAATATTTTCCTCGACACACACGTTACATACTTTTTACGTGTTGCTTATTGTTGCTCGCTCAACAAGATGGTCATAACAAAAAAATAAGGCAGGCTTACCTTTGGGACATGGGCCAGAAAGGTGATGGGCTCCATGAAAAGCATCTATCAGATACTGTAGCAGACCTGAACACACTGTATTACTTTCAATCAGAAACTAGAAGGCACTAGAGTCTATGACAAGCCTGGATCCTTGTCTATTATACTTTTAGAAGCGATAAAAGAGAGAGAAGAGCGAGATGTAATGAAACGTGTGGCTACACCCAAAGATGCATGAAAAATTAATGCATCTTTCTCTATCAATTTTTTTTTGTTCCTTAAGAAAATGCGATCGCAAAAAAAGCATACGATGTGTAAGTCTGGGGTCAAAAGCCGTGGTGTGAGTAGTGTCTACTCATAGTCATTAAGTTTAATACCTTCGATGCTTTTTGCTTCGTTCTTCTCAATGTCGTATCACTTTCGCTTATTACGTCAACAAATGCGAAAAATGTCGCAATGAAAGGCAACAGGATCGCTTCCGGGCTGTCCAAGCCGACAGTTTTCCATCCACCCTTTCTTTGAATTTCATGCTGTTTCAAAATGGCGTCCAATCACTTTCATTTCGCCTATATTCGGATAATTATGTCCGCTTTCAACAAAGATAAGGAGAAATGGTGGCGACGAGTGAGATTGGGAGAATGACGCTTTTCTCTCATTTTAAGCTCGCTCTTTCTTTTTTTTCTTTTTTTTCCCTCTTCCTTTCTCTTCACTTCTCCACCTCTTCACTTCTCCACCTCTTCCCCTCTCCACCTCTTTATCTCTCCACCTCTCCACCTCTCCACCTCCCACCTCTCGAAAAGTAAGTCTCGACGGCAGTCCTTTGTCAAATACATTCACACACGCACACACTTCTTCCGTCTCTCCCTGTGCCTCTTTATGTCATCCCCAACTCTCGGTTAACTACGACCGTTGTCTTCTCTTGCCGTCACTACTTTATACTAAACTACATACTTTTTGTCTCCGTACTATACCAAAGGCAAAATAACCCCCAAGAGCGGTAAGCAGTGAGGAAACGAGGCAAGAGAAGTAAGGTAAGGAAGGGAAGCGGCAAGTAACCAACAAAGGAAAGAGAAATAAGAAAGAGAAAGGAACACCGAGAAAGAACGAATGAAAATAAACTAAGGAAGAGAAGCACATAGGAAGAGTAAGTGAAAGCAAGTAAGAAAAAAAAAAGAGAAAGAGAGAGAGAAAGGGGAAGGGAAAGTCGAGAAAGAACAAACGGAAGCATAGCAAAGAAGTAAAGCGAGGGAAAGAACAAACAAAAAGATATGTAAGAAATGTCGGCACCTATAAATGAAAATATGATAAGAAAGAAAAGCAGAAGGGAAACAAATGTAAGATATGGCAAGGAGGGAGCACTGAAGAAAAAAAAAAAAAAAAAAAAAAAAAAAAAAAGAAATGGAAGCACACAATGAAAGCATAATAAGAAAGAGAAGCACAGAAGGGAAACAAACGAAAGTATAGCAAGGAAAACAAAACACACACATACAAGCACACACACAAAGAGAAACAAAGGAAGTTATAATAAGAAAAGAAAGCCATAATAAGAAAAGGGTGAAAACAAATGAAAACAACGTAAGAAAGCGAAGCATCGAAGGGAAACAAAGGAAGGATAACTCGAAAGTGAAGCGTCGAAGAGAAGTACATGAAAGTATATTTAAAAAGTGAAGAGCCAAGGAAAACAAATGAGGAAGTGAAGCAGCAAAAAAGAAAGATAACAAGGAAGTGAAGCAGCGAAGAAAAACAAAGGATAGCATAGTAAAAAGGTGAAGCGTCGAGAAAAAAGCAAATGAAAAAATAACAAGAAAGCGAAGCAATGAAGGAAAGCGTAATAGAACATAACACGAAAGAGATGTGCCCAGGAAAACATAGAAAAGGATAACAAAAGTGAAGTACCGAAAAAGAGATGAAAGCATAACAGGAAAGTCAAGCATGGAAGAAAGAAATGAAAGCGTAGCAACCAAGTGAGGCATTGAAGGATAAAATATGGAAGCGTAAACAAGAAGTGAACCATCAAAGGCTAACAAGAAGTGAAGCACCAAAGGATAACAAAAATAACCATAAAGGATAACAGGAAATGAACTAGCAAAGAATAACAAGTGAAGCACCAAAGGACAACAAGGAATGAGTCATAGAGATAACAAGGAAATGAACCATCAAAGCACAGCAAGAAATGAAGCAAAGAATAATAAGGAAGGTATCAAAGGACAGCAGAAAGTAGACCATCAAGGATAGCAAAAAAGCGAACATCAAAGGATAGCAAGAAAAGTCAACCAGCAAAGAATAAAAGGAAATGAAGCTAGCAAAGGATAGCAAGGATATGAACTAACCAAAGGATAGCAAGAAAGTAAGCATCATAGATAAAACAAGGGAACCAGTAAAGGAAATGAGTCAAAAATAACAAGTGTTAAAGGAATACAAACGAAAGCATAGCAAGAAAGTAGAAAGAAAAGCAAACGGAAACATGGCAAGAAAGTGAAAGCCAATGAAAGTACAGGAAGAAAAAGCGAATACCGGGAAGATGTTTTTTTTATATATTTTTTTCTTCAAGGGTAAGGGACTGTATAGGGCGGTAGGGTGGACAGTCTCAAGTAAACAAGGTAACTACCAAGAAGTCAATGAAAGTACAAGGAAGTGAAGCATCAAAGGATAACCAGTAAGTAAAGATCAAGGATAACAAGAAAGTGAACCAGCAAAGATAACAAGGAAATGAACTAGCAAGGATAGCAAGAAAGTAAACTATCATAGGATAACAAAAAAGTGAACCATTATAGGATAACAAGAAAGTGTACCAGCAAGGAGAATGAGTGAAAAAATATAACAAGTGTTAAAGGAATACAAACGAAAGCATGACAAGAAACTAGAAAGAAAAACAAAACGGAAACATAGCAAGAAATGAAAGCAAATGAAAGTACAGGAAAGAAAGCAAATTCCGGAAAGAATTTTTTTTTTTATTTTTTTCTTCTTCAAGGGTAAGGGATGTATAGGTGGTAGGTGGACAGTCTCAGGTAAGTGAGGTAAGTACAAGAAGTCAATGAAAGTAAAAGTAAGAAAGAAAACACTAAACAACAAAACGCAAAAAAAAAAAAAAAAAAAAAAAAAGTAAACGAAAATACTAACGAAGAAGAGAAGTAGCAGAAAAGGTTAACAAAAGTGAGGAACAGGACAAGAAAGCAAGAAAGACTACACCATTAGATGTCCGACCCTGTATCAAAGGCGCGTCTCCAGAACATTGGACACTCTCGCTTTCGAACACTCATGAAAAAAAGGCAAGAGTATAATTATATCTGTGGAATGTGCTATTAATATTTGATTGATACCTGATTTACATTTGCTTCGTGGGAGCAACCAGCACTTGCACTAATTATTCTTTCATATCTTTTTACTACTATTATCTTTATAACAATGAGGATGTAAACACGACCTGCCGCTGCCGTATAATCAATGGTATCATAAATAGAGATTTAATGTTTCTACTATAATGAAGTATTCTTGGTTCAGGCCTCATTTCTTGCAGACTTCTGCTTTTGGTGCCTGATATTTGTTGTCTTGTTTCCTTT